>NC_137071.1:60017851-60617851 GCF_951640355.1 Cnephaeus nilssonii | reverse complement strand
GATGATACCAGATTGCAACTCCTCACATCCATAAGTGACACACTCAAGAGGCAGACTCAGTGAGCACCAAAGCCCCATTGAAGCAAGTCTTGCCCCATAAGGGTGTCTCCAGCACAGCAGTTATTCCATTATAGACACAGCGGGTCCTCACAGCCAATTTTCCTGGAAATTAATTCCTCTCAGTGATACCAACAGAAATCATGGCTTAACTACAATAAGACTGTGCACCCAGCCCACAAAGGGGTGCACCAAGAGTGTACACCTCAGGTGATTGGGGAGGCTGAGCCACTGGCCCTAGAGGACACCTAGCACACAAGGCCACTCTATCAACAATGGGAAGCAGCCAAAATGCGGAGACAAAGAAACATGTCATGAATGAAAGAAATGGGGGAAAGCAAACTACTGGATATAAAGTTCAAAACCATGGTTATAAGGTCACTCAACAATCTTCTAGAAACCACCGAGAAACTTAGTGAGACCTCTGAGGAACTTAGTGAGAATGACAAAAAAAATGGAAAAGGACCTGTCAGAAATTAAGCATACACTGTCTGAAATAAAGAATAATGTACAGAAATTCAACACGTAGACCTGAGGATCCCCAAAACCAAGTCAAAGATTTGAAATATGAAGAAGGAAAAAACACCCAACTGGGAAAGCAAAAAGAAAAAAGAATCTAAAAATATGAAGATAGTGTAAGGAGCCTCTGGGACAACTTCAAACGTACCAACATTTGAATTATGGGGGTGCCAGAAGAAGAGAGAGAGCAAGATATCGAAAACCTATTAGAAGAAATAATGACAGAAAACTTCCCCCACCTGATGAAAGAAATAGACTTACAAGTTCAGGAAGCACAGAGAACCCCAAACAAACGGAATTCAAAGAGGACCACACCAAGACACATCATAATTAAAATGCCAAGGGCAAAAGACAAAGAGAGAATCTTACAAGCAGCAAGAGAAAACAGTTAGTTACCTACAAGGGAGTACCCATGTGACTGTCAGCTGATTTCTCAACAGAAACTATGCAGGCCAGAAGGGAGTGGCAAGAAATATTCAAAGTGATGAATAGCAAGAACCTACAATAAAGATTACACTACCCAGCAAAGCTATCATTTAGAATTGAAGGTCAGATAAAGAGCTTCACAAATAAGAAAAAGCTAAAGGAGTTCAGCACCACCAAACCTGGATTATATGAAATGCTGAAGGGTATTCTTTAAGAAGAGGAAGAAGAAAAAGGTAAAGATAAAAAATTATGAACAACCAAGTGACAACAAATACATATCTATCAACAAGTAAATCTAAAAATCAAGTGAATAAAAAATCTGATGAACAGAATAAACTGGTGAATATAATAGAATCAGGAGCATAGAAAGGGAGTGGACTGACAATTCTTGGGGGGAAGGGGGCATGAGGGGTGTGGGAAAAGATTGGACCAAAATCTTACACCTATGCATGAGGACAGTGGCAGGGGGTAAGGGGATGGGGTGGGGGGGAACCGGGTAGAGGGGAGCTATGGGGGGAAAAAAGAGGAACATCTGTAATAATCTGAACAATAAAAATTTATTTAAAAAATAAATTAATTAAAAAATTATTTCTAGGCAAGTTTCCTATAGAATACCAAGGACAAGATGAGGTCATTCAAAGCATTTTTATTAAATTTAACATTTAAATAATCACATATTTTAAAATGTAGAATTAAAACCTAATTGAACCATGAGTTACATTTTAAGTAGAACATTTTTCACAGTATCGTCTCCTAAAACCTTAAAAGGATACCATCATTGGCAACCTATATACACAAGTTACTGATACAAATGTTTAAAACAACATAAGCACAAATATTATATCTGCATTCCTTTGGTTATAACTATTTTTCAGTATTAATGATATCTACTTACCTAATAACATTATTCTCTTGAGAAATAGCTATTGCATTAAAGTATGTTAATCAGATTTATGATACACTATACTATTCTGAATTAACTAAAGTACTCTTATATTGCCAATACTCAATCATTCAAAATGAAGAGGACATGAATGAATTATGCATATATCTAATGCCCATCAGTATAGGTTTGCAGCCCAACTCTGACTCCATTTAGGGATATAATCTTGGAGTAGTCATTCTGCCTCTCTGCATTCTCCTCTATAAAATAAAGTTAATAATAGTTATCTTGTTGAGTTATTTTAATTAAATGACATACATAAGGCCACGTAATAGTGTCTGACACATGGTAAGTGTTCCATAAATGGTAGTTGATATTTTTGATTCGGTTATTATTATTGTTACCATTGTAAAATAGGCTTTTAGGATGTCAATTTAAACATTCAAGGACTATTCTTTAAGCTAGTATTATCAATTTTTATTTCTTAGTTGATACAGCTGGTAGTAGGATGGCAAGGCTTAGTGATTAAGACCATGTGCTCTAGAGCTAGGCTACCTGGATTACAATATTGTCTGTCCTATTCACTGGCCACATGTGCTTTAGTTTCATCAGCATAATTGCATTTATCACAAACAATTATTGTGAAGAGTAAATGGGTCATCATTTAAAGCATCTAGCAATATGCCTGTCACATAGTGAATATTCAGAAGTGTCAAAATCTTTAGAAGTGTAACAAGTTTATGTTCTTTTAGATACTTTTTTATTTTTCAATTATAGTTGACATACACTATTGTAGTAGTTGCAGGTATACAGTGTAATGGTTAGACATTTATATAAGTTGCAAAGTGATCAATCTGAAATACGTTATTTATTCAGAATAGCTGAAGTGTGTCATGAAGCTGATTAACACATTTATGCTGCTACATTAGCTCTTAAAGAGAATATTGATTTTAGATAAAAAGTATTTTAGTATCATTAATAGTAGGTTGTAGCATTGTTATTATTATCTAAAGTGGATTGACTTCTTGTTTTCATGCACCACTTCTCTTCTTCGTCCATAGATTGGCTGCTTCTGTTTGATGGCAAACAGGTATTATACCAAAATGGCAATTCTATCTAGGCTTTGGGAGATATCTGTAATTTAGACAAATGTCCATGGCCTGTGGACAGAATCTAGTTTCATAAATTAGTAGTAGTTGGGTGGTTTAATTGGACCTACTTCCAGGCTGGGCAAAAAAACAAAAACAAAAAACAAACACACAAAGAAACAAAACAAAACAAACAAAAAACAAGGAACAAGGAGGGGAGTAGACTTTTAGGTAACTGGGTAAAATTTATAGGTTTGAGTCTGAAGGTAGCTATCTCTATAAACTGAGTCAAAATAAGAGTGGAATAAAATTGCTGATGTTTAGAGACTATACAAATGACTAAGTATCACTCCTCATAGACAATATCCCAGGTACTAATAGGTAGCTAAAATACTTAGGGGATGAGGATTGCAACAGAAGGTTGGAAAGAACAGAGGGACCCATCACTTAATGATTGCTGAAATATATTCAATGATTGGACTATAGCTACTTGTATATTTTCTGTCTATGTACTTCCAGCAGATAGGACCAACCAACAGATATATTTAGAGAAGAAAACAAAGACAAAGTAAATAAGATAGCAATTTAAAAATCCATTTCCTGTCTCTCTTTGGCATGAATTTATCTAAACAAAATACATGTGTGATGCCACTTTATTTATTCAAAAGCCCACCTTTAACTCACAAGAATGATGCTGTCATCGTTTTATCCTACTGGGCCTATTTAAGGGTAAGCTAGCACCTAAACAGTAATATATTATGGTCATAGTTTTCTAGGTGTTCAGTAAAAAATACTATGCTGAATAAATTTAAGAAGACTAAATCATTCATTCTCACTTGTCACTTAGATATCTTTTGTGAACAGAAATGAAATTGGTTTGATAGCGTTTTAGAAAATTGGTCAGTTTTTCCATAGGCCAAATAATGGAAAAAAATGAAAAAAGTGCTAGTTTCTTTGCTTATTGGATCATCATAACCTAGTACAACAACTAAGACAGGCAAAGTTCCTCAGTCATATCTAATTTAGTCATAATCACATCAATGCAGATACAGTGAAGATTCATTGGTGATAAAATCTTTAAGAATTAAATATCTTTCTCATTATTGTGATTTACAACTCAATTATATGTAAAATCTGATTGTGTTTTTTAATTTATAAGGCATTTACTAAAGTTAGAAATATTAAAAGTATTTTAAATTATTTAATTAAAATATTGTCATTCTAATATATTTAATTTAGGTGAGCATGCATGCATATAATTGATATAGATAATTATCAGTGGATAGGACCAACCAATATTTTTATTATAATTAAGAAAATATTTTAAAGTAATATAATATTAGATTAAATTTAATATGTTGAAATAATCTCATTGCTATTCTAACTGTCCCTCAAAACCTGTTTTCTAAACAGACTTAAGAATTCTATTTTTAGGCAAGAATGACATTAAATATAAATTAGGACTTATACTTCAACTAAGATGGAGTAACAATAACCAGATTTACCCACCCACATGAAACAACCAAAAAAATGGACACTGGACATCAAGCCACAAAGAACAATGATTCTTAAGGGATAAAACAAATTAGATGAGATCTATAATTGTCTCAACTTATTGCCTTGAAATTTTTCAGGCCATAGAACAGAAAAGCAGAAACTAGACTGAGTCTAGTGGGCTTCCTGATTTGGAGAGACATTGTTGAGAGCAACTAAGATCAAGTTGGCTAGAGTTTATAGGACAGACCAAAGAGATTGGTACATAGTGAAAACTCTGGAGATATTCATAGGATCCCTCTCAAGAATTCATCAGATATGTGTATGGTAATTAGTACATATGTGTAAGGAAACTACTTACGTCCAGAGAAAGAATCATCAGAAATACTTAGAAGTAATGATAGCTGGCACTCACATAGGGTTGAAAATAGTGATTATTCCTATCAGTCAAACTGGAAAATGTCTATTCATGGAGTGTTGGGTAGAATACCCAGAATAATTTTGTCTCAATAGTGGGGAATAGTTAAATTTAGCCTAAAATCTCTTCTGGTCTTACCCAACAAATCTGAAAAGCAAGACCCAAAATAATCAAAATGCTCTCAAGCAACTTAACTGTAACCAAGAACAAAGTTTTTAAAGGAACACAAAATCCGGCACCCACCAAAGTATTACAATGTCTAGCATCAAAAAACAACAACAACAAAAAAATAATAAAACAAACAAAAAACATGAGGCAAGCAAATAGCAGAAAAATGTAACGCATAAAAAGGAGAAAAATGATCTGATCAAAAACTAAAACAGATGTTGGTATTAGGTTAAAAGTACATTAAAACAGTTATTATATCTACTAGTGGCCCGGTGGATGAAATTCATGCACATTAAAAGGGGATTAATTAGAGGAAATAATTTAATATTGCTATTTGCCTTTTCTCTATAATAGAGGTGTCAGAGATGAAAGAAAATTAGTAAAATATATATGAAAACCTTCCTCTTGTCAGAGTCAAGAGGCACACCACAGGACCCAGAGTCAAGTCCCCGTCCACCCACATGCACTTCAAAATCTCGAGAGACCCAGATCCGGATTGCCCACCCCTTCCATTGGGCTAGATCCAGACCCATCCAGTCCCACCCTTCTCAAGCCCTGCTGGGCAGGGGGCATAGCCTCAGGTCCCCTGGCCCAGTGCCAGGACAAGGGCATGGCCTGATATCCCCCAGCCCAGACTGGGGCAGGGGGAATGCCTTGAGGTCCTCTATTAAGCCCCACCAGGTGGGGGGGGTGCAGCCTCAGGTCCCTTGTCAAGCCCTGCTGGGTGGGGGACGTGGCCTCAGGTCCCCTGGCTTGGCACAGGGGTGGGGGGGTGTGGCCTGAGTTCCCCAGCCTGACGCCAGGGCAGGGTGTGTGGCCTGAGGTCCCCTGTGAAGCCCCATGGGGGCAGGGGAGGGAGTAGCCTCAGGTCCCTGCTGATTGCTCGTTAAGGCTTCTTATGGGAACTTGGCCTCAGCAGTGGGTGCAGCCATTTTGTGATGGAGTGATGGTCAACTAGCATATTCCCTCTTTATTAGATAGGATGCTGTATGTTTGAAAGGAAAATAGAAACATCAAAAGTAAAATAGAGACAATGAAGATTAAAAAAAAAACACAAATGACACTTGTAGGAATGAAAATAACCATATGTGAGATGAAAAATACACAGATAAGATTATTGACAGTTTAGATAAGAAAGGATTAGTGACTTTAAAGGCATAGCAATGGAAACTATCCAAAATGAAGAGCAAAAAGGAAAGAGAGCCTGGTTGGTGTGTCTCAGTGCTTGAGCATCAACCTATAAACTAGGATGTCACCCTCCAGTGATTCCCTGTTAGGACACATACCCTACAACTCAAAGAGTTAGAAAAAGAGCAGCAAGAAAAGCCCAATGTAACCATAAGGAAGGAAATAATAAAGATCAGAGTGGAGATAAACGACATAGAGACCAAAGAAACAATGCAAAAGATCAACAAAACCAAGAGCTGGTTCTTTGAAAGGATAAACAAGATTGATGAACCTCTAGCCAGGCTCACCAAGAAGCAAAGAGAGAGGACCCAAATAAACAAAATAAAAAGTGAAAGAGGTGAAATAACAACAGACCTTGCCAAAATACAAAGGATTGTTACAAAATACTATGAACAACTCTATTCCAACAAACTGGACAACCTGGAGGAAATGGACATATTCTTAGAAAAATATAACCTTCCAAAACTGAATCAGGAAGAATCTAAACATCTCAATAGGCCAATAACTATGGAAGAAATTGAAGCAGTCATCAAAAAGCTTCCAGCAAACAAAAGCCCGGGGCCTGATGGCTTCATAGGAGAGTTTTACCAAACATTCAAGGAAGAACAAAAACTTATCCTCCTCAGACTATTCCAAAAAATTCAAGAGGAAGGAATACTTCCAAACTCCTTCTATGAAGCCAGCATCACCCTAATACCAAAAACAGATAAAGACAACACAATGAAAGAAAATTACAGGCCAATATCCCTCATGAACATTGATGCCAAAATCCTCAACAAAATTCTAGCAAATTGGCTCCAGCAGTACATTAGAAAGATCATACACCATGACCAAGTAGGATTTATCCCAGGAATGCAAGGATGATACAATATCCACAAATCAATAAACGTGATATATCACATAAACAAATTGAGAGATAGAAATCACATAGTCATATCAATAGATGCAGAAAAAGCATTTGACAAAAGCCAACACCCTTTCTTAATAAAAACTGTCAACAAGGTAGGAATAGAAGGCACAAACCTCAACATAATAAAAGCTATATATGATAAACCCACAGGAAATATCATACTCAATGGACAAAAACTAAAAACATTTCCCCTAAAAAGAGGAACAAGACAGGGATGCCAACTCTCACCACTCCTGTTTGACATAGTACTGGAAATATTAGCCATTGCAATTAGACAAGAAGAAGAAATAAAAGGCATCCAAATTGGAAAAGAACAAGTAAAGCTGTCCTTATTTGCAAATGACATGATATTGTACATAAAAAATTCGAAAGACTCCGTCAAAAAACTAATAGACTTAATAAATGAATTCGGCAATGTAGCAGGATACAAACTTAATGCCAATAAATCTATGGCCTTTGTATACACCAATAGTGAACATACAGAAAGAGACACTAAAAAGGCAATCCCATTTACCATCACACAAAAAAAATTAAGATACCTAGGAATAAACTTAACTAAGGAAGTAAAAGACCTATATGGAGAAAACTACAGGACACTGAAAAAAGATATAAAGGAAGACGTAAACAGATGGAAGAATATACTGTGTTCATGGATTGGTAGAATCAACATCATTAAAATGTCCATACTACCCAAAGCAATCTATAGATTCAATGCACTCCCCATTAAAATACCAACGGCATATTTCACAGACCTTGAAAGAACTCTCCAAAAATTCATCTGGAATAAAAAAAAGACCCCGAATAGCCACAGCAATCCTGAGAAAGAAGAATAAAGTAGGAGGGATCTCAATACCAGATTTCAAGCTGTATTACAAAGCCACTGTTCTCAAAACAGCCTGGTACTGGCACAAGAACAGACATATAGATCAATGGAACAGAATAGAGAATCCAGATATTGACCCAAACCACTATGCTCAATTAATATTTGACAAAGGAGGCATGAACATACAATGGAATAAAGACAGTCTCTTCAATAAATGGTGTTGGGAAAATTGGACAGATACATGCAAAAAAATGAAGCTTGATCACCAACTTACGCCATACACAAAAATAAACTCAAAATGGACACAGGACTTAAACATAAGACGGGAAACCATAAAAATACTAGAGGAATCCACAGGCAGCAAAATCTCAGACATATGCCAAAGCAATTTCTTCACTAACACTGCCCCTAGGGCAATGGAAGCTAAAGAGAAAATAAACAAATGGGACTACATCAAAATAAAAAGCTTTTTTACAGCAAAAGAAACCATCAACAAAACAACAAGAAAGCCCACTCTATGGGAGAACATATTTGCAAATGCTATCACTGATAAAGGTTTAATCTCCAACATCTACAGGCAGCTTATGCAACTTAATAAAAGGAAGATAAATGATCCAATAAAAAATGGGCAACAGACCTAAATAGAATCTTTTCTTTCTTTTTTTATTTTTATTTTATTTTTTAATTTTTATTTTTTTTTCAATTTTTTTATTAAGGTATTATATGTGTACATATCTTACCATTGCCCTCCCCACACCCCACTCCCATATATGCCCCCACCCCCCAGAGTTTTGCATCCATTGGTTATGCTTATATGCATGCATACAAGTCCTTTGATTGATCTCTTATCTCCCCCACCTCTCCCTAACCTTCCCCTTGTAATTTGACAGTCTGTTTGATGCTTTACTGTCTCTGTATCTATCTTTTTGTTCAAGTTTATAATGTTCTTTATTATCCATAAATGAGTGAGATCATGTGGTATTTTTCTTTCATTGACTGACTTATTTCACTTAACATAATGTTCTCCAATTCCTCCCAGGTTGCTGCAAATGATGAGAATTCCTTCTTTTTTTATGGCAGCATAGTATTCCATTGTGTAGATGTACCACAGTTTTCTGATCCAGTCATCTGCTGACGGGCACCTAGGCTGTTTCCAAATCTTAGCTATGGTGAATTGCGCTGCTATGAACATAGGGGTGCATATATCCTTTCTAATTGGTGTTTCTAGTTTCTTCGGATATATTCCCAGGAGTGGGATTACTGGGTCAAATGGGAGTTCCATTTTCAGTTTTTTGAGGAAACTCCATACTGTTCTCCACAGTGGCTGCACCAGTCTGCAATCCCACCAGCAGTGCACGAGGGTTCCTTTTTCTCCGCATCCTCGCCAACACTTGTCGTTTGTTGATTTGTTGATGATAGCCATTCTGACAGGTGTGAGATGGTACCGCATTGTTGTTTTGATTTGCATCTCTGGGATAATTAGTGACGTTGAGCATGTTTTCATGTGTCTCTTGGCCTTCCTTCTGTCTTCTTTTGAAAAGATTCTATTTAGGTCTGTTGCCCATTTTTTTATTGGATCATTTATCTTCCTTTTATTAAGTTGCATAAGCTGCCTGTAGATGTTGGAGATTAAACCTTTATCAGTGCTAGCATTTGCAAATATGTTCTCCCATGCAGTGGGCCTTCTTGTTGTTTTGTTGATGGTTTCTTTTGCTGTGAAAAAGCTTTTTATTTTGATGTAGTCCCATTTGTTAATTTTCTCTTTAGCTTCCATTGCCCTAGGGGCAGTGTCAGTGAAGAATTTCTTTTGGCATATGTCTGAGATTTTGGTGCCTGTGGATTGCTCTAGTATTTTTATGGTTTCCCGTCTTATGTTTAAGTCCTGTATCCATTTTGAGTTTATTTTTGTGTATGGCGTAAGTTGGTGATCAAGCTTCATTTTTTTGCATGTATCTGTCCAATTTTCCCAACACCATTTATTGAAGAGACTGTCTTTATTCCATTGTATGTTCATGCCTCCTTTGTCAAATATTAATTGAGCATAGTGGTTTGGGTCAATATCTGGATTCTCTATTCTGTTCCATTGATCTATATGTCTGTTCTTGTGCCAGTACCAGGCTGTTTTGAGAACAGTGGCTTTGTAATACAGCTTGAAATCTGGTATTGAGATCCCTCCTACTTTATTCTTCTTTCTCAGGATTGCTGTGGCTATTCGGGGTCTTTTTTTTATTCCAGATGAATTTTTGGAGAGTTCTTTCAAGGTCTGTGAAATATGCCGTTGGTATTTTAATGGGGAGTGCATTGAATCTATAGATTGCTTTGGGTAGTATGGACATTTTAATGATGTTGATTCTACCAATCCATGAACATGGTATGTTCTTCCATCTGTTTACGTCTTCCTTTATATCTTTTTTCAGTGTCCTGTAGTTTTCCGTGTATAGGTCTTTTACCTCCTTAGTTAAGTTTATTCCTAGGTATCTTAATTTTTTTGGTGCGATGGTAAATGGGATTGCCTTTTTAGTCTCCCTGTCTGTAAGTTCATTATTGGTGTATAGAAAGGCCATAGATTTCTTGGCGTTAATTTTGTATCCTGCTACATTGCCGAATTCATTTATTAAGTCTATTAGTTTTTTGACGGAGTCTTTCGGATTTTTTATGTACAATATCATGTCGTCTGCAAATAAAGACCGCTTTACTTGTTCTTTTCCAATCTGGATGCCTTTTATTTCTTCTTCTTGTCTAATTGCAATGGCTAATACTTCCAGTACTATGTCAAACAGGAGTGGTGAGAGTGGGCATCCCTGTCTTGTTCCTGTTCTTAGGGGAAATGTCTTTAGTTTTTGTCCATTGAGTATGATGTTTGCTGTGGGTTTATCATATATAGCTTTTATTATGTTGAGGTATGAGCCATCTATTCCCACCTTGTTGAGAGCTTTTATCAAGAAAGGGTGTTGGATTTTGTCAAATGCTTTTTCTGCATCAATTGATATGACTATGTGATTTTTATCTTTCAATTTGTTTATGTGATGTATCACATTTATTGATTTGCGGATATTGTACCATCCTTGCATTCCTGGGATAAATCCTACTTGGTCATGGTGTATGATCTTTCTGATGTACTGCTGGAGCCGATTTGCTAGAATTTTGTTGAGGATTTTGGCATCTATGTTCATGAGGGATATTGGTCTGTAATTCTCTTTCATTGTGTTGTCTTTATCTGGTTTTGGTATTAGGGTGATGCTGGCTTCATAGAAGGAGCTTGGAAGTGTTCCTTCCACTTGAATTTTTTGGAATAGTCTGAGGAGGATAGGTTTTAGTTCTTCCTTGAATGTTTGGTAAAACTCTCCTGTGAAGCCATCAGGCCCCGGGCTTTTGTTTGCCGGAAGCTTTTTGATGACTGCTTCAATTTCGTCCATAGTTATTGGCCTATTGAGCTGTTTAGATTCTTCTTGATTGATTTTTGGAAGGTTATATTTTTCTAGGAATATGTCCATTTCCTCCAGATTGTCCAGTTTGTTGGAATAGAGTTGTTCGTAGTATTTTGTAACAATCCTTTGTATCTCAGCAGGGTCTGTTGTTATTTCACCTCTTTCATTTCTGATTTTGTTTATTTGGGTCCTCTCTCTTTGCTTCTTGGTGAGCCTGGCTAGAGGTCCATCAATCTTGTTTATCCTTTCAAAGAACCAGCTCTTGGTTTTGTTGATCTTATGTATTGTTTCTTTGGTCTCTATGTCATTTATCTCCGCTCTGATCTTTGTTATTTCCTTCCTTCTGGTTACACTGGGCTTTTCTTGCTGCTCTTTTTCTAGCTCTTTGAGTTGTAGGGTTAAGTAATTTATTACCATTGTTTCTTGTTTTTTGCAATAGGCCTGTAGAGCTATGAACTTCCCTCTCAAGACTGCTTTCGCTGTGTCCCATAGATTTTGGATTGTTGTTTTTTCATTGTCATTTGTTGCCATGATGTTTTTTATTTCTTCCTTGATCTCTCTGGTGACCCAGTCCTTGTTTAATAGCATGCTGTTTAGTCTCCATGTGTTTGATTTCTTTGGATTGTATTTATTGTAGTTGATTTCCAGTTTTATGCCACTGTGATCTGAGAAGATGCTTGATATAATTTCTATCTTCTTGAATTTGAAGAGACTTTGCCTGTGACCCAGCATATGGTCTATCTTTGAAAATGACCCATGTGCACTTGAGAAGAATGTATATTCTGTGGCTTTGGGGTGAAATGTTCTGAAGATGTCAATTAATTCCATCTGGTCTAGTGAGTCATTTAGGATTGCTGTTTCTTTGCTGATTTTTTGTTTAGAGGATTTGTCCAGTGGTGATAGTGGGGTATTAAAGTCTCCTACTATGATTGTGTTGCTATTAATCTCTCCCTTGATATCCTCCAGGAGTTTTTTTATGTATTTGGGTGCTCCTATATTGGGAGCGTATATGTTTACCAGAATTATTTCTTCTTGTTGGATTTCTCCCTTTAGTATTATGAAGTGGCCTTCCTTATCTCTTGTTATGGCATTTACTTTGAGGTCTATTTTGTCAGATATAAGTATTGCTACCCCAGCTTTTTTTTCATTTCCATTTGCCTGAAAGATATTTTTCCATCCCTTCACTTTCAATCTGTGTGAGTCTCTTGTTCTGAGGTGGGTCTCTTGTAGACAGCATATATATGGGTCGTGTTTTTTTATCCATTCAGCTACTCGATGTCTTTTGATTGGAGCATTTAGTCCGTTTACATTTAAAGTTATTACTGAAAGGTATTTGTTTGCAGTCATATCTATTTTTGTGTCTGTATTCTTCTTACCTGTTTATTTCTTCTTTTTACAGTATTCCCTTTAGCAATTCTTGCATTGCTGGTTTGGTGGTGATAAACTCCCTGAGGCATTTTTTGTCTGCAAAGCTCCTGATTTCCCCTTCAGTTTTGATTGATAGTCTTGCTGGATATAGTATTCTTGGATTCAGTCCTTTGCTTTGCAACACTTTGTATACCTCCTTCCATTCACTTCTAGCTTGTTGTGTTTCTGATGAGTAATCATTTGACAATCTGATGGGTGTTCCTTTGTAGGTAACTCTCTGTCTCTCTCTTGCCGCCTTTAGGATTCTCTCTTTATCATTTATATTTGCCATTGAAATTATGACATGTCTTGGTGTGGGTCTTTTGGGGTTGATCCTGCTTGGGACTCTCTTTACTTGCGTAACTTTTATCTTTCCCATATCCGGGAAGTTTTCTGTCATTATTTCTTCAAATAGATTTTCTAATCCCTGCTGCTCTTCTTGTCCTTCTGGCAGCCCTATTATATGCATGTTACTTCGTTTCATGTTGTCCCGAAGCTCCCTTAGGCTTTCCTCCTGCTTTTTAATTTTTTTATCCAATTGCTGTTCAGCTTGAGCTTGTTTCTGTACCTGATCTTCTAACTCACTAATTCGGTCCTCTGCTTCTTGTAATCTACTGTTGAAACTTTCCATGGTGTTTTTGATTGTAGCTATATCACTTTTCATTTCTTCCTGATTCTTGCATAAGTTGTTGATTTTCTCATCCATCCGATGTATAAATTCCATGACCATTACTCTGAACTCCTTTTCGGTCATGTTGCAAGCTTCATTTTCACTAATTTCCTTTCTTGGCGACTCCACCTTTTCTTTCCTCTGTGAGTTATTTCGTTTCCCCATTCTGGCTATTACCAGAAAGCTCAAGCTTCTGTTTGCATGGACCTGGGCCGTGTGCTGTGGGGACTTCGCTCCACCCTAGTTTCACTGAAGTGCACTGACACTAGGACGTGTGGCTGTCTTTGGTTGGTGGGAACCAGACTTGCCCAGGATCAGTGTCCCCAGTGTTCCGTGTGGTCTCGTGTGCACATTTAGAATCAGGGGCCCTGTCTGCACCACACTGTTGGTATGTGCCGAGAATGAGATCCTTAGCATGTGCCAGGAGTCAGAGTTTCCCTGTGTCTGCACCAAGACTCGAGTGTCAAAGTCTCTGTTGCCTTGTGCGGTTTCTCGTTGAGAATCAGGGTCCCTGTGTGTGCATGCACCAACAATTGGGGTCGCTGGCTCTTAGTGTGAATGCGCTGTGAGTCAGGGATCCCAGGCAGCTGTGTCCGGCTTGCCAAATTCCCTGAAGTGGGGCTGCATCCTGTGTGTGCTCTCTCTACTGAGCCAAACCGGCTAGAGCGCACATTCTTAAAAACCTGAAGGTGAGCCGGCTCAGTGCACTCTCCCAAAGTCCCAGAAGGGGGGCGGAGTCCGTCCTGCGCGCCAAATTCCCCAAAGGGAAGCCCCTCTTAAGAATCTCCGAAGGGGGAGCTGTGACCCGCGAGCCAAATTCCCCCAAATTCCCCGAAGGGGAGCCCTCTGTGCGCACTGACAGATTTCCCCGACGGGGAGCTGCTTCTGTCCTGTGCGCGAGCGCGCGCCAAATTCCCTAAGAGGGAGAGCGTCCCCGTGCAAAGCTCGGCAGCTTGGGCCAGGGGCGGGTCTATCAGTTACTATGGCGCTGTCTGTGCGCGCGCCCGTGAGCAGCTTGGGTGAGGGGCGCGTCTATCAGTTACTATGGCGCTTTCTGCACGCCTGTGGGCGCTCAGCAGCTTGGGGGAGGGGCGGGTCTATCAGTTACTATGGCGCTATCAGCGCCTGCGAGGAGGGGGATAGGCTCTTTGACTCACGGAAATCTGCCGGGAAGTCTGGATTCTTGTTTGTTTGTCTGAAGCTGTGATAGCAGTTCTCTGTCCCCAGTGGCTGCAGGGTCCTGGTTTGTGTTAGAAGCCAGGATCCGAGTCTCAGGCAGCTCTGTTTCCCAAGATGGCGTGGTCTCTGCGTCCGCACCAACCGCCGAGAAGTGTCCTCTTTGTGCGCGGGGCTCCGCCATCTGGGGCTGCCCTGTTCGGGAGCCCCTTGGAAGACCTGCAGAATCTAACTGACCCTATCTCATACACGCACACACACCACACACATATACACTCTCCTCTGTGGGTTCCTCACTCACACTCTCTCTCTCCCTACCTTCCTGCCGGTCGCCATCTTTTTTTTTCTCCATGCCCTAAATAGAATCTTTTCAAATGAAGACAGAAAGAAGGCCAAGAGACATATGAAAACATGCTCAACAACACTAATTATCCGAGAGATACAAATCAATATGACAATGCGGTACCATCTCACACCTGTCAGAATGGCTATCATCAACAAATCAACAAAGGATAAGTGTTGGCAAGGATGCAGAGAAAAAGGAACCCTCGTGCACTGCTGGTGGGAATGTAGACTGGTGCAGCCACTGTGGAGAACAGTATGGAGTTTTCTCAAAAAAGTGAAAATGGAACTCCCATTTAACCCAGTAATCCCACTCGTAGGAATCCTATCTAATAAAACAGTAATATGCAAATCATCACTCCACTACACTCACAAGTCACGCCCACCAGCCATGCCCACCAGCCAATCAGAAAGAGAATATGCAAATACACCTAACCAAGATGGCTGCAGCCTCGGAGAGCAGCCATGTTCGGAACTGGGCGATTGGAGCCGAAGATCAGAGGGGAAGATTGGAGCCAGCTGGAGTCCCCCACAAGCGATCAGAGCCAGCTGGGGTCCCCTGCAGGTTATCAGAGCCAGCTGGGGGTCCCTGCCCAGGGCCCGAGCCTCAAACAGAGGCTTTAGGCCTTGGTGCATGTGGATCCGGGTGAACGGAGCCAGCTGGGGTCCCCTGCAGGAGATTGGAGCAGCTGGGAGTCTCTGCCCAGGGCCCAAGCCTCAGCCAGAGGCTTGCAGCCTTGGCTGGGGGTGGAGCCAGGCGATTGAGCCAGCTGGGGGTCCCTGCAGGTGATTGGAGCCAGCTGGGGGTCCCTGCCCAGGGCCCAAGCCTCAGCCAGAGGCTTGCAGCCTTGGCGGGTGGGGCGGAGCCAGGTGATCAGAGCAAGATGGGGGTCCCTGCCTAGAGCCCAAGCCTCTGCCAGAGGCTTGCGGCCTTGGCCGTTGGTGGAGCAGGGCGATTGCACCAGCTGGGGGTCCCTGCTCAGGGCCCGAGCCTCAAACAGAGGCTTGAGGCCTTGTCCAGGGGCAGAGCCTGGCAATCGAGCCAGCTGGGGGTCCCCTGCCAAGGGCTGGAGGCTTTAGGCCTTGGCAGGGGCGGAGCCGGAGATCACAGGAGATAGGTGTGAACTACAGAGGAAACACCTTTTTTTTTAAATAAAACTTTATTGTTCAGATTATTACAATTGTTTCTCCTTTTTTCCCCTATATCTCCCCATCACCCGGTTCCCTCCCCCCCGTTGTCCTTATCCATAGGTGTATGATTTTTGTCCAGTCTCTTCCCATACCCCCCACACAGACACCCCTTTCCCCCTGAGAATTATTAATCCACTACCATTCTATGCCTCTGATTCTATTATGTTCACCAGTTTATTCTGTTCCTCAGATTTTGAATTCACTTGATTTTTAGAATCACTTGTTGATAGATATGTATTTGTTGTTCATAATTTTTATCTTTACTTTTTCTTCTTTTTAAAGAATACCTTTCAGCATTTCATATAATACTGGTTTGGTGGTGATGAACTCCTTTAGCTTTTTCTTATCTGTGAAGCTCTTTATCTGCCCTTCAATTCTGAATGATAACTTTGCTGGGTAGAGTAGTCTTGGTTGTAGGTTCTTGCTATTCATCACTTTGAATATTTCTTGCCATTCCCGTCTGGCCTGCATAGTTTCTGTTGAGAAATCAGCTGACAGTCGTATGGGTATTCCCTTGTAGGTAACTAACTGTTTTTCTCTTGCTGCTTGTAAGATTCTCTCTTTGTCTTTTGCCCTTGGCATTTTAATTATGATGTGTCTTGGTGTGGTCCTCTTTGGATTTCTCTTGTTTGGGGTTCTGTGCGCTTCCTGAACCTGTAAGTCTAATTCTTTCACCAGGTGGGGGAAGTTTTCTGTCATTATTTCTTCAAATAGGTTTTCAGTATCTTGCTCTCTCTCTTCTGGCACCCCCAAAATTCGGATATTGGTACACTTAAAGCCATCCTGGAGGCTCCTTATGCTATCCTCACACTTTTGGATTCTTCTTTCTTTCCGCCTCTCTGGTTGGGTGTTTTTTTCTTCCTCATATTCCAGATCTTTGGTTTGACTCTTCCGGTGCAGTGGTCTACTCTGTATATTCTTTATTTCAGACAGTGTATGCATAATTTCTGACTGGTCCTTTTCCATTTTTTTGGTATTCTCATTAAGGTCCTTGAAGGTCTCTTCAAGTTTCTCAGCGGTTTTTAGAAGATTCTTGAGTAACCTTATAAATATGGTTCTGAACACTGTGTCGTCCATTAGTTTGCTTTCATCTATCTCTCCTACTTGTGACATACTCCGATGTCTCCACATTTTGGCTGCCTCCCTGTGTTGATGGAGTGGCTTTGTGTGGTTGGTGACCTAAAGGGGCCGGTAGCTCAGCTTCCCCAATCACCCTAGGTGGTCGCTCTTGGTACTCCCCTTTGTGGGCTGAGTGGAAAGTCTTGGTGTAGTTAAAAGCCCTGATTGCTGTTGGGAGGAATTGACCTCCGGTCCAATTGGTTGTGAGGGCCTGCTGTGCCTATAACGGACGAATTGCTGTGCTGGAGACACAGTAGGGCTTTGGTGCTCACTGAGTCTGCCTCTTGAATGTGTCCCTTATGAGAGTGGTTGAAATCTGGTGTCATCCACACCGACAGAAAAGTCACTTTCACTCTCCGACCGATGGCCGAGAGTCCCGTAGGCATCTGGGTTCCCCACGTGTCCCCAGAAACTGGAGTTCAGAGTGGTTGGGATTGTTGGTATCACTGGCGGGAGTTGATTTCCAAGCCAGTTGGCTGTGAGGATCAGCAGTGTCTCCGCTGGGAGAGCTTCTGTGCTCAGCTTGGATGGGGCGGAGTCTCAGGGTGGCACAGACAAGCTTTGGTTTCTGGTCTGCTCTGCCCTAAGAGGGGTGGTTTCTCCGTGCCCTAATTAATGGCTGTGCGCCTCTGAGAGAAGGCAGCTCTCGAGCCTTTCCCGCTGCCTAACAGACCAGTTTCTCCCCAGCTGGGGCTGGATTTCAGTGCAGGCCGGAGGTTTTGTTTTTCTCCCGAACGAGAAATCCAGTCACTGGGAGGGCTGTGCTCAGCTTGGATAGGGCGGAGTCTCAGAATGGCACAGACAAACTTGGTTTCCGTCTGCGCCGCCCTAAGAGGGGGGGTTTCTCCGTGCCCGAATTAATGGCTTCGCGCCTCTGAGAGAAGGCAGCTTTTGAGCCTCGTCCGCTGCCAAACAGCCCAGTTTCTCCCCGACCGCAGCTGGATTTCAGTGCAGTTGGAAGGTTTTGTTTTTCTCCCAAACAAGAAAGCTAGCCACGCAGCGTCTGCTGCCCTCCCTCTCCGTGCGCTGCGAGCACGCCTGCCGCGTATTCAGCCGCCCGCCCTTTCCGTGCTCACGGATCTCCGCACCTCCACAGCTCCTGAGGCTCAGCGTCCCCCTCTCTTTTTTTCTCTAGTTGTAGGTTTTCCACTCTGCCAGCTTTCTGGTGGTTCTGGAAGGTGTGCGCTCTGTTTTCCAGTTGTAGTTTCAAAATTGTTGTGGTAGGCAACTTTTAGGTGTTTACCTTATGCCGCCATCTTGGTTTCCTCGAAACACCTTTTCTGACCGCTCATTGGCTAAGCTCCCTGTATGCCACTGGTAATATTCTTAGTAACTTGGGTATAAGAATCCAAAAAGGTGATCTAGGGCTTTTCCACCACACTCCTGGGGAAAAAAACGAAGGTCCGCTGCTGGAGGGCTAAGAGATGTCATAACCTGCCCTACACAGTTTGGCTCAGTGGATAATGCCTAGGTTTGCCAACCGAAGAGTCCAGGTTAGATTCTGATCAAGGGCATGTACCTAAGTTGCAGGCTCCTCCCTGGCTGGGGTCCGGGTCAGAACTCATGCAGGAGGCAACCAATCTAAGTATTCCTCTCACTTTGATGTTACTCTCTGTCTTTCCCTTTCTCTTTCACATTCTCTAAAAGTCAATGGAAACATATACTCAGGTGAGGATAAAAAGAAAGAAAGAAAGAAAGAAAGAAAGAAAGAAAGAAAGAAAGAAAGAAAGAAAGAAAGAAATAATGAAAGAAATGTCATATTCTATGAAAGACACATCTTGAAAATGCCTAAAGAAAGTTGTCATTTTTTCTTGGTGAAGGGACTGGAGTCCGTGTTGATGAAAACACCTTGGTGGCTGCGATGACTGGCAGTGGCTCCAGCAGGGGGGTGATGGGGCTGGTGCCTTTCCCTGATCAACCCGTTTGTCTCTCACAAAGGGAGGCCAGACTGTGGGGAGCGGGCCTAAGCCGTCAGTAGGACATCCCCTGAGGGCTCCCAGTATGTGAGAGGGGGCAGGCTGGGCTGAGGAGACCCCCCCCAGTGCACAAATTTCATGCACCAGGCCCCTAGTATATCCTAAGAAACTACAAACACCAATGTTCATAGGAGCACAATTTACAATAGCTAACTTGTGGAAACAGCCTAGGTGCCTGTCAGCAGATGACTGGATCAGATAACTATGGTACATCTACACAATGGAATACTATGCTGCCATAAAAAAGAAGGAATTCTTACCATTTGCAGCAACCTGGATGGAACTGGAGAACATTATGCTAAGTGAAATAAGCCAGTCAATGAAAGAAAAATACCACATGATTTCACTCATTTATGGATAATAAAGAACATTATAAACTGATTAACAAAAAGATAGATACAGAGGCAGTAAAGCATCAAACAGACTGTCAAATTACAGCAGGAATGTTAGGGAGAGGTGGGGAAGATAAGAGATCAACCGAAGGACTTGTATGCATGCATATAAGCATAACCAATGGACTCAAAACTCTGGGGGGTGAGGGCATGTATGGGAGTGGGTTCGGGGAGGGCAATGGTAAGATATGTACACACATAATACCTTAATAAAAAAAGTGGAGAAGAAAAAGGAAAATGAAATAGGGTAAGGCATAGTCATGCTTTTTCTTTTTAAGATGTAGTATATTAATGATATGTAGGAAATGGTTGCCAAGTTCAGATTATATATAACAGAACAGCAAACAGCCAGGCTTTTAAGAAATGCTTTCAAATGGACTTCAATAGCATTCATGGTTAGTTCAGGGAAATGACAATGGTTGGCTGGATTGAAAATTGCTTTAAAAGCATTCGAGTGCAATCTCTGATATAAATGATCTCTAATGATTGTACTGTAAGTGGGAAAACTCGTTCAATCCAAGCTCAGTAAATTCCTGATTATTCAGGATAGCATTATTCAGATTAATAACTATCAATCCTTAATAATATTCCTCCTCATTTCCCCACCTCTAGTCTTTTCCCTTTTTATTTTTACCTCTACCATAGGTGAAGAAGGAGCATGAGAAATGGTGAAATGCAATTCCATGCAGTTTACCTCTTATTAACAGCTCTTTTCAAAAGGATAGTCAAAACAATAGCTAAAATAGTAGCTGAAGCTTTTTATACATTTCCCTTTATCATGAACTTTAAAAAATCTTTTATGTACTGAGTTTCTTTGGGATGAGTGTATTGTATATTTAATATTGCTTATGATAAGAAAGTGATAAAAATGAATCTTTTTCTCATCAGGATATAAATATAAAGGTATCATATTGGTGATGTCACATTTGCAAAGGGTCAAAGCACATATATTGTTGCCTTTATCAGCTTTGTCTAATATTAAATTAAGATAAAATAAAAAACTTTTCTCTTTCATTGGGAGGTGAAATAAATACAATTTATTAAGGACATTGTATAAATCTAGCAATTCTTTAGGTGCACAAGAACTATGAAATTATCAAATATATTAATGTAGCAAAAGTAATATGTTTAATTTGAAATGTAAAAATGTTCATCAAGTCCCCTTTTTTTAATGTTAAACATTTATTTTGTTCAGCCTCCCATAGCAATAAATCCTAAGAAAGGCCCTTAGTTTTTAATCTCACATCAAATAGGGAAGAAATGGGGACATCTGTAATAGTGTCAACAATAAAAACAAAGTTAAAAAATGCACTGACCTTTGAGAAACAAAAATATTAGGCATTCTTTTTACAAATGCCCACTTAATAAAATTTTCATGCCCACTTAATAAATTTTTCAAACACTGACAACTGTTCAAAAGAAACTTGGAGGTGGTTTAGGAGTTTATAAAATTTATTGATAGCACGATGTTTAGTTCTATGGCACTGTCCAACAATTTAAATTGACTTCTTCCTTGTCTTATTAAAATCTAAAATTCACATCTTGCTCTACATTGTAATAGAACTACATATTAGTTACCTCTGCTGTTTTTTAAAAAAATTACTCCAAAACGTAGTGGCTTAAAATAACAGATATTTGGTATCTCTCAGTTTCTGTGGGTTGGGAACTCAGGTTGCATAGCTGGGTCCTCTGGCTCTCTTTCACAGTGTGTGGGCAGAGGCTAATGTTTTCTCAAGGCTGGACTGGGGTGGGTTGGGAGGGGTCTGATGCCAAGTTTACTCACATGGTTGTTGGCAGAATTCAGTTCTTCTGGAGTTGCTAGACTGAGGGTCCAAGTTCATTCCTTGACCCTTGGATGAAGGCCTTTCTCAATTTCTGGACATACGGGTCTCTCCATAGGGCGACTCAAAAGATGGCATGTGGTGATAGACCACTAAGGGACAACAAGAGGACAAGAAACTAGAATTATTTTTAACCATTCTTGAAAGTAACTTCTCATCACGTTTGCCATACTCTATTAGAGAAGCAAATCATAAGGCCCAGCCCACATTCAAGGGAAAGAGATTACACAGGGGCCTTAATACCAGCAGGTGGGGACAATGGAAGCTGTTTAAAAAGTTGCATTCTACAAATTGATACAAACATGATGTTAACTTCTATTTAAGTAAATAGCAATAAAATAGAAACACTACTACCTTAGTTTTTATTGATATCTTGCTCTAAAATACATAACTAAATAAATAAAAGTTAAAGCCTCTGGTGAGTTAATAGTTGACCAGAAAATACTGATGTCATCCTAGTTTCAGAATAATCTAAAGGTTGTGAAGAGTCAAAAGCTTCAATGTTTTATAAATAGTAAATGATCTAACATTACCTGCTTAAAATTTAAAAAATGTCTATTGAATTTCTTATAGGAATTATTCAGGAAAATGTCAGTAATCTGAAAAAAAAAAAACATACACACATAGCAATTACTTGTGGCTTGTAGGTATTTTATTCTCTGTAGTTTTATGATATTTTAAATACTTAATCATAAAATATATGATTCCTCAGCTCTGGTAAGTTAAAATTGCCATGATATAATGCATAGCTACTAAGGAGGTATTTGGATACTGTTGTGACTTATGGGGAAAATAAATAGCCTCTCCCTGACTTTACCTTCATTTATCCAGGTACCAATTCACTAGTTCATTTTCAATTAGTTGAATTTCCAATAGTGTTGATGAGTTATACTAAAACATTCACAATTTCTTTTGTTCCTTTTGTCCCTAATAAGACACATTTGTGAGAAAAATGGAGTTTAATGACAGAGTCTGTGTTTATTCAATAGCTTTCCTTAAAGACTAATTGGCCCAAATGAGAAAAAGAACCTTTAGTAGATTGTAAGAAGTTCCAAACTTTCTTGGTTCATTCTGCCCTTAGTAGTGCAATAATTTTTAAAAACTCCTTTAGGCCAAAATAAATGTCTAGTAATTATGCTTATTAAGTAGATATACATAATATCATGAATTATAATCTATCCTATATAATAAAAGAGTAATATGCAAATTGACCATACCACCGCTACACCAGAAAGCCATGCCCACAAGCCATGCCCACCAGCCAATCAGGAGCGAATATGCAAATAAACCCAACCAAGATGGCTCCGGCCATGGAGAGCAGGAGGGAGGCTTGGGTTTCCCTGGCAATGGAGGAAGCCAAGCTTTCCACCTGCCCTTGCTGGCCTAGGCCTCCTCTCCAGGCTACAAAGTTTCAATGATAGAAGATAAATAAATCCCAACAAAAATGGCAGCAGCCACAGAGCTGGAGAGAGCAGGAAGCTTGAGTTGCCCCTGGAGATGGAGGAAGCCAAGCTTTCTGCCTGCCCTTGCTGGCCTAGGCCTCCTCTTCAGGCTACAAAGTTTCAATTATAGAAGATAAATAAATCCCAACAAAAATGGCTGCAGCCACGGAGCGAGCAGGAGGCTTGGCTCCACTCAAGGCTACAAAGTTTCAATTATAGAAAATAAATAAATCCCAGATACCAGGGCATCTGCTTGGGTTGCTGGGGGGCGTGGCCAGCCTGCAAACCACCACAGGCTCCTTACCCAGGCCACCCCATTCCCCAAGGGAACCCCCACCCTGATCCAGGACATCCTTCAGGGCAAACCACCCGTGCACCAGGCCTCTATCCTATCTAATAAAAGAATAATATGCAAATTGACCATCACTCCAACACACAAGATGTCTGCTCCCATGTGGTCAAAGATGAATGCCACCATGTGGACACAAGATGGCCACCACAAGACGGCCAGCAGGGGAGAGTAGTTGGGGGGGGGGACCAGGACTGCAGGGGAGGGCAGTTAGGGATTGACAGGGGACCTCAGGCTGCACCCACTGCCTGGCAAGGCTTGATGGGGGACCTTAGGGTGTGCCCCCTGCCCTGGTGCTGGGCTGGGAAACCTCAGGCTGCTCCCCCTGCCCAGGGCCAGGGAATCTCAGGCTGCGCTCTCTGCCCGGTGCCGGACTGGAGGACCTGTGACTGTGCCCCTTGCACAGCAGGGCTTGACGGGGGACCTGAAGCTGCACCCCCCACCAGGAGGGGCTTGATGGGGGCCCTGAGTCTGCACCCCACACCCTGCTGCACTTGACGGGGACCCTGAAGCTGTGCCCCCCACCCGGCATGGGGCCAGGGGACCTGAGGCTGTACCCCCTGCCTGGTGGGGCTTGATAAGGGACCTGAGGCTGAGCCCCCCACCCAGCAGGGCTTGACGGTGGACCTCAGGCTATGTACCTTGCCCCAGCACCAGGCCGGGGTACCTCAGGCCATGCCCCCCACCCAGTGCCAGGCTGAGGGACCTCAGGCCATGACCCCCATCCAGCGCTGGGCTAGGGGACCTGAGGGTGCACTGGGGGACCTGAGGCTGTGCCCCCCACCTGGCGCCAGGCTGGAGGACCTGAGGCTGCACCCCACACCCTGCTGTGCTTGACGGGGGCCCTGAGGCTGCACCTTCCACCCGCTGGGGCTTGATTGTGGACCTGAGACTGCATCCCCCACCCAGTGCTGGGCCAGGGGACCTGAGGCTGTGCCCCCTTCCTGGCAGGGCTTGACAAGAGTGGGGCCAGCTGGGTCTAGATCTCGCCCAATGGGGATGGGGCCAGCTGGGTCTGGATCTCGCGGGATTTTGAGGTGCCATTGGTGGGCGGGGACTTGACTCTGGGTACTGCAGCACACCCCAGACTCTGACAAGAGGAAGATTGTCATATACATTTTACTATTTTTTTCATCTCTGACACTTCTATTATTGAGAATGGGCAAATAGCAATATTAAAATATTTCCTCTAATCCCCTTTTATTGTGCACAAATTTCATGCACCAGGCCACTAGTATATTGTAGTACAATGAGTTATATTAAGGATTTTTTTGTTGTTGTTTTTGTGTTTTTTTTTTAATTTCTTTATTGATTAAGGTATCACATATTTGTCCTCATCCCCCCATTCCCAGCCCACACCTCTCCCCACACATGCCCCCACCCCCCTGTTGTCCTTAACTGCTGGTTAGGTTCATATGCTTGCACACAAGTCCTTTGGTTGATCTCCCCCTTTACCCCCACCCTTCCCTACCCTCCCCCTGAGGCCCAACAGTCTGATCCATGCCTCCTTGTTTCTGGGTCTGTTCTTGTTCATCAGTCTATGTTGTTCATTATTTCCCCTAGATAACTGAGATCATGTGCTATTAGAAATACATTTATAAGAACCGAAAATGAGACAAGCAATAATGGTTATGGTGACAGGCAAATGAATCAGTGTGTAGTGAGTTTCTTTCTGGGCCAATAGTTCTTTTGAGACCCAATTTCAATGTCCAACAGTTCCTTATGTGTACATGTCAGCACTGACATTTCAGTTCTGGATGTTGGACAAAAGGATTTATTATTTTTATCCTACACTTACTGGCCATTTGATAAAACAATACACATAAGTTGAAAGATAAAATAATATTATTACTTAATTCTGAAATAACCAAAATTCCTTACTAATGGGATGCATGTGCCTATTGGCCACAGTACAACTACTCAAATCTTGAAATGGAATTGATCACCATCACTTTCATTTTCTGTTCCACATTGATTTGTGTATAGTAATTGCTAGTTATCAGAGCAACCGCTGAAGACTTGGCTTTTTAAAAATATATATATAATTTAATTTAATCATTGCTCATTTTTATTAGTTTTTTAAAATAATTTCTTCCTTTATTTATTTTTAATTGTATTATTTCATTTATATAAAATGTCCAGAACAGGCAAATGCATAGTGACACAGAGTGGATTAGTAGTTGCCAGGGATGGAGGAGGGAAAACTTAGAAGTAGAGGGTTTCTTTTCTGGGGTGAAGGAAATGTTCCAGAATTAGAAAGTGGTAATGATTTCTCAGCATTGCAAACATTTTGAATACCACTGAATTTCACACTTAAAAATGGCTAAAATGGTCAACTTTATTTTATATGAACCTTTTAAAAAAATCTTTATTGTTTCAAGTATTACATATGTCTCCTTTTCCCCCCATTGACCTCTCCCCGGCCACCCTCACCCCCCAGAACGTGCCCTCATCCCCCTAGTGTCTGTGTCCATTGGTTATGCTTATATGCATGCATATAAGTCCTTTGGTTGATCTCTTACCCCCCTCCCCCTGCCAACCCTCCCCTGGCTTCCCTCTGAGGTTTGACGGTCTGTTCGATGCTTCTCTGCTCTGGGTCTATTTTTTCTCCCTTTATTTTAAATATTTTTTATTGATTTCAGAGAGGAAGGGAGAGAGAGAGAGAGAAAGAAACATCAATGATGAGAGAGAATCATCGATCAGCTGCCTACTGCATGCTCCCCACTGTGGACCAAGCCTGAAACCCAGGCATGTGCCCTTAACTGGAATCAAACCCAGGACCCTTCAGTCCACAGGCCGGCACTCTAGCCACTGAGCCAAACCAGCTAGGGCTTTTATTAGTTTTTTAACTGAATTTATTGGGTACAGGTTTCAAGTTTAAAACGCAATAAAACATCATCTGCACACTGCATCATGTGCCCATCGCCCTAAGAAAAGTCTCTTTCCATCCCCATTTTCTCCCCCTTTGCCCACCTCCACCTCCCAACACCTCCCTTTCTCAAGATATTACATCATAGAAAGGAATGTAGTATGATCTAAAGTTGAAATGGTGAACTATTTCAAGCAAGTAGCTCACACAATGTGAGACTGATGTTGAGTTTTGCTGTGTTTCTCTTAAAAATTTAAAATGTTCTATAGCACTACTATAAGTTTTCTGTTGTGCTCTTTGGTGCCTTGGTGCACAATTCAGGACTGATGGGCACAAAAATAAAAGTTTAAATAGCCATATGAATAAGAAGAATGCTAAATAGTCCCTCCAGAGTATCCCAAATTATAAGGGAAGTCATATAAAACTAAAGTTTTATGGGAGTAATCACAGAAGTAAGACAGAGACATCAAAGAGAAAATGGCTTGGGATATGACAAAGATTACCATTGAATAGTACAAGTATTGCTCTCAGATATACTTGTGGACAACCAAAGACCTGGACCAATCTAGATAAACTCTGGGCTTTGTGGTACTTTGGGAAAGCAAAGGCCATGGATTTCACCCCAAATTAACTAAATCAGTTTTCCAGGAGTAAAGCTTAGATATGAATATTTTTAAATAGTAATTCTTAATGTGGCTTCAAGATTGCTAACCACTCCTAGATACACGTGACCAAAGATTTATCCTTCTGTCCACCTTTTTCTACCATTCTACTTATTACTCTCTTATGCTTTATGTTCTAACAATCACAATCACTAATATACTCTCCCTATAATGTCATGAAATCTAGTTCCCATAATAATGAAATCCATGAAGAAGTTTGCAAGCATGTTAACTATATCCCACACACAGTTCAAGAAGCAATCTCTGGAAGTCTTTCAATGCACACTACTGCTATATTGATCTTTGACTGACATGAATACTTGGTATTAGGTGTTTAAGAGAAGACTTTGGAGTTAAACTTGGAATTGAATATTTCAGACATATCACCCACTAGCTGTGGACCATAAGCAAGTTATTAATCCTCTCTGAGCCTTTTCTTCCTCATGAAATAATTTGTATCTAAAATTAATCCTTTTTATTTACAGACTAGAGGCCCGGTGCATGAAAATTCATGCACTGGAGGGGGGAATGTCTCAGCCTGGCCTGCACCTTCTCATAGTCTGGGAGCCCTCAGGGGTAGGAGGTGACTGGCGATCAGGGGAAGGTGACTCCCCCATCACACTCTGCTGCTGCCACTGCCAGCAGAGCAAGCCTTGGCCAGCCTTCATTACCTGAGCCTCAGGCCAGCCCTGGGCGGCTGGGGGGCTGAGGGGACTGGAGGACTCCAGAGGTGGAATTGGACGTGCTGTGCGACTGCCACCCCAGCGGGGCTGAGGGAACTGGGTGCCACCATCTTTGTGAGGGCATGACAATCAATTAGATAATCTATCTAATAAAGAGGGAATATGTTAATTGATCCTCACTCGTTCACAAAAATGGCGGTGCCCACAGCCAATAATGAGGGAATATGCTAATTGATTTCCCCACCCTCAAAGATGGTGGCACCCATAGCCACAAGATGGCGGGACCCAGTACCCTCAGCCCTCCAACCACCCAGGGCCGGCCCAAGGTGCAGGCAAGCCTCAGATGGCGGCTGCCCAGCTGCCCAGGGCCACCCGAGGCTCAGGTAAACAGGAACAGCTGAGGCTTGCGCTGCTGGCAGTGGCAGCAGCAGAGGTGTGATGGGGTGTGACCTTTTCCTGATCGCCAAGTTGCCTCCCGCCCCTGAGGGCTCCTTGACTGTGAGAGGGGGCAGGCCGGGCTGAGGGACCCCCGCTCCAGTGCATGAATTTTCATGCACCAGGCCTCTAATATATTAAATAAGTTGTCTCTAAATAGAAAATCACATAAAGCAAGAGTATTGTTTTATGATATGGATCAGTTGATGAAAGTTTTCTGACCAGGAATCTAACCCTATACAGTAGTTTGCCAAGGCACAATAGTTCAGTGTTCACTAATTCAGTGTTTGCAGTGACTGTATAGTACATAACTACCATAAATAATGAGAGTCAACTGCATTTTCAAAGGTTATTGCTAAGAACAAAGGAATTCATGTACAAAACACTTAGCACTAATTGTTATTAATATTGTGAGTAGTTTTGCAGACTGAGCTGTTTTCACAGTGCAGAAATCTTTCCGGCCATTGAAAAAGCATATTCCCACTTGAATGCACTAAATGACTCTTTCTTGCCTCAGGAAATATGAGAATGTGGGTCAGTAGCACATACATAGAAGTATTAGTAATGTTATACCAAGTAGTGACCTACTCAAATAGAAATATTTCAAGTTCAATGCAAAGCTGTTGTCCCTTGTCCACTCTTGTCCTAAATAACACATCCTGCAAATTCCACTGGCTAGCTTTTCCTTTAGATGCATCTATTTTTCTGACTTTAATTTCAGTGGCCCTTATATATTTTCTAACTTCTCTATGGGCTTGTCTTTATGCCTCAGCAATAGCAGTACCACAGGCTAATTTAACAGTCACCGATGTTTATTCCTAATATCATAATTTAAGATAATGTGCTATTTATTTATCTATCAATTCTTCCAGACTATAAAAAATACATATTAAATACAAACACAAAGTAAAAATAACTGATCAAAGGTGATTCTTTTGTATATGTGAGTGACTGTGCAGGCATATGTGCATACAATTTTTCTAGTGATTTACCTAACTGCTATACGGAAATGCCATTTTTTAATTTTTTCAAGGGATTAATGTTTGTGCATACATGTAACAGACTGCTGCCAAGGTAATTGTCAAAATTCTGCTTCAAACATTATGTATTTTTGACAGCTGAAAACTCAGAATTTATTTTTGCTACTTTTCTAGTTTCCAACAGTTTATTTTCCTAACATTCATTAACTGCTTTGTTATATATTTTAATGCCACAGCAAGCCAGAAAAAGCATTGCTCTTTGGAAAGGCCACAAAATAATGACTTCAACAACAAAAAGCTAAATGTTCTCCTGTCACCTTATATATTTTAAAAAGCTAAATGTTGCTTATATTTTAGAAAAAAAAAGAAGAAATCACCATTTGAGTCTGAAAATCATGTACTAGTATACAAGCTTTTGATTTTGTGTCTCACTCCCACCCAAATTCTAAGAACTGCTATTCTTCCCAATCAAAGGACTCTGAGTGCTTTTTTCAAGTGTCTTGGAATAGTGTTTTGAATCTAGCCATGGCAACCAACTGTGAAAATGGAAAAGCTAGCTGGTTTAGCTTTTTTTTACCCTTCAAACTATAAAAGTTTTAAATCATTAATGCAGATATTGAGGACACAAAGTACATTGCACTTCATTTAATTCTATTAAACAGTCCAAGTCTTGGACTAGTTCAATATTAACCATTATTTTTAAATCATACTTTAGGATGAGTAGCAAAACATGATCTAGTCAACATTAAAATTAAGTCAAATTTATACTCTGTCTCATTCCTTTCACTCTATTTTTTAATTGACTCTCATCCACTTTCTCTATGCCACACCTATGCCTATTTAGGACTCTCCATTGCCTTTGAAGCTTTACCATATAGATAAAGGAGTACCTCCTTTCACACAAGGCAGGGGGCTGAATGAAGATGGAGAGATAGCTACGCTGTCAATGAGCAGAGAGAAGAATATGATTCCACTTCTCTGGCTCTGCCAAGGACATGGTCAAGGACACAATGATAATCTCTCTGAAATATAAGACTTTTGCTCCCAGGAGATCCCACTAAGCTGAATAAACATATTTCTGAAAATATGGAAAACTGAACTCAATTATATGATTTGTCCTCTACATAATATGTTCAAGGATCACATAATTATATTTGAATTTATATTTTATACAGAGCAAAATAAGAAATTAAGGAAGATGTAATTCCTATCAACATAAAGCTAGGTGTATTCAATTTAAAGAAATCTATTTTTTTTTCTGAAGCAATATTCTTTGTATGTTTTCAGTGTTCACACATCCTTTCTTCATAAAATTTGTGTTAGTAAATGACATTTTTAAATATCATTACTTGGAAAATAAGAAGTTGACAACTCTATATAAAAGAGAAACATCTGTGTACCCCTGGTACATGCCAACTGACCATGTGAAAGCACACACACACACACACTCAACAAAAAGGATTAGGCCCATTTAACTGTTTAACACCAATGAAGCAAAACCAACTGCTTAATAGGAAAATTGCCCACTTATAAGTAAACATAATAGTGTTTACATATATACATTGAGTGGTCAGATTATTATGTGTTCAGAGTTCATAATAATCTGGCCACTCAGTGTATATATTAGAGGCCCAGTGCATGAATTCGTGCATGGGTGGGGTCAGGCCAACCTGGCCAGCAGGAGGGAACATGGGCGGTTGGCCAGCCTGCCTGCTGGTCGAACTCCTGGTCTAGGGGACAATTTGCATATTAGCCTTTTATTATATAGGATATACACTGAGTGGCCAGATTATTATGTGTTCAGAGATCATAATAATCTGGCCACTCAGTGTAGATATACCATGCTAACAATAATAAAACGAAAACTGAAGTGGCTACATTAAAATCAGCCAAACTAGATTTCAGAGAAAAGGATATTACTAAAGATAAAGGTGGTAATTTCATAATGTTGAAGTCATCAATCCATAAAGATAACATAAAAATTCTAAACATCTATATACCTAATAACAGAATACAGAGTCTAGATATAAAATATCTCTCTCTCTCTCTCTCTCTCTCTCTCTCTCTCTCTCTCTCTCATATATATAATTCATTTTTAAATATTTAAATATTTATCAACCCTATACCTTCCTCTACCTCCACCCCACTCAACTTAATTTTGACACTCTTTCTCAACTCAGTGGAGAAAGAATCTTTCTTTTTTCAGTAAATAGTGCAGGACTAAGTAGCTATGCATAGCTTAAAAATTAAATATTTATATGGTGCAGACATTATACTCCTAAATTTTTTTTTGTTTTAATCTTCACCCGAGGATATTTTTATTGATATTAGAGAGAGAGGAAGGGAGAGAGAAAGATCGATGTGACAGAGAAACACCAACCAGTTGCTTCTCCATACACTCCCCAACTAGGGATGAAATTCCCAACTCAGACATTTGCCTTGACAGGGAATTGAACTGGCAACCTTTCAGTGCATGGGATGATGTTGCAACCACCAAGCATACAGCCTGGGCTCCACTCCTAGGTTTTTATCCAAGAGTAATAAAATCATGTGTTCACATAAAGACTTGTACACAAAAATTCAAATATATTTATTTGTAACCCCAAACCTAGAAAAAACTCAGGTGTGCAGTGAGTGGATAAACAAACTATGGAATATATCTATATATATAAAAGCCTAAGCGACCATTATGGCAGAACAACTGGTCACTATGATGCACACTGACCACCAGGGGGCAGACACAACACAGGAGCTGCCCCCTGGTGGTCAGTGTGATCCCACAGCGGGAGCACTGCTCAGCCAGAAGCAGGGCTCATGGCTGGGGAGAGCAGTGGCAGTGGGAGCCTCTCTGGCCCTCGCAGCAGGGCTAAGGAGCGAGCAGTAAGGAGTGGTAAGGAGTGAGCAGTAAGTAGCAAGTGGTTAGGAGCTGCAAGTGGTTAGCAGTGCTGAGTGCCAAGCCTGGCTCTAGCTCCTCCTTGGTTGCCTGTCACTTGGGCACTGCTACATCCCCCTAGGGGTACTGTTTGCCAGAGGGTGCACTCCAGACCAAGGAACCCCAACTGGTACACAAATTTCATGCACTGGTCCTCTAGATATATACATGACAATGCAGGTTACAAAATAGATGAATCTCCAAGTAATTATGATTAGAGAAAAAAGTGAGAAAAAGTAAATATTAAATGATTCCACTTATTTAAAACTAGAAAATGCAAAACATTCTGCAATGGCAGAAAGCAGGTCAGTGGGTGCCTGTGAAGGTTGGGAAGTAAGGATTACAAAGGGGTACTAGGAAAATTTGGGGGGAAGTTAGATATATTCTTTATATTGATTTTGGTGATGGTTTCACCATTGTAAATATATGTTAAGACTGGCAAATTGTATATTTTAAACGTGTAATTTATTATATGCCAATTACATCTCAAAAAAGCTATTAATTATTTCTAAAAGAGTACAGTCATTATTTTTTGTAGTTTACAAAGGTATATTTTTCTTGTTGATACTATTATAGATGTTCCCTGTTTTTCCACCCTTTGCCCACCATCACCCAGCCCCCAGCCCCTAGCCTCCTTCCCTCTACATTAATTTATCACAGCTTCTCACATGGTTCTACTATGTACATAGGGTTGAAAACCAAAGATCTATTTAACTCCAAGGTGGAATACAATTGACTGCTTAGACATCTGCATAAAATGTTTCTCTTTTTTTTTTAATGCAATTATTTAATTAAGAAGATTTATGCTATTTTTTTGTTTCAGTTAGATAAGGACCTAGTTTGAAAACAGGTACATTTTTAGTAATCTTTAACTCCCAGAGCTGTTATCTTTTATGTTGCTATAAACCATGGAACATTAAAGGAAGAAACAAGTGTGTTGATAATCTTTCCTTTACCTTTTATTAGGTGATTGGACAGAGTAAATTTTTATGGAAACTGGAGAAGATGCTGTAATATTGGGATTAAAACAATCTCTGGTAAGTTTTCCCCTTCGAACCAGCCACAGACTAATAGAGGCCAGATAGCTAATACAATATCCTGTTTATTTGGGCAAACATATAGTTTATGGATCAAGTGATGCAGTTTACAATAATCTGATCAAATCATATATTAGAATTGTGAACAAATTTGAGCATCCATTTATAAAAAAAATCCAGAGAAAGTCCAAGTGGATGCTTAAAAATAAAGAAATTAGGACTTGTGAAAGAAAATATGGTCACTTACCCTATAAAAGAGAAGAGTTTAGCTGGACAAGGAGTATGATGTCTACTGACATTTAAAAGAAAGTGAGGAGTATCTTCTATGGTGAGGGCAATACCAACGTTCCTGAAGCAGCAATAAAAAGGTGACTCTAGAGGAAACAATTTTATATTATTATTTTTGTTTTATAATTAGATTTATACAATGTGACTCACTTCCACTTATATCCTTTCCCAAAGTTGTCGAGGTTACCATGCATTCCTCCACATCATAATAGTCACACAATGATATGTTTGAAAGATGTGCTATGGCCGTGCAGTATAGCCCTTTCACAGGAAAGTCCCATCAGGAAATAGCTCAAGCACCTCTTTGGAAAGACTTACATGTCCCCACTCCCTAATTGGGAATAAGGACTCAAGTAGCTCATACTTTTATATTAGCCTACCTGAAACTATTAGTCTACCTGCAACTCCCAACAGATTCTCCTGGTGACCCAAGCTTACCACACAGCCTAAAACACTAAACTCTCAGGTACTTTTGCCCTATTTTTTGGTGATAAATTCGACTTTGCAGTCTGTGATATACTTATATAAAAATAAAACATTCATTTTGCTTTAATTGCCATTATTATATTTGTTCATTCACTAGAGAATTCTAATTCACCAGAAAATTGCCAAAAATTCACTTCTTTTACTGTAGATTTATTACACAAACCAGTTTCAAAGAAATCAAGCAAATCTATTGCTTTGGAATCAACAAATGGAATTTATAGAAAATAAGGAGTAATATAGTATTATAACTACAGTTGACCCTTGAACAACATGGGGGTTAAAGGCACAATTGAAAATTTCAAGTATAATTTTTGACTCCCTCAAAACTTAACTATAGTCATCCCTCAGTATCTGAGGAGGATTGGTTTCAGGCCCCCCGTGGATACTAAATTCCATAGATGTTCAAGCACCTGCATATAAAATAGTATAGAACAATGCATACAGTCAGCCCTCCTCACCCACAGATTCTCTATTGTGAAACAAAAATAATGTTTTCAATTCATGGTTGGTAGAATCCATGGATGTGTAACTCAGAGAGAAATAGGGAGTATATTTATTGAAAAACATCTGAATATAAGTGGAAATGTGAAATTCAAATACATTGTTCAAGGGTCAAATGTGGTTAAGTCTCTTGTTTAACCAAGTTTTTAAAATACCATTTATTCATAGGAAATATATGAACATAATAATTTTAATATTACAAAATATACTTATCACTAAAACTAAAATGAGCATAGTTGTTTGTTTTATTTTAGAATGTATCTGAATATCTAAAATATATCATAAATAGCAGAAACTGATCAACATGCTTGTAAACTAAATTCAGGCTATTTTATTATTTTGGTATTTCAGATTCTGGATAAATGGAATTTTATTATATTAAGCTTAGAATTAATGGATCTATTATATTTTCTTGGAGCTTAAGGATAGCATTATTCAGGGATTTAGGAAGATTATACACATATGCAGACACATACATATATACATGCATACACAAACATTTTATTTGCACTGTGTAGATTTCATGAAAACAAAAGCTTTTAGAATTTCAAGACTTTCATTTCTAAAAATGGTCTGAAATGTCCTGTTTCTGTGATTGTCATTCAGCATACACTTATCCTGCATCCAACCAGGAATGTGAGTCTTGACCACTCCTTCCAAGGTAGTAATATTGCTTGTAATTGCTCTCAGCTGGGCTTTCAATTCCTTGCAACAGGAAAGAACATCAACAAGGTCAACTCATTTATCAACAGTGGCAGTGGCATTAGCCTATTATGAGAGTACATGAAAATACAGGCTCTAGAAACCATGGCTTTAGAATTAGGATAAAAATAGAGTGAAGTAAGAAAAAATTAAAGTCCTAGTTTTTTGTCAATAATTTGAAAATGGTTACTTAAGATGGGAACATATCAGAACATAGAAATAGCCCAACCAGCATGGCTCGACCTATGAACCAGGAGGTCACGGTTTGATTCCTGGTCAGGGCACATGCCTGGGTTATGAGCTGGATCCCTAGTGGGGGGCATGCAGGAGAAAGCCAATCAATAATTCTCCCTCATCTTTGATGGTTCTATCTCTCTTCCTCCCCCTTTCTCTCTGAAATCAATAAAAATATATTTAAAAACAAACAAAAAAACCCACAGAAATAGAAATTATTCAAATATATTTTCTAAAAAATGGGAAGTTTAGTGTAATAGTTAAAAGCCTGAAGTTTTGCTCAGTTTATTCATCTGTTAAATGAAGTAATCATTCCTAATACCAGGGTGTGGTAAGAACTGAATTATATATCACATATTAAGCACCTACCATAGAAACTGGTATACAATCATTGTTCTATGTACCAAAACTATGATAATTTAGAACAAGAACAGTATTCACACTATAGACTGACATTTTTTCCACAGATCCGGACATGGTGTCCTGATGTAGTTTTATTTACCTAGAAAGTGTTCTAAACTATATTTTATTGGACTATACTTTTGAGGAAAATGTGGAAGTGGAACCATTCTTCATAGCATCAAATTTATTCATAATTGAAGGTGCCCATATATGTACTATTTTCATTGCAAAATGCATTGTTATTATATTCATTGTGTACTCTGTAATGCGGTACATTTGTGTTTGTGGGCGGATACATGTAACACTGAAGTCCCTGCACAAGGCAATGGGTCTTCATAAGTTAGTTTCCAGATATTTCTCCCTTTAGAACACATATAATGTAAGTGTGTATACACAAACACTTGTGCACCCATGTGTGTCTTTAAAGGCAAAAATCATATAACTGGGACTGGAGAAATGTGTCCGATAAAACTCTTTAATTGTTCTAATAAGTGATGCCACCATTAGAATTATAAAAGCCATCCTGTCCCCATGCATTGAGGCTTAAGAAACATGTACAGTTTACTGAGGTAGCCTTTCCATCATAAAAATGTGCAAGCTTAACACATTAATTCCATGTCACAACAATAAATGGTAAGGCTGTGATTCCTCTTAGGAGCCAGAGGAAGCTAATTCCTTCATTGCATTTGTTTTTGTTTAGGTTAAAAGGAATATTTCCCTATTGGTAGAACAGGTAGGGAAATATTTCATTTCATGACCATTTGCTAATCTATTGTTTATGAAGTTCACCAACATCCACTATGAGATACCGAATATAACTTTTTTTATCACTTTATCCTGAATAGTTCCTTTAACATAAAGGAATACAGCATACATCATTAAATTGACCTGTTTTATGGTACTTATTCAATAATAGGCCTCCGGGCTGCCATTTCAGACTATCTTTATAAAACTAACATGGTCTTTCTAGTGGTTCACTGCTTTGCTTTGACTGGATACCACCAATGTAAGTTTAATAAACATAGCATGGATAGTCACTTTCTTCACAAGCAATGGAAACAAAATCTCATGTAGAACCATCCTGTATTGGACAACTCCAAGCACATTTGTTCTAAGATTGAAAATGTCTGAGATGTTCATTGGTTTTGATTGAATGATGAAAAATATATACAGAACTCTTGCGCAAAAGCCATAATACTGACAATGAACTGTGAAAATTTGTATCCACAGTATTCTTAAGAGTGATTCAGTGGATATACACATTGCCAGATGTTTAAAGGTATGCAGAATGAATTGCTTTCTGGCATTCTATGCACTATCTGTTAAAAATGTCACCACAGCTCTGGCTGATGTGACTCAAGAGTTAGTGTCTGCCAGTGCACAGAAGAGTCGTGGGTTAAATTCCTGGTCAAAGGCATTTATCTGGGTTGTGGGTTCATTCCCCTGACCACCAGGGAGTGTGCAGGAGTCCGCGCACCCCGCCATGCGGGGCTTGAAGGGGGACCTTAGGCCACACCCCCCTCCCACAGGGCTGGACAGGGGACCTCAGGCCGCACCCCCATCCCAGCACAGGGCCAGGGGAACTGAGACTTCGCCCCCCACCATGTGGGGTTTGATGGGGGACCTGAAGGCATGACCCCTGCCCGGGCCAGGGAACCTCAGGCCACGCCCCCCACCCCCATGCTGAGCCAGGGGACCTGAGGCTGTGCTCCATCCTGGTGGGGCTTGACGGGGGACCTCAGGCCACGCCCCCTGACCTGGCACCAGGCCAGGTGATCTGAGGCTGAGACCCCACCTGGCGGGGTTTGACGGGGGTGGGGCTGGCCGGGCCTGGGTCTCCTGTGATTTCAAGGTGCACGTGGGTGGGCGGGGATCTGACTCTGGTTCCCATGGTGGGCCCCAGACTCTGACAAGAAGAAGATTTTCATATACATTTTACTAATTTTCTTTCATCTCTAACACTTCTAGTATAGAGAAAGGGCAAATAGCAATATTAAAATATTTCCTCTACTTAATTCCCTTTTAACGTGCACAAATTTTGTGCACCGGGTCACTAGTAATGTAATAAAATGTCAAAGGCTAACACATTTCATCATTTAACAAGCACCTCTGAGCAAATTTTTTTAACAGACCCATTGTTGAGATACCAAAGTGACTACAGTACTATGATCCAGGTATGCTGAAGGTACTATGGGAGAGCAAAGAAGAGTCATCATACAGAGATGGGCATGGAGAACATTAAAAAAAGTTCAGGATAAGTAAAGTTTGAGCTGAGCAATGAAGAATATTTAGGGATTCAGTTGTCAAATTAGGATAGAAGAGGATACATGTTGAGGAGTGGAAGGTGGGTTTAGCGAATAGAAATGGACAATAAAGTTGGATGTTAAATGATGACTCTAAGATTTTCAACCTAGAAGATCATGATATTTGTGTAATCAGCAGGACTAGCACATTTAAACATATATTTGTATTGATTTCAGAGTGAGAGGAAGGGAAAGGTAGAGGGAGAGAGAGAAATGTCGATGTGAGAGAGACATGGATTGGTTGCCTCCCACAGGCATCCTGACCAGGTACTGAACCTGAAACCTGGGCCTGGGCCTAAACCAGGAATCGAACCAGGGACATTTTGGTGCACAGGACAATACTCAACAAACTGAGCCACACCTGCCAGGACAGAACAAGGACATTTTTAATAGGTGCTGCTTGGGAGACAAGAATGGACTCATAGTAGGGTGTTCTTTATTTCAAGTGATGGCAAAATTCTGTTCAAAACTGAAAATACAGTAAAGAAGCACAGGTGGACAATCAAGTCTGGATTTGGAAGTTGTGTGAATATAATCAATATAAATAACTCTTCATGCTCTTTGTGTACCAAATCAGCTCTTTCAATTCACCAAATTATTTCACTAATATTTTGTTAAACTTATGACTCCAACAAAGGAGCACTTAATTTTTTTTTACTTCACTTTTATTGTTGACATTATTATAGATACAAAGGAACACTTTAGTTGCATCTCTAATATTTGCCTGCTATTTATATTATCTCCAGTTGTAAAACACTCAAAGCTGATTTTGTAATGTAAAATAATATTTCTCATCAATAGGTAAGTCTGTGTGGCAAAGCTGTGTCCCTGGGACCAATCCACTACATCTCTAAGAGAGACAGATAACATGAAAATTAGTGGCTCTGCCCTTGTGAGTCTCAAGAAAACTAACTTATCAAGTATTTTATATATTGTAATGCTGGACTGGGTTTGTAAACAAAGTGTCAGCAAAAATTAGTGAAATTAACTGCAAAGCAGAAACAAAATGATTTGAAAACCTTCTCAATTATCTTCCACAATAATTAGTGGAGTGCAAAATAATGCTCCAGAGTCACTATAAGATCTTTCATGCTTTCTGCAGCTTCTACAAAAAGATGAAATTATTGTTAGCACTATTTCCATTCTGTGCACTTCTTTACAGTCCCATTTTGAGAGTTATATTCATGAATGTTATATATGATACTAGAGGCCCGGTGCATGAAAATTCATGCACTGGAGGGGGGGTCCCTCAGCCAGGCCTGCCCCCTCTCACATTCCGGGAACCCTCAGGGGCAGGAGGCGGCCCGGCAATCAAGGGAAGGTGATGCCCCCATCACACCTCTGCTGCTGGTACTGCCGGCAGTGCAAGCCTCAGCTGGCCCTGGTTATCTGCGCCTCAGGTGGCCCTGGGTGGCGGTCGGGCTGAGGGGACTGGGGAACTCTGGAGGCAGGTGTGCCTGCCACCCCGGTGAGGCTGAGAGGACTGGGCGCCACCATCTTGTGGTTGTGGGCGCCGCCATCTTGTGGTTGTGGGCGCCGCAATCTTTGAGGGCATGGTAGTCAATTAGCATATTTCCTCCTTATTGGCTGTGGGTGCCACCATCTTTGAGGGCAGGGAAGTTAATTAGCATATTCCCCCCTTATTGGCTGTTGGTGCTGCCATCTTTGAGGGTGGGGCAGTCAATTAGCATATTCCCTCTTTATTGGCTGTGGGAGCCGCAATCTTTGAGGCAGTGTGAGGGTCAATTAGCATATTCCCTCTTTATTAGATAGGATCATTTTATCACCTGAAATTGGACTCAAATATTTTTAGTTATACAGCACCAACGGTTGATCCACTTCCTCTCCATGTCAGATATGACTGTTAATTGAACTAATATTTTACAAAGGAGGCAAAACCACAATGAGTTTTCTCACATACAGGGTAATATTTTTACTTTCCTAGCTAATCAATATTTTTTAAAATATTTTTATTGATGTTTTTTACAGAGAGGAAGGGAGAGGGATAGAGAGTTAGAAACATCGATGTGTGAAAAACATCGATCAGCTGCCTCCTGCACACCCTCTACTGGGGATGTGCCCGCAACCAAGGTATATGCCCTTGACAGGAATCAAACATGGGACCCTTCAGTTTGCAGACTGACACTCTATCCACTGAGCCAAACCGGTTAGGGCTAATCAACTATTTTTGAAAAGTATTTATTTGGTTCAGTTGAAAATATACAATTGATTAGTTCTTCCTCAATTTAATTATTGTCATCAAAGTCCTGAGTTCAAATAGTTCTTATATTAAGAGCTCTTTTTTTTTTAGCATATGATGTTTTTATGCTTTTAGCTAAAATCTCTCCCTTTACAAACTTCAAATTGACTAAAAGATCTAGTACCTGAATCTGAGTTTATATTGTTTGTAAAAAATCCTCTCTAATAAAACGGTAATATGCAAATTAACCATCACTCCGCTACATAAGCCACGCCCACCAGCAAAGCCACACCCACCAGCCAATCAGGGCGAGTATGCAAATTAACCCAAACCAAGATGGCTACAGCCACAGAGAGCAAGGTTTCCCAGGTAACAGAGGAAGCCAAGCTTTCCATAGCCGTTGCAGGCCTAAGCCTCCACTCAAGCTACAAAGTTTCAATTATAGAAGGTAAACAAATTCAAACAAATGGCGACAGAATGGAGCTTGAGAGAGTAGGCCAGGGTTGCTGGCGGCAACAGGGGAAGCAAAGCTTTCCGCACACCCTGGCCGGGCCCACCCACTTAAGGCAACAAAGTTTCAATTGTAGAAGGTGAATTAACTGCCACAGAAATGGCTGCCTCCCCGAAGGGAGCAGCAGGCTTGGCTCTGCTCCAGGCTACAAAGTTTCAATTGTAGAAGGAAAATAAATCCCAGATACCAGGGCCTCTGCTTGGGTTGCCAGGGGGCGTGGCCGGCCTGCAAACCACCACAGGCCCCTCGCTCAGGCCGCCCCACGCCCCAAGGGAACTCCACCCTGATCAGGGACACCCTTCAGGGCAAACCAGCTGGCCCCCACCCGTGCACCAGGCCTCTATCTTATCTAATCAAAGAGTAATATACAGATTGATCATCACTGCAACACACAATATAGCTGCCCCCATGTGGTCAAAGATCCTGCCCCCATGTGGACACAAGATGGCCAGCAGGAGAGGGCAGTTGGGAGGCACCCGGCCTGCAAGGCAGGGCAGTTGTGAGAGACCAGGCCTGCAAAGGTGGGCAGTTGAGAGGGACCAGGCTTGCAAGGGAGGGCAGTTGGAGGTGATCAACCCTGCAGGAGAGGGCAGTTAGGGGTGACCAGGCTGGCAGAGGAGGGAAGTTGGGGGCAAACAGGCTGGCAGGGGAGCAGTTAAGCATCAACCAGGCTGGCAGCGGAGTGGTTACGGGGTGATCAGGCTGGCAGGCAGAAGCGGTTAGGGGCAATCAGGAAGGCAGGCAGGCAAGCAGTTGGGAGCCAGCAGTCCTGGACTGTGAGAGGGATGTCTGACTGCCAGGATCAGGCCTAAACGGGCAGTCGGACATCCCTCCAGGAGTCCCAGATTGGAGAGGGTACAGGCTGGGCTGAGGGACAACCCCCCACCGTGCACGAATTTCGTGCACCGGGCTTCTAGTAAATATATGAAAAGGATAGGTCTGGGTGTCATGAAAGGAGAAGTGAAGGTTATATTTCAATTTAGAAAAGTTTCCTTCTCTAAGAAAGATATTGGAACTGGGAACAGCATTGTACATATACAGTCAGAGTAGGCAGTATAAATGAGTTTATGGCTGAGATGGATATACAATTGGAATCAATAAACTTGGATATGCTTGCTAAATAGCAAGATGCTCCTACTGAAAGGCAGCAGAATAGATTGATAGTGGCTCTTTCCAACAATAAATTCCATGTTTCAGAGTAATATTTCATGGTTGGCAATTGGAACAGTGGTAGCACAGTTGGATTGATTGGCACTGAACACAAGATTTTGTCAACAAATGTGTTTCATGTTTCAACACTGATTAATTAGATACTGGCTGCCTACAAAAAATTGCATAAGTCTATCACAGATAGTTTTTGGAAATACATCAACACTAATTCAGCAGCACAGCCACATACTGAAGATTGTAAAAAAAAAAAGTTCCCAGTAGTCATTGCTTGTGGAAGCCCCTTTCACATCCCGCATGATTCAGGGTTCCCGTTCAGGGTTCGGGTTCTAGAGAAGGCCGCGCACAAATGAAAAGACACTTAGAAAACATTTAATTTGGGAAATGGGGGCCAGGCGGTAGTCCAACTCTAGTGGGAGGACTACTACTCGCTCTGGCTTTTCCATCCCTTTTATTAAGATTAAAATTTTAGGATACACCCATATGCCCTAGGCAGGAAACTCCAATAAAAGCCAATAAGTGAATTTAGGACTAACAGGTGAGGGCTTCTTCAACTACCAATATCTAATAATTAGCTCTGACCCTTTAGAGCAATTAAGGTTGACCAGCCCTCCGGATTCCCTGTCCACAGCTCTCTATTATTAAAACAATGATTGGTTTCCGGCAATTACTGTTCAGGACAGAAGCAATAGCTTAGTAAATAGATTCACATGCAATACTCAGGTTGCAATCATCTCATTGAAGGTACAGCCCTTTGTTCTTGGTGTGAAAGTCTTATCCAACTTTCTTTGTTTCCTATGCTTTATCTAACCACCAACGCATGCCAGAAAGCCAGGGAAGGATAACTAACTCACCTCTAAAACATCAGGGTAACTTTGGCCTTATTCTTCTTGTGGTGCATAAGAATAACTTCAGTGTAATACGTAATAATGCTGGATTTGGAGTTGTACAAACTCAAATTGACAAACCTGGCTTTGTTACTAAATGTCTCTATAAGGGAACATGTTATTTAAAAACTTGAAGGTTCAGTTTCTTAGCTTGAAAATGGAAACAATAATAATCTATATTGCAAAGATAAATTTAAATAATATAAGTGTTCAAAAGTATTAGCTATTATTTAGCAGTCTTATTCACACAACATTAGACATTATAGTCTATAGCTTCTCCTCATAGGTCATGATTCCTCAAACCAGGAAGCTATCCTCAGCATCTAAAAAACAGTTTATCCAATACCCAAATAATCTTTGCACCCCCGGCCATTGCCTGACTCATTGAGGATGTGACGGGTCATTTCTTCCCTGAAAAAAGGAGGCCATTGCTCACAAAAAAATGGACAAAATAGTTTGACTTCTTGGACCTCCATCCTCTTATTTAAAGGTCAGTCAATTGATCATTCTGCCAAGGGCTCATCAATGAGAAAGTTCTAAAACCTTCTGATTCTTTATAGTAATGCATAGAAACAGACCCTCTATGAACATGTGCAAAATCCATGTATGCTTAACGTGCTGCATTTGTGAAAATCTATAGAAAACAAAACAAAACTTGGAGGGAAATGTATAACGCATTTGTAGGTGATTGAATTGCATAAACCCAGCACCAGGGAGCAGCAATAGCCCAAAGCAGTACACAGCTGTTTACTTAAAATTGTGGCAGACAGCCATCTTCTGCCTTTGAATTAAGGTATATGAATGCTTCTAGCTCATTTTTACTTCTTTCTAAGCCCACTGTTAAAGTGGAGAAGCCAATCTTTGATTTTTACTTGGATAATGCCTTAGGCTTAAAAATTCAATGAATAAAACAAAAAGAAATAAAAAGCTTTTGTTTTTGTTGAACAATTAACTATAACCACAAAAATAAGCATCAACTAATAAGGTTTCATTACTAGACATAATTCATCCCATCTTCTGACCACTTTTTCATCACCCCAAGATTGGTTACACTCTTAAATTTTCACAAAGAAATAGGCATCAACCTTCTGCATTGCTGTGCTGAGCTGACCTTGGACCTTCTTAGTCCACTGTCTCTTAGGTTGTATGGTAGACTTCAGCTCTGAGTACTCAGTAAGTGACTCCTGGCTTTGGCCGTAGATGGCTCCCTACCTCCCACCTGATTACTTGTTCATATTTTTTCTTATTGCTGACATAATGATTAAGACCAGAATCATAGTCTTGAGGCTGACTTGCAAACCTCTGAGAATATCAAGAGAATTCAGATGAACACACACACACACACACACACACACACACACACACACTTCCATATGCTTTGTATGAATTTAAAAAATTGAGAGCAAGTAAGATTTTAGATAAATTATTGGTTTGGTTGTCTAGGACATCTAAACTCACTGTGTATTCTGCCAACTCTCTATTGCATCAATTCTGGATAGATACCAAATTACAGTCCCACAGTTATTCAAATCATTATGATAATGTCTCTTTCCTTATGTTAAAATAATGGATTCTAAAACCACAGGAAATATTAGCTTCCTTTGTAATTTTTCATAGAAAATTGTCTAAACCATGGATTTTTGAAACTCCAGTGGGTCCATGAATGACCCTGGGTGGCTTCTAAAATTGCACAATTCCCAACCCCTTACATGTCCCAACCTAAATACTGACCTCCCTCTCTTAGGATATACCACACTCTCTAGTTGAGAATTTCTTTCAACCCACTGTTACTGATGGGAGTTAGGAATATCATTTAGGGTTTTGGAGTGGAAAAACTGTTGAAAATCATTGACTTAATATTACCATTTATTTGTTCATCCAACCAGCATTTATTGAATGCTTACAGGGTGGCATGCTTTTTAAACAAAAGGTAAAAAAAAAAATATGGAAACAACATGTCCATTAAAGTCATAAGATATTAGTAGACATTCATTTTTTTTCTTTTTTCCAATAAATCTTTATTGTTCAGATTATTACAATTGTTCCTCTTTTTCCCCCCCATAGCTCTCCTCCACCAGGTTCCTACCCCACCCTCTGCCCTTACCTCGCCCCCCAGTGTCCTCCTCCATAGGTGTAGGCTTTTTGTACAGTCTTCCCACACCACGCACTCCCCTTTCCCCCCAAGAATTGTCAGTCCACTCCCTTTCTATGCCCCTGATTCTATTATATTCACCAGTTAGTACTATTCATCAGATTTTTTATTCCCTTGGTTTTTAGATTCACTTGTTGATAGTTACCTATTTGTTGTTCATAATTTTTATCTTTATCTTCTTCTTCCTCTTCTTAAAGAATACCTTTCAGCATTTCATATAATTCTGGTTTGGCGGTGATGAACTCCTTTAGCTTTTTCTTATTTGTGAAGCTCTTTATCTGACCTTCAATTCTGAATGATAGCTTTGCTGGGTAGAGTCATCTTGGTTGTAGGTTCTTGCAATTCATCACTTTGAATATTTCTTGCCATTCCCGTCTGGCCTGCATAGTTTCTGTTGAGAAACCAGCTGACAATCATATGGGTGCTCCCTTATAGGTAACTAACTGTTTTTCTCTTGCTGCTTTTAATATTCTCTCTTTGTATTTTGCTCTTGGCATTTTAATTATGATGTGTCTTGGTGTGGTCCTCTTTGGATTCCTTTTGTTTGGGGTTCTGTGTGCTTCCTGGACTTGTAAGTCTATTTCTTTCATCAGGTGGGGGAAGTTTTCTGTCATTATTTCTTCAAATAGGTTTTCAGTATCTTGCTCTCTCTCTCTTCTTCTGGGACCCCCATAATTCTTATGTTGGTATGCTTGAAGTTGTCCCAGAGGCTTCTTACACTATCCTCAACTTTTTGTATTCTTTTTGCTTTTTGCTTTTTCAGAGGAATGTTTTTTGCTTCTTGGTATTCCAAATCTTTGACTTGATTCTTGCGATACTCTAGTCTGCTTTTAGGTCTCTGTATAATATTTTTTTTTTATTTCAGTCAGTGTATGCTTTATTTCTAGTTGATCCCTTTTCATGTCCTCGAGGTTCTCATTTAATTTATTGGCCTTTTCTAGGAAATTCTTGAGAAACCTTATAACCGTGGTTTTGAAGTCTATATCCAGTCTTTTGTTTTCCTCCATTTCCTTTAATTGTGGCCTGCCTCTTTGTCTCCACATTTTAGCTGCTTCCCTGAGTTGATGGAGTTGCTTTGTGTGTTAGGTGTCTTAGCAGAGCCCAGTAGCTCAGCCTCCCCAGTTACCTGTGGTGGATCCTCTTGGTGCACCCCTTTGTGGGCTGTATGTGCAGTCTTGTTTTAGTTAAGCTTTGCTTGTTGTTGGTATCACTGGGGGGAGTTGATCTCCAAGCTAATTGACTGTATCAGCAGTCTCTCTGCTGGGAGAGCGTCTGTGCTCAGCTTGGATGGGGCAGAGTTTCAGGGTGGTGCAGATAAGCTTTGGTTTCCCGTCAGCCCCACCCTAATGTCCCGAGGTGATGGCTGCATGCACCTCTGAGAAGGCTGCTCTCCAGTTTCGCCTGTTGCCAGACAACCCGGCCTCTCCTCGACCGATGCTGGATATCAGTGCGGTCGGGAGGTTTTGTTTTTCTCCCGAACGAGAAAGCTAGCCACTGGGAGGGCTTCTGTGCTTGGCTTGGATGGGGCGGGATCTCAGGTTGGTGCAGACAAGCTTTGATTTCCTGTCAGCCCTGCCCTAAGAGGGCCTTGTTTTCCATATCCCACAATAATGGCTGCACGCACCTCTGAGAGAAGGCTGCTCTCGAGTTTTGCCTGTTGCCAGACAGGCTGGCTTTCTCCCCGATAGGAGCTGGATATCAGTCTAGACGTTCATTTTTGTCCCCATTTTCCTACCTTCACTCCCAACAGTAAAGTCAAGTTTTGAGTTGATGAAAGTAAATCATTATATAATTTATTCTTTGGCTGAAGTAGACCATTTTATCCTATCCATATGTAACATTAAATGTTCCAGAGCAATGCCATTAATATTTCACATTAAGTTTGTGGGTAATTATAGAAAATATATGAAAATAATTCATAGTTTTGGTAAATTAATAGTAAAATGAAGAAATTATAATATGATTCAAAATCCAAATAGATATACTTCTAAAACTAAAAAGTTATTTCTTTTATTCATCCTGTATCTTATACTAGTGGCCCAGTGCACAAAATTTGTGCATGGAAGGGGGGTTCCATTAGCCCAGCCTGTACCCTCTCCAACTGGGGAATCCTTGGGGGACAACTTTCTCACAATCTGAGACCACTGGCTCCTAACTGCTCACCTGCCTGCCTGCCTGATCACCCCTAAACTCTCTGCCTTCCTGCCTGATCGCCCCCAACTGCCTCTGCCTGCCTTATCACCCCTAACTGCCCTCCCCTGCCAGCCTGATATCAGCCCCAATGACCCTCCCCTGCCAGCCTGATCTCGACTCCAACTGCCCTCCTCTGCCGGCCAATGTGGTTCTGATTGGTCAGTTTCTATGCCAGTCAGTGTCAAAAGCTCCACCTCCTATGCAGCCATTGGCTTCTCACATTTCACCCTGATTTGGTCCTGATTGGTTGGTTTCTATGCCAGTCAGCATCAAAAGCTCTGCCTCCTAGGCAGCCATTGGTTCCTCACAGTTCACCCAGATTTGGTTTTATTGGTCAGTTTCTTTGCTAGTCAGCGTCAAAAGCTCCACTTCCTAGGCAGCCATTGGCTCCTCACAGTTGACCCAGATTTGGTTCTGATTGGTTAGTTTCTATGCCAGTCAGCGTCTCTGGGCCTATCAATGGGGACTGATCAGAAAGGCAGGGCTGATCAGCAGCCCCGGTGGAGGCCTGGAGAGAAATGGAGGTGCAGCTGCTAGCCTGGCCTGGAGAGAAAGAGAGAGGCAAGTGCTGATCAACAGCTACCACAGAGGCTATGGATCAGACCCTGCTTCTCTCTTCAGGCCTCTCTCTGGGTCTGATTCGCAGCCCCCTCAGCAGTCAGTGCTGGGTCACCACAGCAACCCAGTGCTGACTGCAGGACTGACTTCTGGTTGGTTGGGCCTCTGGTCATGACAGACCCAGGGTTTTTATATATTGGGATTAATGTTGATATTTATATTCACAATTCATATTTTACATACCCTTTTCTATACCAACTAAATGTTTTTCTATTCTGGGCATAGACCATTTTATGATAACACAGCAAGTAAACATTTCATATTTCTTGTTTCACATTTCAAATGGTATTTAAGTTACTTTAATCATCTTATAAATCATGTTAAGAAACTTACCAAGTACAGAATTGTTTAATCTCAGTATTCAACTAGCATATACTTCCCTTGGTTTCTCTGAGAGAATTCCTGCCTTGAACAAGGTCCAACTAGGGTTTCATTAATTACCAAAGGCTAAATTTGGGCATATAAACATCTACCACAAACAATACAGTCAATACAAACTGAGACCACATAGTGATAATTTATGTAACTAGAAGGATAAACAACAAAATCACTAAATAAATAGGCAATTTTACTGTATACTTGACAGCTTAATGGATTTTATTTTAATTAAGATACTGACATTTTCAAACTAATTTTCTTTTCTTCCTTTGTCTTTTTTATTGGCCTGTTTTTTCCACATCAACTAAGAATTGCTTACCATGTTAAAACTGCCTTTCCTGTTAGATACAACATACCCTCAAGTAATAATTGCTCTTCTTTCGAAAACTGCAGGTAAGTTTAACTAAAAACTAAGCAAAATGTCCCTTAGCTCTAATAGTAGAGCTAACCTTGAAATACCCTATTCTGTTTCTTTCTAATTTACACAGCAAAGAAATATATACCTCCATTTCCTTCAGAGTTCAGGGTGAGGCAACACTTTCAAGGACTGCAATATGGGATACTGGGCAGGCAAGTACTAAGAACAAAGGATAAAAGTAATTCTATTAAAAAGGGGGAGAGTGCTGTGAAGCCAATTATATTTTACATTATTTTCAAAGGCTAGCTCTGATTCTACTGTGTAAAATGCAAAGTGACTCTTTCATTGTAGAGCTATCAATAGCACAGGGCCCTCGTTTCTTGATGGAGTAGAGAATATATGATTACCTCAACTCCAAATGCTTAACTCTGAGGTAATAATTCTGCATTCTACTAAAACCCAGAAACCAAAAATTTTAAAGTTCATATCTCTTTTATTTGAACCCAAGCTTTGGTCCTCAATTTGTTTTCAATAAATAATTCTTGAAGACATAAATGATGGTATATGATGAGGCTGGGTATAATACCTAGGTGTTCTGTCTTGGGTTAATGCCCTCATTCAAAAGTTTATTCTGATGGGTTCCCATGTAGCCTCTGAAAGTCAGATTCAAGAGTTGGTTTTATAAGAGTTGCTAGGATATAAAAAGTAGGAGTGTGGGTAGTGAAATGACTAAATTGAGGCTGGGGAGTCACAGAGCACCTTATTAGCTACACCTTTAAAATTCAGGCAATACTGTGTCAGAGCAGAATTCTGGGAGTATGTGAGGTCATTCATGTAATAGATCTACAATTTGTAAAACATGAGAAACCTGTTAGATTTATCATTTAAAAAATAACAGTTTATAATGCTTGCCAAGATTTGGTTGTTTGCTCTTGTTCTTCCCCTGACACTTATCCTTTCCCCCCACCTAAATCCAGCCCCTACCCTCATCTTGAGAATCCCATCCATTCCTAAGACTATGTCCCCCACAACCCTATGCCTTTTCTCCTGGGTACTAGCTATACGTGTCTTTATAGACATTTTTCCCAGGATGTCAAGCCTACACTATTTACTGGACTCAGTCTCCCCTCTTCAAAATCACTTTCCCCCCTGATTTATCTGTTTCTATTAATGGTCAATCAAATTTAAAATCTGGGAGTCATTTTTGGTTCCAACTTCTCCATCACTTCTACGCCCAGACACTTGCCAACTAAAAATAGTTTATGATCTCTAATTCATCTGTCAACCTTACCACCTCTCTTCTATTCTCACTGTCCCTAATTACCTCATGCTTGTGAAGTGTGACCCAGTCATGTAGTCCACCAGCTTAAATACCATCTATTTCATGAAAATTTTCTCCATATCCTATTTTCATGTAAACTCTCTAGCCTTCAAAGACCTCTAGTACCAATTATACTCTTCTTATGGCACTTATTATTTCCTGGCTATTATAAGAGTTTCTTGTACTTACAACAGTTGTACCATCTGTCTTCACTATTTCCTAACTTTACAAATCTCAGCCTTGCATTATAGAACAAGAGAAACAGAAAGAATTATCACATTCACAGGCAACAGAAAATACTGTAATAGTTCCTACTTACATGACTGCTGTGAAGCTTAAATTGGTTAATATATTTAATCTTACTAGAACAATACCTGTCATAATGAATCAGGAATTTTAGGGGGACACTTAGGCAGGCTTAGGGATTTTTTAGAATTGGGGTCCATGGAGAAGCATGGGGCTGCAGACTGGGAGAAGGTACATTTCCATAACACAAGGAAGCCAGGTGCATAAGACAAGGAAACTGGAAGTAGGCAGGAGAGGTCTATATTTACTAAATAAAGAGAAGGAAGCCCTTCATTCAGATGGAAAAGAAGAAAGCCCAGAGGGAAGGAGGAGGGAGAACCTCACATGTCAAGGAGAATAGTGACCAATCAGAGGGGATATCGGGGCACCAGGGATCTGCAGTCTTTATAAGCCATGGGGAAAGGAATTCAGTGGGACCCTTCTCCCCCTCCCTACTTGGGAGTCCATTCTGTGGGACTCTTCTCTCTCCCCATGTGGGAGTCTGTACTTGTTCTTCAATAAATCTCCACCTTTGCTACACCACTTTCTGTCCGTGGATTCATTCTTTGATTCTGGCAGACAAAGAATCCGGGGTCCAGTTCAAAAATTCGGTATCAATAGTAAGGTCTTAATAAGTGTTAATTGTTATTATTCTGTGAAGCCTGGGGCGTTTTTTTTTTTTTCTGTCTGGTATATCTCTGAAATGGGTCTTGAATAGAGTGGGCATTCTATAAATTAACCACAATAATTCAACATTGTGGTTGTTAATGAAAAAAAACCATTGAAACCTGTAAAGAATTTTGTGAGTTTATTTGAGCCAAACTGTCGACATATGCCGGGAAGCAGAACCTCAATGAATTGAGATAATGCTCCGTAGACTGCAGGGTTACATCTATATTTATACATTGAAATCAAAGGAAAGGGACGTAGGTGAGTTACATGAAACCCATTGGTGACAGATTAGGGAGGTGGGACAAAGCAAAGCGGGGAAACCTCTGGGATAGGGTAAAAAGTGAAATGATGGACATGTGCTTCTCTTACAGAGATGGATACAGGATACTTTAACGTAATTAACAGTTGACAATTAACTTGATAACAATGAGGGAATGTCCCGGTGCCATTGTTGTGCCCTGAGGGGTCCGGGGTAAAGGAAGTTACAAGTTACCCAGACATCTCACAGACATCTCACAGATATGTTATCTTAGAGGCAAAAAGGCAAATGGGCTCAGTAAAGAAGATCTAAGTTGATCTTTGTCAGAGAAGATATCGGACTAGGACATGACTACCCACTATAACCTGTTTGTAGTTAAATATTTAATTTTCAAACCATCCTTTGTGGTTATTCCAGGTCTCTGAGTTTGCAAGACTGCCACGCAGGCCTCCCCTGAGCTTGTCAGGTTAGCATGTGGCTCCTTTCGTCCACATGGTTATCCTCAATAAGAGCAAACAGTTGTGGGGTCCAACCCTGGAGTCAAAAATAAGACCACTGGAGGCTGCTAATTGATTAAAAAAGCAGGCAAGGATTTATTGAGCTGGCCAGAACGGCCGCAAGAGCACCACATGCAGGTGGAGTCCACCCTCACAACCTCGCCGTTCCAGGTGTAGGCAGTCCTTTTAAATGTCTAAACCACAAAGATTTTCCTTTGTTCTAAATTCTAAATTTAGAATTTATCTGTTTCTATTAATGGTCAATCAAATTTAAAATCTGGGAGTCATTTTTGGTTCCAATTTCTCCATCACTTTGTGTCTGTTCCCAGCCACATCCTGCTGGACATTGGAATGTGGCCCTATCTTGTGAAAGCAATTTTTTACAGAAGCAGAATCAAGCAGAGTTATTCATCTCTAAAGGTTATCTACAGTTTCTACTCCTGGAGCTACTGAGTCAATGGGAATCAATCTCCTGTGGTTCTGGTCCACAGGCACAGGAAAATTACCTTAAGCAAGTAAGTGCGTGCAGAAGCCAGAATAGCAGGGTTAAAATTCAAACAGCAGTTTTTACCTAAGTATGGTTGCTACCATACTTCACAAACCATTTCCACAGTAAAAATTGCCAGGGACACATTTATGTGTTATGAGAAAACTGCAGGGTCTTCTCGCTCAAAAATACTTATCCATCACTTCTACCATTCCTTCTACACACACACACACACACACTCACACACACTTACTTTTCCTTGTTAAGTCAAGCATGTCAAACTTGCGGCCCACAACAAATATTTTTGAGGCCCAGTCAAAATAATGGTATGTAAGAAATGTTTTAATAAAAATTGCATAACTTAATTTTTATAATATCCTGTTACACATAATTATTAATAATGAACTACAATGTTCACTAATGACTGATTACTATGATCATGTTGCATTCATTTCCTTACACGCCTTACGCACAGTAATACCATTTCTCTCCACTAATACTAGCAGCAAGCATTTTAGTAGCCGATTGCCACCTCATTAGTCTTGGACTGACTTGTTTGGTGTGCACAACAGGAAATATTTTGCTTTCAGAGAACAAGAACAATAGGTTTATTTGAGTTACGCTTATTAATTTGTGCAGTTATTCAGTGTCTGATAAGTTAATGTTCAAGAAAAAATATTAATTTTTATTAAAATGTTATATTACTTTATGTTAACGATTACTCATTTATTTCAGCCCTTTGTATTCAGCATGTCTCTATCAAAATAAACCTACGTTTCTATGAAAATTGAAGCTTTTGATTTCAGCAGCTCACATAAACTTAAACCTTGTTAATTTGGCCCAAGTTAGCCTTTGAATTTGACATGTTTGTTGTAAGTGATTGAAATCCTGATCATAGTCAAATTTCTGTGTTAAACACTACTTTTGTTAGTAGATTTTCCTATTCAAATGTAAATTCCAAAGGGGAATTAACACATTAAGTGGTTCAGACCATAATGTGACTGAACTAGTCAGTTTTTTTTCTCATGGACTGACAAAGGTCCTGCTCAATGAGGTTAATGGAAGGTCATCTTCTCAAGATAAACCTTGCAGCTTCACAATTTTGCCAAGGGCAAACTGGTCTTGACACATGCAGCTATTTTTTCAGTTGAAAAAAACGCCCTTGCAAAAGTGGTGTTTTCAAGGTTGTTTTTTCCCAGATGTACCTAGGAAGAAAAAAGATCTATGCAAATCCATACTTGATGCTGATGGAAAGTTTGTTGGAACAAAACTGATTGAGAACTTTGTCAGAAATGGTTCATCCTTACATAAAAATTCACCTTCTTCTATTGCCAAAAATCACCCAGACATTTTGTTATCTGCCAAGAAAGTGCTCAGAGGCATCTTTAATTTGCATACCTGTTTCCAGCTCTAATTCTGAATTGACATTTGTTTTTTAATTGCCATAGATCTCTTCAGAAGCCCATTTGCTTTGAAAGTTTCTTGGATATGTAACTTGTCTTTTTTTTTTCAAAGTGAGGTTACTTTGTTATTGCCTCAGCAAAAGCACACCCAAACTGCAACAGTCTTCTGTTATTGGTGGGGAGCTCTCCTAGTCCCCACCTGTTGCCAGTGCAATGTCATGAGAAAAGAAATTTTCTGAGACTCACATGGGAGGATGAGATATTTTAGAAAGCTTTACTTCTGTGTAATTCAACCACGGAGTTTTCAAGATCTTATTTCTTGTCCCACCAAAGAAGAAGTCCCATTTTTCTTTAAGCAGAGCTAATATTAAAGCAGTTGCTCAGAGTTTTGGTTCCAAATTGGGACACAGTCCAATTCAGTCTCAACCTAGCTTAGTTTGTGTTCCACACTGTAGTCCATCAGTCTATTGTGTGTGGGATCCGCAGGGTCACATGGCTGTGGAAGGAACATGGGTGAATGCAAGGGAACCACAAGAGTGCCAAGAACCAAGAGAGAAACAATTCCTTCATTTTGGGATTATATATCCCCAAGTTTTCATGGGGTTGCAATGGCCTTGCCCCTTCTAGCTAATGATCTCTGTTCCCAAATTTGACTGACAGGCATCTTCCCTACGTTACCCAAATTTTAATGTGCATGCATCCATCTTCTCTTTGTCTAGTCCCTTCCCCCAGTGACCTGCAGGAATAGATTGGTGGTTCCCTGAGGAGTATAAAGTTGCAGTTATCTGGTGAAGCTGTTCATATGACATGCTTATAATGCCTGACCTTCCTTTTGTTCCTTTCCTATTCTCAACAACTAGATAATTACAATGGTATCACTTCCATGGCACAGAAATTATCTGAAAACTAGAGACCCAGTGCACAAATTTGTACACAGGTGGGGTCCGGAAAACACTCATTCACAGGATAAGTGGAGAGGAATACACTCATTCACAAAATAAAGGGGGAAACCACAAGGAGTAGAAAAACAAAAGGGAGAAAAGGAGGGTGACCCCACATGGGGTTTGAGCTTTGAAGCTGCTATAGTGACCATCCTGATGGGGGCCCATTGGGCCAGGCCAGTGGGACTGGAGGGGCTGTGAGTGGTTGGGTGGTCGGCCCCACCCCTGATCTGGGTGTTGGAGATCAATCAGGGGCTGGGCCAGCTAGGAGCCGGGGGGACCAATTGGCCAAGATCAGGCTGGTTGGCTGCCACAGTGCACATCATAGCCACTGGTCATTCTGGTCATTTTGGTCTATGCCGTTACAGTTGCTGGGCTTTTATATGTATAGATACATTGCTAGGGATGCCCAAAGGGAAGAAGAAAGGGGGTGCAGAAAGCTCTAGAACAAGTGACACGTTGTGCCTCATCCTCCTTCCTGATCTTGGCCAACATTTTTAGGCAGATGAAATGAAGTCACCCTGAATGTTAAGAATAGGCTAAGGAATGTGAGGATACCAGTCATGGGGGAAAGGAGAAAGGGAAAAAGAAAAGACGGAAGAAAGAGAAAGAGAAAAATCATGCCTTTGTTGAAAAAGAGCCATATTTAAGCTCAAAATGGAGTCATTTGTGTTAAGGTCATGTCATCAAACCCAGACTTAATACCTAACCTCAGATCAGTCTCAGCCTTTCCCAGAAATGTACTTTTAACCAGTCAACTTGGAATTTCCTGGTCAGCACTAGTGAGGTAATCTTCCTGAGAGACTCTAGTCTTGCCCTAAGGGAAGATGATCTTGCCTGAAATAATCCTTTCTTTGTTAGTCCTTCTCCCATTTTTGTGTAGAAAAGTCTTCCATTTTGTATAGCTCCTCAGAGCTCCTTACTAGTTTCTTTCCCAGATAGGATGCTGCTTGATTCAAGAACCAGTGGATAAAGCCAATTAGATCTTCAAATTTAATCAGTTGAATTTGAAAGGAGTTTTTAGGAGTAAAACAGGCAGGTTTATGGAGTTTTAGGAATTAAGGGGTTCATGGGGGAGAACTGCAAGGCTGCAAAGCTAGGGGCTGGGAGCTGCCAGAAGGCATACATTCACAGAATAAGGGGGCTGGGAGCTGCCAAAAGGTATACATTTACAGAATAAAGGGAGAGGAAGACACTCATTTACAGAATAAAGGGAGAGGAAGACACTCATTTACAGAATAAAGGGAGAGGAAGACAATCATTCACAGAATAAAGGCAGAGGAAGACACCAATTTACAGAATAAAGGGAGAAGAAGACACTCATTCACAGACTAAAAGAAGAGGAAAACACTCATTCACAGGATAAATGGAGAGGAATACACTCATTCACAAAATAAAGGGGGAAACCACAAGGAGTAGAAAAACAAAAGGGAGAAAAGGAGGGTGACCCCACATGGGGTTTGAGCTTTGAAGCTGCTATAGTGACCAATCAGAGGGGGTAACAGGACACAAAGAACTGCAGCCTTTATAAACCTTAGAAAGAGGGACTTGGTGGGTCTTTCTCCCCCTCCCCACATGGGAATCTGTGCTTGTTTCCCAATAAATTTCCACCTTTTCCTATACCACCTTTTGTCTGTGGCTTCATTCTTCGAATTCACCTGGACAAGGACCTGGGAAATCACCTTTGCATCCTGCCCAGAGGAAAACATGTTTCAGTCCAATTTCCTCATTTCAAATTTTATTTTGTAATGGCTTTCATACCTGCCAGTGTCTCTCAAGAAAAGGAAACAACCTTGCTCTGCTGCCAGTCACTGCAGCAGTACAGGTTCACTCACCACCATATACAATTCAGGTCCTGGAGAGAAGTGACTCCATTTTCTATACTTTGAAAATAGCTCTTGGCACATTTAAAATAAATGTGTAACTTTTAAAATAAAAAGTATTCCATAGATCACTCAATTCATCTTATGTACCACCTCCCCTTGTGAGACTTTTATACAGTTGAAACACTACCAAGATTTGAAATCAGACAAGTTTGATTTAGACAACTGGCTCTGTCCCTTCATAGGTGATTTTGGCAAGTTACCAATGCCTAGAACATAAGCTCTCAAGAGGTTAATTGAGAAAACGTATGTTTAGGATTGGCACTCAATAAATGTTGGTTTTCCTAGGTACCTCAATTTTTATATCCATGAAATGCTTCCTAGTATAAATGGAAGGAGCATGGGCCTTGGAGCCTGCCCTATTGAATTAAAACCCCAAATCTAATTACTTAACCTTTTTGAGCCCCAATTTTCTCTTTTGTAACTGGAGAAATAGTAACTAAATTGCATGGGGTTGTCATCAGGATCCTAGATAATATATGTAAAATTCTTAAAACATGAAGCATTGTATAAATGATAACCATCAATATTATCAATACTAGAGGCCCAGTGCACCAATTCGTGCATGGGAGGTGTCCCTTATCCTGGCTGGCAATTGAGGTCTAACAGGGAGCTGGCCAGCAAGTGGGAGGGAATGCGGGAGGTTGGCTTTGGGAGCGCACTGACCACCATGGGGAGGCTCCTGTGTTGAGCATCTGCCCCCTGGTGGTCAGTGTGCACCATAGTGACTGGTTGACCAGTTGTTTTGGTCATTCCAGTCGTTCGGTCATAACAGTCGCTTAGGCTTTTGTATATATAAATTGTCCTCATTAGTGCCTTATATACATCACAAGCAAAGTAGAGGTTTACAGGCCAGCAGAGGACATTTGACTCAGGCAGACTAGAAAGTCCCAAGTGAGAAAGTGACCCCAGCCTCATTTTGTGGAACAGCCTGCCGTCACCCTATCCTGCTCAACAGGAGGCAGCCACACCGTGGGCAATGATAACAATGGCCACTTACAGCCTGCAGCCTCAACAGCCTGCACTAATCAGGTTGAAGGACAACAAACTCCATCTAATCAGACTAGAACACTTACATCCTTCATCCTCCGCCCCTTGTGGTTTTGGCATATAACCTTCCCCGGTTGGCTCCATCCCCCCATTCCCTCTAATAAACTCCCCTCTTATTTGCTCACTGCATCTGCCTAATCCCTTGAGTAACTCCAGTCTTAGAGAGGTAGGTATTATTCATTGAACAACTAGAAAACACTCCTATTATTTTCTATCTCATATTCTGCCTCTCTTCTTTATGTACCTGATAATGTCCTTAGTAAACAAGGATCTATCACAGAAGTCATTGCTGGAACCACAGAGTTTCGGTACCATAATGAGAATAAGATGCTGTCAGGCAGGGTTGTTCAAAATAAGGCACAATGGTGAATATCTGTAAAGTGCTAAGAATAAAGCCTGACAGAGCATGCACTTTGTAAGTGTTAAATGCACTATCTAAGGACTAAATAAACTAACCAAAAAAGAACTGTGGAAACATATGAATGATAAAAAGAGAAAAATGATACAAGCAAAACCAAATTAAAATGAAATGGAGCCTCACAAGGGGCTGTCTCTTCCTTCTCTGATGTGGGAGTGCAAGAACTCAGAGAGCTACAATAGATATAGTGATGAGCAATAATGTCACCCTTTAATTGCTAAATCTTAGTAGCAGGCATTGATGGAAAAAAGCATCCTTTCTTTCTTCCTGAACCAGACATCTTCCTATTATGAGTTGCTTCCTTTTTGGTCCAGTATAATGTCAGTAGGCTTACTATACAGAAATGATGAAAGCAAGTCTAGATAATTTAAGAGAGGCTTCCAACCAAACTTAAAATTAGAAAAGTATTTTCATTAATAATGAATTGATTCACTGGGTATCCTATCTATTAAAATAGTGATATGCAAATTGACCGCACCTTCGCTACACCCATAAGCCACGCCCACCAGTCACGCCCACCAGTCACGCCCACCAGCCAACCAGGAGCAAATATACACGTTAAACCAGCAAAGATGGCGGGGGAAAGGGCAGCACCCATGCCAGTGAGATCCAAGCCATGATGGTGGACTGGGACAGGCGGTTAGCGCCGGCAGCCGGCTGACCAGGTCCGCCATCACCGATCATGGACCAGGGCAGTTGGCATGGGTTAGCGCCTGCAGCCGCCTGACCAGTTCCCGGATAAGCGCTCTGAGTCAGCCGCCGCTGGCAGCGGCTGACTCGAAGCCCCTATCAGAGATCATGGACCAGGGCAGGTGGCGTGGGTTAAGGCCCGCAGCTGGCTGCCCAGGTCCGCCATCACCGATCTCGGAGCAGGGCAGGCGGCCCAGGTCCGCCATCACCGATCGTGGAGCAGGGCAGGCAGCGTGGGTTAACGCCCACAGCCGGCTGCCCAGGTCCACGATCACAGATCACGGACCAGGACAGCTGCCTGCCCAGGTCCATCACTGATCGCGGAGCAGGGCAGGTGGCGTGGGTTAAGGCCTGCAGCCGGCTGCCCAGGTCCGCGATCACTGATCTCAGAGCTGGGCAGGCGGTGTGGGTTAAGGCCTGCAGCCGCCTGCCCAGGTCCACGATCAGGGATCACGGACCAGGGAAGGCGGCATGGGTTAGCCCCATAGCTGCCTGCCCAGGTCCGCCATCACCGATCTCGGACGAGGGCAGGCAGCGTGGGTTAGCGCCCACAGCCGCCTGACCAGGTCCCGGATAAGGGGTTCGAGTCAGCCATCGCCAGTGGCAGCTGACTCAAAGCCCCTATCAGGGATCATGGACCAGGGCAGGCAGCGTGGGTTAATGCCTGCAGCAGGCTGCCCAGGTCCACGATCATGGATCACGGACCATGGCAGGCGGCATGGGTTAGCACCCACAGCCGCCTGACCAAGTCCCCGATAGGGACTTGGAGTCTAGCATAACGAAAAGAATAGTCAGCAAAAGCAGGAGACAAGGTTTCATAAGTTCTCCCCCAGGTCACCACTGTTCTCTTATACATTTTAATTATCCCAGACTTTGCATGATGGGATTTGATTTGAATTATGCCTGATAGAGATTACATGACATGAATTGTAGGCTCATTCTTTCTTTTTGTGGTTGCCTGACTGAGAAAGGCCTTGGAATGAGAGAAGGCACTTTTATTTTCCTTTTTCATTCTTTAGAGGCTGAGGAATTACAGTTATATGAAGAACTTAGTGAGAGAATGAAAGTCTCATGCTGTATTATTCTGTAAGTTTTATCATGTGGACTATCAAAAACTTGGTGGGATCCTTTTCAAGAGGTGTTACAAAAATTATGTTGAAATTAACATTCAAGAGTAAAAGGAGAGAAGTGAGTGGTGGGTAAAGGAAAGAACTTTGTCCTAGAAACCAAATAGAAGCCACATAAACCTTCAGATTCTTACTCATTGTGCTTTGGAGGTATTAAAGGATAATTTTTTAAAAAGTTAAAATCATGACTTATAATCTGTATAGATAAAAGGCTAAGTGACCGACATTTGTCCATCCATCCGACCAACCGGTACATATGACACACTGGAAATATAAAAATAAACTTTGACTCGCACACGTGCCATACATATAAAGCTCTCGCTGGCACTAATTTGAATGTTGCATTTGGTGGGAAAGTTCTTTTCAGAGGGGATTTTTGTGTTGCCATGCTATATGATTGGCCATAGTACAAATAAGTTTTAAAGTACTGTAGTGTTTGGGGATGTTTCAGGCAGTTGTCTCTTAAAACAAATATGAGATCAGAGGATTCTGCTTATAGTGAATGGTTAGTAAAACTTGGAGATGGCAAACTTGATAGCAGTTTTCATTTAGGAATGGATATTATTGAAATTCCCCATGAAATGATTTTTAATGGATCTATTATTAAAGCCACCTTTGGAAATAGTATATCTATAGATAATATTAAAATATATATAAACATGCAATTCTTTGTTCAAAAAATGAGCACGTTCAAAAATTAAATGAAGAAATTTTGGATATACTTGATGGAGATTTTCACGCCTATTTGAGTGATGATTCCATTGACTCAACAGATGATGCTGAAAAGGAAAATTTTCCCATCAAATTTCTTAATAGTATTACTCCTTCTGGAATGTCGTGTCATAAATTAAAATTGAAAGTGGGTGCAATCATCATGCTATTGAGAAATCTTAATAGTAAATGGGGTATTTGTAATGCTACCAGATTTATTATCAAAAGATTGCGACCTAACATTATCAAAGCTGAAATATTAACAGGATCTGCAGAGGGAGAGATTGTTCTGATTCCAAGAATTGATTTGTCCCCATCTGACACTGGCTACCCATTTAAATTAATTCGAAGATATTTTCCTGTTATGCCAGCATTTGTGATGACTATTAATAAATCACAAGGACAAACTCTAGACAGAGTAGGAATATTCCTACCTGAACCCATTTTTGGCATTGGTCAGTTATATGTTGCTTTCTCTCTCTCTTTTTTTTAAGTATTTTAAAAAAATATTTTATTGATTTTTTTTACAGAGAAGAAGGGAGAGGGATACATAGTTAGGAACATCAATGAGAGAGAAATATCGATCAGCTGCCTCCTGCACACCTCCTACGGGGGATGTGTCTGCAATCAAGGTACATGCCCTTGACCGGAATCGAATCTGGAATCTTTCAGTCCACAGGGCGACGCTCTATCCACTGAGCCAAACCAGTTACGGCTGTTGCTTTCTCTTGAGTTCAAAGAGCATGTTACGTTAAAGTTAAAGTTGTAAATACTTTATCTCAAGGGAAATTAGTCAAGCACTCTGAAAGTGTTTTTACTCTTAATGTGGTATACAGGGAGATATTAGAATAAGTTTAATCACTTTATCAATCATTATTTGCATCAATGTTGTTTTTATATTACGAGTTTGTTATTGTTATATCAGTTTGTTATTGTTATATCATTTTGTTATTGTTTACTTATTAATAAATTTATGTATTATTTTCATATACATTGTACTCATTTCCTTTTATCTCTCACACTTTTATTATAGAGAAAGGGCAAATAGCAATATTAAAATATTTCATCTAATTAATTCCCTTTCAATGTGCACGAATTTCGTGCACCGGGCTACTAGTAAATATATAAACATGCTTATGATATCTATCTATATAAAAGGCTAATATGCTAAGTGATTCTCCTACCATCTGACCAGTTGCTATGATGCACACTGACCAGCAGGGGCAGACGCTCAACACAGGAGCTGCTGAGCTGCCGTGACTTGGCAGCAGTGGTTCTCAGGTAACGCATCCCAAAACCAGAGAGGAGGGAGCCAAATTCCTCATGGGGCCACGCGATTCCACCTTAGGCAGTGGGTTATGTTGTTGCTGGGATACTGTAGTCCCTGAATCTAGTTTACTGCACACTTGTGTTTATGTTCCACACCCTGTACCACAGCAACTTTGTAGAGTGCCCTCTCACACTCCGGGACCCCTCAGGGGATGTCAGAGAGCTGGTTTCGGCTCAATCCCCACAGGCCAGGCCGAGGGACCCCCCCCTGGTGGAGGGACCCCGCTCACTCTGCAGACACTGGGAGGGACCTTGGGAGGTTGGCTCCAGGGCATGTCCGGCCCATCTTGCCCAGTCTCACCCCGCCGGACACCTTTTAATTAATTTCCTTTCTATGTGCATGAATCCATGCACCAGGTCACTAGTATAAAGATAATGCCTGTCATTTACATATTGTGTGAGATTCTTAAACACAACCATTTTTTTTTTTACCACAATTGTAACTTATTCAAATATCTGAAAGGTTTCAAGGAAGTTAAGATACCATACAACTATAGCTACACTACATTTGAAGATGATTATGTACAGGAGAAAATAATGGGAAATGCTAATTGTGTTACAATTATAATTTATCTCTATTTTAAATTTTTATTCTTAATTTGTTTCAGTCTGTGAAGTGGTTAGATTCCATTTATAAATAATAAAGTAAAGTACATACCAAATGTTTGAATAATAGCATCTTGGCTACTACATAGTTATTTTACTCCTTAAAGTTTTAGAATTGTTCGATAAGTGGAACTAGTATAGCTTAGGAGAAAAATTAATGATGAACAATTCACTCTAAACCTATTTGACCATCTGAACTGCTCCAAAAGTCACATGGATTTTGTAACAATGAAAACTCATATGTTCCCAATAGAAAAACAAATATTTACTTTGAAAAATACTTTTTGAACCTAAAGATTATAAATCTGAAATTTATATTATAACAAATATTTTATTTAGAAAATTATTTTACTCTGTTGTACAACCTGTATTTATTTGTTTGAATATTTAGTTTATCTTAAAATAATGTATTTTAACTAGAGGTCCGATGCACAAAATCTGTGCAAGGGGCTTGGCCCCCGCCGCTGCAGCTTCATCTAGAAGTTCGTCCGGAAGTTCATCCGGAAGGACTCTGGAAGGACGTCTGGTCTAATTAGCATATTACGCTTTTATTATTATAGATTCCTTTATAATGTTTGTATTACCTAAACTAAGTCTACTTGAATTTACTAGAACAAGTACTATGCAAAAACTAATGATAAGGCCACTGTGCCTTACAAATGTTAAATATGCTAAGAGATCAAGAGTTGCATACTCACCAGTTAGGCAAAATAAGTCTGACAATACAAACTGTTAATGAGGCCCTAACTGGTTTGGCTCAGTTGATAGAGCGTCAGCCTGCGGACTGAAGGATCCCAGGTTCAATTCCTATCAAGGGCATGCACCTTGGTTATTGGCACATCTCCAGTAGGGGGTGTGCAGGAGGCAGCTGATAGATGTTTCTCTCTCATCGATGTTTCCAACTCTCTATCCCTCTCCCTTCCTCTCTGTAAAAAATCAATAAAAATATATTTAAACAAACAAACAAAAACAAACCACGAAGTGTTCATGAGAATGTGAGCAATGAAACTCACATATACTGTGGGTGGGTGGGAACCTTCATTCACTGAAATTGGGAGGGTAAATGGATACAAACAGTTAGGAAAGCTGTTTCTGAGGTTAAAGATCTACATAGTTCAGCCCCTCCTCCACCATTCCTCTCCTAAGGGTATACACTTGTGTATCAAAGGATATGTGAAACATCCATAGTGACATCATTTACAATAGCCCCCAACTGAAAACAGCCCAATTTTCAAACAGCAGTGAAATGGGTAAAATAAAAATGTCTATTTATATAATGGAATACTGTTCAGTAATAATATGAAAACCTATAGTCATTTGTGAATGAATCTCACAAAAGTAAAATAAGTAAACCAAGAAGATGGAGGTGGGAGAGGAGAAGGGGAAGAAAGAATACATTATGTATGGTTCCATTTAGCTAATATTCAGAAACAGGTAAAAATACGTAATCCTATTTAGGAACACATACATAGGTGACAAAGCTGTAAAGAGAATCAAGGAAATGTTTACCACAACTGTCTAGAAAGGAGTGAGGAATTATTATCTAAGAGGGGCAGAAGGAGGCATCTGGGGTGTTGTCTTGACCCGAATGTTGGTTATGCAAACATTTGTTTTAAAATTCTTCTTTAAACAAGGGATCAGCAAACTATGACCAATGGACCAAATCTAGCCCAAAGCCTGTTTTTATAAATAAATCTTTATTGGAGCAAACATACACAAAAGAGTTGTTCATAAGAAATGGAGAAAAATAAAGATAAAAGTACATGTTTCTATAGGACATCACAATTTAAAGAACCTAGTGAGTTACGTATTTTCAAAACCTTTCCTCTTGAGTATCTGAAAGTCAGAGAAAATAAATAACTTGTCAAGATCATATTGAGAGCCAAAAGCAGAATCACAATTCGAATGCACATTTTCTGGTTTCTATTTTTCTCTTGAATCTATACAAGATATCCTTTGTAGGAAGCAAGAACATAAAATGGAATCAAGAAGGTCTCTTCAATAAATGGTGTTGGGAAAATTGGACAGATACATGCAAAAAGATGAAAATAGACGACCAACTTACAACATACAAAAAATAAATTCAAAATGGATAAAAGACTTAAACATAAGATGGGAAACCATAAAAATACTAGAGGAATCCACAGGCAGCGAAATCTCAGACAAATACTGAAGCAATTTCTTCACTGATACTGCTCCTAGGGAAATGGAAACTAAAGAGAAAACAAATGGGACTACATCAAAATAAAAAGCTTTTGCACAGCAAAAGAAACCATCAATAAAACAACAAGAAAGCCCACTGCATGGGAGAACATATTTGCCAATGTTATCACTGATAAGGCTTTAATCTCCAACATTTACAGGGGACTCATACAACTTAACAAAAGGAAGATAAACAACCCATTCAAAAAATGGGCAACGGATCTAAATACTAGTAGATACTTTTCAAAAGAAGACAGAAGGAAGGCCAAGAGACATATGAAAACATGCTCAAAGTCACTAATCATCTGAGAGATGCAAATCAAAACAACAATGAGGTACCATCTCACATCTGTCAGAATGGCTATCATCAACAAATCAACAAATGACAAAAGCTGGAGAGGATGGGGAGAAAAAGGAATCCTTGTGCACTGCTGATGGGAATGCAGACTGGTACAGCCACTGTGGAGAACAGGATGGAGTTTCCTCAAAAAAGTAAAAATGGAACTCCCATTTGACCCAGTGATCCCACATCTAGGAAGATATCCCAAGAAACTAGAAACACTAAGCATAAAGGATATATGCACCCCTATGTTCATAGCGGCACAATTTACCATAGCTAAGATTTGGAAACAGCCTAAGTGCCCATCAGCAGATGAGTGGATTAAAAAACTGTGGTACACCTACACAATGGAATACTATGCTGTGGTAAAAAAGAAGGAATTCTTACCATTTGCAACAGCATGGATGGAACTGGAGAGCATTATGCTAAGAAGTGAAATAAGCCAGTCAGAGAAAGATAAACATCACATGATCTCACTCATTTATGGAATATGATAAACAACATAAACTGATGAACAAAAACAGATCCCGAGACAGAGAAGCACGATCAGACTGTCAAACCTCAGAGTGAAGGTAGGGGAGGGTGGGGGTAAGGGGGAGAGATCAACCAAAGGACTTGTATGGATGAATATAAGCCTAACCAATGGACACAGACACCAGGGGGGTGAGGACATGAGTGGGGGGGTGGGGGAGAATGGGGCGATAAGGACACATATGTAATACCTTAATCAATAAAGAATAAATAAATAAATAAATAAATAAATAAATAAATAAAGATAGCCTTTGTACAAGTTTCCAAAAGGTTACATTTCATTTAGGGTAAATTGTATAGAACAGTATATATTATAGTTAAGATTAAACTAAAATTTATGGGACACCTAGAAAATAAACAACACAGTGTCTATAAATTCTAAATGATTTCAGGATCTCATGAACTTTACTACTTCATTTAATCAGAGATATTGGTGAAGCAAAGGCTTAAGTTTAAAAAATGTAACTTGAAATGGGTCTCGGAGTGTTTCACAATTGGTGTGGGGAATTTTACTTTTCATTTAGATTTGGATGGACAAACCAGTAGAATTGGACAAAGAAAAAGAAACATGGTGTCTCTGGATGGGAAGACTAAATGTTTTTTTATTTTTACATTTTTTTCTTTATTGATTAAGGGAATACTAAATTTTATAAAGATGATAATTCATCCTAGGCTTATTCATGTATGTAATGCAACTGCAATCAAAATGCCAAAAACATATTAGTACTATAATGTTAGAAAGAATAGTACTAAGGCTGCATTTGCTTTACAAGAGATATAACAAATTAAAGTGGTATGGATATGACAAGAAGCAGACAAAAATTTAAAAGAAGAGAAAAGTCAAGAAAAGACCCACACTTTATTTTAGATTCATATATAACAAAATTGGCATTTCAAGTCAGTGTTAGGAGGATTAATATTTCAATGAATAGTCAGGAAAATTAGCTGTCCATTGAAAAAGGATGCACAATTAATCTCTCTAATCCACAAATTTGAGATGTTAAAAATTAAACTGAAATAAATATAAGACAATGAATGAATATATATATACAGGATGTCCCAAAAATATATATACACACTTTAACAGCTGATAATGGTTAAATGAAAAGAAAATGTATTTTAATAAATACTGACTTTATAATTGTTAAAAATATGTGTATACATTTTTGGGGATACCATATATCTATAATTTTGGAATGGGGAAGGCAATTCTAAGCATAGCATGAAACGCAGAATCCATAAAGGAAATGCAATAGCTATGGTTACATAAAAGGCGACTACAAACCTGGAAAAACTGCAACATATATGTCACAGGTTCAATAACCTAAATCTATAAACAGCTCCTACAAGTCAGTGAAATGAAAAATATAAAAAATAAATGAAAAGGTGATGCAAAAATGAAGTGATACGCAAAATAACATGAGGCAACATCCATTTAATCCTCATGCTATGCCAAGTGTTGTGCTCAAAACTCTGCAATAATTTTCTCATTTGGTCCTCAAAACAATCCTATAATGATATATTATAATAATATACATTTCACATATGAGTCTCAGAAAGGTTAACTGAACTTGTTTGGATCATAGAGTCCTAGTACTTGAGCTAGATCTCTTATTCCTGAGCTGTAGTTTTTAATCACAGCAATATGTATATTGCATTTCTAGCTGAAGAATAAAATTATGTTCAAATTCACTAGTAATCAGATAAATGTAAAACCTAGTAGCACCACTCATCATAGCAGTGGGAGGAAAGGGATAACCTTTCTCCAAGGTGGTTCAATAACATGTATTATAAGTAATAACAATGTAGGAAACAGTAGGAGCTCAGTATGACCTAGACTAAGCAAAGAAATGTGAAAAGATAAAGAAAATCCATGTCCTTGTGCATGCGTGGGACATTGTTGTATGAAAGGCAGGTTTAAAGGCAGAGGAGTAATTTCCTTTTCAACGATTGAAATTTCTTTTGAGAGCCAAATTTTTTAAACTTAAACTTCTTCTAACGCCACTTCTTCAAAATAGACTCACCCAGGCTATGGTATTTTGTGGAAGAGCCACACTCAAGGGGCCAAAGAGCCGCATGTGGCTCGCAAGCAGCAGTTTGCCGACCACGGGGGTTATGGTATTACATATTTGTCCTCATCTCCCCATTACCTTCCCAACCCCCCGACTCATGCCCTCCCCCCCCCCCCCCCGTTGTCTGTGTCCACTGGTTAGGCTTATATACATGCATACAAGTCCTTTGGTTGATCTCTCCCCCTTACCCCCACCCTCTCCTACCTTCCCTCTGAGGTTTGACAGTCTGATCAATGCTTCCCTGTCTCTGGATCTGTTTTTGATCATTAGTTTATGTTGTTCATTATTTCCCATAGATGAGAGAGATCATGTGATATTTATATTTCTCTAACTGGCTTATTTCACTTAGCATAATGCTTTCCAGTTCCATCCATGTTGTTGCAAATGGTAAGAATTCCTTCTTTTTTACCACAGCATAGTATTCCATTGTGTAGATGTACCACAGTTTATTTTATTTTATTTTATTTTTTAATTTCTTTATTGTTTAAGGTGTCACATATTTGTCCTCATCCCCCCATTCCCATCCCACACCCCTCCCCACGGATGCCCCAACCCCCTGTTGAACTTAACCATTGGTTAGGCTCATATGCATGCACACAAGTCCTTCGGTTGATCTCTCTCCCCTCCCCCCACCCTCCCCTATCCTCTCTCTGAGGCCCGATAGTCCGATCGATGCCTCCTTGCTTCTGGTTCTGTTCTTGTTCATCAGTCTATGTTGTTCATGATTTCTCCTAGATGTGCGAGGTCATGTGTCACTAGAGATATGCTTATATGAACTGAATGTGAGACGAGCAATAATAGTTATGCTGACAGGCAAATGAATCAGTCTGTAGTGAGTTTCTTTCTGGACCAACAGTTCTTTTGAGACCCAATATCAATGTCCACCAGTTCCTTATGTGTACATGTCAGCACTGACCCCTCAGCTCTGGATGGTGGACAAATGGTGGTAATGCAGGTTCGATTCCCTCTGGTTGGGTCTCGGCCGGACCCAGGGGCACGGCTTCATCCGGACCCAAGGGCACGTGGCCTCACCCGGACCCAGGGGTGCGTGACCTCTCCCAGACCCAGGAGGGCGTGGCCTCACCCCGATCCAGGGGCACATGGCCTCACCCGGACCCGGGATCTAGCTTCACCGGACCCAGGGGCGGGTGGCCTCACCTGGACCCAGGGGCGCGTGGCCTCTCCTAGACCCAGGGGTGTGTGGCCTCACCCGGACCCAGGGGTGCGTGGCCTCACCCGGACCTAGGTGTGTGCGGCCTCACCCAGACCCGGGACCCAGCCTCACCCGGATCCAGGGGCACACAGCCTCGCCCGGACCCAGGATCCAGCTTCACCCAGACCCAGGGGCGCGTGGCCTCACCCAGACCCGGGACCCAGCCTCACCCGGATCCAGGGGCACATGGCCTCACTCGGACCCGGGATCTAGCTTATCCAGACCTGGGGCGCGTGGCCTCTCCCAGATCCAGGGGCCCACGGCCTCACCCGAACCCGGGACCCAGCCTCACCCGGATCCAGGGGCACACGGCCTCGCCCAGACCCAGGATTCAGCTTCATCCGGACCCAGGGGCGCATGGCCTCACCCGGACCCAGGAGCGCGTGGCCTCTCCCGGGCCAGGAACCCAGCCTCACCCGGATCCAGGGGCACACGGCCTCGCCCGGACCCAGGGGCGTGTGGCCTCACCCGGACCCAGGGGCACGTGGCCTCTCCCAGACCCTGGGGCACGTGGCCTCACCTGGACCCAAGTGCGCGAGGCCTCTCCCGGACCCGGGACCCAGCCTCTCCCAGATCCAGGGGCATACGGCCTCACCCGGACCCAGGTACCAGCCTCACCCGGACCTAGGGGCGCATAGCCTCACCCGGACCCAGGGGGCCGGCCCCACCCGGCCCCGGGACCCAGCCTCACCCGGACCCAGGGGCATGCGGCCTTACCCGGATCCAGGGGCATGTGGCCTCGCCCAGACCTGGGACCCAGCCTCACCCTGATCCAGTTCCCAGCCTCACCCGGACCCAGGGGCGCACGGTTTCACCCGGATCCGGGACCCAGCGGGGTTTCATCTTCTTGATCCCAATTCCTATTGGTCAATTCCTTCTCAGCAATTTCTTTGGCCATTTTCTCAGAGCTCCAAGGCAGCCGCCGCAGAACTCATTGGGCAGTGGGCTCAGCGAAGCTCCGGTGTGCCCAGTGTGCGGCGGTGGGCTGGTCCGGGGTGGCTGCGTCAGCCCTTGGGTCTGCAGCGGTGGCCGGTCGCCGAGCGTGCTCACCTGGCCGCCTCTGGGGCGTTGAGATTCTTGAAGGACTCGGAGGTCAGCAAGCGCGGAGTCTCCCACCCCATGTCTCCCAGGGGCTCATCTGTCCGTGCTCGGCAGGAGTTGAGCCGTCCCCTCAGCCGGAGACTGCCGGGGGTACTGCGCCGAGCACGTTCCAGGCCGCCATTGTGTCGCCTGAGCCGTAGTTCTTAAAGTGTGATCTTTGGGTCACCGGCATCAGCATCATCCCGCGTACCCCTCTCTTTTATTCTAGTTGTAGAGCATCTGCTCAGCCAGCCCTCCGGTGGTTCTGGATGGTGTCTGCTCTGCTCTCCCATCATAGACTCAAAATTGTTGTGGTAGGCAACAATCAGGCTTCCGCCGTATGCCTCCATCTTGGTCCTCCTTTGTATAGTTAAGTCTTGATTGTTGTTGGTGTCGCTGGGAGGAGTTGTCCTCCAGGCCAATTGGCCATGCGGACCCTCTGTGTCTATAAAGGAAGAGTTGCTGTGCAGGAGACACGTTTATGGGCCGGGTCTTGGTGCAGCAAGGCTTTGGCGCTCACTGAGTCTGCCTCTTGAATGTGTCCCTTATGCGAGTGTTTGAAATCTGGTGTCATCTCACACCGACCACTAGATGCCCTCATTTCTGGGTCTCCAATGGAGTGTAGGTCAGCTACTGCCTGAGGCCACTCAGCAGGAATTTCAGCAAAAACTGCAGTTTCCTCCTCCTGTCTGAGCGGCCCTGGAGCAGTCCGACTAGAACCGCAGTTTATCTGATCAAACTGCCACAGGGCGGGCCACCCACATGCAAAAGCCGTTGTTTGGAGCCCAGGTGGGCCTGCAAAACGTGCGGGGCGGGTCCCATGGCGGGGCGGGTCCCAGGGCGGGGCGGGTCTCAGGGCGGGGTGGGGCCTCAGGGCGCCACCAGGCCATGGCGTGGTGAACCGCAATGGCTGCAAGTTTGCTTTTTCTGCTTTCCACGTTTCTAAGCCCCCTCGTTCCGCACTCCAGCGCAGCAAACACTGATTGCTGGGCGCACTTCCGCAAGGAAGTTACTCCCACTCTCCGACAGGAAGGCCGAGAGTCCAGCCTATCCCCGCAGGCGTCTGGGTCTCCCGCGCGTCCCCAGAAGCTGGATTTCAGGGTGATGGGGAGCTAATCTCCCCTAGGGTTGGAGCAAAAGCCGCACGACCCTTCCCCCGCCACCAGCCCGACCCACGCGCCTCCGCACCTTTTCCCCTCCGAGTTTGCTCTTTCCTCTTCCCTCTTAGTTGTAAATCCACCATTCAGCCAGATCTCCTGTGGTTCTGGGTGGCAGACGCTCTGTCCTCCAGTTGTATTTTTGAAATTGCTGTCCGCGGGGAAGTTCCTTTGTTTAACTTTGCTGCCTTCTTGGTTCTCCTCTCTCAAAATGGCTAAAGGACTTGAATGTAAGACGGGAAGTCCTAAAAATCCTCTAAGTCGGTGTCAGCAGCCACCCGGGCCCCGAGGATCTCAGTGGGGAGCTGGGCCAGGTCGGTGACGCGGATGGGCCCGTCCTGCAGAAAGATGGTCTCTTCCTTCACCGAGAGCCACTGCGCCGAGTCCGCGGCCGCCGCCACAGCAGCTGCCGCGGCCGCCCCCAAGCTCATGGCCCGGCTGAGGTGCTGACTGAGAGGAGCAGCCGCCCGTCCTGGGGAGACGCGAGCAGGAGTCGCTGTGCTCACCAGTCCATCTTTTAGTTGTATTTCTGAAACTGCCATGCGAGGCAACAGATCAGCCATTCACCTCCGCCGCCATCTTGGCTCTTCTCTCTGTTTCAAAATCTGTCCACTTTTCCCTATTTCCAGCCTCATTATAGCAACAGGGGTGTGTATCTGAGCTGAGTGCTTCGATTGTGATTTGCCATCAACTCTCCAGCTTAGGCCTCGAAGCCCACTGTCCCAGCGGCTCTGGTTCATCAGGCTCTCTCGGATCTTTGTCTTATGACTCTTCCAGAATTTTGAAATGACAGCAGCTTGATCAGATGTGATCCCTCCTTGCTTTTTGGTTTGAGCAGTCAAGAATGCTTCCAGCTGATTGAAATCCATGTCTGCAGATGCAACAGACGAGTAGGGAGTGTGCAGAAGGCAGCTGATCAATGTTTCTCTCTCATCGATGTTTCTAGCTCTCAATCCCTCTCGTTTTGATTTGCATCTCTCGGATAATTAGTGACTTTGAGCATGATTTCATGTGTCTCTTGGCCTTTCTTCTGTCTTCTTTTGAAAAGTTTCTATTTAGGTCCATTGCCCATTTCTTGATTGGATTGTTTATCTTCCTTTGGTTGAGTTGTATGAGTTCCCTGTAGATGTTGGAGACTCAAACCTTAACAGTGATAACATTGGCAAATATGTTCTCCCATGAAGTGGTCTTTCTTGTTGTTTTGTTGATGGTTTCTTTTGCTGTGTAAAAGCTTTTTATTTTGATGTAGTCCCATTTGTTTATTTTCTCTTTATTTTCCATTGTCCTAGGAGCAGTATCAGTGAAGAAGTTCCTTCAGCATATGTCTGAGATTTCTTTGCCTGTGGATTCCTCTAGTATTTTTATGATTTCCCATCTTATGTTTAAGTCCTTTATCCATTTTGATATTATTTTTGTGTATGGTGTAAGTTGGTGGTCTAGTTTCATTTTTTTTTTCATGTATCTGTCCAATTTTCCCAACACCATTTATTGAAGAGACTGTCTTAATTCCATTGTATGTTATGCCTCCTTTGTCGAATATTAATTGGGCATAGTTGTTTGGGTCGATTTCTGGGTTCTCTATTCTATTCATTGATCTATATGTCTGTTCCTGTGCCAATACCAGGCTATTTTGAGAATAGTGGCTTTGTAATACACCTTGATATCTGGTATTGAGATCCCACCTACTTTGTTCTTCTTTTTCAGGATTGCTGCAGCTATTCAGGATCTTTTTTTATTCCAGATGAATTTTTGAAGAGTTCATTCTAGGTCTGTGAAATATGCCGTGGGTATTTTAATGGGGATTGCATTGAAACTATAGATTGCTTTGGGTAGTATGGACATTTTGATGATGTTGATTCTACCAATCCATGAACATGGTATGTTCTTCCTTCTGTTTATATCTTCCTCTACCTCTGTTTTTCAGTGTCCTGTAGTTTTTTGCGTATAGGTCTTGTACCTCTTTACTTAAGTTTCTTCCTAGGTATCTTAATTTTTTTGGTACCATGGTAAATGGGATTGCTTTTTTAGTCTCTCTTTCTGTAAGTTCACTACTGGTGTATAGAAATGCCATAGATATCTTGGCATTAATTTTGTATCCTGCTACATTGCCGAGTTCATTTATTAAGTCTAATAATTTTTTGATCGAATCTTTAGGGTTTTCTATGTACAGTATCATGTCATCTGTGTATAGGGACAGTTTTACTTCTTCTTTTCCAATTTAGATGCCTTTTATTTCTTCTTCTTGTCTGATAACAATGGCAAGTACTTCCAATACTATGTCAAACAGGAGTGGTGAGAGTGAGCATCCCTGTCTTGTTCCTGTTTTTAGGGGAAATGGCTTTAGGTTTTGTCCATTGGGTGTGATGCTGGCTGTGGGTTTGTCATATATGGCTTTTATTATGTTGAGGTATGATCCTTCTATTCCCACCTTGCTGAGAGTTTTTATCAAGAAAGGGTGTTGGATTTTGTCAAATGCTTTTCCTGAGTCAATTGATATGACTATGTGATTTTTCTCCCTCAATTTGTTTATGTAATGTATCGTGTTTATTGATTTGCAGATATTGTACCATCCTCGCATCCCTGGGATTAATCCTGCTTGGTCATGGTGTATGTTCTTTCTGATGTACTGCTGGATCCAACTTGTTAGAATTTTGTTGAGGATTTTGGCATCTATGTTCATGAGGGATATTGGCCTGTAATTCTCTTTCATTGTGTTGTCTTTATCTATTTTTGGTATTAGGGTGATTCTGGCTTCATAGAATGAGTTTGGAAGTGTTCCTTCATCTTGAATTTTTTGTAATAGTCTAAGGAGGATAGGTTTTAGTTCTTCCTTGAATGTTTGATATAACTCTCCTGTGAAGCCATCTGGCCTTGGGAATTTGTTTGTTGGAAGCTTTTTGATGACTGCTTCAATTTTTTCCATAGTTATTGGCCTCTTGAGATTTTTAGAATCTTCCTGATGGAGTTTTGGAAAGTTGTATTTTTCTAGGAATCTGTCCATTTCCTCCAGGTTGTCTAGTTTGTTGGAATAGCATTGTTCATAATATTTTTATACAATCCTTTGTATTTCTGTGGGGTCTGTTGTTATTTCGCCTCTATCATTTCTAATTTTATTTATTTGGGTCCTCTCTCTTTGCTTCTTGGTGTGCCTGGCTAGAGGTTCATCAATCTTGTTTATCCTTTCAAAGAACCAGCTCTTGGTTTTGTTGATCTTTTGTATTGTATATTTTTGTCTCTATGTCATTTATTTCTGCTCTAATCTTTATTATCTCCTTCCTTCTGCTCACTGTGGGCTTTTCTTCTTGCTCTCTTTCTAATTCTTTGAGTTGTTGAGTTAGATGATTTACTACCATTTTTTCTTGTTTTTTGAGGTAGGCCTGTAGAGCTATAAACTTCCCTCTCAGGACTGCTTTCATTGTGTCCCATAAGTTTTGGATTGTTGTTTTTATTGTCTTTAGTTTCCAGAATATTTTTAATTTCTTCTTTGATCTCATTGGTAACCCAATCAATATGTAATAACATGCTATTCAGCTTCCAAGTGTTTTTGATTGTTTTTATTGTAGTTTATTTCTAATATGCCATTGTGGTCTGAAAATATGCTTGGTATGATTTCAATCTTCTTTGAATTTGGGAAGACTTTGCTTGTGACCCAGTATGTGGTGTATTTTTGAAAATGTCCTATGTGCACTTGAAAAGAACATATATTCCGCAGCTTTGGGGTGAAATGTTCTGAAGATGTCAATTAAGTCCATTTGATCTAGTGAGTCATTTAGGATCGTTGTTTCTTTGCTGATTTTTTTGTCTAGAGGATTTGTCCAGTGATGTCAGTGGTGTATTAAAGTCCCCTACTATAATTTTATTGTTGTCGATCTCTCTCTTGATATCTTCCAGGAGATTTTTTATGTATTTTGGTGCTCCTGCATTGGGTGCATATATGTTTATCAAGGTTGTATCCTTTTGTTGTATAGATCCCTTTAGTATTATGAAGTGGCCTTCCTTATCTCTTGTTATGGCCTTCACTTTGAGGTCTATTTTGTCAGATATAAGTATTGCTACCCCAGCTTTTTTTTTCATTTCCATTTGCCTGAAAGTTATTTTTCCATCCCTTCACTTTGAGTCTGTGTGAGTCCCTTGTTCTGAGGTGGGTTTCTTTTAGACAGCATATATATGGGTCATGTTTTTTTTATCCATTCAGCCACTCGATGTCTTTTGGTTGGAGCATTTAGTCCATTTACGTTTAAATTTATTATTGAAAGATACTTGTTTGTAGCCATTTTTTTGAGGCTGTGTTCCTTCTTACCTATTTGTTTCTTCTTTTTACAGCATTCACTTTAGCATTTCTTGCATTGCTGGCTTGGTAGTGATAAATTCCCTTAGCCTTTTATTTTTGTCTGCTAAACTCCTGATTTCCCCTTCAATTTTGATTGATAGTCTTGCTGGATAGAGTATTCTTGGATTCAGTCCCTTGCTTTGCATCATTTTGTATATATCCTTCCATTCTCTTCAAGCTTAATGTGTTTCTGTTGAGAAATCATTTGACAATCTGATGGGGGATCCTTTGTATGTAACTTTCTGTCTCTCTCTTGCAATCTTTAAGATTCTCTCTTTGTCAATAACATTTGCCATTGTAATTATGGCGTGTCTTGGTGTGGGTCTTTTGGGATTCATCTTGCTTGGGACTCTGTACTTGAGTAACTGTTTTCTTCCCAATATCAGGGAAATTTTCTGTCATTATTTCTTCAAATAAATTTTCTAATCCTTGCTGCTCTTCTTGTCCTTTTGGCAGCCCTATTATACATATGTTATTTCGTTTAGCATTGTCCCAAAGCTCCCTTAGTCTCTCCTCCTGCTTTTTAATTGTTTTTTTTTTCCTAGTTGCTGTTCAGATTGGGCTTGTTTCTGTACCTGATCTTCTAACTCACTCATTTGGTCTTCTGCTTCTTCTAGTCTACTGTTGAAGCCTTCCATGGTGTTTTTGATTGTAGCTATATCATTTTTCCTTTCTTCCTGATTTTTCCATAGGTTGTTGATTTTTTCTTCCACCCGGTGTATGAACTGTATGACCATTACTCTGAATTCTTTTTCTGTCATGTTGCTTGCTTCTGTTTCACTTATTTCCTTTCTTGGCGATTCCTCCTTTTCTTTCCTCTGGGGATTGCTTTGTTTTCTCCCCATTCTGGCTATCACCAGAAGGTTCAAATGTCAAGTTGTGGGGGCCTGGGCCATGTGCAGTGGGAGTTTTGCATCCCCCAAGTGTCATTGAAGAGCTCTGACACCGAGATGTGCAGTTGCTGTGGGTTGGTGGAGCCACGCTCACCCTGGGTCAGAGTCACAGGTGCTTAGTGTGGCCTCATGTGTGCACCTAGAATCAGGGACCCTGCCTGCGCCAAGTTGAAACAGAACCCACTGGCGTGTGCGAAAAATCAAAGTCCCTATTGCATGTCAGGAGTCAGAGGCTCCCTGTGTCCATGCCGAGAATCGAGTATCAGAGTCTCTGTTGCTTGGTGCTACCTCACACTGAGAATCAGGGTCCCTGTGTGCACATGCACCAGGAATTGGACTCATTGGCTCTTAGTGTGAATGTACTGGGAATCAGGGATCCCAGACGCACGCAATGTGGAACAGAGTCTAGTCACTGGTGCTCATTGCTGCCTCTTGCATGGAGATTCAGGGTCCCCTATTTGCTTTGGAGACCGGGTTGCTCAGTCACACTGTGTTGGCAGGATGTCCACTTCTGCCCTGTGGTAAACAGCCTTCTGTGTGTACTTGCCCTGAATCAAAGTCAGGTGGCACTGCCACTTAGTGTGAGTGTGGGGTCTGGTCACGCAGGTGTGCACAGTGGAAAACAAACTCCCTGTGTTCATGCACCCAGGCTCAAATTCAGCGCTGCCTCCCTGTGTGGACACAGGGTCTGGTCATGGGGAACAAACTCCCTGAGTCCACACATCCAGGTTCAAATTCAGCGCAGCCTCTCTGCTAAAGTGCAGGGTCTAGTCATGGGAAACAAACTCCCTGGGTTTGCACCCCCAGGCTCAAATTCAGCACTGTCTCCCTGTGTGGGTGCAGGATCTGGTCGCAGAAAACCATATCCCAAGGTTGTGCACCTAGGCTCAAATTCAGGACTGCCTCCCTGCCTGGGCATGGAAACGAGTTGTGGGAAACAAAATTCCCATGTCCGTCACCAAGGCTCAAAGTCAGGCAGAGTCTCCACTGCTTTGTGTGTGCAGAAAGCATTATTATGCAGCTGGGGTCTGGTAGTTTCTATTTCGCTGCCATGGGGGCGGCGGGGGAGGGGGATTGGCTTTGTGACTCTCAGAAATCTGCAGCTGTGGTGCCTGGAGGCTTCGTGTCCCTGGGTCTGCAGTAGTGATTGCAGGTCTTTTACCTGTGTGGCTGTAGGTTCCTGGTTTGCTTCTGAGACCAGACTGGGTGTTGGCGAGGCTAGGATTCTAGTCTCAAGCAATTCTGTTCTTCAAGATGGCGTGGTCTCTGTGCTGCCAGTGTCCTCCCTAGAGTGTTTGTGGCAGCAGGGTTTTGCCGTCTCAGACTGCCCAGATTGGCAGCCCCCTGGAAAAACTGCGGGATCTAACTGTCCCTATTTCACTCACACACACACACACACACACACACACACACACACACACGTCCACACACGTCCACACACACCTCTATCGCTCCCTCACTCTCTCACACACTCTGCCTCCCTACCTTCCTGCCGGTCGCCATATTCTGGAAATATACCTTCTGCTGCTCTGCAGCCAGGTGCTTTCCTCCATGGTCTGCTTAATTTCCAAAATTTCTAAAATTTCCTAAACCTGTCCTATTTCACTCCCAAAATTTCTGTTTCAGTCCCCCCTATGATTAGGAAATCCCAATTGCCATTGGGGAAATTGGACGCCAATCTGTCTGGCTGCTTCCTGCTGGCAAAGGGGTCATCATTTGGGGGCGGCAGTCAGGGTCCCATTAGAAGTGGGTGGTCTAAGGGTCTATGGACGATGGATGTAGCAGCCTTCATCTGCGTTTTCATGCAGAAGACCATTTGGAGCTTTTGGGCTTCTAAAAGGGAGGATATAAAACATAACAAGCAATGGTTAAAGATGAGCAATAATGAAACAGTATAAACCAAGGCCTGAGAAAGTGGTTTTGGTTGGTGGTATTGGTAGCATAGGTTGTCCTATAGACCAAGATTTAACACATTTTACTCTGAATTGGGCTGCTTATAACATACTTAGTAGCTAGGGGTTTGGGCAGCCAGTATGGCTTGAGAAATTTACTGTACCAGGGTTACAGAGAAGAGCTATAAGTAGGAGTATCTTGTGGTGTTTCTGGGTCCCGGTAAGGACAGAGAAGTTCTCCTCCAGGTACCAGCCTAGGGTTTAGATGACACTTATAAGAAGACAGAATAAGAATTGTTAAAAAGATTAAAATACTGATTATTTAGAAATATCAGAGTATGTTACCTATCTGGCACTCATTGTCTTACCAGGATCCCTTTGAAAGAGAAGTTTCAAGTCCTCTCGAGGCTCACATGAGTAGAAGTTTGGTGATCTAACTAATGGCAATGCAGCTTCATCCTCCCTCCGTGTTGGCATTCAAGGCTCACTGTGTTTTATTGCAAATCAACGAGCTGGACAAGATGCCTTAATGAGCCAATTAGTTAGGAGTCATATTATTGTGCACAGGTTCAGAGCAGATTACCTCTGTCAAATTCTGAACAAACACAGGAGGGAGTATTTCCTTTTTATGCCCTTCTAGTTCTTTGTGTAAGTTATTTTTGTAGACAGCTTGTAACCTTGAGTACATATCATATCTAGGAAACACCTGTCATATCTATACAGACAACTTGTAACCTCGAGTATCATATCATATCTATACAGACACCTATAACCTTGAGTATCATATCTGTACAGGCACCTGGCATCAATATCAGCATATAAGTCCCTTATGTTAGATGGCTAGCTTTCAAGGTCAGACAATTAACTTTATCTTTTCTAGTCAAGCAAAAAACAAATTATTTTACAGTCTAAAAATAACAGAGGGACTAGCAAAAATAGCAGGATTCTAAAACAACAGTTTCAAATAACAGTTTTTCCAAAGGAGGGATTATTATTATGCTTCAACTGGAGACAGATGAATTTAGGAGTTGACACTGCTGACCTGTGGGGAGACTCAAAGACGGTGCCTGTAAAAGAGCATTTTGAGTTGTTCAAAGGCCTGCCTAAATAAATGAGGACTATTCCCGAAAGCTCAGGGACAGTATTGTCCATGTTAGCTGATTGCTTTGATTATTGGGATATTTTAAAGACAAACAGGGACTGTGAGTTAGGAGACAGGAGTATATAGAAAAAGGCATCCTTGAGATTTAGTACTATAAACCACTTTGTGTTTTCTGGAATTTGGGCAAGTAAAGCATAAGGGTTAGGGACATTTGGCTGGATATGAGTCACTGCCTTATTTATTAGTTACTATTCCTTCCCCTCTATTAGGCTCTTGTACCCTAAGATGGGGTATTGTGAGGACTATGTCAAGGTTTCAATAAACCTTGGACTTCTGAAATAGATGGCCTATTAGAATATTGAGTCCTTCTAGAGCCTCAAGGTTGAGAGGATAGTTTTTCTGGTGTGAATGTAAGGCTTTTTTTGCAAGGTCAGGAAGGCATGGGAAAGGCACAACTTATGCCAGCTGCACCCTAAAGGCTGAGAAAAAGATCTATTTCTTGGCTTCCCAGACATGCCTGTGATGGCTACAGCCTCTGAGGATGGTTTACCAGAGTTTGGAAGGAGTACAGAGAAGGTGGTTCCAGCATTGGGTAGGAAATTAATTTCCTTGCCTCCCCACTGTCAAGCTTACTCAGGGCTCCTGGGTGGAGGTGGTAGTCCTCTGATGAGCTGGATTGAGAGACCCCAGATACCATCAGTTATGTTGGGCCAACTGGTTGCCAGCCCTGCCCCAAGGGACCTCAGTTTCCAGGGGCAGTCCGACTTCCAGTGGTTTCCTTGACAGGTAGAATAGGGTTTCAGGAGTTCACCACTCCCCTTAGGGCAACTCTGGTGCATAAGTCCAACATGTCTACAGTTGTAGCAGGTAACTGGGACTGACCATTTGCCTCCAGGCTCTGACTGGGGGTCTTTGCCTTGCTTAAGTGTGGCACTAAGAGCCTTGGCTTTGGCCTGCCTTCCCCTATTACTCCTTTTTCCTCATTCTAGTCTCTATTATAGAACACAGAAGTGGTAACTCAGGAGATTTTTAAAGTACTCTTGGGACTAATAGCCAATTCTTGTAACCTCCTGATATCTGGGATAGCCTGAATGATAAATTTGTCCTTTAAAATTAGTTGTCCCAATTCTGAATCTGGGGTAATGTTGGTCTGCTTAAACAAAAGTCTCCTTGAGCCTTCCAAAAAGGCCAAGAGGTTTTTGTTATTCCCTTGATTAATGGTGGTTAATTTAGAGTAATTAACAGGCTTTGTTTTACCAAGTCTGAGGCCTTCTATAATACAAAACTGGCAGTGCTTTATTTTCTAGTATACTAGAGGCCCGGTGCATAAAATTCATGCACAGGGGGCTGTCCCTCAGCCCAGCTTGCACCCTCTCCAATCTGGGTCCCCTCAAGGGATGTCCGACTGCCCATTTAGGCCTTCTCACATTCCAGGACTGCTGACTCCCAACCACTCGCCTGCCTGCCTGCCTGCCTGCCTGATTGCCCCTAACCACTTCTGCCTGCCAGCCTAATCACCCCCTAACCACTCCCCTGCCAGTCTGATCAACGCCTAACTGCTAACCTGCCAGCCTAATTGCCCCTAACTGCCCTTCCCTGCAGGCCTGGTCACCTCCAACAACCCTCCCCTGCAGGCCTGGTTGTCCCTAACTGCCTTCCCCTGCTGGCCTTATTGCCCACAACTGCCCTCCCCTGCTGGCCATCTTGTGGTGGCCATCTTGTGTCCACATGGGGGTGGCCATCTTGTGTGTTGGAGTGATAGTCAATTTGCATATTACTCTTTTATTAGATAGGATTTTGCTTTTCAGTGGCTGAGAGGGTCAGGTTTAATATGAGCATGATGTCTCTATTTGAGAGATCAAATACTTGAATGAGGTTTTGGAAGACCTCAATATATTTGTCAGGGTCTTCTGAGAACTTTCTTAGATCACTTTTAATTTGTATCATGTCCTGAGGTAAGAAGGGGATCAGGGCTAAAATATGGACAGATCCTTCATCTGTCTTGGGGCAAGCTAAGGTTGGTTCAGCCCAGGGTGGGGCCGTGGCCTCTGCCCTCAGTGGACTTGGGTTGTTATTGCCAGGAGCAAATGATTAAATTTATAGTTTCCCACCTGCCTTTTGCTTGTCCCCTAGAGTAAAGAAAACCTGGACATATGGGACTTCCAACTGCTTCCCATTTTCCTACAGAAAAGATTCAAACTTCCTTATGGGGCTAGTTTTCACTATTTTCTAGTTGGCATTTGAAGTTAAACTTGAGGGCAGAGAGAGATCAGGCGTTATTTCTTTAAGGTATGGGGGTCAAACTTATCCCAATTCTTGAGGATACTTCATAATGGACTGTATTTTTGTACTATAGAGAACATGCTTCCCATCTTGAAGGAAAAAAGAAAAAGACATGCACAGGGATGTTTAAAAGGGCCTGAGTGAATGGTCCAGGTCCCTTGCCTGTAAAAAGAATTGTACAAGGATGTTTAAAAGGTCCTGAGTGAACAGTACAGGTCCTGTATCCATTGTGTTTAGAAAGAAAAGGGCCTGAATGAACAGTCCAGGCTTAGAAAAGATATCCTTGCCTGTGAGGCGTTCCCCACCTGGCCAAGGCTGAAGGGAGTCCCCACTCTCAAATTAGGAGTGAGGGGTTCCTTGCCCACGTACGACTGCAAACAAGGTTGCCAGGTGGACTAGCCATACTGACCACCGTGGTGATGACCCAAGCTCACGCAGAAGCCATTCACTTGCCTCCCGTGGAAGCGTGTGTACCCAGTGTTATGGTCCAGGTCCTTTGTCTGTAATTTAAAAGGACCTGAGTGACTGTCATTTTGAATTACCCACTAAACTGGATGGGTTGGAGTGCCTGCTGACCTGAATTTCCGAGGAGTCTAGTCTAGGATGAGGACTTAAGAGAGTTCATACAGTACCTGGAACCCTGGTTTGGCCAATATCCAGTGATCCGAGTAAAGCACTAACAGTTCCGGTCCCTACCCCTTGTATGCCCTAGTTACTAAAGGATTCATCCTCTCTGCATGATTTGTGGAAAAGGATGGAATTTCGTTTCTAGTCAAATACAGTACCTTAAATTTTCTGCTCACTGACTTAATTTTTAGTTTTTACTGACCCTTAATTTCTGTTGTTTTACCTTAAAAAATGTCACCTTCTTTTAAACTGGGCAACCAACTTGGTTGCTTCACCTGAAAAAACACCTGGGAGAGGGACATGCTAGTTGACGTTTACAAGGAATTGTTTAGGTAAAAGGCACACTTTCTTAGTTTTTATTAATTGTGTATATTGGTGGAAGAGGTGTTTTTAAACTTTAAGTTTATTTTATTCAGGTATGCTAAGAAAGGGGTACCATGATTTCCTGAAGTTTTACAAACACATTTTGGTTCAAACATGACCTGCTTAGAAGCCTGCAATTTAGAGTAAGTCAGAGTCCTGTTTATGAGTTTTTCTAAAGACTTAAATGCACCAAAGTAAGGCAATGGCTGTCCAATGACAAAATCCAAAAGTGGCGTGGTTATAGATTTGTTTAAAATGCAATTGATAAAACCTTTGCTTCATAATATTCTGAGACAACAACCTTCTAGTGCAACAAACAATCCTACCTAATAATAGACAAACACGCAAATTGACCATACCTCCGACACACCCACAAGCCACGCCCACCATCCAATCAGAGCGAGCATGCAAATTAACCCAAACCAAGATGGCTACAGCCACAGAGAGCAAGGTTTCCTAGGTAACAGAGGAAGCCAAGCTTTCTGCCTGCCCTTGCCAGGCCTAAGCTTCCACTCAAGCTACAAAGTTTCAATTATGGAAGGTAAACAAATTCAAACAAAAGGCGGCAGAATGGAGCTTGAGAGAGCAGGCCAGGGTTGCCGCCGGCAACAGGGGAAGCAAAGCTTTCCGCACACCCTGGCCGGGCCCACCCGCTTAAGGCAACAAAGTTTCAATTATAACCCCAACACAAATGGCTGCCAGCCTTGGAGGGAGCCCCAGGCTTGGCTCTGCTCCAGGCTACAAAGTTTCAATTGTAGAAGGAAAATAAATTCCAGATACCAGGGCCTCTGCTTGGGTTGCCAGGGGGTGTGGCTGGCCTGCAAACCACCACAGGCCCCTCGCTCAGGCCGCCCCACGCCCCAAGGGAACCCCCACCTGATCTGGGACACCCTTCAGGGCAAACCAGCTGGCCCCCACCCCTGTACCAGGCCTCTATCCTATCTAATAAAAGAGTAATATGCAGATTGATCATCACTGCAACACACAATATAGCTGCCCCCATGTGGTCAAAGATCCTGCCCCCATGTGGACACAAGATGGCCACCACAAGATGGTCAGCAGGTGAGGGCAGTTGGGAGGCACCCAGCCTGTAAGGGAGGGCAGAAGAGAAGGACCAGGCCTGCAAGGGAGGGCAGTTGGAGGTGATCAACCCTGCAGGAGAGGGCAGTTAGGGGTGACCAGGCCGGCAGAGGAGGGAAGTTGGGGGCAAACAGGCTGGCAGCAGAGTGGTTAGGGGTGATCAGGCTGGCAGGCAGAAGTGGTTAGGGGCAATCAGGAAGGCAGGCAGGCAAGCAGTTGGGAGTCAGCAGTCATGGATTGTGAGAGGGATGTCCGACTGCCCGTTTAGGGGATTGGGCCTAACCGGGCAGTCGGACATCCCTTGAGGGGTCCCATATTGGAGAGGGTACAGGCTGGGCTGAGGGACAACCCCCCTCCTTGCACGAATTTCGTGCACCGGGCCTCTAGTTTGTATATAACCTGTGGCACATGGCTTATTGTAGATGGCGCATTAAAGCATTGAAAACAATTTATAAATCCTAATAAAAGAAACCTAAAACTCCAGAATGTCACTGGCAGACAGATAATTATCATGCTTGCTCTTTTTCCCTGGCTGTAAGTTTCCTGTTTGAACTTGGCTTTGAATCTGCATAAGTTTTTCCTGAAGTAGATTAAAACCTTTATGACATTCAAAGTATATGTATTTTGAATAGAACATTGCTATTAATTTTTATTTGGCAGAGTTTCCTCATGAAATTTTAAGTATATTGCATTGGTCTAATTTGGTTCAAAGGTATTTCTTTAGGGAGAGAATAAATCTTTTGCATCACCCCAGGACCCTCAGAGTGTCACAAAAAGCTCTCTTTCAGTTAAATTCTTGAAATATTACATTCAGAAAAGCTGCCAGATATACCCAATGTAAAGATTATTAAAACTTAAACCAGTTTTTAACATTTAAGATTTGGTCTTGACCACAGAATTAATTATTTTCAATCTGGCCATTAAAATTTTATATGATACTTTGAATGTCAGAGAAAATGCTGGGAGGACACGCCTACCGCCCATCCATTTAGAAGTCACAAAGCTGTGGTCAACCTTAGTTCCCGCTTCTGCAGGGCCTGCGTGGGTTTGTGACATTACAGGCAGGTGTTGACCACCTGGTTCCCATTACCTAAGCTGCCTACCGGATGTTTAATGAATATGCTGCTGGGCAGAGCTTTGTCAATTTTCCCCGCCCTTCCCCTTTTCTAAGGGCCTGCACGGGTTGCACCTCTTATTCTGCCTCCAAAAGCCACTTGTCTGAGTACAAGGGCTCTTTTTTCTTCCTCCCGCTTTGCCCCTGGCAGGGAAGACAATGGCTAAAACTAGCTAGTGATCTTTGTTTAAACTTCCCTGGGTTAACATATATGCAACCTTCACAAATTTACACTTTCAAATTAGCCTTAGAATCTTAAGATTTTATCCTAGCAGAACAACCTTTGGTTCTGAGTGACACAAAGCCTACAGAGCAGAAACAGAGGGCTTTCTATGTTCATAAAGACGGCAAAGAGCAAACTAAGCTAGCAAGCAGTAACCAAGGTACATGGCAGCAGACAAAGAGACTCTCAAAATTCAAACCCTGCCACATGTTCCTCCTGTCCACAAGCAGCTGAGCCCCAGCAAATTGGGACGTTCCTTATTTTTAAACAGACTGATAAAAGCATCAACCTGAAACATTAACAGAAACACTCTCATACACAATATTTACAAGTGAGCAAAATCCACAGATACTCTACAAAGCACTCCATCAAAAAGCAATGTCTCGGAGAACCAAGATAGCAGCATAAGTGAACACCTATACTGCTGCCTCACACAACGATTTCAAAACTACAACTAAAAGACAAAGCAGACATCACCCAGAACCACTGGAAAGCCGGCTGAGTGGAAATTCTACAATTAGAAGGCAAAAGAAAAGGACACTGAGACTCAGGAGCGGCAGAGGGCAGAGGTGCAGAGACACAGAGACATGTGCGTGTGAGAGGAAGGGCCAAGGCGGCTGAATACATGGCTGGCTTTCTCGAACCGGAGCGAAACAAAGGCTCCCCATAGCACTGAAATCCAGTCCCGGGCGAGACTCAGGGAACCCAGACACATATGGGGAGAAACTGGACTGTCTGGCAGCAGGCAGGGCTCAAGAGCAGCTTTCTCTCAGAGGTGCGTGCAGCCATAGCCGCAGGGCACTGAGACCCAGGGGAACTGCGAAAGACAGAGGTGTGGGAAGCAGAGATGTGACCGTGTGAGAGGAAAGGCCAGGCGGCTGGATACGTGGCTGCCTTGCTTGTTCCGGAGGGAAACAGGGCCTCCCAACTGTACTGCACTCCAGTTCCAGGTGAGACTTTGGGTACCCACACTCATTCGGGGAGAAACTGGACTGTCTGGCAGCAGGCAAAGCTCGAGAGCAGCTTTCTCTCAGAGGTGCATGCAGACATTGCCGCGGGGCACGGAGACCCAGTGGAACTGCGGAAGACAGGTGAGGTGGCGTGCGCAGGGATTGGGCTTGGGCAGTTGAACACGTGGGTGCCCTTCTTGTTCCAGAGGGAAATAGGGCCTCCCGACTACACCGTACTCCAGTTCTGGGTGAGACTTTGGGTACTCACACTCATTCAGGGAGAAACTGGACTGTCTGGCAGCGGGCAAAACTCGAGAGCAGCTTTCTCTCAGAGGTGCATGCATCCATTGCAGCAGGACACTGAGACCCAAGCCTCGTAGGGTGGGGCTGACGGGAAACCAAGGCTGTCTGCTCCGCCCTGAGACCCCGCCCCATCCAAACTGAGCACAGTAGCTCTCCCAGTGTAGACACAGCTGATCCTCACAGCCAATTGGCCTGGAGGTCAACTCTGCCCAGTGATACCAAAAACAATCAAGGCTTAACTACAACAAGACTGTGCAGCCCATAAAGGGGTGCACCAAGAGTGTCCACCTCAGGTAACTGGGGAGGCTGAGCCACTGGGCCCAAAGGACACCTCATACACACAGCCACTCCATCAACTCAGGGAAGCAGCTAAAATGCGGAGACAAAGAGGCAGATTACAAATGAAAGAAATGGAAGAAAACAGAAGACTGGACATAGAGTTCAAAACCACATTTATAAGGTTACTCAAGAATCTGCTAAAAACCTCTGAAGAACTTAGTGAGACCTTTAATGATCTTAGTGAGAATGCCAAAAAAAAATGGAAAAGGACCAGTCAGAAATTAAGCATACACTGTCTGAAATAAAGAATATACAGAAATTCAACAGTAGATCAAAGGACCCCAAGAATCAAACCAAAGATTTGAAACATGAGGAAACACAAAACAACCAACCAGAAAAACAAAAAGAAAAAAGAATCCAAAAATATGAAGATAGTGTAAGGAGCCTCTGTGACAACTTTAAGCGTACCAACATCCGAATTATTGGGGTGCCAGAGGAGAGAAAGAGCAAAATATTGAAAACCTATTAGAAGAAATAATGACAGAAAACTTTCCCTACCTGGTGAAAGAAATAGACTTACAAGTCCAGGAAGCACACAGAACCCCAAACAAAAGGAATCCAAAGAGGACCACACCAAGACACATCATAATTAAAATGCCAAGGGCAAAAGACAAAGAGAAAATTTTAAAAGCAGCAAGAGAAAAACAGTTAGTTACCTACAAGGAAGTACCCATACGACTGTCAGCTTATTTCTCAACAGAAACTATGCAGGCCAGAAGGGAGTGGCAAGAAATATTCAAAGTGATGAACAGCAAGAAACTACAACCAAGATTACTCTACCCAGCAAAGCTATCATTTAGAATTGAAGGTCAGATAAAGAGCTTCACAGACAAGACAAAACTAAAGGAGCTCATCAATACCAAACCAGTATTATATGAGATGCTAAAAGGTATTCTTTAAGAAGTGGAAGAAGAAGAAAAAGGTAAAGATAAAAATTATGAACAACAAATACATGTCTATCAACAAGTGAATCTAAAAATCAAGTGAATGAAAAATCTGAGGAAGAATAAACTGGTGAATATAATAGAATCAGGGACATAGAAAGGGAGTGGACTGACAATTCTCAGGGGAAAGGGGATGTGAGGGGTGTGGGAAGAGATTGGACAAAAATCTTACATCTATAGATGAAGACAGAGGCAGGGGGTAAGGGCATAGGGTAGGGTGGGGAATCAGGTGGAGGGGAGCTATGGAGGGAAAAAGAGGAACATATGTAATAATCTGAACAATAAAGATTTATTAAAAAAAAAAAAGCAATGTCTCTCATCCCTGGGTTGAGACGAGCTCTCCCCAGAACCTTAGCATTTTTCCAATGGACTATTTTGGCCATGTGGCTTCTTGCCTGATTGCCTTGAATTCCCCTTGTGTCATTTTCACCATTTTCCAAAGAAAACAGTATCAGGGCTATTCTATAGCATCCATGAAGAGGTGGGACTCCAGCCAAGGGCCACCCAAAGTCAGGTGGGGTGCCTCCCCTTGAACTAGCCTTTCCATTTACACGGGTACAGAAAGTCCCAGAAGCATCCCTTTATTTATGAGAAATGGTTCACCTTTCCATTGAGCCAAACCAGTTAGGGCTGGTTCACCTTTCCAAATTTCAAATGAACTGGGAAATAAAACCTGGTGAAAATGAGACTTTTATGAATACTCCCGAGAGTTTGCGACCATTTTACAAAATCACAATGAAGGTGAGAGGCGAGTTACCCAGTAATTAATGGGCTAACTTAACAGCTATATTTGGCGGTAATTCTGAATTCTCTGAAAGGCTAAAAACTTCTACAGGGGTGGGAAACAGCTGGCTCTTCCCTTCTTAACTCTTGCCTAGAAATTTTCCTTGGGACCCTTACTATAAAGGCCTGCACAAATGGAGGCTTAGGATTTTAAGCTTAGTGGGTCCTGGACTGCAGAGGCAGCAGTCTTGGCTGGATACTATTTGACCTGACTGAGATAGAAAGCAGAAGAAAAAGTCAGATTATTCACCAATTAAAACCTGCTTGGGATCTGGGCCAGGGGAGTGGACATATATAGTGGGCCAGAAATGTGCTATTTTTGGAACCGTGTCTCAGTATTTTTCCCAGCTGCCTAAGACAGCCCAGAGAACCCAGGATGCTGGGTCACCAACCCTTGTATGCATCCCCGGAATGGGTCAGAATTTAATTACATGTGTTGTTAAAACCCTATTGAGGCGGTCTCCATGCCATGGAGAGGTTCTCTCCCAGCACCTCCACTGTGGCTCTTACTTATGTAAGAACATCCGAGAATTCAAGACCAGAGGGAGAATTGCCTCTTAGATCTTTGGAGTTGGAGAGGGACCCAAACACTCATTTAGTTGATGGCCAGGCTTTGACTTTTCACTGGCAGAAGCTTAACACTCTAACCCGACACGGCACCAGTTTATCCTTCCATGGGAGACTTTTTCTTCTAGTGGCAGTCACACTAGTGGCCTTTACTTGACTGACCCATGCCTGCTTTGGTTTTGGCCCTGGAGAATACATCCAGAAATGAGCAGTGAAAGATTATATATATATATATATATATATATATATATATATATATATAGAGAGAGAGAGAGAGAGAGAGAGAGAGAGAGAGACAGAGAGAGACAGAGAGAGACAGAGATAGAGACAGAGAGACAGAGACAGAGAGACAGAAACAGAGAGACAGAGACAGAGACAGAGAGAGAGAGAGATGCCCACTTTTTAGATGGCAGCCAAGTTTAAGTGACTGGCAGGCATCCATCACCCTCCAAAATCATACAAGAGACACAATTCTTGGCTACTCACCATTCAACATGAAGAGGGTTGACGGACTTATGGAGAAATTCCCGGCCAATACACCATCTGATACAGAATTTTTGGACTGCAATCCGGATTCTTTGTCCACCGGGATCCAAGAATGAATCCAGGGACAGAAAGTGGTATAGCAAAGGTGGTGATTTATTTAAGAACTAGAGGCCTGGTGCACGAAATTCGTGCATGGAGGGGGTCCCTCAGCCTGACCTGCACCCTCTCCAATCCAGGAGCCATCAGGGGATGTTCTACGGATGGCTTTGGCCCACTCCCCGTGGTTCTCTGCTCTCTGCAGGGCCTGGCTGCTTCGCTGCCACTGCAGCCACGAAGCCCCCATGCCCCCCTGTCCACTCTCTGTCTGCGGGACCTGGGGGCTTCACCGCTGCCACTGCACAAACTAATCCACCACACCCCGCTGTCTGCTCTCAGCAGCGGGACTGAAAGGACTGGGGGACTCCAGCGGGGCTGAGGGGACTGGGCACCACCATCTTGTGGCTATGGATGCCGCCATCTTTGTGATGTCATAAGGGTAAATTTGCATATTCCATCTTTATTAGATAGGATAAGTACAGACTCCCACATGGGGAGAGGGAAAGAGTCCCACTGAATGGACTCCCAAGTAGGGAGGGGGAAAAGGTTCCCACTGAGTTCTTTATCCCTATGGCTTATAAAGGCTGCAGATCCCGGTGCCTTGATATCCCCTCTGATTGGTCACTATAGTAACTCCTGGGCTCAAAAGGTCGAACCTCCTTCCCTATTGTTTTCCTATTCCCTTTGGGCTTTCTTCTTCTCCATCTGAATGAAGGGCTTCCTTCTTTTTATTCTGTAAATATAGACCTTTTGCTGTTCCCAGCTCCCTCATTCTTGGAAATGTACCTGTTGTAGCTTTCCAGCTCCCTCATTCTATGGAAATAGACCTTCTGCTGCTCTGCAGCCCGGTGCTTTCCTCCATGGTCCCCTTAATTTCCAAAATTTCTAAAATTTCCTAAACCTGTCCTATTTCACCCTCAAAATTCCTGTTTCAAAACTAATTATTAAATCCAGGGATACAGGGTTATTATTCAATCCATTATTTCTAGTAGATAGAAATAGCTGCCCAGGAACCCTTAATTATTGTGTGATAACAGTTATTAAAGCAAGAGAAGAACAATATTAGAGAGAAAGATGGTAGATTTTGTTATTGGCATAGTCATTTGGTACTGTAGTAAATGGGTCCAAAATCCATGGCTGCAGTACCTATCTCTGGGAAAGAAGAAACAAAGGAAGGAGAAATCTATTAACTAGAAAGTGTGTTTTCTCTGCCCTTTGCCAACAGGGGTCCTGCACTGACTTGGACACAAGTCCATTTAATAATTGTACAATTGTATGATTCAATAGGGAAGCTCCAGCACCGGCAGCATGTGTACCAATGGACTGCTGAGTCATTCTGAGGGCAGAAAGCACAAGGCTACTGAATTTTGCATTTAGATGTTCACCCTGTTTAGGCTTAGGATCCTACAAACCTTATTTTGGCAAAATCTACATTAATAAAAGGAAACATGCAAATTGACCTTCACTCCGCTATGCCCACCAGCCAATCAGAGCGAGTATGCAAATTAATCCAACTAAGATGGTGGCTGCCATGGAGCTAGAGCAAGCAGGAGGCTTGGGTTGCCCCTGGCGATGGAGGAAGCCAAGCTTCCCACCCGCCCTGGCTTGCCCTGGAATACGCTCAAGGCTATAATGTTTAAATTATAGAAGATAAATGAATCCCAGATACTTGCTTCTAGCTGGCCCTGACCTATGCTTGGGTCACCAGGGAGCGTGGCTGGCCTGCAAACCACCACAGGCCCCTCACCCAGACTGCCCTTCTCCCCAAAGGAACCGCCACCCTGATCCGGGACACATTTCAGGGCAAACCAGCTGGCCCCCACCCATGCACCAGGCCTCTATCCTATCTAATAAGATTAATATGCAAATTGACTGAAACTCTAACACACAAGATGGCTGCCCCCATGTAGGCAAAGATGGCTGCCCCCATGTGGACACAAGATGGCCGCCACAAGATGGCCAGCAGGGGAGGGCAGTTGGGAGGGACCAGGATGGCAAGGGAGGGCAGTTGGGGGAGATCAAGCCAGCAAGGAGGGCAGTTAGGAACAACTAGGCTGGCAGGGGAGGGCAGTTTGGGGCAATCGGGCTGGCAGGGGAGCAGTTAGGCATCAATAACACTAGCAGGGGAGTGGTTAGGGGTTGATCAGGCTGGCAGGCAAAAGCGGTTAGCGGCAATCAGGAAGGCAGGCAGTCGAACAATTGGGAGCCAGCAGTACTGGACTGTGAGAGGGATCAGGCCTAAATGGGCAGTCAGACATCCCTCGAGCAGTCCCAGATTGGAGAGGGTGCAGGCTAGGCTGAGGGGACACACACCCCTGTGTACAAATTTTATGCCCCAGGCCTCTAGTCTCATTATAAAATATATTCTTGCATGATTTTCTCTTTAAAATTTAAGGAAAGCCCTAACCGGTTTGGCTCAGTGGATAGAGTGTCGGCCTGTGGACTTAAAGGTCCCAGGTTCGATTCTGGTCAAGGGCACGTACCTTGGTTGTGGGCACATCCCCAGTGGCCGGGGGGGGGGGGGTGAAGGAGGCAGCTGATCTATGTTTCTCTCTCATCGATGTTTCTAACTCTCTATCCCTCTCCCTTCCTCTCTGTAAATATATATATATATATATATATATATATATATATATATATATATATATATATATAAATAAACTTAAGGAAAATCAATTCTCAACATTGGAATTTGCCCATGGGCATCATTTGAAAATTCTGATCATGTTAATCTCTTTTGTACTTTTATTAAAGACTAGAGGCCCCGTGCACAAAATTCGTGCACGGAGGGAGGGGGTGTCCCTCAGCCCAGCCTGCACCCTCTCCAATCTGGGACCCCTCGAGGGATGTCTGATGCCTGTTTAGGCCTGATCCCACCAGGACATTAATCCAGTACTGCTGGCTCTCAACTGCTCGCCTGCCTGCCTGCCTGCCTTCCTGATTGCTCCTAACTGCTTCTGCCCACCAGCCTAATCACCCCCTTACCACTCCCCTGCCAGCCTGATTGATGACTAACTGCTCCCCTGCCAGCCTGTTTGCCCCTAACTGCCCTCCCCTGCAGGCCAGGTCACCTCTAACTGCCCTCCCCTGCAGGCCTGGGTCCCCTGCAACTGCCCTTCCCTGCAGGCCCGGTCACCCCCAAATTCCCTCCTCTGCCAGCCTGATCACCCCTAACTTCCCTCCCCTGCAGGCTTGATCGCCCCCAACTGCCATCCCTTGCAGGCCTGGTCCCTCCCAACTGCTCTCCCCTGCTGGCCATCTTGTGGTGGCCATCTTGTGTCCACATGGGGGCAGCCATCTTTGACCACATGGGGACAGCCATCTTGTGTCTTGGAGTGATGGTCAATCTGCATATTACTGTTTTATTAGATAGGATAGAGGCCTGGTGCATGGGTGGGGGCCAGCTGGTTTGCCCTTAAGGATGTCCCAGATCAGGGTGGGGGTTCCCTTGGGGCGTAGGGCGGCCTGGGTAAGGGGCTGAGGGTTGTTTTCAGGCTGACCACACTCCCCGGCAACCCAGGTTCCCAGCCCCTTCTTTTTTTATTTTTTCCCCATCCCCTCCTTGAGTGGGCCAGGGCCCGTGGGAAGCTTGGCTTCCTTAGTCGCCGAGGGCAACCCAATCCTCCTGCTCGTTCCAGCTCCATGGCCGCCACCATCTTTGTTGGGTTAATTTGCATACTCACCCCTGATTGGCTTGTGGGTGTAGCGGAGGGATGGTCAATTTGCATGTTTCTCTTTTATTAGTGTAGATAAGGTTCTGAAAATAGTTTTAGGTTGTGAATATTAAATTTAACCAGACTGGAAATAAGGCTAGAATAGGGGCATTCAAGGAAAGGTGGGGTTGGTTATTATTCTCATGCAAGTGTTGCATGGTACAAAAGCCTGTATCTGCTTCAAAGGTACTATCTGCAGATAACAATTCAAAGAAGCAACAACAGCAGAAAAACCACCCTCAACAAAACAAAGACTCCAAATCCAGTAGTATTTTACCTCTCTCAGCACTCGAACACCTCTGGCTTTTACTAGATTTGATAAACATAAGTTACATTATAAGTACTTTCCAATTTAATTTTCCACACATTCAATTTTATTTTTCATTTTCACACTGTATATTAAACATACCTACAATATTTTTCACATTGGAACTCTTTAAATAAACTAAAAGGAAGAGGCCGGTTACAGTGAAATAATAAGAATGTGATTTCAGAGTGAGGGCTACAAAGGAAGGAGGGAGAAAGGCTGCATCATATTCATAATTACAGAAAAAATTTCACATCTTGGGGATGCCAAATGATACAGTGCAGGCTGTATCAAAATAAAAGCTCTCACAGCAATGTTCGCTGTCTGCTCCATTTATCCACCCCAAATTCAGAAAATAAAAACAAAGGTAGGGAACAAAAAGAATTGTTAAAAGAGGACCTAGCATGTTAATATAATGACTTACATGAAACCAACTGCAAATTTCAATCAAGAAAAAAGTATTTCCTGACTTTGTTTTCTCCTTTTAGCAAATGAATGAATAAAAAATTCAAAAACATGCTTTCAGCTCATGCTAAAACATAAAGAGAAATCAAATGATTTCTCATTTTTGCTTAGCACGCCTGGTCCCCATTCTAGCCTTTGCTAATTCCAGCTAGTGGGTTTATTATTCTTCTCAGAACAATTCAGTCCTACATCACTTGAGCTTCTATTTCAAAAGATCTCTGACTCAGCTTTAGGTCACTCTGACTGTTGCCGAGTGTCAGATCTTTATACCTCTACTTTTCAAGGGATGTATTTCTCCATCTCAGGGCTGGATTTTTATCCTCCATGGCTCAATGTCTCAATGACTGACTGCTAATCCCAAGGAATTCTTATTGTAACTGATGTTCAGAGTTCTTAGGGTCCTTTCTACCACTCCCTTTCTTTTCCCTGAGATTTAAATTATATTTGAGGTGGGCCCTGGGAATCTATACATGTTTAAGACTTTTCAAATTATTATGATTTACATAAATGTTTTTGAAACACTCCCGGGGGAGCTCAGTTATCTGTAGCTGAGTCTCTGACACCAAATTTCAGAGCAAGCTGTGTCCATTTACTCTTTTCAATCTATCTGACTCATACATTTGTGCCACCTCGCCATTCATTTGGATCTTGCAGTGTCACTGGCTTCATACCTCTTGTGTAAAATTTCTGGTCATAAACTTGTCTTATTTGCATAACTAGTTTTTCTCAATATGTGGTCCCCGGAATATTTATATCAGACATTATGAGGTGGGATGCTAAAATGCAGATTTCTGGGAAAGTCCCTCAGATCTACTAAATCTGAATCTCTTCAGATTGGGCTGTTAATAAATATCTTTATGTCATTTCTTTCTAAAATAATGTATGTTATGGCAAATTTTTAACCTTTTTTATAATTGGGTGGTTAAGTATATAAATATCTTTATACTTGTTTCTTTCAAAACAAAGAAAAGAGACAAGAAGAAAATATACAAAAATACCATTTATATATCTTAGAGGTGGGATATGGTTTTCTTTCTCTTTTATTTCTACATACCTTTTTACTCTTAACAAATTTTCCACACTGAACCTGTAGATTACATTAATCATTAAGAAATAATAAGTTAAAAACTGGGTGAAATGTACAGTAGATTTTAAAGTGTGCAGAGATTTTCATCAACTTAAGTGTGTACTGTATTTCTTCCCTATACTGTAAATCAAAGAAAATGAAAGTAATTTTAGAATAATAATACAGAACACAAAGAAGACATACCTGTATTTTTAAAGGCAATAAGATGTCATAAGGGAAATAGTTCAATTTTGCATTCTTTAACCAGGAGAAAAACATTTGCCCGAACCTATGTGCTCCATAAACTCCTTCAACAGAGGCTACTGCTTCTGACCAATACAGGTTGCCATAATCCTTTTTCACTACTCCCCCACCATCTATACTAATAAAAGAGTAATATGCTAATTAGACTGGGACACCTTCTGGAAGACCTTCTGGACATCCTTCTGGACAAAGCCATGGTGGTTGGGCCGAAGCACAGGTGGTTAGGGGTGATCAGGCCAGGAAGGGAGGGCAGTTGAGGGTGATCAGGCCAGAGGGCGGGTAGTTGGGGGCAAACAGGCTGGCAGGGGTGGGGCAGTTTGGAGCAATCAGGCTGGTAGGGGGGGTAGTTGGGGGGGGAGAAGGCTGGTGGGGGGCAGTCAGGGGGATCAGGCAGGCAGGCAGGTGAGCAGTTAGGAGCCAGGGTTCCCAGATTGGAGAAGGTACAGGCCAGGCTGAGGGACACCCCCACCCCCGTGCATGAATTTCATGCACCAGGCCACTAGTCTATAATATGGAAATAGACTGAACAGTGGAACAACTGAACAACCAAACAAATGATCGCTATGACATGCACTGACCACCAGGGGGAGAGTGCGGATCATGGTGGGCATTAGCCATGGAGGGATGGTGGAGCAGGTGAGCGGGATACTGGTCGCTGTCATCAGGGCAAGCCTCTGGTGGTTACTGAAAATTCTTTGCTCCCGCATGCCACTATCCCACCCAGCACTCACACCTGCTGCCAGCACCAGCCCCATGGCTCACACCCACTTTCAGTGCCTGGCCCCGATTGGTCGACATCATCAGCAGGTGTGAGTGGCGGCTCCCGGCCCCAATCACCCCTCAGGGCTTCTCCACCTCCCCCTGCTCCTGAGGGGCATCAGCCGCCACTTGCACCTGCTGATGGTGCCAGTCCTGCTCACACCTGCTGCTGGCACAAGCCCCAATTGCTCCATGCCATCAGCTGGTACGAGTGGGGTCAGCACCATCAGCATGTGGGAGTGGTGGCAGAGGGTGGGGTGCTGCTGGCAGACAGGGGACTGAGGGCTATGGTGGGAGGGGCTTGGAGGGGGTGTGGAGGATGGGCTGAGACCCACCCCTGTGCCCACCACAGCCTCACAGCCCACAGTTCCTTTCAAGGTACATGAATTCGTGCACTGGACCCCTAGTCTATAATAATAAAAGCGTATTATGCTAATTAGACTAGATGTCCTTCCGGACAACCTTCTGGACGAAGCTGGGGCTGCGAGGGAACCCCAGGTCCCAGGTGCCTACCGGTGGCTAAAGGGAAACTCGGGTCCCGGGCGCTGGAGGGAAGCCCGAGTCCTGGGTGCCAGAGGGAAGCGGGTACTAGCAGCCAGGGGGAAGAAGGCCTACTCTTGCATGAATTTCATGCATCGAGCCTCTAGTAGGTCTATAACCTTCACTTTAAAATATATTACCTTTTAAAGTTTTAAAGCTATATTTTAAAATCACTTACGTATTTCATATTGCATTCATCTATCAGACTCTAGGATGCTCTTCATTAGTGTCACTGACCTTAGTATCTTATAGTCTTCACAACACCCTAGCCTTCTCTAACTGATACTGTCACAAATTTCAACAGGTGTAAGGATGACACTTGGCTCCCCAACTTCAGTGATCTCATCTATTCTAATCAGTCACCCTGTAAGCTACTATAATTTTTCTCCTCATAATTGAATAATGCTCTACTTTCAAATTCATAAATATTGAAATTCCTGTCTCATAAATTTCTGTTACTCTTCTTCTTTTCTCAAGAGCAAATTAAATTGGTTTCCATCCTCAGAGTAACCTACAGTTAATAGACTCCTACCACTTTTCACAGCCATTCACTCCAATTCACTATCAACTGTTTGTGATGACTTGAGACAACTGAAACGTCCTTTTGATTCTAATTATTCTGCCAATGGGTGAAAATTTCCTTAAAGTAACTTATTGTAAGAAGAAAAAAGTTTGAAAGCTCTTGACCAAAATTTTTATCAATTTCTCTTTTATTAATAGACTTTCCATGGCTTCTTTTGTTCTTGCATTTTTGTCTAATGTTCCAGATGCCAAATCTTTGGCCACCTTTGTGTTTTCCTGTGGCTTCTATTCTCAAAAGAAGACAGGTTCCAACATTGCTATATTAGCTATAAAATAGACTGTTAAAGCCAAGTATAGCACTTTCAAAAAGTCAGCATGTCTTTATTTTTGGAAGTGGGCATCAGTCCAAGAAAAAGAAGTCTCAGTGGAAAAACTGATATCTTGTTACAAAGTGTAAGATGAAGGTGGGTAGGGACCAGGAAAAGAGGGGTAAAGGGGGGGATGGGAGACATCTGTAATACTATCTATACTAATAAAAGCCTAGGTTGTCCTTGCGCCACCCCCCATGTGACGCCCTCAGATCATCACAAGATGGCTGCCACAGATGGCCACCACAAGATGGCAGGCAGGGGAGAGCAGTTGGGGGTTAACAGGCCGGTAGGGGAGGGAAGTTGGGGGCGATCAGGCCGGCAGGGGAGCAGTTAGGGGGTGATCAGGCTTGCAGGCAGGTGAGCGGTTAAGAGCCAGCGGTCCTGGATTGTGAGAGGAATGTCTGACTGCCAGTTTAGGCCAATCCAGCAGTTGGACATCCCCTGAGGAGTCCTAGATTGTAGAGGGTGCAGGCTGGGTTGAGGGACAACCCCTGTACCCGAATTTTGTGTACCGGGCCTCTAGTCAACTATATAAAAGGCCAGCAAACATAACGGCATAATATCCAGAATGACCAATCGACCAGTCACTATGAGGTGCATTGACCACCTCTCTGTCCCTCCCCCTAGCCTGCAGGATCCATTGGCAAATGGGGAACCATGGGGAACCAGGGTGGGTATTGGCAGAGGTCCAGGACTGGAGACTGGAATGCGGGTGAATGTCAGACCTCTTGGTCCCTCCCCCCGGCCCGCAGGCTCGGATCGCTGAATGGTGAATGGGGTGGGTGGCGGGGTGGGATTGGGGACTGGCGAGCAGATGGAAGATGGCCTTGATCGCAGGGTAGACCTAGGGACCCTACCTTTGCATGATTTCCAGCACTGGGCCTCTAGTGTATATATATACCAGGTGTACCGGCTAATAATGTGGATTTTTTTCAATAAACGGAGTTACACATATTTTGATATATATGTGATTTGATACATATGCTATTTTGTTGTATTGATAGCAAGCTTCAAAACTTCATATGTCAAATTTTCTGAAGGTGTTAACATCATAGATATTTTTATGCTTAAAAAATGTCAAATTTCGTGCCAAAAAAGAGCATTTGCAGAAAGTTTTAATTCATTATTTTGAAGAAAAGTACTCCTGAAAGTTATTGTATACTTCAGGAAGCTTATGGTGAACATGCTCCATCTCAAGATACTTGTGAACACTGGTTTAAATGCTTTAAAAGTGATGATTTCAATGTGAAAGACAAAGAACATCCAGGTCAACCGAAAAAGTTTGAAGACCAACTATTACAAGCATTATTGGATGAAGATGCGTATCAAACTCAAAAACAACTTGCAGAAAGATTCAGCGTTGCTCATCAAACAATTTCTGATCATTTACAAGCAATGGGAAAGATTTTAAAGAAAGGAAAATGGGTGCCACATTAACTAAAAGAAAGTCAAGTGGAAAACCGAAAAGTCATCAGTAAAATGTTGCTTCAACGGCACAAAAGAAAATTTTTTTGCATCAAATTATGACTGGTGATGAAAAGTGGATTTATTTGAGAATCCCAAATGCACAAAATCATGGATTGATCCAGGTCAACCATCAACATCGACTACAAGGCCAAATCGCTTTGGAAAAAAGACAATGCTCTGCGTTTGGTGGGATCAGGAAGGTGTGGAGTATTATGAGCTTCTAAAACCAGGTGAAACCATTAATACTGATTGCTTCCAACAACAAATAATCAATTTGAACCACACTTTGATTGTGAAATGACCAGAATGTGCCAGAAGACACGACAAAGTAACTTTGCTTCATGATAACGCACGATCACACACTTCAGAAACAGTTAAAGACACGTTAAAAGATCTTGCCTGGGAAGTAGTAACCCACCCACCATATACACCAGACCTTGCTCCTTCAGATTACCATTTGTTCAGATTGATGGCACACGCATTTTCTGAGCAGCACTTCATAACGTGCGAAGAAGTGGAAAATTGGGTCTCTGAATGGTTTACCTCAAAACAAGAAAAGTTCTATTGGGACAGTATCCACAAATTACCTGAAAGATGGGGGAACTGTGTAGCTATCCATGGACATTACTTTGAATAAAGCACTTTTTATGTTTCTCTTGAAATTATCATGTTTTCTTGTATTACAAAATCCACATTTATTAACTTATTAATTGGTACACCTGGTATATATACACACACACTGAGTGGCCAGATTATTATGACCACCCCATCAATACTTCGTTGGGCCACCTTTTGCCTTCAATACTTTGGCGATTCTTCTTGGCATTGACTCCACGAGATGTTGAAAGGTGATGCGAGGAATCTGACACCATGCTGTGAGATTTGATGGTTGTGGAACCAGCTGCCTGATGGCTCTTTTAACTTCATCCCACAAATGCTCAATTGGATTGAGATCTGGTGATTGTGGGGGCCACCTAAGCAAGGTAAAGTCTCCTCATGTTCTTGAAACCACTCCTGCACAATATGAGCACCATGGCATGGCACATTGTCTTGTTGGAAGAAGCCATCTCCATTGGGATATGCCATCAACATGATAGGATGAACTTGATCAGCAACGATACTTAGGTATGTTGTGCTATGCAGACGTTGTTCCACATGAATTAAAGGGCCGAAATTATGCCAGGAAAACATGCCCCAAACCATAACACTGCCCCCCACCAGCTTGAAGGGTTGTACTCATGCATGTGGGGTGCATGCTTTCATGCTGTTTCTGAGAAATTCTCACTCTGCCATCTGCATGATGCAACTGGAAGCATAATTCATCGGACCATGTGACTTTTTTCCAATGCTCAACTGTCTAATCCTTGTGTTCCTGTGCAAATTGGAGACGTTTTATCTTGGTAACTGCAGATAGCAAAGGTGTTCGAACAGGCCTTTGGCTTCCATATCCCATATGATGCAGTGTATGGTTAATTTGCTTACAAACGTCAGGTGGTCACAAAAATCTGGCCTCTCTCTCTCTCTCTCTCTCTCTCTCTCTCTATATATATATATATATATATATATATATATGGTAAGTGTTTGCTAATATTAATGAATGTTCCCAGACATATTACTTTGAGAAGTGAATCCTAAAGCCCTCTATGTGAAAGATAGGAATACTTGGTTTGATGGAGCTTTTTAACTCCCATTTATAGCTCATCCATTCAGTTGAGGCCTGGCACAGCTTGTCCTAATACCTCTGCTAGGTGTTTTTGCAATTAGCTTCTGAGATTCACATTACAAAATGATTCAGATACACTTGCCAATTCAGTCATTCCTGTATTCATCTAGTCTAACTCTGAATACTGATATCTGGGAAGCATATATGACTAAAAATATGTTTTTACGATTCACATCTATGTGACTTCATGTAGCCCTGTTGAACATTTTTATTCCACTTCGGTTACCAGGGACTAAAGTGAAATTATGTTATACTTATTACTCTTTAATGTATAATGCTGCCTCATTCATATTTGGCCTTATGGGAAAATTTTCTAGGTACTGAGGTTAACCCCTTTAAGTACAAAACCCTGTATTCATTTAAAAATTTTAGTATTTCACCCTGGCTGGTTTGGCTCAATGGATAGAGTGTCGGCCTGCGGAATGAACGGTCCTGGGTTCAATTCTGGTCAAGGGCACATGCCTGGGTTGCAGGCTCGGTCCCCAGTAGGGGGCGTACAGGAGGTAGGTGATCAATGATTCTCTCTCATCATTGATGTGTCTATCTCTCTCCCTTCCTCTCTGAAATCAATAAAAATATTTTTTAAAAAAATAAAATAAAAAATAAAATAAAAATAAAAATAAAAATTTTAGTATTTCTATAGTTATCTGTCTATATTCTATATAATAAAAGCCTAGGTGGCGTCACAACCTCACATGACGCCCTCACATCATCATAAGATGGCCTCCCCATGTCATTACAAGATGGCCGCCCTCAAGTAGTCACAAGATAGCCACAACCAGGTGGCCACCACAAGATGGCCATTACAATATGGCTGCCACAAGATGGCCGGCAAAGGAGGGCAGTTGTGGGTGATCAGACTGGCAGGGGAGGGCAGTTGGTGTCAAACAGGCCAGCAGGGGAGAGCAGTTGGGGTTGACTGGGCCAGCAGGGGAGGGCAGTTGGTGGTGACCAAGCCTGCAGGGGAAATCACTTGGGGGAGACCAGGCTGGCAGGGGAGGGCCATTGAAGGCCATCAGGCTGGAAGGGGCAGGCAGTTGGGGGAGACCAGGCCAGCAGGGGAGGGAAGTTGGGGGCAACCAGGCCTGCAGGGGAGGGAAGTTGGGGATGACCAGGCTAGCAGCAGAGGGCAGTTGGGGGCGATCAGGCCAGCAGGCGAGAGCAGTTGGTGGCGATCTGGCTGCAGGGGAGCAGTTAGGGGGCGATCAGGCTGGCAGGGGAACAGTTAGGAGGTGATCAGGCTGGCAGGAAAAAGCAGTTAGCGGCAATCAGGCAGGCAGGCAGGCAGGCAGGTGAATGGTAGGAGCCAGCAGTCCCGGATTGTGAGTGGGATGTCCAACTGCTAGCAGTTGGACATTTGCCAAGGGGTCCCAGATTAGAGAGGGTGCAGGCTGGGCTGAGGGACACCCCCCCAGTGCATGAATTTCATGCACCTGGCCTCTAGTAACATTATAAAGTACATTATGTATATAATTGCCTTTTAATAAAAAAGTTATTAAACATTACTTCATTTTGGGTAACTCAGGATTATTATAAATATTCAGTGTTGTAGTCTACTATAGCACACAACCATATTCTGAATCTACTTTTTCATTGTAACATTTCATTATGAGTGTTGAAGCTCACTACTATCATGCTGCTTGTCTCCAGCATTTCTCTATATTTTTAAAATTGGTTACTTCTAATCTAGTAGGGAAAAGATACTATAATTTACTAACATTATGTTTTATTTTTTAAGTAGGCATAAAATTATATCATGTCTGGAATTTGCTTTAAAATACTTCAGCAATACATACATGCCAACATAAAAATATAAATGAAACCATGTTGGCAAACTGTTGAAGCTGGGTAATGAATACATGAGAGTTCATTATATTATTTTTGTGTGTGTACCTTTGTAAATGTCTTTAATAAGGAAGTTATTAAAATAAAACATTCTTTAAAGAAAATACTAACTAATAAATATTAAAGGATAATGAAATTAGGTAATCAGCATTTTGCCAATGCAATATGATGACTAATTCAGGCAAGGATGCTGTAATGATCCTTTATACATGCTAAAGACATTGGGTGAAAGGATGTGGGGAAACAAGATGTTTATATGGTTCCAAACAGTCACCCCACAGTATACTTATTAATTTTTAAGGAAAATATACCTTTACAGGAAAGAAAGGTACATTTAAAGGCAGATATTAAGTAATAAATCAAATTTAGTATCACTAATAACAGGTCAAATTGTCATTGTGTGCTTTCTGATGTTAGTCAAATACACCTATGCAGTAAGCTTACCAAAAATGTTTAATCTAAATTTAATAAGAAAACAATCAGACAAGACAAATTTAATTTATATTAATTTTATAAAATAACTGGCATGAACTCTTAAAAATGTTAATGTTCTGTTAGATATTGAGTCAGTTAAAAACAATAACTAAAGACCATTATTTGAATAATTAGAGACATTTGAATATGGTTGGAATAGTAGATAATATTTTTTACACATTAAAATTTCTTGGGTGGTAATAATTTTGTAGTTATGTAAGAGAAAGTTCATGTTCTTAGGGGCTACATGAAATGCTTAGGTAAAGTGTCATGATATCAGCAGTTTATTTTGAAAGGGTTTCAAAGATGTGTGTGTGTCTGTCTCTATTTAAAAAGAAAAAAGAGAAGAGAAAGCAAATGTGGCAAAATGTTAAAATTGGTGAATCTAGTTGAGAAATATTATATGGGTACTCACTATTCCATTCTTTCAACATTTCTGTAGGTTTGGATTTTTTCAAATTAAAAAGTTGATTAAATATAAAAACAAGAAATAGTAAAAAATAAGTAGGTTTATGAGAACACAATATCTACTTTGAAGAGTAAAGTATATGAGGCCATTTTCTAGCTAATGTATGTTTGAGATTTGAAATTGTTTAGTGTGTTATTACTATATTTAAAAATCATGAAGAATTTTATTAAAAATGCAGTGACAAAAAGCTAATGTCCTCTAATATACTTCATATAATTTAAATTAACAAATTATTAAACTAATAAATCCAATAATGAAGACAGGCAATGGCTTTGCTATCTGATATACATATTATAGTTTTACTAGAGGCCTGATGCACGAAGATTCCCCTGGTTTGCTTCCCCTGGTTGCTGGCACTGCCTTCGCTCCAGCCCGGAGCCACCTTTCTGCTTTCCCATGCTTCCCAGAGACTGGAAGTGCCTGGGGCGGTGCGGAATGACTGCGTCGTCGCCATGGCAATGACATAAGCGTCCTGCCCCCAGCCGCTGGGCACCTGTGTATGCAAATTAACCCACCATCTTTGTTGGGTTAATTTGCATCCTCACTCCTGATTGGCTGGTGGGCATCGCGAAGGTACAGTCAATTTGCATATTTCTCTTTTATTAGTGTAGATTATTTTGCTTAAAATGTACTGGCTAGGAGGACCATAGAAATTCATAACTTAATCATGTTTTCTTGATTTTGCAGATTAGGAAAAAATTTAGAAATGTAAAATGATTTGTCTAACTCAGTGATGGGCAACCTTTTGATCTTGGTGTGTCAAACTTTGCCAAAAAACTGAGCATAACTCGGGTAGTGTGTCACTTTGAGGAAAAAACATTATTTCACAAATGTTTCATCCTCAGGAGCAGCATATGTTTCATCCTCGGCATGCGGCCGCCTCAGCGGCCACATGTCATCAGAAATGGCTACACGTGTCAGTGCTGACACGAGTTTCATAGGTTCGCCATCACTGGTCTAACGTCCCCAGATCTCCTTAGTTTCAGTTTTAATGTTACCACACACTACACATTGACATTTTATTATTATTTTGAAATTAAATCCAGGTCAAGTTTTGCTTTAAGGGGAACATTGATTATCACAAATCAACTTATTTCAAATGTATCAAGAAAATATATGTTAAATCTAATCTAGAAAGTCATTTCTTGACTGTATCTGCATTATATAATCTAATAAAAGAGTAATATGCAAACTGACCATCACTCCAACACACAAGATGGCCGCCCCCATGTGGTCAAAGATGGTTGCCCCCATGTGGACACAAGATGGCCACCACAAGAAGGCTGGCAGGGGAGGGCAGTTGTGGGCAATCAGGACAGCAGGGGAGGGCAGTTGGGGGCAATCCAGCCTGCAGGAGAGGGCAGTTGGGGGGAACCAGGCCTGCAGGGGAAAGCAGTTGGGGGTGACCAGGCTGGCAGGGGAGGGCAGTTTGGGGTAATCGGGCCAGCAGGGGAGAAGTTAGATGTCAATCAGGCTGGCATGGGAGTGGTTAGGGGGTGATCAGGCTGGCAGGCAGAAGTGGTTAGGGACATCAGGCAGGTAGGCAGGTGAGCAGTTGGGAGCCAGCAGTCCTGGATTGTGAGAGGGATGTCCAAATGCCAGCTTAGGCCTGACCTCCCAAGGGATCCCAGACTGCGAGAGGGTGCAGGCAGGTTGAGCCCTCTTTCCCCCCCCCCCCAGTGCATGAATTTTGTGCACCGGGTCTCCAGTGTATTATATTTAATATTATTATCCATATGATTAAGATTTGAATTATATCTGAATCAGTTTTTAAAATAAAAAAAATAAATGGTTTGTTCTCAGGATAGGTATAGAATTACTCCAAACATTAATATCAGCAAGATATATGAGTCCATATGACTTCTGAAGAAATTAAATTGAATTTCATTTTTCAGGGGGTGAAGCAAGACAGAAATGGCAATAGCATTGGATATGTATGAGAATGTTGTTCCTTTGAGATAATAAATAGTTACATAGTCATTTGAGCATTAAGAAAAAGAAACCTACTGAATTTTTATTGAAAGGAAATAATTGAGAAATCAGAGCCTAATGTAAATTTAGAATGAAATTTAGTCCTACTGAGTATCCAAAGGACTAATAATAATAATAATAAAGGAATTAATACTTAGTCCTCAGGAAGAAAATTGTATATGCATGCAGTTGATAATCCTCATACTATTATTTAATCTGAAAAATTCTCCACGTAATTTACTTCAGAAACGGTTGCCTAAGTCAGGGATTCAAGTCACACATTTAATGATAAAATATGAAGTGTAACAGGTTTGTTATAAAAAGCTGAGGAGAGACACATTGAGGAAAGCAGACTGTAAGTAAAAATGAAGATGTGTAAGCTAGAGAACCTATTAATAAATGCTAAAGTGCAGTCAGATCATGCCATTAAAATGACCCTGATTTGGCACTGATTCTCTTTCATTTATTTTATTTCACTTTAAATATTGTTTTTCCCCTGCCATTTAGTAGTATAGAATGTTTTTTTCTAATTAATAGTGTTGAGAGATTGAAAAGTACCCTAAAATTATTTTCTATCTGATTGTATTTATGCATTAGATTCTAATGTGATAAATATTCTGAAATTAGATTTCAACACTTCTCTTTCTATATTACACACACAGGAATTACTCAATTTTCATAGCTCTGAAGATATTTTAGATAAAAGGTATGGATGATTTTTATTCTATATATTTGAAACAAGAATTTAAAAGGGGCCAGATTCTTAGCAAATAAGGATATTTTCAAAACTCCTTTTGTTGAGGATTAACATAATGTATCACTTGTTCTAATGAGAACTTGAAGTTAGAGTCTTTCCACATTTGAAGAGTATGTGCAATCAAGCCCACATGGCTAATGATACTAAAATGTGATTTACACTAAAACGTAGTGACTAACTGTTATATCACCACTGCCTCAGGCAGTCCTATGTTAATAAAATATTACACCTATGAGAATAAGTAGAAAAGAAGCACACTCTACATGTCACATTTTTGTTTCAAACTGATAAACCCAGAAAAATGAAAAAATCATAATAAATCACTTATTTAAAGACTTTTAAATTAATTTTTAGAGACAGAAGGGAGAGGGGGAGAGAGAAAAAAAAATCCATGTGATAGTGGAACATATATCAGCTGCCTCCTCAACCCAGGCATGTGCCCTGATGGGAATTGAACCAGAAACCCTTTGGTGCCTGGAACTATGCCCAACCAACTGAGCCACACCATCCAGTACAGTATTATCCTAAATCATTTTGACAATCTTTCTTCATAAAAATTTCTACCTACTTGAGAAATAAGGAGCTGCTTTTTGATTCCATATAAGAATTTATTTCTGATAGAAGGTAGGAGATTTTAAATATATTCACTTTTTATATTCAGAGATGAACAGTTAGCTAAGGATAAAATAGGAAACAGAGCTCATTTTTTAAAAGTGGGTATGGGAGAGAAACCAAGATGGCGGCATAGGTAAGCACCTAAACTGCTGCCTTGCACAACAATTTCAAAACTACAAATAAAAGACAGAACGGACATCATCCAGAACCACAGGAAAGCTGGCTGAGTGGAAATTCTACAACTAGAAGGAAAGAGAAAAGCTCACGGAGAATCAGAGGAGCTGCAAAAGGCTGAGGTACAGAGGCATGCGTGCAGAGAGGAAGGGTGGCTGAGTGCCTGTCTGGCTTTCTCTGGCAGGAGGGAGAAGGAAGCTCCCAACTGCACTGAACCCCAGTTCTGAATGCACTGAACCCCAGTTCTGGGTGATACCCTGTGGACCCAGGCTCATATGGGGGGAGTCTGGACTGTCAGGTAGAGAGAAAGGCACACAGAGACTCAGGGGAGCCGCGGTGGGCAGGGGTCTGAAGGTACGTGCGCGAGTTCATTCAGAGAGGACTGACTGCTGAGGTTGCCGCTGGCTTTCCCTATGGGAAGGGAGTTGGAAGCTTCTGACTGCACTGAACCCCAGTTCCGACTGCACTGAACCCCAGTTCTGGGCGAGCCCCTGGGGACCCAGGCTTTTACCGGGGGAATCTGGACTGTCAGGTGGAAACTCAGGGGAGCCGTGAAAGGCAGAGTTCTGGAGGCGCGCACGCAAATGCATGCAGAGAGGACTGACTGCTGAGTGTGCCGCTGGCTTTCTCTAGCTGGAGGGAACTGGAAGCTCCTGACTGCACTGAACTCCAGTTCTGGGCGAGAATCTGGGAATCCAGATTCATTGGGAGAGAAACTGGACTCTCTGGCAGGGGGCGAAACTCGAGGGCGGCTTTTTCTCAGAGTTGCTTGCAGCAATTATTGGGGGACACTGAGACCCAGGGGCCTCATAGGGCAGGGTTGACAGGAAGCCAAGACTGTCTGCTCAGCCCTGAGACTCCTCCCCATTCAAGCTGAGCACAAGGGCTTTTGCAATCTTGCAAGTCTTGTCTCATAACAAGAGAAAACAAGGCTGTCTCCAGCATAGAAGTTCTCCCAGCATAGACACAGCTGATCCTCACAGCCAACTGGCCTGGAGGTCAATTCTTCCTAGTGATACCAACAACAATCAAGACTTAACTACAACAAGGCTGTACACACAGTCCATAAGGTGGGCACCAAGAGTGTCCACCTCAGGTAACTGGGGAGGCCGACCCATTGGGCAATATAGGACACCTAGCACACAAAGCTACCCTACCAACTCAGGGAAGCAGCAAAAATGCGGAGACAAAGAAACAGATCACAAATGAAAGAAATGGAGGAAAACAAATGACTGGATATAGAGTTCAAAACCACGGTTATAAGGTTTTTCAAGAATTTCCTAGAAAAGGCTGATAAATTTAGCGAGACCCTCGAGGATATGAAAAAGGACCAACTAGAAATTAAACATACACTGACTGAAATAAAAAAAAAATATTATACAGAGACCCAACGCAAGAATCAAGGAACGCAAGAATCAAGTCAAAGATTTGAAATACAAAGAAGCAAAAAACACTCAACCAGAAAAGAAAAAAGAATCCAAAAATTTGAAGATAGTGTAAAAAGCCTCTGGGACAACTTCAAGCGTACCAACAAGAGAATTATGGGGGTGCCAGAAGAAGAGAGAGAGCAAGATACTGAAAACCTATTTGAAGAAATAATGACTGAAAACTTCCCCCACCTGGTAAAAGAAATAGATTTACAAGTCCAGGAAGCGCACAGAACCCCAAACAAAAGGAACCCAAAGCGGACCACACCAAGACACATCATAATTAAAATGCCAAGGGCAAAAGACAAAGAAAGAATATTAAAAGCAGCAAGAGTAAAACAAGAAATATTCAAAGTGATGAATAGCAAGAACCTACAACCAAGATTGCTCTACCCAGCAAAGTTATCATTCAGAATTGAAGGTCAGATAAAGAGCTTCACAGGTAAGAAAAAGCTAAAGGAGTTCATCACCACCAAACCAGTATTATATGAAACTAGAGGCCCGGTGCATGAAATTCATGCACAGAGGCGGGGGGGTTCCCCCAGCTCTGCCTGCACCCTCTGCAATTCAGGACCCCTATACCTTTTTCTTATCTAGCTAACCTCTTCACATTTAAAAAAAATTAACTGAAATATCACTTACTCTAGGAAATCCTCTTTGAACAAATGTCTTTACAATCTGTATTAAGTATTTTCATAGTATACCATTCTTTTCCTTTAACAGCTACTTAGAGTGGATGAAATGTGGTTTTCATTCTTGCATCTGAATTTTTTCTTCTTGCTCTTGTAATAGCAAAGCATATCCAATTTACATTTGCCCTTCAAGGGCTTATATTTGGTTCAGTTTCTAGTTGGCTCCCTGCTTTTTTTTTTAAGCAATAAATTTGGAATGTGATAGTAAGCCTCACTTGTAATCAAGTCTGTAGGTCTCTCTATCTGAATATTTCTGTAATACCTATCACTTTAGCATCCCAGAGATTGTGTTCATTTATAGAAAATAGCAGAAACCTGTTTGGCTCAGTGGATAGAGCGTCGGACTGCGGACTCAAGGGTCCCAGGTTCGATTCTGGTCAAGGGCATGTACCTTGGTTGCGGGCACATCCCCAGTAGGGAGTGTGCAAGAGGCAGTTGATCGATGTTTCTCTCTCATTGATGTTTCTGACTCTCTATCCCTCTCTCTTCCTCTCTGTAAAAAATCAATAAAATATATTTAAAAAAAATAACAATAAATGTCACCTGATCATTTGATCTTCTAGTTATATTTTATAGCAAGATGTATTATTCTAGTAATTTAACTATTACTAAACTGAGGCGTACAGAAATAAACTACGTTGAACAATAAAGAATGACTCAAATATCAAAGCATGGTACACTTAGGGCCTCCCTTGTCCTGTGCCTCAGATATCATAGCATAGTACACATGGAACTCAGCTTCCTTTAAAATAGGAAGGGATGCCATACTCATGAAGCAGCTACTTCCACACATATTATTTCTATTTAATTCACAGCACATACTCTTTGTACTAATTATTTGAAAATCATCCCAGCAATTGCTTCTGTTTCTCTCTGTATTGTTGCCTTACATTCTGATGTTATTACTGCACTTTTATCATCCACTCACTCTAATTAGATTGTGAATATTTTAAGGGCAGAGATCATGACTTGAGCTTGTATTTCTCTGTCATGGTGTCTAGATAAATATTCAAATGCCATCAAGTCCAAATGACTGTGATGAGAGAGGCCCACTGTTGCTGGAGACCTCTGATTTTTATTTAAGGGGCCTCACTTGTTCTGCACCTTTACAGAGGGGTGAGTAGGTGCTGAGGGAATTTGAGGAAACCCAGACAGAATTCTCCTAAAAGATTTTGCTAAGCTGGCCACTGGACCACTGGGCATTTGTCTAATTAAAACCCGAACACACAGCAATACCAAAGGAACTGGTCTCCTACTGCCAATGTGTGGGGATCAAACCCCAGCCTGCAGGAACTCACCCCCATAGTCAGGACCAGGCCACTGGGTAGACCTGGGCTGGTGCTCCTAACTCTGGGGGGAGGGAGCCATGGCTGCAGGCTAGAGGCCCTGGACTCTGGAACAGGTTCATAGCGCAGGTTGGTCAGCCAAGCAGCTTCTTCGCCTGGGATTGCAGGGGGCTTGGCCAGGCTCTGCCTGGCCTGTTCACCCCATGATCACAGGTCAACTCAGCTTGGCCTGTTTTCCCCCTGATCGCGGGGGGCGGCTCAAATGGTCTGTTAGCCCCCTGATCGCAGGGCTTCCGATGGCAGGGGAGCCTGGTGTCCCTGGCAGACCCCTCAGCGGCCGCTGATCCGGCCATTGAGAGGCGTGGGGGGTGGGAGTCCCGCTCCCCACGCCTCTCAACGGCCAGATAGGCCACCTCGAGTCCTGCCCCCCCAGCCTCCTGCCGCCAAATCATGGGCACAGTGGAGTGATGGTTATTTGCATATTACTCTATTATTAGGTAGGATGCTGAAAGGTATTCTTTAAGAAGAGGAATAAGAAAAAAGAAAAGATAAAAATTACTAACAACAAATACATATCTATCAACAAATGAATCTAAAAATCAAGTGAGTTACAAATCTGAGGAACAGAATAAACTGGTGAATATAATAGAATCAGGGGCATAGAAAGGGAGTGGACTGATAATTCTCAGGGAGAAAGAGGTGTGGGGGGTGCGGGAAGAGACTGGACAAAAATCGTACACCTATGGATGAGGACAGTGAGGGGGAGGTAAGGGCAGAGGGTGGGGTGGAAACTGGGTAGAGGGGAGCTATGGGTGGGGGTGGAAAGGAGAAACAATTGTAATAATCTGAACAATAAAGATTCATTAAATTAAAAAAAATAAAATGGGCATGATAAAAAAAATGAAAAAAAAGTGGGTTCGGTAGTTCTCCCACATGTACCGAATTCTATATATACCACATTTTTACCTATACATACATACCTATGATAAATTTTAAATTTATAAATTAGGCACAGTAAGAGATCAGCAACAATAATAAAATAAAACTATTATAATATACTGTAGTAAAAGTTATGTGAATGTGTTCTCTCTCTCAAAATATCTTATTGTACTGGACTCACCCTTCTTGTGATGATGTGAAATGATATAATGCCTATATGATGAGGGGAAGTGAAGTGAATTATGTAGGTATAGTGACACTGTCAGATTACTATTGACCTTCTGATAATACATCAGGAAGGCCATCAAGCATGACAATGTCATTTTTCCACCCACAAATCGAATGTCTTTCCTATTTTAACTAAGCACTTAGCATGCACTATGACTAACTTCTGCAGTTTTAGGTATGACAGCAAAACTAGCACATATTTATTTTTCCTTTTTCACAGTTTTATGGATTAAACAGTTGTTCTTTCCATAGATCTGAGCAACCTCAACATATATATTTTTTCTTTCATTATTAAGTTAATAACTTTTACCTTTTCACTTAAAGGAGGCACTTTATGGCTTCTCTTTGGCATATTCACATTTACAGCATCACTACTCTTGTGATTTAGTGCCATTATTAAGTAAAACTAGTGACCCAGTGCACAAAATTAGTGCACATTAAAAGGGGATTAATTAGAGGAAATAATTTAATATTGCTATTTGCCCTTTCTCTATAATAGAAGTGTCAGAGATGAAAGAAAACTAGTAAAATATATATGAAAACCTTCCTTCTGTCAGAGTCTGGGGCACACCACGAGACCCAGAGTCAAGTCCCCGCCCACCCACATGCACCTCAAAATTGTGTGCAACCCAGACCCAGCCACACCCCCCCTATTGGGCTAGATCCAAACCCAGCCAGTCCCACCCTTGTCAAGCCCTGCTGGGCAGGGGGTATAGCCTCAGGTCCCCTGGCCCGACACCAGGACGGGGGACGTGGCCTGAGGTCCTCCAGCCCAGACCGGGGTGGGGGGCATGCCTTGAGGTCCTCCATCAAGCCCCGCCAGGTGGGGGACACAGCCTGAGATCCCCCGTCTAGCACTGCTGGGCGGGGGCATGGCCTGAGTTTCCCTGACCCAGCACTGGGGGTGCACCTTGAGGTCCCCCATCAAGCCCTGCTGGGTGGGGGGCATGGCCTGAGGTCCCCTGTAAAGCCCCGCCGGGCAGGGGGAACAGCCTGAAGTCCCCTGTCAAGCCCCACCTGGTGGGGGGATGGCCTGAGGTCCCCTGGCCTGGCACTGGGGCATGGGGAGCAGCCTGAGGTCCCCTAGCCCAGCACCAGGATGGGAAGTGCACCATGAGGTCCCCCGTCAAGCCCCTCCGGGCAGGGGGCATGGCCTCAGGTCCCCTGGCCTGGCACTGGGGTGGGGGGCGCAGCCTGAGGTCCCCTGTCAAACCCCACGGGGGCGGGGGAGGGCATAGCCTCAGGTCCCTGCTGATTGTTCGTTAAGGCTCTTTATGGGAACTTGGCCTCAGCTGTGGGTGCAACCAGCTTTGTGACGGAGTGATGGTCAATTAGCATATTCCCTCTTTATTAGATAGGATAAGGGTCAGTGAACATAAGCACTGAGATACTGCCACAGTTGATAACAGAGAAGGCTAAATGAGTAACTGTTGGGGAGCACCTACAACATTGATACAATGGACAGAGAGATGATTCGCATCCCAGGTGAGAAGGCACAAGATGTCATCACACTATTCATAATAGCATGCAATTTAAAACTTATGAATTGTTAATTTATCGAATTTACCATTGAATGTTTTTAAACCATAGGTAATGGAAATAACGAAAAGCAAAACTGCAGATGAGGATGGACTACTTTATGTCTAAATTAGGCCTCAATTCTGAATATTTTATGATTCATAAAATATGATTCATAAAGTACTGCCTTTTCAGTAATGTACAGGAGTTCTAAATTGTATACAAAATATAGCCAGAGAACACATTTCAAAAAACCTATGCGTTGCTCTCTCATACTTGCTAAAAATGTAGGCATTCAGTAAATGGTACTCACTCTCATTCAGTTTATTCATATTCATTAAAATAACGTTTTATTTAATTGTTCTCAAGTTTTTTGTAAACATGTGCAACTGTATGTCTAGATGGATATCCATACACCCAAATGCATTGAAAATTTATTTATTGCAAAAAATAAGATGGCTCAGGAAGGTTTGGGTGAAACAAAATAATAAATTGAAAGAATTTTGTTCTTGAATCATTTTATGTATACATATATAGTAAGTGTCAGAAAAGTAGAAGACAAGTAGAAGAAGACAAGCTAAATAATTCAGTATGGTTGGAAAACATTTGCTATGGGGACTCAGCTTGTATCTCCATGGAGATTCTGATATAAAACTAGTAACAGCCAGCTCAAATACAGCATATGTTCAAAGAAAATAAACATTTTCTTTTTAAGTAGACATTTCAAGATCTGAGAGGTTTGAGTTAGTGGTTATTTATGAGCTGCAAAATGTGGAGACCTAGGAATACAGCCAAAGGCAGTAAAGTACTTGCTACAGAACAGAAAGAAATGTATGTTAGCAAACAAGTAATAAAATTGGCTTATCTTTTTTAAAAATATGTTTTTATTGATTTTAGATAGAGGAGGGGAGAGGAATAGAAATACAGAAACATCAATGACAGAGAAACATTGATCAGCTGCATCCTGCATGCCCCTCCCGGGGATCAAGCCTGCAACTCTGGCATGTGCCCTGACCAGGAGTGGAACTGGTAACCTCTTGGTTCATGGGTCAATGCTCAACCACTGAGCAACACCGGCTGGCCGGCTTATTTTTTTAATGGGGAATGACATTTCATCTTAAATGAAAACGTTCTGAGTTGCTAATCCTCAAAGGCACCAGTTCCAATATTCATTTAATTTCCAAAACGGTTTTAAGCATTTATTGACAGGACAGACAGTCTCCTTGTCTGGAGGAGGGGATGAAATGAGAAGTATGAATATACAGATCCATATCTCTTTCTGAGCATTATACAGAGTTCATACTTTTCCACTTTTTGTGTCCAGCACTATGCCAAACATGCTTTACCTCATTAAATTCTCATAGGAACCTTGTGAAATAGGTATGATGACTATTTTAAATATAAAAACTGGGATTTGAGCCTGAGAGAGTTTTATTGAGTTTAGGAAAGTAGCAAAGTTAGTTATTGGTAGAGTTGAGACTAGAAAACAGGTGTATACAAGTTGTCCAGTAAAATAGTGGGTCTAGTATCTAAAACCAAATCTATCACTTTTAAGGACCCTATGCTGCCCAGAGAGCCATCAAGTTTAGGCAAAGATTAGCACTGTCAGAGCAGGAAAACAGACCTTAGAACCCTAAACTATGTACTCACTATCCTAAATTTAATTAAGGAAAATAAGATTCTAGATAGAATGTGGGCATCTATTTTAAAGCTTTCACTGAATGTTCAGAAAGCTTGGTTCAAAACCCTAGCTGGATTACTTACCAGCACTCCTACCTTGAAATAGTAACTGATGGCTCCAGATTTTAGGGACCATGTTTTTAAAAATGAGGATAATAAATAAATGGCACATATTCTTTTTTTAAATTTCTTTATTGATTAAGGTATTACTTATGTGTCCTTATTCCCCCATTACCCCTTACCCCCCATTCATGACCCACCCCCCTGTTGTCTGTGTCCATTGATTAGGCTTATATGCATGCATATAAGTCCTTTGGTTGATCTCTCCCCCTTACCCACATATTCTTAAACAAGTTGTTTTAACAATCATATGAGAAAAATGAAAACATTTGGAAAACTTTTTGTCAGTCCCACAGAGTTTAAACATACCTATCACATAACGGAGCAATTCCACTCCTAGGTTTACATCCACGGAAAACGAAAGTGTATGTCCACACAAAAATGAGTGCATGGATGTTTATAGCAAGCAGCATTGTTCATCACAGCCAAAAAGTGAAGACAACCCAAATGGCTATCAACTAATGAATGGATAAACAAATTGCGAGTTATTCATAAAATGGAAATTATTCAGCAATAAAAATGAAGTATTGATATATACTATAATATGGATGAACCTTAAAAACATTATGCTAAGTGAAATAAGTCAGGCTCAGAAGGCCACTATTGTATGATTCCATTCATATAAAATGTCCATAACAGACAAATCCATAGAGACAAAAATAAATTTGCCAAGGAATGGCAAGAGAGGGAATTGGGAGGCATGGGGTTTGTTTTGGGGTTGATAGAGATATTCTGGAAGTAGACTTGGTAATAATTGCACAACTCTGGGAATATAATTATAAAACATTGTATTGTATACTTTAAACGTGTAAGTTGTATATGAATCATATCTTTAATAAAGTTGTTATAAAATAGAAAATTCAAAATACTCTCCCAACTATCAATAGTTGTAAAATTCAGTTATTATTATAATATAATGATAGAAGAATAGATGTTTTATAAAGTCAAATTATTTCTGCTCTTTTAATATCATCTGAATTTGAACCTGCCTAATATATCCACTTCTAGTACTAGCAATGGATCCCTCAGTCCTGAATTCCTCAGTCCTCCCTAAATACTATTTTTACCAGCTGAAGCTCATCCTGTAAATTACTGCTGAAAGCATGTTTCTTATTCTCTACTACTCACTAATGAAACTCACTGCAACAAAGCACATATATGACCCACAGGCAAGACTCAACTGCCAAGGAGGCAACTGATTAGTTATGAATCTAATGATTATGTTTCTAAGCAAAATAAACACATGTCAAAACACATTTATTTGATAGGACTAAAAGTTCAGGTATAGGCTCTGTTACCAGCCTCTCCAAAAACAAGGAAAGTTGGGTTGAGTGTTAATTATGGAAGTATTTCTAAAAATGTTTATTAGGGTTTGTCCATGCATGTGGAGTAGAAACTTAAAACTTATAAATCCATTTATGAATCCAAGCCAAAACAAAACTCAGGATTAGGTGGATTGCTTCTAATGCATCCAGTTTTCATGACAAGGAACAGCTGGCTCACAGGTTGGACTACAACCCCTCAGGACTAGTAAAGCACACGTGCATAATAGGACATTAACTGCAGTGCTTGCTAATCAGTCCCTCTAGGCTAAAAATAATAAAGCTCATTATTGTGTAGCAGTTAATCAAAAGATATCAGAGAAATAATCAAGGGCTGGTATGTTTTTAATTGAGCAGACTGTTTCTCAACAGCAACGTGTTCCCTCTTTACTAGATTATAATTTTCTGATTCTTCATGTTGTCATTGTTTGCTGATTTTATTGGTATTATTCCCTCATATCAAATTCACTAGCCCTTCTGCGCTCAATATTAAAAGGCTTCATCCCTGAGATAAACATCAAATGATCCTCAATTGTAGTTAATTGTAATAAAGTCATGATTTTTCCATTTAAGGAGAAACAACACTTACAGAATATGAAAGTTAACATTCATGAAACCATTCAAGGCAGTGGGTCCAGCTAAGCAGAACCAAAATATATTATGCATTTAGGCCCATCTATTTCTAAAGGTACTAAAATTTAAAAAGAAAATCAACAACAAAATATTTTAAAGGATCCCAAATAATTTAAAAATTCAACTTACTGTGACAAATAGGAAAATACAAAACTTTTAAAAATTGTTGACATAAATGTATTTTCTAAGGTCATAGTGATAGAAATGACAACAGAATGATACAAAAATATTTTGCTGCATCTGAGTATCCTTGTGTTACATGAGGTTAAGAATAAGAAGCACTGTTGATAAACACACAAAGCCCATCAAAATGAAAAAAGTCACATGACTCAGTAGCTCATTTTGTTTCTTAGATGAATCTTAGAAAGACTATATTTTACTTTTTAAATATTTTATTTAACAATTTGCAATGTAACAATTTATTTCAGAGAGCGAGGACGGGAGAGGGAGAGAAAGAGAAACATCTATGCTAGAGAGAAACACAGACTGGTTGCCTCCAATACACACCCCAACTGGGGATGGAAATTGAACCTGGTTATATGCCCTGACTGGGAATCGAACCCACAACCTTTGGTATACAAGGAAGACTCTTCAATCAACTTACCACAACATCCAGAGCAAGACTATCTATATATAAAAGATTAATATGCTAAGTGTCCCTCTGCCCTTCCAACCAGTTGCTATGATGCACACTGACCACCAGGGGCAGACGCTCAACGCAGGAGCTGCTTAGCTGCAGTGACTTGGCAGCAGCGGTTCTCAGGTGATACACCCCGAAATCAGAGAGGAGGGAACCCGATTCCTCACGGGGCCACGCAATTCCACCTTCGGCAGTGGGTTATGTTGCTGCTGCGGCACTGTTGGCCCTGAATCTGGTTTACTGCACACTTGCATTTGCGTTCCACACTCTGTACAACAGCAACTTTGCAGAGTGCCCTCTCGCACTCCAGGACCCCTTGGGGGATGCCAGAGAGCTGGTTTCGCCCTGATCCCTGCAGGCCAGGCCGAGGGACCCCACCTGCTGGAGGGATCTCGCTCACTCTGCAGACGCTGGGGAGGGACCATGGGAGGTTGTCTCCAGGGCGTGTCTAGCCGGTCTCACCCATTCCCACCCTGCTGGCCACCTTCTAATTTCCTTTCAATGTGCACGAATCTGTGCATCAGGTCACTAGTATTTTATAAATTAAAATAACATAATAGTTACAATGCTTACTATATGCCAAGCATTGTTCTAATTGTTTGATATGTGTTAATTTAACCTTTATAAAAACCTGATAAGGTAATTACTATTTTATAAATGAGAAAATCAATGTTACTTACTAAGGTAATACAGCCAGAGAACCATAACTCAAATGTGAACAATCTGGCTCCTAAGTCTTTACATTTGGCCATTGCACTACATAGCTACTATATCACTAGCTAGCTAGCTGAAAAATGCCATTTTCTATCTCTATTGTATCACTGAGTTGAGTTTGAAATTCAAAAGTGTCCCAATGACATTTGGCAATTTTTGATTCTATATGGATGGTAATCAGGAATGGAAACTGTACCATCAATGACTGCTGGTTTAGCTAAAATTTGATGTTCAGCTATATGAGACAGTTCCCTGAGTTCAACATGCTGTGATTTGTTTGACTTTATTCTCTTCTTCCTAATGAAACATTATACCATTTGTATCCCATTTATATGTTACCTAGATTCAATAGGCTTCACTGGGATATATAATGAGACTATGCATCACACACTTATCCACTGCCAACCACTTGTTTTTTTTCAGATTCAATAAGTCATATGCTAACTCAAAGATACTAGAATAATTTCACTATTTTCAATATGCCTATTAATAAAGATTTTAAAAGGAATGCTCATTGGAACATCAACCAGTATAGGTTTATCATACTGGCACTGAAAGCAGAGTCCAGGCAAGTTTGTGAGGGAGGTAATTGACAAGCTGGTTCTTCTTTACTTTACCTTCATCCCATCTAAATTCTGACCAATACCAAGCAGATACTTGTTGGTGATATGATATATGGAATATTTGATTACAGTACTTTATTCTGCATATCTCTTATATAAAAAGCCCATGGCCGTTACACCATAATGCTGTCACGACCAAAGGAGCAATGGCTCTTGCAGTGGGCAGGGTGGGGCGCAAGCTACTAGTGGCAGAGAGCTATGAGCAGCAGAGGGCTACAAGCAGTGGAGGGCTAGGAGTGGCGGAGGGCGGGGCAGTGAGCTATGAGTGGCAATGGGCAGGGCAGCCAGCTGAGGCAAGCAGAAGCTAGCTACTCATGCATGATTTTGTGCATGCTGGGCCTCTAGTTTTGAAAATAATAACATTGAGTTAGAAAGCAGCATTGGTTCATAACGTAAATACATTAGTATGCTTCTCAGACAACATTTGAAAATGACTGAGGCCTGGTATATTCTATTATACTTAGATCTTTCTCCTGTGCTACATTATGTATATAACACAGTATAGTACATTGGATAAGGGCATAATTTATGGAATCAGCCTACTTAATTCAAATGCTGACTGCTATACAGTTCTGTGAACTTAAACAAGCCACTTAATCTACTTGTGTCTGAATTTTCTGAAATGCTAACGACAATATTATATGTCTCAATTCTGGGCTTGTTGTCAGCATTAAATATTTCAAAAATACTTAACAGAGTGCCTGGCACATGGTAAAAGCACAATAAATGTTATCTACTATTATTGCGTGGTCAAGGATGTGTGGTCAAGGATGATTTGTATGAACATGGATAAGGGTGACCCAGACTTCTTACCCTTCCTAATCCATCAGGAAAGATACACCACTAACATTATCAAAGCAATGTCATATATGATGCACTCAGAGAGATGTACCACACTAAATGTAAACACTGGTGGTTAGGGATGATGAAATACTAGTATACAGACATGCTGGCTGCTGCATCCTTGACCGTCCTTTAAAAATAAAGTATAATGCAATGAAAAACAGCATGAGCAGCCTCATGATAAAATCCAAAGTCCGAAACTCACATAGTGGTATGATGCTGATCAAATCACTTAATTCTCATTTAATGGAATATAGTAATATTTACTTCAAATAATTGCTGTTAGAATGATATAGCATACAGAAAATGCCTAGCACAGTCTCAGCACCTAGTAGCACTCAGGAAATGTTTGGTCACATTTCATCATTTCATAGAAGCTATGGTCTGACTATAGAGTTGATTCTCTCCAGCCTGCTGGATGCAAGGGTTATTGATTTTGTAAGAAGCATGCCTTCCCTTTTTCCCTTCTTGAAAATATATCCTATCCCACAGAACTAAAATATCCTTGAAGTAGAAACTAGAAAATCAGTGAGCAATTTCTTTACCCACATAAGAAGTGAGAAAAGCATAACTCTAGCTCATCACTAGGGTTGAACAACTGCAAGTTCAGAGCTGTTTGTGAATTAAAGACATTTCTTAATCTCCTACGGCTATCAATCCTCCAACCTTCATAAGCCTTCCACTCAGAGGATAAGAAAAAGGATGAAAAGAAAACCTTTGTTTCCTTTTGAACAGCAAAGACCAGGGCAGCAGCTTAAAAAAAATAAACTGTTCTTTCTGTCTATGAAAAGAAAAAAGAAAGAAAGAAAGAAAAGGACTCTTATACTATGATGGACAAAAATGTCAAATAAAATTAGACCAAACTGTAGAGTTAAACCCAAAGGGAAACCTTTCTTCTAAATTATTTCATTTCCCTCTAGATATCAGAGACTTTTTCCATGACCATTACTAATGATCTGAATCAAAAGAAAAAGGCAATTTGAAAGAACATTAGAAAGTTGTGTGTGTGTGTGTGTGTGTGTGTGTGTGTGTGTGTGTGTGAATGCGTGTGTGAGCGTGTGTGTAATCTTAGTACATGGCAGGCACTAGGTTCCAGGGGAAAAAGATTTAATGGTCTACAAAGCAAATCTTTAAAGAATGTGAAAGGAGGAATGTTGCCTTTATGAAAAAAAAGGCTACCTTTTTATCTCAAGATAGTCAAAGAAACAGTTTGTCCTTTATAACTGATATTTAGACACTTTCATCCTTTTGGCAAAAAGAGCTTATGAACTAGTGGAATTTAAAGTTAAGGTACAGGTTTAATGGAAACTAAGCAATGTGGTTTGGAATTTCTATTATATTATATAGGCAGTTGTATCCTATAGCCTAGAAAAAATGTTTTTACAGAGTTATTTCACAAAGATATAATTCTGTTTTTCCCCCAAATTATATGACATTACTGAGATTTTAAATTATAGAACCAAAGAATAATGGAGCATCTAACATACTTTTCCCACACCTCAATGAATACACTCCCCTTTCCTCCAATTATATAGATTCACTATGCTTTCAGGAGAAAAAATATAATAATAAAAAATTCACCAGACTGAACCTAGACATTTCAAAAGGCTACAAAAAATGCCCCATTTACAAAGAAAACTACACTAGGTTCACCACTATGGATGGTAGTAGAGAAGTAGGTTATTGGGGTTAAGTAGGAAAATTTATGGTGACACCACATTCTACATCATTAGCTCTAAATAACTCCACAAGGATTCAGAAGAGTATTTTCACTTAAGACAAATAGTTTCCATATAATGTTTTCATCCAAAATCACCCCTCCTGTAAAATGACGTGATGACTTATTATTGCACTTAAAATATGAACCAAATGCATCCCTCTGTAATCTGTCCACCACTTACTTTCCCTACTTTATATCCTACTTTTCTCCCCTTTGCCCATTATATCAGTCACACTGTCCTTCTGTTTCATGAACACATCAAACTGATCTCTGCCTCAGAGTCTTTGTGCTTGGTACTCCATCTGCCTGGAATGCTCTCCTGACTTTTCATCAGAGTTGAGGTTAAATATCACCTTTTCCAAGAGGCCATCTCAAGCCATCCCATCCAAAATAATCCTGTCTGCACCATTATTCTGTTTTATTTTATTTTCCTAACAGAAGATTCTAAAAAATATTTGTGGAATAAAGGAACACTTCATATAATAATTCTTGAACTGCCTCTACTTCCAGGTAACTTTTTGGAGGGCTCAGACTAATGCAGAATCTACACTAGAATAAGGACAAAGGCAAATCAATAATTTGTTCCAAAATTTATATTGTATAGTATCAAAAATTCAGATCACTAGTTGACTTTCATCCAGTAAATATGATGGGAAAAAAACTGTCATGATTCTTACCAAGAACTGACTTCCTTGGAGATTAGGAAAGGAAGAGGAAATTAAATCAAAGAAACTCACCTGTGCTGGGGGATCCTGTGGCCATGGCACACCTCCAGTCATCCCTACCTGGCCACCAACAGCTTGGCCATCAAGGCTGGGTGCATGGCCAGACTGCCCAAAGTCTCGCAAAGCCTGAAGCAGAACCACCCATGCCCCACCTCCCCGCCCCCACCCCAATCTGACCCCGTGAAAAGCGTATCTAGTGTGCTCAGTGGCCTGACCCCTGCCAAGTTGCCCCTGTTATCAACAATGGCTTTCCCACAATCCAGGGAAAGAGGAGCTATGAGCAGCACAGCAGGGTGGATGCCGACATGCAGAAGCGCCTCTTGATGCCCAGTAGGTGCTTGTGGAGCCATGGACAGACCAGACACATGGGACCAAGCCTGAACCTCCTGTTCAAGGGGAAGTTGTGCTCAAAGTGCTCCTGATCCCAGGGCCTCCCTGCCCTGCCCCGCCCCCCTCTTCCCCATGTCAAGCAGCTGAGGATGAACTGGATCCATGTCCCTGATGAAGTGTTTTACTTGGTCACTGAGGAGACCCAGAAGATTCATTACACAGCTGCTCTTGTCCTAGGAGACCAAAAGCACAGCCTGCAGGCCCTGCATCCAAGTGTCCGGCACTAGAGACAGTCCACGCTGCTTCAGTGGCCTCCGCCCATACTGGTAAAAGATGAGCCATAAATCTCATAGAGGGCTAGGCTCCACCACTACCCCAGGCTATTCGGGAAACCAACCAATCCCCTGCCTGCCTGCCCACCTGGTTTTGGTAGTGCCCTCATGTCCTCACCTGCAGAGAAGTCATTTCCTTTGCTGCACCTGGAGAAAAAGTGCCCTTTAACTTATTCCAGGAATGTCCAGGAGCTGATTTTAGCTTTGTATTACTTTTTTGTCTGAAGCTTTCACTGCAAGCTCATGGGCGTGCCGGAAGTTTTGTATTCTGTTGAAGGTGCCCTTTTAAATTTTGTTTTTATTACTTTTGGGGGAGATGAATTTAAGGTCTGTAGCTTACACCTGGTATGCCAGTATTGGTGCAGCCAGCCAAGCTGCCTGGTGAGGTTGGCCCCTTGTCTTTTCAAATAATTTTAATTTTTTTAAAACAATATATCTTATTGATTTTTTACAGAGAGGAAGAGAGAGGGACAGAGAGTAAGAAACATCGATGAGAGAGAAACATCGATCAGCTGCCTCCTGCACACCCCCTACCGGGGATGTGCCCGAAACCAAGGTACATGCCCTTGACCAGAATCGAACCCGGGACCCTTGAGTCTGCAGGCCGACGCTCTATCCACTGAGCCAAACCGGTTTTGGCTAATTTTAATATTTAAAAAAGAAAAAAAAAACACTCATAAAAGAAAAAAAAGATAAGTCAGTAATTAAAATCCTGTTTATAATTCTAAAAAAAAAACACTGGAAACAGCTTCAGTGTCCACCAAATGGAGACTGATTATAAACAATAAAATAGTAATAGTTATTGAAAAGTCAGAGATAATGCAAACATTCTAATAAAACTTAGGCAGACAATTTAATAGGTATTTTAAAAAGGACAATTATAAATGACCAATAAGCACATGGAAAAATGATCAATGTCACTAATCATCTGAAAATACAAATTAAAACCCCAATGAAATATATTTACCCACTTAAATAAAATGCCTAAAATTAAAAAGACTGAAAGTGCCAAATTTTGGCAAATATGTGTAAAAACTGGAAATGGAAAATAGTATGGCAACATCTTATAAAGTTAAGCATACTACCCAGCAATTCCACCTCTTGGCATTTACCAAAGGAAATGAAAAGTTATGTTGACGCAACAACCATATATAAATGTTCAAAGCAGCATTATTCATATAGCCCAAAAGTGAAGGCTACCCAAATGAACCTCAGTTGGTGAATAGATAATATTTCATGACTAGAGGCCCAGTGCATGAAATTCGTGCACGGGGGTAGGGGTGGTGTCCCTCAGGCCAGCCTGCACCCTCTCCAATCTGGGACCCCTCGAGAGATGTCCGACTGCCCGCTTAGGCACGATCCCACCAGGATTGGGCCTAAACAGGCAGTCAGACATCCCTCTCACAATCCAGGACTGCTGGCTCCCAACTGCTTGCCTATCTGCCTTCTTAATTGCCCCTAACCACTTCTTCCTGCCAGCCTGATCACCCCCTAACCACTCCCCTGCCAGCCTGATTGATGCCTAACTGCTCCCCTGCCAGCGTGTTTGCCCCTAACTGCCCTCCCCTGCAGGCATGGTCCCTCCCAACTGCTCTCCCCTGCAGGCCTGTGTCACACACAGCTGCCCTTCCCTGAAGGCCTGGTCACCCCCAACTTCCCTCCTCGGCTGGCCTGGTCACCCCTAACTGCCCTCCCCTGCAGGCTTGATTGCCCCCAACTGCTCTCCCTTGCAGGCATGGTCCTTCCCAACTACCCTCCTCTGCTGGCCATCTTGTGTCCACATGGGGGCAGGATCTTTGACCACATGGGGGCAGCCATCTTGTGTGTTGGAGTGATGGTCAATCTGCATATTACTCTTTTATTAGATAGGATAGAGGCCTGGTGCATGGGTGGGGGCCAGCAGGTTTGCCCTGAAGGGTATCCCGGATCAGGGTAGGGGTTCCCTTGGGGTGTGGGGTGGCCTGGGTGAAGGGCCTGTGTTGGTTTGCAGGCTGGCCACACCCCCTGGCCACCCAAGCAGAGGACCTGGTATCTGGGATTTATGTATCTTCCACAATTGAAACTTTGTAGCCTGGAGCGGAGCCAAGCCTCCTGCTTGCTCCATGGCCAGCAGCCATTTCTTTTGGGGTTTGTTTATTTTCTATAATTGAAACTTTGTAGCCTGGAGCGGAGGCCTAGGCCAGCCAGGGCTGCAGAAGCTTTGCTTCCTCCATTGCCGGGGGCAACCCTTGCCTCCTGCTCTTTCCAGTTCCTTAGCTGCCGCCATTTCTATTTGGATTTGTTTACCTTCTATAATTGAAACTTTGTAGCTTTGAGTGGAGGCTTAGGCCGGCAAGGCCAGGCGGAAAGCTTGGCTTCCTTTGTTACCGGGGAAACCCAAGCCTCCCTCTGCTCTCTGTGGCTGTAGCCATCTTGGTTGGGTTTATTTGCATATTTGCTCCTGATTGGCTGGTGGGCGTGGCTTGTGGGTGTGACTTATGGGTGTAGCGGAGTTAGGGTCAATTTGCATATTACTCTTTTATTAGGTAGGATATATTCACACCATAAAATACTACATAAATGAAATTATAAAAGGCAAAACTATAGTGACAGAAAACAAGTCAAGGGATACCTGGGGTGGGGGTGGGGAGGAATGCATCTGAATTGGAAGTAGAAGTGAAAAGGTCACTTGGAAACTTCTTAGGGCGAAGGAGACATTTTGTAGCTTAATCACCGTGTATGATTAAATGTATTACATTGCATACAATTACCAAAATTTACCAAGTTACGCAGTTAAAATTGGTGAATTGTATTGTAGATAAATAACAACTTAATGAACCATAAAAAAATAAAAAAGAAAGCAAAGGTTAGAAGTAGTCTCCCACCTGTTGCTAGTGTGCGTGACTGGTCCTTTTACGGTGGCATGAGGAAAGAATTCCAAAGCACATGAGTGGAGAAGTTTAAATGTGATGGCAAGATTTTGTTGTGAATTAAGAGGAATTAATACATCCTTGGGGACCTAGAGGATGGGCAGGCTCTAGACACACTACAGTGAGGCTTCTGTTAATTCTTCATATATCTTCTTGGTTTAGACAAAGGACAAAGAACCAATTAAATTATCCAAACCAAACTTCTAACTCTTCCCAGGCTTTGATTGAGCCCTCCTCCCAGTAAATTCTATTGGGACTTAAAGCCTTCTATCCAATCCAATTACTTTCTCATTATTCTCACGCAAGGCCCTGCCCCTCTATTTCATCACACTAACTCCCATTGTGTATGTCCAAAAGTTTTGTTACATCATCTAGCTTTTATTGCCCATGCCCTGGGCAGAGGAATTTCCTACTCCCACCTCCAGGACTGGGCTTTTAGGATTTTTAAGGAGGTTTCCTGTCCAGTTCTAGGACCAGTGGCAGCCCCCTGAGAGTGTGCTAATGGGTCTGTTTACCAGTAAGCCGGATGGAAATTCTGTTTTGTTACTTGTTCCCACTTTCCAATTTATGAAAATTATTTAATTCTCTTTTGCTTTCTTCCTTATATTAATAACTCTGTTTATGCTGACACAACCTCTTGCCCCTAGTGAATGAAAAGTTATATCCACACAACAACCATATATAAATGTTCAAAGCAGCATTATTCATATAGTCCAAAAGTGAAAGCTACCCAAATGAACCCCCTAGTGGGGGTTAAGAAAAACACAGGATAAATCATGTGTCCCTTTCTGATTCAGGATGTGAAGGACAATCCCTCCACTAGTTCTTCTTTCCCCCAGCATCAAAACCTTCTAGTGAAGTTATATGTTATTTTTGGCTAAAAGCAAATTTTTAAAAGGATGATTTCTCTAAACACATGGTCCTCTCTGAGCTTGTAGCAGGCAGACTTGTTTTAAAGGATGGGGAAAAAAGAACTTCTGATTTTATGAAAAATATGTCAACTTGGTGGTTCAATATAAAACTGGAGGAAGTCCAAGGATATTTTAGCTAAATAATTTGATTAAAAATTTGGTTATTTGACCTGATAGAGCAAATTAAAGTCACTTGATGTTAACTCTAAGATAACAGCCTACTGATTATTGACAAAATATCTTGCAAGGATGCAGATCAAAGGGGCTTATTTCTAGATGTAATCCATCAAAACAATCTTCATACCTCTATGATATCTTATCAATAGTATGTTTTAGCATTTCTTTTTTTTTCAATTTTTTTTATTAAGGTATTATATGTGTACATATCTTACCATTGCCCCCCCACCCCACACCCATATATGCCCTCACCCCCCAGAGTTTTGCGTCCATTGGTTATGCTTATATGCATGCATACAAGTCCTTTGATTGATCTCTTATCTTCCCCACCTCTCCCTAACCTTCCTGCTGTAATTTGACAGACTGTTTGATGCTTTACTGCCTCTGTATCTATCTTTTTGTTCAAGTTTTTAATGTTCTTTATTATCCATAAATGAGTGAGATCATGTGGTATTTTTCTTTCATTGACTGGCTTATTTCACTTAACATAATGTTCTCCAATTCCATCCAGGTTGCTGCAAATGGTAAGAATTCCTTCTTTTTTATGGCAGCAAAATATTCCATTGTGTAGATGTACCATAGTTTTCTGATCCAGTCATCTGCTGATGGGCACCTAGGCGGTTTCCAGATCTCAGCTATTGTAAATTGTGCTGCTATGAACATAGGGGTGCATATATCCTTTCTTATTGGTGTTCCCTGTTTCTTTTCTTTTTTTTTTAAATATATTTTATTGATTTTTTACAGAGAGGAAGGGAGAGGGATAGAGAGTTAGAAACGTCGATGAGAGAGAAACATCGACCAGCTGCCTCCTGCACATCCCCCACTGGGGACATGCCCGCAACCAATGTACATGCCCTTGACCGGAATCGAACCTGGGATCTTTCAGTCCGCAGACCGACGCTCTATCCACTGAGCCAAACCGGTTTTAACAAGGTGTTCCCTGTTTCTTAGATATATTCCTAGGAGTGGGATTACTGGGTCAAATGGGAGTTCCATTTTCAGTTTTTTGAGGAAACGCCATACTGTTCTCCACAGTGGCTGCACCAGTCTGCATTCCCACCAGCAGTGCACGAGGGTTCCTTTTTCTCCGCATCCTCGCCAACACTTGTCGTTTGTTGATGATAGCCATTCTGACAGGTGTGAGATGCTACCGCATTGTTGTTTTGATTTGCATCTCTCAGATAATTAGTGACGTTGAGCATGTTTTCATGTGTCTCTTGGCCTTTCTTCTGTCTTCTTTGGAAAGGATTCTATTTAGGTGTGTTGCCCATTTATTATTGGATCATTTATCTTCCTTTTATTAAGTTGTATAAGATGCCTGTAGATGTTGGAGATTAAACCTTTATCAGTGATGCCATTTGCAAATATGTTCTCCCATGCAGTGGGCTTTCTTGTTGTTTTGTTGATAGTTTCTTTTGCTGTAAAAAAGCTTTTTATTTTGATGTAGTCCCATGTGTTTATTTTCTCTTTAGCTTCCATTGCCCTAGGGGCAGTATCGGTGAAGAAGTTCTTTTGGCATATGTCTGAGATTTTGCTGCCTGTGGATTCCTCTAGTATTTTTATGGTTTCCCGTCTTATGTTTAAGTCCTGTATCCATTTTGAGTTTATTTTTGTGTACGGCGTAAGTTGGTGATCTAGCTTCATTATTTTTGCATGTATCTGTCCAATTTTCCCAACACCATTTATTGAAGAGACTGTCTTTATTCCATTGTATGTTCATGCCTCCTTTGTCAAATATTAATTGAGCATAGTGGTTTGGGTCAATATCTGGATTCTCTATTCTGTTCCATTGATCTATATGACTGTTCTTGTGCCAGTACCAGGCTGTTTTGAGAATAGTGGCTTTGTAATACAGTTTAAAATCTGGTATTGATATCCCTCCTACTTTATTCTTCTTTCTCAGGATAGCTGTGGCTATTCAGGGTTTTTTTTTTATTCCAGATGAATTTTTGGAGAGTTCTTTCAAGGTCTGTGAAATATACTGTTGGTATTTTAATGGGAGTGCATTGAATCTATAGATTGCTTTGGGTAGTATGGACATTTTAATGATGTTGATTCTACCAATCCATGAACATGGTATGTTCTTCCATCTGTTTACGTTTTCCTCTATCTCTTTTTTCAGTGTCCTGTAGTTTTCTGTGTATAGGTCTTTTACCTCCTTAGTTAAGTTTATTCCTAGGTATCTTAATTTTTTTGGTGCGATGGTAAATGGGATTGCCTTTTTAGTCTCTCTGTCTGTAAGATCACTATTGGTGTATAGAAAGGCCATAGATTTCTTGGCTTTAATTTTGTATCCTGCTACATTGCCAAATTCATTTATTAAGTCTATTAGTTTTTTGACGGAGTCTTTCGGATTTTTTATGTACAATATCATGTCATCTGCAAATAAAGACAGCTTTACTTGTTCTTTTCCAATTTGGATGCCTTTTATTTCTTCTTCTTGTCTAATTGCAATGGCTAATACTTCCAGTACTATGTCAAACAGGAGTGGTGAGAGTGGGCATCCCTGTCTTGTTCCTGTTCTTAGGGGAAATGGTTTTAGTTTTTGTCCATTGAGTATGATGTTTGCTGTGGGTTTATCATATATAGATTTTATTATGTTGAGGTATGAGCCTTCTATTCCCACCTTGTTGAGAGTTTTTATCAAGAACGGGTGTTGGATTTTGTCAAATGCTTTTTCTGCATCAATTGATATGACTATGTGATTTTTATCTCTCAATTTGTTTATGTGATGTATCACGTTTATTGATTTGCGGATATTGTACCATCCTTGCATTCCTGGCATAAATCCTACTTGGTCATGGTGTATGATCTTTCTGATGTACTGCTGGAGCCGATTTGCTAGAATTTTGTTGAGGATTTTGGCATCTATGTTCATGAGAGATATTGGTCTGTAATTCTCTTTCATTGTGTTGTCTTTATCTGGTTTTGGTATTAGGGTGATGCTGGCTTCATAGAAGGAGCTTGGAAGTGTTCCTTCCTCTTGAATTTTTTGGAATAGTCTTAGGAGGATAGGTTTTAGTTCTTCCTTGAATGTTTGGTAAAACTCTCCTGTGAAGCTGTCAGGCCCAGGTTTTTTTTGCCGGATGCTTTTTGATGACTGCTTCAATTTCGTCCATAGTTATTGGCCTATTGAGTTGTTTAGATTCTTCTTGATTGATTTTTGGAAGGTTATATTTTTCTAGGAATATGTCCATTTCCTCCAGGTTGTCCAGTTTGTTGGAATAGAGTTGTTCGTAGTATTTTGTAACAATCCTTTGTATCTCAGCGGGGTCTGTTGTTATTTCACCTCTTTCATTTCTGATTTTGTTTATTTGGGTCCTCTCTCTTTGCTTCTTGGTGAGCCTGGCTAGAGGTCCATCAATCTTGTTTATCCTTTCAAAGAACCAGCTCTTGGTTTTGTTGATTTTTTGTATTGTTTCTTTGGTCTCTATGTCATTTATCTCCGCTCTGATCTTTGTTATTTCCTTCCTTCTGGTTACACTGGGCTTTTCTTGCTGCTCTTTTTCTAGCTCTTTGAGTTGTAGGGTTAGGTAATTTATTACCATTATTTCTTGTTTTTTGCAATAGGCTTGTAGAGCTATGAACTTCCCTCTCAAGACTGCTTTAGCTGTGTCCCATAGATTTTGGATTGTTGTGTTTTCATTGTCATTTGTTGCCATGATGTTTTTTTATTTCTTCCTTGATCTCTCTGGTGACCCAGTCCTTGTTTAATAGCATGCTGTTTAGTCTCCATGTGTTTGATTTCTTTGGATTGTATTTATTGTAGTTGATTTCCAGTTTTATGCCACTGTGATCTGAGAAGATGCTTGATATAATTTCTATCTTCTTGAATTTGAAGAGACTTTGCCTGTGACCCAGCATATGGTCTATCTTTGAAAATGACCCATGTGCACTTGAGAAGAATGTATATTCTATGGCTTTGGGGTGAAATGTTCTAAAGATGTCAATTAATTCCATCTGGTCTAGTGAGTCATTTAGGATTGCTGTTTCTTTGCTGATTTTTTGTTTAGAGGATTTGTCCAATGGTGATAGTGGGGTATTAAAGTCTCCTACTATGATTGTATTGCTATTATTCTCTCCCTTGATATCCTCCAGGAGTTTTTTTTTATGTATTTGGGTGCTCCTATATTGGGAGCGTATATGTTTACCAGAATTATTTCTTCTTGTTGGATTTCTCCCTTTAGTATTATGAAGTGGCCTTCCTTATCTCTTGTTATGGCATTTACTTTGAGGTCTATTTTGTCAGATATAAGTATTGCTACCCCAGCTTTTTTTTCATTTCCATTTGCCTGAAAGATATTTTTCCATCCCTTCACTTTCAATCTGTGTGAGTCTCTTGTTCTGAAGTGGGTCTCTTGTAGACAGCATATATATGGGTCATGTTTTTTTATCAATTCAGCCACTCGATGTCTTTTGATTGGAGCATTTAGTCCGTTTACATTTAAAGTTATTACTGAAAGGTATTTGTTTGTAGTCATATCTATTTTTGTGACTGTATTCCTTCTTACCTGTTTATTTCCTCTTTTTACAGTATTCCCTTTAGCAATTCTTGCATTGCTGGTTTGGTGGTGATAAACTCCCTGAGTTTTTTTTGTCTGCGAAGCTCCTGATTTCCCCTTCAATTTTGATTTATAGTCTTGCTGGATATAGTATTCTTGGATTCAGTCCTTTGCTTTGCCACACTTTGTATACCTCCTTCCATTCACTTCTAGCTTGTTGTGTTTCTGTTGAGTAATCATTTGACAATCTGATGGGTGTTCCTTTGTAGGTAACTCTCTGTCTCTCTCTTGCCGCTTTTAAGATTCTCTCTTTATCATTTATATTTGCCATTGAAATTATGACATGTCTTGGTGTGGGTCTTTTGGGGTTGATCCTGCTTGGGACTCTCTGTACTTGTGTAACTTTTATCTTTCCCATATCCGGGAAGTTTTCTGTCATTATTTCTTCAAATAGATTTTCTAATCCCTGCTGCTCTTCTTGTCCTTCTGGCAGCCCTATTATACGCATGTTACTTCGTTTCATGTTGTCCCGAAGCTCCCTTAGGCTTTCCTCCTGCTTTTTAATTTTTTTCTCCAATTGCTGTTCAGATTGAGCTTGTTTCTGTACCTGATCTTCTAACTCACTAATTTGGTCCTCTGCTTCTTGTAGTCTACTGTTGAAACTTTCCATGGTGTTTTTGATTGTAGCTATATCACTTTTCATTTCTTCCTGATTCTTGCATAAGTTGTTGATTTTTTCATCCATCCGATGTATAAATTCCATGACCATTACTCTGAACTCCTTTTCGGTCATGTTGCAAGCTTCAGTTTCACTAATTTCCTTTCTTGACGACTCCACATTTTCTTTCCTCTGTGAGTTATTTCGTTTCCCCATTCTGGCTATCACCAGAAAGCTCAAGCTTCCGTTTGCATCGACCTGGGCCATGTGCTGTGGGGACTTCGCTCCACCCGAGTTTCACTGCAGTGCTCTGACACTAGGAGGAGTGGCTGCCTTTGGTTCGTGGGAACCAGATTTGCCCAGGGTCAGTGTCCCCAGTGTTCCGTGGGGTCTCGTGTGCACACTTAGAATCAGGGGCCCTGTCTGCACCACACTGTTGGTATGTGCCGAAAATGAGATCCTTAGCATGTGCCAGGAGTCAGAGTTTCCCTGTGTCTGCACCAAGAATCGAGTGTCAGAGTCTCTGTTGCCTTGTGCGGTTTCTCGTTGAGAATCAGGGTCCCTGTGTGTGCATGCACCAACAAATGGGGTCGCTGGCTCTTAGTGTGAATGCGCTGTGAGTCAGGGATCCCAGGCAGCTGTGTCCGGCGTGCCAAATTTCCTGAAGTGGAGCTGCGTCCTGTGTGTGCTCTCTCTACTGAGCCAAACCGACTAGGGCGCACACTCTCAATTTCCTGAAGGTGAGCTGCCTCCGTGCACTCTCCCAGAATCCCCGAAGAGGGGCGGAGTCAGTCCTGCGCGCCAAATTCCCCAAAGGGAAGCCCCTCTGTGCACGCTCTAAGATTCCCCAAAGGGGAGCTGTGACCCGCAAGCCAAATTCCCCGAAGGGGAGCCCTCTGTGCGCACTGACAGATTTCCCCTAATGGGAGCTGCTTCTGTCCCGTGCGCCTAATTCCCTACGGGGGAGCTCGTCCCTGCGCAAAGCTCTGCAGCTTGGGGGAGGGGCGGGTCTATCAGTTTCTATGGCGCTATCCGCGTGCCTGCGGGGAGGGGGATAGGCTCTTTGACTCACAGAAATCTGCCGGGAAGTCTGGATTCTTGTTGTTTGTTGGTCTGAAGCTGTGATAGCAGTTCTCTGTCCCCAGTGGCTGCAGGGTCCCGGTTTGTGTCAGAAGCCAGGATCCGAGTCTCAGGCAGCTCTGTTTCTCAAGATGGCGTGGTCTCCGCGTCCTCACCAGCCGCCGAGAAGTGTCCGTTTTGTGTGCGGGGCTCCGCAGTCTAGGCCTGCCCAGTTAGGCAGCCCCTTGGAAGACCTGCAGAATCTAACTGACCCTAGCTCATACACACACACACACACCTCACACGTCTACACTCTCCTCTATGGGTTCCTCACTCACACTCTCTCTCTCCCTACCTTCCTGCCGGTCGCCATCTTTTCCTTATCTCTCCCCGTGTCATAATTTAATTCACAGGAATCTCGCCTGCCTTTCCCTTCCACAATGATGACATATTCTGATTGGCTCTACTCAGAAGTAGAAAGTAGTCTCTGTTTTAGCATTTCATCTGTTCTAGGTAGTAAGGCATCACAGAAAGAAGACAGTGGAAAAACAAGTGCCTTCAAAAGCAGAAAGTTTGGAGACTAAAGATGAACTTCTAATTGGAAATGTTCTTGGACTAGAGTATCTCCAAAGGTTGCAAAATAAATGTCTGGGACTATCTAATTTTTGACAGTCACAGCATTAACACCAATTTGGATTGTTACAAATTAGAAATGTTTCAGATATGAATAAAGATTATTCAAAAGATAATGATATATCATCAGATTCAGTAATAAGACAGACCCCCATCCCCACATAGAAAATAGTATTTAAAGACCACAGAGAGAAACAGCAGAGTCTGAAACATGCTGAAGAGGAAACCCAAGACCTTATTGGTCTGAATATTTTTTATTATAGCAGGGAAAGAACTGTTCTGAAAATCTAACCTAGGTACAACTAGTATTTTAAGCCATACAACTTTGATCACTCTTCCCTGAACATTTGTTAGTTTCACTCTCAGCCAGCCCCTTTCCATGTTTAAAAACAAAACAAAAATGTAACCAGGATCACAATGACTGGAATAAACAAGGGGGCCCTTTCCACTCACTTAACAGCAACAAATGCAAGGTCGGTTTTGGAAATACCAGCTGTATGAATGCTATTTTACAGTGTTTGCTTCATGTTAGGCATGTTCTAATTAATGATTTACTTAAGCAAGGTATTTCATGGAAGAAAATCCCACTCAATGCCCTTATCAGGCTTGTACACTCTTGCTCATTAAGAAGTATGTCTGTGGCTCTAAAAAAGGTTTACTCGAGAAGCTTAAACATACCACTTTAGCTACTGTCAGAGAGTCTCTGAGTATATGCAGAATAATACTTAAAAATTTATGCTTTTATTATGGAAATTTTCAAAATATATAAAAGTAGAGCCAAGATTACAATGATCCACCACACATCTAACACACAGCTTCAACATCTATCAACTCCTGTTCATTTTTGTTACATCTATGCTCCCCTTTTCCTTTTAATGAATTATTTAATGCAAATCCTAGATATTGCATCAACTATCCATTAATACTTTGATGCTCATAAGTTTTTTATCCCGTTCTTAGAACAACTTAAAGATGACACAAGAAAAAGAAATAAAACTGAAAGATTAAACCCAGAACTTGACAATTTATCAGATTTCTCCATTACGATTACCACTAATTTGGAATTTGAAGTTCAGAACTATAAAATATGTAAATCAAGTTCAGCAATCTATCACCCACAACTAGAACAATTTAATGACCTCTCCCTTGACATTTCCCAAAGGAAAAAACAACAAAGGAAAACACTGCCTCATCGGTGAATTTAAGGTCCTCTGAGTCTTTACTTTGGGGCAAAGGAACTAGAATATTACTAATAGAAGTACATTGAAAAGTGCTTTTTTCATACATAAATATAACTGACTATTCAGAGTTCTTATCTTTCATCTAAAAATATTATAGCTTAAAGGTGGCACTCTCACTTTATAGGGTCTGACCAGAAAGTCACAATTCCAAGACATCTAACTCTTAACATTTCATTGCATTGAAAATATTAAGCTGCCCTTTACCCTTAGGAGTGCACACACTTCATTTTCTTGGATCACTGAAAGCCTTTCACAAGGTGAATTACCTTCACTGTAATCCTTTTAAACAATTGAAGAAAGCTAACTTCAAATCCCCGAGTTTCATGGTTTTGTGAATATATCCAGAGTACAAATGAGTTTACTAAAACCCATGTGGTCCTTAGCCAGTGTCTATGTGAAATGTTAAACAGAGCAGCAGCAGAAAAACCTGAAAAAATATGTTAATATGATAGAGTCTGACAAAGTGACATTAGAAAACACAGGACTGAAGGCAATAAGCAAGGATGAACATGAAACAGCTGTTTTAGAGATGAGAGAGAGAGAGAGAGAGAGAGAGAGAGAGAGAGAGAGAGAGAGAAAGAAAGATATCTCACAGGGCTGAGATGATGAAGAAAATGTAGCAGCCCAGATATAGGATTTATAGAGGCTTATTTTCAAGTAATTTCAAACCCATGGAACTGAGAAACCCCAAGCAGTCAATGAGCCAGATCCTGACAGTTTGAATGAAATAAAGATTTTGATAAGGATAAAATAATAAAGAGCAGCAGGAACAAGTTGACTGGCACCAGGAGAAAGTCTTAGAGCAAAATACAATAGGATAAGCTTCTGCACAGCAAAAGAAACCATAGAAAAAACAACAAGAAAGCCCACTGCACGGGAGAACATATTTGCCAATGTTATATCCAATAAGGCCCTAATCTCCAAAATCTATAGGGAAATCATACAACTTAACAAAAGGAAGATAAACAATCCAGTCAAAAAATGGGCAAAGGACCTAGAGAGACACTTTTTGAAAGAGGCCAAGAGGCATATGAAAACATGTTCAAAGTCACTAATCATCTGAGAGATGCAAATCAAAACAACAATGAGGTACCATCCCACACCTGTCAGAATGGCTATCATCAACAAATCAACAAACAACAAGTGCTGGAGAGGATGGGGAGAAAAAGGAATCCTTGTGCACTGCTGGTGGAAATGCAGACTGGTGCAACCACTGTGGAAAACATTATGGCGTTTCCTCAAAAAATTAAAAATGGAACTGCCATTTGATCCAGTAATCCCACTTTTAGGAATATATTCCAAGAAAACAGAAACACCAATCAGAAAGGATATATGCACACCTATGTTCATAGAGGCCCAATTTATAATAGCTAAGAATTGGAAACAGCCAAAGTGCCCATCAGCAGATGAGTGGATTAGAAAACTGTGGTACATCTACACAATGGAATACTATCCTACCTTATAATAGAGAAACATGCAAATTGACTTCACCTCCGCTATGCCCACAGCCAATCAGAGCGAACAAGATGGCGGTTAATTTGCATATGCGGGCGCTGAGTGGCCTGGGTCCAGGAAACATCCTCTGGACCCAGGTCGCTCCTAGCCTGTAGGCCCGTGCTTAGGTCCTGAGCGGCAGGGGTCCCAGAATGCCCCCTGGCCACTCGGAGCCTATGGGTGTAGGCGCCAAGCAACCTGGTGGGCGGAACATCCCCACGTAGCTATAGCGACACAGGGATGTTCCGCCCCGCCCCAGGGACTTGCAAAGGCTCCTACACAAAGCGGCGGTTTGGGGCCACACCCCCAGGCAGGTGCCCAGGACCGGGGGCTGCCGCTGGCCTCTGGGGTGTGCCGAGACCCTGGCGGCCACTGCTGTGTGCTGCCCAGGGTCCCTGCAAACCCCAAGCCTGAGGCCCATGGTGGGGCTGGCTGCTGGCCTTGGGGTGTTTGGAGACGGGGATGTTCCCGCCCCGCCCCAGAGGCTTTCCAAGCTCCAGCACCAAGTGGCAGATTGTGTCCATGCCCCAAGCCTAGCGCCCTCCACAGGGGGATGGCTGCTGGCCTCTGGAGTGTGCGGAGACCCCGGCAGCCACCACTGGGTGGCAGGGACACGCCCCTAGCCCAGTGGACACAACCCAGGGGCTGCATGAGCTGCAGAGGATACACCTTTTTTTAAAAAAAAATTTATTGATTTTTTTTGTTTTACAGAGAAGAGGGGAGAGGGATAGATAGTCAGAAATATCAATGAGAGAGAAACATCCATTAGCTGCCTCCTGCACACCCCCCACTGGGGATATGCCTCCAACCAAGGTACATGCCCTTAACAGGAATCAAACCTGGGACCCTTCAGTCTGCAGGCCCACAGTCTATCCACTGAGCCAAACCATTTTGAGAGTAAATACCTTTTCTGACAACTCATTGGCTAAGCTCCCTGTAGGCCACCAATTGCAGTGTTCTTGGTAATTTGGGTTATAAGAATCCAAGAAGGTAATCTAGGGTTTTTCCACCACACTCTTGAAGGAAAAAATGAAGGTCCCTTGAGGGGTCCCAGATTGGAGAGCCTGCAGGCTGGGCTGAGGGACAACACCCCCCGCTACCCCCCCTCCCCCACCGTGCACGAATTTCATGCACTGGGCCTCTAGTACTGCTATAAAAAAGAAGGAATTAGTACCATTTGCAACAGCATGGATGGAACTGGAGAGCATTATGCTAAGCGAAATAAGCCAGTCAGAGAAAGATAAATATCACATGATCTCACTCATTTGTGGAATATAATGAACAACATAAACTGATGAACAAAAATAGATACAGAGACAGAAGCATCTAACAGACTGTCCAACCTATGAGGGAAGGAGGGCGGTGAGGAGGTAAGAGATAAACCAAAGGACTTGTATGCATGCATATGAGCATAACCAATGGACACAGATGGGGGTGTGTGTGAGGGCATGTGTTGGGGTTGTGTGGCTGGGGAAAAGTCAATGGGGGAAAAAGCAGACTCATGTAATACTTTAAACAATAAAGAATTTAAATTAAAAAAATTAGATGAAAGTTAACTAATAATGGAAGTAATCATAGACTCAGAATATCATCAATTTGAGCACCATAATAAAATAATGAAAAGCTGATAGAAACTTTTGTAGTGCAGTATCAGCTAATAATAGCTGATTTCAATGATTAATCCTAAAATCATTAAAAGAGAGAAAACTAGACATTATGGTGAGATAATAAAAAAGGTTAAAATAACACCTATTAAGTATTGTTAATAAGTAAAGCCAATATTGCCTGAATCTGACAATACTTTCATATTAAAATCTCATTTTACATTAATGTAAGAGATAGAAGGCATGCTTTTTTTTTTAATACCACAGGGCTGTGTTAGTAAAATACAGAATATCAGGAACTCTATGAGAGAAAAAACAAAAACAAACATAACTACTTCAACAAATAAACTACAAGAAAATAAAAAGTGGAAAGATAAACTTATAAGCTAAAAGATATTTAAGAGACATGTAAAACAAATACAGTGTTTGGATGGATTTATTTGGATTTGGATTTTAACAAAGAACTACTAAAACAATTGAAAACATTTGGGGAAACTTGCACATCTATTGTACATTTAATTAATTTTATTTTAGCTGTAATAATGTATTGAAATTTTTCACAGAAAGAGTTCTTTTTCTTAGAGATACATACTGAGAATTTTGTAGATAAATTTATATGATGGATGGGATTTGCTTAAAAATAATCCTAGGAGGGGAAGGGTGAAACTACTGTATAGGCTCTCTGAGCCTGATATCGCAGGCAGAACCCTTTGATAGATTTGGTCATCTTGTCTGTGACGCCATTAGCAAACTTAGCACTGGTTTATGCCAAGTATAAGATGTGAAAATCTATTGAAATCAGATTGTTTTGAGCTAAATGTATGTATGCCTTCTTGCTATACAGCCTTTTTCCCCATTCTGTATTATGTAATGCTTTCCCCCTGATATTTCATTATAGATCTGGAATGTAATACAGAATTATGTAGGCTATGACCTCAGAATATAGCACAAGGAACAATGTGTTAGGAAATGATAGTCAATAGGGGAATTCTGTATAATACTAAATTTTAGCCCATTTACCAGAGTCAATCCTTTCCAAAGCTGTTATCATTTGGTCTCCCTGATGCAAGTCTGTATTTAGTGAAATTAAAAAAATAAAACCCAGGAAATAGCTGTCAATGTCTATGCCATCTTAAATCAGACTTAGTTAGCAGCTTGTATGTGTCAATCTAGATAAGAGCAGCAAGCAGTATTTGGCCCTGGGAGGGGAGGAGAGAAGAACACTAAAGCAGATGAGGGCAGTATGTATCAAGGCTGCCTTCAATCTGGCCACAGTACCAAATAAACAAATGAAAAATAAAAATTTCAGTTTGGTCTCACAGTGAAAAACATTAAGATATTTCAAAGTCTTTGCAATTTTCACTTTGCAGGAAGATATTAGGTTTACTCAGCTATAAAAATATGACTCTATAGATAAGTCCACGAATCTATGATTTCATGAAATTTGTTTAGTTGTCATGTCATGTATCTAAATGACAGTTTTTATGACTAGAAATGTCTGTGCCCATGATTATCTTTTGAAGGTAGTGGCACTTAGCAGGATTTTTACAAAGAAATAAATGTCCTCTATTTGAAAATAGAGATTTACAGATCAAGAGAATGAACACTGAGATGGCATTCAAGATACTTGGAATTTGCCATCATTTTGGCACTTACCAGCTAGCAGTATGATCATGGGCAAGTCAGTTCACATCTTGACCCACACATTCTTAAAATAAGCCAGTTAAATTAGATGATCTTCATAGTATTTTCCATTTATAAATTGTTCATTCAACAAATATTTGTTAGTTGGCCACTATAAGTGTACAGCATAGTAGCTAAGAGCATGTTGCTGAAATTACACTACCTAAGTTTCCCTCCTTTACTGGCTGAGTGTGTCAATGGACAAGCTATTTTAACTTCTCTGTTCTTTAGTAACATTATCTATAAAGTGGGGATAGTTATAGCACCTAACTCATAGAGTTGTTGTTAGAATTAAAGGGAAGTAGTGTATTTAAAGTATTTATTATTTTTTGTTTTTATTTTTTAATTCTTTATTGTGTAAAGTATGACATATAGTATTACATAAATTATTATATATAGTATTTCCCCCATTGACCACTCTCTGGCCACCCCCACCCCCCAGCGCAAGCCCTAACTCCCCTAGTGTCTGTGTCTACTGGATATGCTTATATGCATGTATACAAGTCCTTTGGTTGATCTCTTACCACCCTTCCCTGCCTTCTCACTGAAGTTTGGCAGTCTGTTCAATGCTTCTTTGTCTCTGTATCTATTTTTGTTCATCAGTTTATGTTGTTCATTATATTCCACAAATTAGTGAGATCATGTGATATTTATCTTTCTCTGACTGGCTTATTTTGCTTAGCATAATGTTCTTCAGTTCCATCCATGCTGTTGCAAATGATACTAATTCCTTCTTTTTTACCACAGCATAATATTCCATTGTGTAGATGTACCACAGTTTTTTAATCCACTCATCTGCTGATGGGCACTTAGGCATTTTCCAATAATTAGCTATTATAAATTGTGTTGCTATGAACATAGGGGTGCATATATCCTTTCTGATTGTTTTTTCTAGTTTCTTGAGATATATCCCTAGAAGTGGGATCACTGGGTCAAATACGAGTTCCATTTTTAGTTTTTATAGGAAATTACATACTGTTTTTCACAGTGGTTGCACCAATCTGCATTCCCACCAGCAGTGCACGAGGGTTCCTTTTTCTCTACATCCTCGACAGCACTTGTTGTTTGTTGATTTATTGATGATAGCCATTCTGACACTGGCATATTTCACAGACTTGAACAAACTCTCTAAATATTCATGTGGAACAAAAAGAGATCCGAAAAGCTGCAGCAATCCTAAGAAAGAAGAACAAAGTTGGAGGGATCACAATACCAGATATCAAGCTGTATTACAAAGCCACTGTTCTCAAAACTGCCTGATACTGGTACAAGAACAGACATATAAACCAATGGAACAGAACAGAGAACCCAGAAATCGACCCAAGCCATTATGCTCAATTAATATGTGACAAAGGAGGCAAGAGCATACAAAGGATTCAAGACAGTCCCTGCAATAAATGGTATTGGTATTGGGAAAATTGGACAGATACATGCAAAAAAGTGAAACTAGACCATTAACTTATACCATACACACAAAAATAAACTCAAAATGGGTAAAGGATTATTTAAAGTATTTATAACAGTGCCTAGCATTCAAGGAATGTTAGTTGTTGTTGTTGTTATTATTATTATTACTAGGGACCCGTTGCAGGAATATTTCCTGCAAGACTTCTGGCGGCGGGCTTCCCTCCCACCCCCCCACCTCTCCCGCTGCAGCAGGCGGGTTGAGGCAGGGCGGGGCGGGCCAAACAGGCAGGGCGCCTCCGGCCCCTCTGGCCCACCCAACCCAGCCCACCTCGCCCTGCACTCCCTACCCTCTGCGCCCACTGACGCAGCTGCCTCTGTGGCCTTGCACTGCTGCCGCCTCTGATCACCCCGACCTGCTGTGCACACTGCCGCTGCCTCCTCAGCCCCGCGCACTGCTGCTGCGCTCCCCACCCGCCCACCTGCCCCATCACGCGACACCCGCCTTGCCACGCCCCGCCCGCAGCCACCACAGCCTCCAAGGCCACCGCGGCCTCGCACACTGCCTGCCATGCCCCGCCTGCCGCCTCAACTGTGTGCCCCGCCCACTGCCGCAGCCACCACTGCTGTGGCCACATCGCCGCCACTCACAATGCCTGCCACCGACTCAGAGGCCACCATGACCACGTGCTCCACAATTGTGCCACCGCTCACCCGCGCAGCCGCCATGCTTTCTGCTTTCTTCACTCCTCCCTCCCTCAGCATATGCAAATTAACCACCATCTTGTGCACTCTGATTGGCTGTGGGCATAGCGAAGGTATGGTCAATTTGCATATTACTGTTTTATTAGATAGGATTATTATCAGTTAAGCATTCAAGATACAATGGGGAGCAAGAACGAAATAGTTTTTCTTCTCAGGAACCATCTAGAAAAAAGGGAGAAAGAAATGACAAACATGGATAAAACTATGACAGTAAAAGTACTTGCTGGGAAGAAGCATAACAAGAAGCAACAGGGGTACCTTAATGTAACTTGTAGAAGAGGCTTAAAGTATGAAAAGAATAATAAATAAGGAGTAGCTAGCTAAGGAGTAATAGGTTCTAGGGAAAGGAAATGACATGTACAAAGGCTGTGGGTCGTAATTCTGATGGGCTAAGACATGGTATTTTCATGTAAGTTTAATCCATAAAGCAATTACCATACATTCAAAATTTATAACTCTCTCTCTCTTTCTCTATCAAAACACATTATTAAGGAAGTAAAAGGTAAATGACTGAGTGGGAGAAGACATTTGTAGACATATATCTGTCTAGGACTCATGCAGAATATATAAAGGAAAGAATAGACAACCCAATAGAAAAATGAGTGAAAGACTTGACCAGCAGATACCTCATTAATAAGATATCTAAATGGCCAAGAATATACAAAAAATGCTTAATTTCATTTGTCATTGGGGCAACAAATTAAAATCACAATACAATACCACCACACATCCCTGAGATTTTTTTTTTTTTAAATCAAGGGTTTACAAGTTTGTGGAGAATCCTGGATTTTTATATTCCACTGGTGGGAATGTAAATTTGTACAGACAGTTTGGCAGTATCATTAAAGGTGAACATATGCATATTTTTATTACCCTGTTATTGTTCTTTGAGATATATACTCTGTGGACAAAAAAGGGCCACATGCTAATCTGACAAGCTCAGGGAAGGCCTGGATGGTGGCCAGGGAAACTCAGAGACCTAAAGTAACCACAAAGCATGGTCTGACATTAATACTTTAATTAAAAGCAGTTTATGGTGGGTAGTCATGTCTTAGGCTGGTATCTTCCCTGACAAAGGTCAATCTTTCCTTTAATGGAGCCTATTGTCTTTTTGCATCTATGATAACATGTCTTTGGAATGTCAAAGTAATTTATCTTTTCCTGGACCCCTCAACGCACAGGCACCACTCTGTGGATACCACAAGTCCTCTCATTGTTATTGAGTTAACTGTTGACTTTTAACTATCCTACACCCACCTAAGTAAAAAAAGTATGTGTCTATCATTTTACTTTTTATCCAATCCAAAAGGTTCTCCTGCTTTGCTTCCTCCTGCCTCCCTAATCTATCACCAATGGAGTTTATGCAACCCACTTACATCTCCTCCTTTGATTGTAACATATAAAAAACTATGTGGAAAACTACCATTTTCTGGAGCATTATCTCAACATGTTGAGATTCTCCTTCCTGGCAATTGTCAACAGTTTCACTCAAATAAACTCACAAAAATTCTTTTCGGTTTGATTGTTTCTTATGTTAACAAGTCAATAAAAATGTGGACATAAGTTCATCAAAAGACATATAGTAGAATGTTGCTAGCAACACTATGTATAATATTTCAAAAACTGAAAGTCTGAGTGTCCATCAATAGCAGAACAGATAAATTAATCAATCATGCTGTATTCACACAGTGGGATGCTAGACAGCAATGACAATGAATGATCTACAACTAAACTAAAAAGTATGGATTCTCACAAACATAATGCTGAGTGAAAAAAATTCAGACACACAAAAATATGTGATTCCATAAAACTGGAAAAGTTATCCAATGCTATTAGAAATCAAGGTAAAGGTTACTCTGCAAGAACAAGTAATGACTTGAAGGGGATGCATTGGTGGCCACTTAAAAATCATACTTGAATCTTCCCATTTTAGAGTGGATTGACATGTCTGCTAATTAGAAACAGAATTGACATTCTTTTTGTAAATCTTTCACAATTAAAAGAAGAGATGATCATAGCAATTCAAAGAATTGCATACATTTCCACTTCTCTTGCTCTTATGAATCTAGGACGATGATGTTTTCAAATCCAGAATCATAATTAAAAGTAATAAAAAGTTGAGAAACCACTGACCATGTGTGAAATTTGCAATAATTTCATTAATGCATCAAGATGGATGCATTAATGAAATGCATAAATAAAAAAATTAATGCTGATTTGTCAAGTGTTATAAATAATAGGTTGGGCATTTTCCTTATGAATATAATTTTATATTCCATACTAGAGGCCCAGTGCATGAAATTCATGCACGGGGGGGTTTATCCCTCAGCCCAGCCTGCACCGTCTCCAATCTGGGACCCCTCGAGGGATGTCTGACTGCCTGTTTAGGCCCAATCCCACTCAGATCATACCTAAATGGGCAGTCAGACATCCCTCTCACAATCGAGGACTTCTGGCTCCCAACTGCTCGCCTGCCTGCCTGCCTGATTGCCCCTAACTGCTTCTGCCTGCCCGCCTGATCACCCCCTAACCACTCCCCTGCCAGCCTGATCTACACTTAACTGCTCCCTTGCCGGCATGATTGCCTGTAACTGCCCTCCCCTGCTGGCCTGATCACCCCTAACTGCCCTCCCCTGCCGGCCTGGTTGCCCCCAACTTCCCTCCCCTGCAGGCCTGGGTCCGCCCCAACTGCCCTCCCCTGCAGGCCTGGCCCCCAGCAAGTGTCCTCCCCTGCAGGCCTGGTCCCTCCCAACTGCCCTCCCCTGCTGGCCTCATTGCCCACAACTGCTCTCCCCTGCTGGCCATCTTTTGTCCACATGGGGGCAGCCATCTTGTGTGTTGGAGTGATGGTCAATTTGCATATTACCCTTTTATTAGATAGGATATCTGTTAATTATATTCATTTATAAAAGCATTAATGTTGGTGGTATTATCTCCCTTGTGACATTCAACTTGTTCCCTGGAATGAGTATCCATTATTTGAATACCACTCATCTGGGTCCCACCTTCAGTGCATGCTATGTACTCCCAACCCCAGTTCACCCAATCACAGGTAGGGACAGTGGTCTCCTCATTCTCCATGAGGTAAATGAATCATTCCAGATCTCTTTTACTTAACTTTGAGGGGATGGGTCACTTGGAAAAGCTTTTGAAGTTCATAAATTTTCAGTAACATCAAGAGCCCAATGTAATATACTGAATAATAATCATTAAAAATATTAGGCCCTAATACTTGGAATCTAAGGATCTTGACATAGCAATATTATCTTGATTATCCTGATGGGGCCTAAATCCAATCACACATCTATCTGTTTATCTATCTATCTATCTATCTATCTATCTATCTATCTATCTATCATCTATCATCTATCCATCTAATCTATCTATCCTATCTAATAAAGACAGAACATGCAAATTGACCGCAACTCTGAGACAAAGATGGCGGCACCCACAGCCAATAAGGAGGGAATATGCGAATTGATGCGACAAGGCGAGAGTCGGAAGGCGGCTCCAGGCCGGAGCAAAGGCAGAAAGGCAGTTTTGGCTGGAACGAAGGCGGTGCCGGCAACCAGGGGAAGGAAGGTCTATTCTTGCTCAAATCTTTGTGCATAGGGCCTCTAGCCTATCTATAAAAGCCTAAGCGACTGTTATGACCACAAGACCAGAACGACTAGAACGACCAGAACGACTGGTTGACCAGTCGCTATGACGAGCACTGACTACCAGGAAGCAGACACTCAATGCAGGAGCTGCCCCCTGGTGGTCAGTGCACTCCCATAGCCAACCTCCTATGGCACCTCCCCCCAGCTGCCTTCTTCCCATCAGCCCCAATGGGAGAGGGGGCAGCCGCCAACCTCCTGTGGCCCCTCCCCCCTGCCAGCTGGCCAACATCCCGGGGTCCCTCACCCCTGCTAGCTGGCCCCCCAATAGGCCTAGATCGCCAGCCAGGCTGACGGATCCCACCCATGCATGAATTTGAGCACTGGGCCTCTAGTGTCTTCATAAGAATGAGACAAAGGTGAGAGAATGACAGATAAAAAAGAGTAGACCCTGTGAAGACAGGCAGAGATTAGAGTGATGTGACCACAAGGCAAGGAACACTAAGGAATACTGGCATCCACAAGAAGCTGGAATTGCTAAGGGACAGATTCTCTCTTAGACTCTCCAGAATCACTCATCACTGCTGATAGGAAGCACACCTTGACTTCACACTAGTGAAACTAATTTAGACTTCTAGACTCCAAGACTGTAAGGGAATAAATTTCTGTTGTTTTAAGCAACAATGTTAGTGGTAATTTCTTACAGTAGCCACAGGAAACTAATATACCAATTCTGTCATAGAAGGAAAAATATATACATATATGCCATATAAAAAATAAGTATGCATAAGAAAGAGAAAGGGAGACATTTAATATGTGTAGATACCTTTCCTCTGTACACTTTACAACAGCTGTTAGCTGGCCATAGAGATGAAGAGTTCCTACATACCACCCACCTCCCTGACTCTCAATGCCTTGTACCATGCCAAGTATGTACCAAAATTTGTTTGGGAGTAAATGAATGGTCAGAAACAGTATTGTGCACTTCTCTGACATCTTTAGGTACACTAATCTCTACACTGAAATTTTTAACATGGTAAAAGTTAAGACAGAAAGCAAAAAACCCACACACCTTGCTAATTAAAGTGTGATCTGACAACCAGCAGCTTTGGCATCACTTGGGAGCTTATCAGAAATATAAAATCTCAGGCTCCACCTTAGATCCACTTAATCAGAATCTGCCTTTTAAGAAGATCCCTTGATGATTCATTTAAACATTAAAATTTGTGAAGCACAGATCTCTGAGATGATCAAGGAAATCTGATTATTTGATAATATGAATTACGGTTAACTGTTAGTTGTGATAATGACATTGGGTTAAAAGAGTCCTTTTAGAGATAAATACTGAAGTATTTATTGATGAAATTATGTTATATGTGGGGTTTACTTCAAATCATTCTGGGAGTGGGGAAAAGGAAGTAGATGGGGGTATGCAAAGAACAAGTGTGACCATGAAATGATAAGTTATTGAAACTGAGTGATCTATATATGGAGGTTCATTACACTATTTACTCTCTTTTTGGATATGTTTGAAATATTCCATAATAGAAAGTTTAACAATTTTTAGGTGCAACATGAGTCATTTTTTCCTTCATAGATCTTATATGTGTTCACTGAGATTCTTTTCTAATAGAAACTGTCCAATAACTGAACTATAATTTAGATAAAATTGATTCAGGGAAAAAATGCACTGTAATGATCTCATATTTCCCTCTACTCCTACTATAACCTGTTATCTGGGATGGAGAGTTTTGGAGCAGGGGCAAATAAAAATGACCTTTAAGAATGTCATACAGTATTCTAGAGAATCCTGTGGCCTTTCTGGGTCTGGGTTCAGAGCCTTTTCAATGCCCAAAACACGTAATCTGAGCAGACAGTCTTTCAGGCACTGTGTACAACCAGAATGCTTTATTAGGGAGTGAAGAACTCTACCTGGATAATCTTCAAGGGATGGAGAGTATGGCTGAAGGACGAGGAACAGAATTTTCTGGTATCCCTTTAAGGGACAGTGAGTGTGAAATCAACTTAGTAATAGCAAAAGCAATCCATTTTGATGGCACCACTTTAGCATTATCACAGAGCAAGTATTTGTTTTGGTGATAAATATCGTACATCTACCACTTCACAGGCAGGAGACTGAAAATGTGCGTCAGATATCTTATTTAGCTCCATTCACCTCTTTGAGGTTTTCAAAGGTAATTACTATTCATCGATCTTACTTGTCTGCCTCTGTTGCTACTGTGGCAAAGCAGCTGCAGCAGCTCCTCCTGTGATGATTGGTCGCCAGTTGTGCTGAATTTCTATCCAATTGTATCAATACTTTAAGCCTATCTTAGGCTAGGCAACAATGCTGTCATCATTTCTGAAGCTTCAATGCATCTTCCAGTAATCATTGGAAAATTAATTAAATTAAAATCAGATTGCCTACAAGAAAAAACAGATTTTATCACTAACCCACCTTGTTTTCCTGAATACCTTAGGCTTATTGAGAAGGTATAAATATTATCATTTTTTAAAGGTTGATCAATGCTTCTGTCTGCTCAGGGCTCCATGATCTTTATAAATAATCAAGTCACATTCAAATTGGAAACCTAAAAAAAAAACTGACTGATAACTTTGGTTAAACAACAGGATTGTGACAGAGTTTACCTCCATCCAGCTGCTTTCAGAGCCTAGGAGTGGGTGGGAGGTGAGGAACTTGTGATGTCCTATAGCAATGTAAATATACCACATACATCTTTCAATTAAATTGTATTAATTCTTGCAATCAAATTAATGAAATTGGCTTTGCAGTGTTTTGAATATGAAATCATTTTATCTCTGAAATGCACTACAGGTTTTCAGATGTACAGGTTTCAGAACTAAAGATTTTAATCTTTGTGCTTAGTATATAGGAACTCCAAGTGCCAAGGAGATCTTTATTATACCAGTATTTAGCTAAAGACAGAAATCAATTATTGCAGAAGGAGATCTGTAGATCCTAATACTGATGATGCCTGGCAAGATCCCATGCAGATCCTTCCTTTGCATTGTAGAAGAGTCAGACTAAAGATAAATGAAGAGTTCTGCATTATCAATTGCTGATTGGTATCTGAAGGGGCAGATCCGGAGAGTGATTTCAGTTAAGAGTAATTTTAATTCTCTCCTCACTATCCTCAACTTTCTGATTCCCACAACAAAAGTGTCAGGTAGATATTATCATGTTCATTTGACAAATCAGGAAATTAAAGCACAGAGACCAAATGACCCAAACGCCTTTGGAAACTTTTATTTTAATCCACTCTGTTGGTTATTCTCATATAATTTAGTCCAGTTTTCTTCAAAATGAAGTATGTGTGCTCCTGATAATACACAAAGACTTTCTAAGGAGCTCACAGGCATAGGATGTTTAAATACCCTTTGCAAAATTTAACTTCCATATGTATTTTTTTCTGTTCTAATATTGATAATTTTCCAAGTCCACTTTCATTTTTTACAGAAGAAAAGCATACCTCTTACTCATCCAGAACCTGATTCATGGTGATTGTTTTAGAGCATACAACTTCCAAGGAATGCTACAATATGAAGGAAGCTACAATATGAAGGGAGTGGGCCTAAGCTGGCAGTCGGACATCTCTCTGGCAGCCCCGGAGATCTTGGGGGATGTCCAACTAATGGCTTAGGTCCACATTCTTAGCGCTGCTGTGGAGGCGGGAGAGGCTTCTGGCTGAGCTGAGCTTCCCCTGTGGAAGGGCACTGACCACCAGGGGGCAGCTCCTGAGTTGAGCGTCTGCCTCCCGGTGGTCAGTGCACGTCATAGCCACCTGTCATTCCCAGGTCATTCCACTGTTAGCATCAATTTGCATATTACCCTTTTATTATATAGGACTAGAGGCCCGGTGCACGAAATTCGTGCACGGAGGAGGGTTGTCCCTCAGCCCAGCCTGTACCCTCTCCAATATGGGACCCCTTGAGGGATGTCCGACTGCCTGTTTAGGCCCCATCCCACCAGGATCGGGCCTAAATGGGCATTCGGACATCCCTCTCACAATCCAGGACTGCTGGCTCCCAACTGCTTGCCTGCCTGCCTTCCTGATTGCCCCTAACCGCTTCTGCCTACCAGCCTGATCACCCCCTAACCACTCTGCTGCCAGCCTGTTTGCCCCCAACTTCCCTCCTCTGCCGGCCTGGTCACCCCTAACTGCCCTCTCCTGCTGGCCATCTTGTGGTGGCCATCTTGTGTCCACATGGGGGCAGGATCTTTGACCACATGGGGGCAGCTATATTGTGTGTTGCAGTGATGATCAATCTGCATATTACTCTTTTATTAGATAGGATAGAGGCCTGGTACAGGGGTGGGGGCCAGCTGGTTTGCCCTGAAGGGCGTCCCGGATCAGGTGGGGGTTCCCTTGGGGTGTGGGGCGGCCTGAGCGAGGGGCCTGTGGTGGTTTGCAGGCTGGCCACGCCCCCTGGCAACCCAAGCAGAGGCCCTGGTATCTGGAATTTATTTTCCTTCTACAATTGAAACTTTGTAGCCTGGAGCGGAGCCAAGCCTAGGGCTCCCTCCGAGGCCGGCAGCCATTTGTGTTGGGGTTATAATTGAAACTTTGTTGCCTTAAGCGGGTGGTCCCGGCCAGGGTGTGCGGAAAGCTTTGCTTCCCCTGTTGCCGGCGGCAACCCTGGCCTGCTCTCTCAAGCTCCATTCTGCCGCCATTTGTTTGAATTTGTTTACCTTCTATAATTGAAACTTTGTAGCTTGAGTGGAGGCTTAGGCCTGGAAAGGGCAGGCAGAAAGCTTGGCTTCCTCTGTTACCTAGGAAACCTTGCTCTCTGTGGCTGTAGCCATCTTGGTTTGGGTTAATTTGCATACTCGCTCTGATTGGATGGTGGATGTGGCTTGTGGGCGTGTCAGAGGTATGGTCAATTTGCATATCTTTCTATTATTAGATAGGATACAATTTTCAAAAAAGTAAGTCTGTATATGCAGAAAGCAGAACAGTGCTTTGATGTCTAGTTGGGCTATAATGTTTGGAAACAACTATATTTGCAATCCTAATTTACAATTAATTTGTAATTCTTTGATTTCAACAAAATTGAAATGGGTTATGCATATATGTTCTTTGTCTAATCCTTTCACCTTCTTTCATTCAGTCCTCCTCTCCACACCCCAAAAGCTGTCAGTCTGTTCCAAGTATCCATGCATCGGTTTCTGTTTTGTTCGTCGGTTTATTTTGTTCATTAGATTCCACATATAAGTGAGATCATATGGCATTTGTCTTTCTCTGACTGGCTTATTTCACTTAGCATAATAACCTTTGGGTCTATCCATGCTGTCATAAATGGTAAAATGTTCTTTTTTCACAGCCATGTGGTATTCCATTGTGTAAATGTACCACAAGCTTTTTATCCACTCATTTACTGATGGGCACTTGGGCTGTTTCCAGATCTGGCTATTGTAAATAACCCTGCTATGAACATAGGGGTGCATATATTGTTTCGAATTGGTGTTTCAGGATTCTTACGATATATCCCCAGATCTACTTGCATTCTTATCTACTGAGTAAGTTTCCTTTTCTTATATTTATAAAAGCAATAAAAGAGATATAAATTTGACTATGAACTGTCTCTTTTTACTGGTATGTAATATTACTATATATACATAAATTAATTAAAAAACATTACATTAGAACTGCATTTCAAATTGTATATTTAATAATTATTAATCAACATTTATAGATTTAAGTTGTTTTGATCAATTTTCTATTAACAATAATGATGATAATTACTCAGTGTAGAAAAAAATGTTTAACCTAGAACCTTATAATAAGACTATATATAAACAATAAAATGTCAACATAATTACACAATTTTGTAGCACAGAAGTATGATAGGATAATTTTTAAAAAGGCTTTCCAACATAAAATTATAATGCAATAACATTTTTTCTTTATTGATTAAGGTATTACATATGTGTCCTTATCGCCCCATTGCCCCCCCCACCCCCCACTCATGCCCTCACACCCCTGGTGTCTGTATCCATTGGTTAGGCTTATATGCATGCATAGAAGTCCTTTGGTTGATCTCTCCCCCTTACCCCTGCCCTCCCCTACCTTCCCTCTAAGGTTTGACAGTCTGATCGATGCTTCTCTGTCTGTGGATCTGTTTCTGTTCATCAGTTTATGTTGTTCATTATATTCCACAAATGAGTGAATCACGTGATATTTATCTTCTTCTGACTAGCTTATTTCGCTTAGCATAATGCTCTCCAGGTCCATTCATGCTGTTGCAAATGGTAAGAATTTCTTCTTTTTTACCACAGAATAGTTATTAAAATAACATTTTAATAAAATTCTCTGTGTGGTAATAGTATGGAAGTAGAAGTTCAAGAAGAAAAAGAAACTATGTAGAGTTTTCAACTATAAAATAATTTTGTCATGAATTTTAAGTGAATAATAATGTTTTATTACAATATTAGGTTTCACTTGGTACATCTACACTGATACAATATGTTTCTTTATACAATGTTATACATGCAGTTCAAAAATAGGTTAAATGGATCCTTTGTATTAGAAGTCAAAATACTGGCTGTTTCTGGAGTGTTTTGACAGAGAGGCACGTGAAAAAGCCTTCAAAGAGTAGGGAAATATCCTAAATATGTGGATCTGCATACTGCACATCAGTCTGCATATTCATCCAGCATTATATTTAAGATCTTTGCACCATATTATTTTTATTTATACCTCAACAAACACATTAAAGACAATAGTGTATTGACAGAACCCTGCAAATCACATCCTTTGCAACTATTTAAAATTATGATGAAAAACAATCAAAAGGTCATCCAAATCATGCAAAAGGATATATAGCTTTTTACAGATATTTTAGGAAGCATGGGAGCAAATAGTGTGTGGACCAATGAATTAGCCTTTCTGACCTGAAGAGCTGTAGCCACCTCCTCTACTGTAAAGGTACAGCTATCTGTAACAGTAGTTTTACTCCCACCACCATAGTTGACCCCTCTTCCACCTCTAACTTGGGCCTCTCCAGCAGTCAGTAACTACTTGTCCACCTTCATTCTGGGACTACACTTCCCAGTAATGCAACGTGGCTCATGGTGGAAGTTTACATTTCTCACATTGCCTTCTGGACTCTGAAGTCATTAAATCAATAGCAGGAAGTAGTAGAAAGGATTTGGAAGCTTTGCTCTCTGGGAATTGTAGTTTTCTGTGTGCTCATTCTCGCCAGGAAAGAAATGCTTACTGATTCAAATATGCAGGAGTGAAAAAGAAGCCGACCTCTGCCTTGAAGAGAGAACCAGGCACAGCAGTAACAGAGGCATGTTAAGTAAAACTCAGTAGACCCCAGCAATTTGGCTAAGGACTATGAATGGCAACTGGCATTTTCAGATTAAAAACTAAACAGATTTAAAAAATAACTATAATGATTTCTCTGGTTATAAAGGAAATGCTTACTCTTAATAGAAAATATTGAAAAATATGTTTATGAAAAATTACAGGCAATCATAGCATTCAGAGACATTCATTTACATCATTTTTACACTGCAATCTGTTTTGCCAAATTCTAAGAGAAGCAATTAAACTCAGCATAACTATTGAAAGGGAGAGGTAGGGCTATTGAAAATGAAGAAAATATTGTTTGCAGAGGATATTGTATACCCAGAAAATTCCAGGATCATTAATTAAAAAATAATCCGGAGCTAATAATAGAGTTTAGCAAAGTGGCTGCATATAGAATGCAAAAAAGCAAACAACAGAACAAAAATGCATTCTTATTTGCCACAAATAGATATTTTAAAATTATAATGGGGTGGAGTGGGATTCTGTTCACAAAATACTAGAATTCAAACAAGAAATATGTAGGTTTTATATGAAGAAACACCATAATTAATTGAAAGTCATCAATAGGGAAAATACCATGTTACTGAATAGGAATTTTGAAATTTAAAAAAATGTCAATTGTTCCCAAAACATGTTTGTTTAAATATTTCTACTGGGCTTTGTGGAGTCTCACCACCAATTTAACTCTCATACCACTTGGTATCTGGCACAGTAACACTTTTTAAACATTTTGATTTATTTTTCTATTCTCTTCCTTTTTTCTAACTTTGGGGAAGGAGCAGTGTTGTAGAAAGGTGAGGGGGGAAAAATGAAACTAATAATTGTTGAACATCTACTATATACCAGGCACACTCTTAAGAAAATTTACGTACTTTACCTACCTTAATCCTGACACCACTCCAATAAAATAGATACCAACCACATTTTATAAACAAGAAATGTAAGACTCAGAAAAATTAAGTAAAAGTTACCCAAGGTCTCATCAGTAATAAGTGGTATAGGCAAGATACAAACCTAGGTCCTAGAATCAACTCCCTGCTTTTTCTGAGGACAGGTCTTTTCACATGCCAGCTTTGTAGGGTTGGATGCATTACTTATGTGTCTCAGTTTCTTCACTTCTGAAATTGAGATTTAAAAAATTATTATACCTACCCCATGGGGTTGGTGTGAGGATATAATAAATGCCTGGACATAATTAGTGTTCAATATACAGTTGCCATTATTATTATCATTATTATTGTTATTGTTATTGTTGTTACTACTGAAACCATATTGGTAATGAAATCCATTTGTTTTTTTCAGATATCTGTCAGTGCTACAGAAGTGGGTGGTTTATAACTATCTATACATATAAAGAGGTAATATGCTAATTTTCATTATGGTGTCCCAGTAACGACCAATTTGCATATTGACAGACCAGCAGGAGGATGCGCACCCAGCAGGAGGAAGGTGGCCGGAGCCAAGTTACAGGGTCTGAGGAGATTGCCTGACAGGAGCCAGGACTGCAAAGAAGGAAGAGGAAGAGGCCATGGGGAGCTCTTCCAATATCCTTACATGGACACCCTACCTCAGCCCCTGAACCCCCAGGGGAACAGACAAACACCCTATCCCAGCCCCCGCTCCCCTGGGGGGACAGGGAAGCTGACTGGATGGGGCGAAGACCCAGCCTCAGGGGTAGGTGCAGCCCACACCTCTGACTTCCTATCTCTTCCCCTACCACCCCCACCAGGGGCGCCCACAACAATAGCACGCCGGGGACCACCAGTCAGCACCCCAGAGGCACCCGGGCCCGCGGCCCACCACTGCTGGGCCCCCTCCACTGTGGCCGGGAACACCTCTCTTTCTTACAACTCCAGACCCAGGTGGAGGCAGGCCTGAGCGGCCCCCCCCAGGGTCAGACCCTTCCCCCAGACAGCAGCAGTGCCATCTATGAAGCTGAAGCGTGCTGAACCTCGCTGGGGGCGTGGCTAAACCCACCCTCCTATCCCGCCTGGCTCCGCCCTGGCCCGGCCCCCACCCCATTCCAGGAGATTGGAACCCCACCCTGAGCAGGTACAGCTGCAAAAAACAGCCACATACAATTTAAAGAATGGCACCAAGTGGGAAGGTTTGACAGTTACTCCCCCTTCGGCCTCACGCCCCTCTAACGCCCTGCACCCCGCCAGCACCTCCAGGGATGACCACCGCTACAGGGCTGCTGGCCAGAGGCCACCCCTCCAAGCCCTGCAGAACCCTCTGCAAAGCTTCCATAGCTACAGTCCCAGGAAACAACATGCCCTCCTCCCCTAATCTGCGGAACCCTCTGCAAAGCTTCCATAGCTACAGTCCCAGGAAACAATCATGCCCTCCTCCCCTAATCAGCACCTGCCACCTGCGAGGGTACACATGGGCTTAAAAATAACAATCCCTTCCCATTTAGAAATCACTTACTTGATGAAACATTTCTAGGTTTATTAGCTCAGAACCTCCACATGACCACCCAGTGAGGTAGGCAGAGAAGAGATTAAAATTCCCATGGTATATGTGTATGAATTCAGAAATGAAGCTCAGAGAGGAAAAGTGTCAAGCCCAGTGGTTCCCAAGGTGCAGCACATGCCCCACAGGGGAGGGGGGCAATTTGATTTTAAGTGGGGGCAATTTGAGAATGAGTTAACAGTCAAGTTTTTGCATTTCTCATCTACAGTGTACCCTACATAATAAAATGCTAATATGCCAAGGACAGAATGGTGGAATGACCAGTCACTGTGATGCGTGCTGACCACCAGGGGGCAAACACTCAACGCAGGAGCTGCCCCCTGGTGGTCAGTGTGCTCCCACAGGGGAAACGCTGCTCAGCCAGAAGCCAGGCTCATGGCTGGCGAGCACAGCAGCAGTGGTGGTGGGAGCCTCTCTTGCCTCTGTAGGAATGCTAAGGATGTCCGACTGACGGCTTAAGCCATCAGTCGGACATCCCCCCAGGGCTCCCGGACTGTGAGAGGGTGTAGGCCAGGCTGAGGGACCCCTCCCCAAGTGCATGAATTTTGTGCACCAGGCCTCTAGTTTTGTTTAATAAATATTAACTGAGCATTTTCTTTGTACCAACAGTGTTCTAAGCACTTTTACATGTGTCACTGATAAAATATAGAAACCAAAAGAAATGGGGCTAGAGATATTTTATATAACCTGATGGTTATTATACACCAGTTACTTACTGAAGCTACAAGAAATTTCACCCTATTCACATGACTATGTGTCTAATTAGCACATGAACTCAAAATTCCTATTTTCTGTTACATTTTGTAACAATCATCTTATTCATTTGTCTAAATAGATTCTAAGTATTTTAGAATCTATCTCCTAAGGAAGTGTTCATGCAAATATATACATTTTTCATATGGAAAACTAAGATTTTTATGAAATTTTTCCATGAAAGAAATAATCTGTAGTAGCTTCATTGTGTTTTCTCTGCTTGCTTCATAAACTGGCTTAGGGGAATACATCTTATATGCATGAGAAATTTCCTGGCATGTACTTGAATCTTAATTAAAAGCATTTAGTAATAAGGTGGTAAGAGAAGAAATCACACAATTGGTTTGGTGCCAACAGTTCATAAACAACAAATACATCTATAATAAGTTCCAAGAAGAGTGAGTTCAACATACTGAATTAGAAATCCAGTCACTGTGAATGATAAAGGTGACATGGAGGCAAGCCTTGAATACCTACTATCCCAGAATCTGATTTCAGGGCTCCCTTCTGACTGATTTAAAGAAACATCAGTAACAGGATCATTATATTATTTATTGGTACAATTGTGTTATTTTACAATTTCATAAAGATACTGCTTTTAAAAATCTCACCATCTGAGAATTGAAATATATAAAATTGATTTGACTGTTCAGAAATCTCTTAGTTATATAGTTTTAATTTTATCACCCTCTGTGAGTAAAAAGCTAATTATCTAGTTAAATTTTTGTTTGCTTGAGTACTATTGGTTTGCAAACATCCTTCATGTCCCAAACTAGCTTCTGTGAGAGCAGTGTCTCTGTTGTGTTCACTACTACGTCCCCTGAGCCCAGAATAGTGCCTGGCAACAGCAAGAGCTCAGTACCTACTTGTTGAAGGAATTAATCCTATGCCAACATATTAGGAATGTTTCACTTTCTAAAGTACAATATTTCATTAACACTTGTACTAAGTGCCAATACTCAATTATTTTGTTATCAGCCAGCATATCATAGTGTTCCAAAATGCTTGGGTACCTTAAATTTTCCCTTGTGACTTGTCATTGCTCTTTTTGTATGAGAAGATCTGGCTAAAGACTCATGTTGAAGACAAGCATTGGGAAGAATACAGGAGTAGGAATTCACATATTATATATTTTTTTTCTGATTCCACTCATTGGGTGACCTTATGCAAGTCATTTTGCCTCTTTGCCTTGATTTGCTCATCTGTAAAATTGAAAAACAAAAACTTTTCTAACAACTTATCCTGATGCCCATGAAAACAATGAAATAGCATCCATATGTGGCTGGCATTGTGTCCGACACACAATAGGCACTTAAAATTATCTTCCATCCTTCTTCTACTTTTGCTTCTTGTGTAAGATATTATTAGTTCTCAGTGCAATGATGTAAATATGTTGGTATTTAACTGACATTTGCAACATCCAGTCCAGGTTTGTGATCTGTTTTTACCCCAAGAAGCAGTCATTATCCATAGAAATAAACTTTTTTATTATTATGCAAATTTATGGGAGGAGGAGGGTAGAATGCATCCTTACTCCCTTCTTTGGAGCCATAAAAATCCTAATTTCAGGTCCCCAATAAATAAAATAAGGCCTTCTTGATATTATTCTCCTTATCTTCACAATCAAAGCTTTAGAAATGAAGTATGGTATGGTGAAAACATGTACTAAATTGGAATTTAAATAATGTTAATTTGACTTTAGTCTGCCACTTACTGGCCATATGGCTGGACAAATATTTTAAACTCTGAATTTCAACCTCCTACTCTGAAAAATGGAGATTATATCATGTGTCTAGCTAGCCTCTCTCATCAGAGAGATAAAGAGATAATCTATGTGAAATCATTATCATGTCATATAGATGTAAGACATTAACAATCTGAATATACCTCTGTTCAGCAATAAATTTACACTATATATTTCTTACTAATACTTTTTGCAGGTAATGTTTCTTTGGCTCTTGTCACTGTCTACCCTTCACATGTATTAAAGACTATCCTACTTTGATGGAAGGGATTTTAATTTTGGTGACATAAATTCACTATACATATCCCAGTCTGGCTCTCTGCAAGTACCATAAGTAATCAGGTAATTGTTCTATGACATGTAGCATTTACTTGTTCTAATATAAAAATTTTAAATCATTGTAACTAATATATGCATCAATATATTTTTATAATATATGTAAATGTGGATATATTTAAATTATATTTGTAGGCTGAATTAAACAAAGTCAGTTTTTGGAAATAATCTGTCATAAACTATAGACACTGCATTTCAAAGTATGACAGTGAGTCATTTGTTTATCAGAATATATTTCAAGAAGCAAATATAAGCCCTCGCTGAGTAACTCAATTAGTTAGAGCATCATCCTCATACACCAAGGTTATGGGCTCAATCCCCAGTCAGGGTATATATAAGAAGCAGCTAGTAAATGCATAAATATATGGAATAACAAATCAATGTCTCTCTCTGTCTCTTAAATCAATAAATAACAATTTAAAAAAATATTACCAATGTTTAATACTGCTGTAAGTAGCTAATCCTATCTAATAAAACAGTAATATGCAAATTAACCATCACTCCATGACAAAATGGCGGCTCCCATGGCCACAAGATGGCGGCGCCCAGTCCTCTCATCCCTGCCGGAGTCCCCCAGTCCGCCCAGCCTTGGTAGCAGGTTGTCCAGCTCAGAGGCGCCTGCTCCCCCACACCATGATTCCGGCCCAGCTTTGGCAGCCTGGGCTGGGGTCTCAGCCTGCGAGGGGCGTAAATCCCAACAGCGCGATCCCCCTCCCAGCGGCCATAGCCTGGGCTGGGGTCTCAGCCTGTGAGGGGCGTGCACCCCCACAGTGTGACCCCCTCCCAGCAGAGGTAGCCTGGGCTGGGGTCTCAGCCTGCGAGGGGCACGCACCCCCACAACGCGATCCTCCTCCCAGCAGACGTATCCTGGGCTGGGGTCTCAGAGTGCGAGGGCGCGCACCCCCACAGCGCGATCCCCCTCCCAGCAGCCATAGCCTGGGCTGGGGGTCTCAGTGTGTGAGGAGTGCGCACCCCCACAGCGTGATCCCCCTCCCAGCAGAGGTAGCCTGGGCTGGGGTCTCAGAGTGAGAGGGGCGCGCACCCCCACAGCGCGATCCCCCTCCCAGCAGAGGTAGCCTGGGCTGGGGTCTCAGAGTGTGAGGGGCGCGCACCCCCACAGCACGATCCCCCTCCCAGCAGAGGTAGCCTGGGCTGGGGTCTCAGAGTGAGAGGGGCATGCACCCCCACAGCGCAATCCCCCTCCCAGCAGCCATAGCCTGGGCTGGGGGTCTCAGTGTGCGAGGAGTGCGCACCCCCACAGCGCGATCCCCCTCCCAGCAGACGTAGCCTGGGCTGGGGTCTCAGAGTGCAAGGGGCGTGCACCCCCATGGTACGATCCTCCTCCCAGCAGCCATAGCCTGGGCTGGGGTCTCAGAGTGCGAGGGATGCGCACTCCAATGGCGCAATCCCCCTCCCAGCATGCATAGCCTTATCTGGGGTCTCAGAGTTCAAGGGGCGTGCACCCCCACAGCGCGATCCCCCTCCCAGCAGAGGCAGCCTGGGCTGGGGTCTCAGAGTGTGAGGGGCGCGCACCCCCATGGCGTGATCCCCCTCCCAGCAGCCATAGCCTGGGCTGGGGTCTCAGTTGCGAGGGCCGCACACCCCCAAGGCGCGATCCCCCTCCTAGCAGCCATAGCCTGGGCTCAGTCTAAGCCTGCGAGGGGTGTGCACCCCAACGGCCGTAGCCTGGGCTGAGTCTAAGCCTGCGAGGGGCGCACACCCCCATGGCACAATCCCCCTCCCAGTGGCGGCAGCCTGTGGTCTCAACCACTGAGTCACACCAGCCAGGCAGATATGGAGAAGTCTTAAATGTTTCTTTTTTTGTTACATATATTTTATTGATTTTTTACAGAGAGGAAGGGAAAGGGCTAGAGAGCTAGAAAGATCTATGAGAGAGAGACATTGATCAGCTGCCTCCTGCACACTCCCCACTGGGTATGTGCCCCTAACCAAGGTACATGTCCTTGACCAGAATTGAACCTGGGACCCTTGAGTCTGCAGGCCGATTCTCCATCCACTGAGCCAAACCAATTAGGGCTGTCCAATATGTTAAAGAAAAAACCCTATCTAATAAAGAGGGAATATGCAGGGGAGGGCATTTGGGGGTGACCGGGTTGTCAGGGGAGGGCAGTTGGGGATGATCGGGCTGGCAGGGGAACAGTTAGGCATCGATCAGGCTTGCAGGGGAGTGGTTAGGGGGTGATCAGGTTTGCAGGCAGAATCGGTTAGGGGCAATTAGGCAGGCAGGCAAGCAGTTGGGAGCCAGCAGTTCCGGATTGTGAAAGGGATGTCTGACTGCCTGTTTAGGCCCAATCCCTGTCCTAAACAGGCAGTCAGACATCCCCCGAGGGATCCCAGATTGGAGAGGGTGCAGGTTGGGCTGAAGGACACCCCCTTCCCCAGTGCACGAATTTCGTGCACCAGGCCTCTGGTTATTAATAATTAAAAAAGAGCAAAGGAAGGCCAGACATTATAGGCATGTTCCCTGCAAAACACTGGGGGAAGGGTCCAACAAAAGGAAGACAGACACATGCCCAGTAAAGTTGGGGTGACAGGAAAGGTACTTGCTTGTCAATCACACCTGGGGACAGAGATGATTGGCCAGAATGGGTGTGACCATTTAGGATATATCCTTTATTTAGGATATTATGTATGTCCAACATTTTTTGTGGACATACATAATATCCTAAATAAAGGGGTTTGCTCTCTTGTTGCTGGGGTTGCTCCTATTGCTTGTGTGCTCTTGGCTTCCTTGCATTTTCCCGTGTTTCCTCCATAGTCATGTGGCCCTGTGGACTCCACATGCAATGGACTGATGGACTGCAGTTAGCCTGATGCTGAGCTGGACCCAGCTCCAACATGTAAAGGAAACTCTGGACACTGGCTCTGCTTCTAGCTCTACTGAAACATCACTACACTTCCTCTATGACTGAACTAAGGGAAATGGGACTTTGGAAATGCAGGGGTATAATTCCATGAAAATAAAGTTTTCTACTATATCACATCCTCCTATGCAAGTCTCAGACTATTCCTTTTCTTGGGATATCACAAGAACTCCATCCGCAGCAGCAACTGGGGAAGACAAGGCATGTTCTCCTCCATTAACAAGTCTACATAAAATATATTCATGGGGTTGCAAATGGTATGAGTTCTTTCTTTTTTTATTGCCGCATAGTATTCCATTGTGTAAATGTACCGTTTTTTTGTTTCTTTTTATCCACTCATCTGCTGATGGGCACTTAGGCTGTTTCCAAATCTTAGCTATGGTAAATTGCGCCGCTATGAACATAGAGTTGCATATATCCTTTCTGATTGGTGTTTCTGTTTTCTTGGGATATAGTCCTAGAAGTGGGATCACTGGGTCAAATGGGAGTTCCATTTTTAACTTTTTGAGGAAACTAAATACTGTTTTCCATAGTGGCTGCACCAGTCTGCATTCCCACCAGCAGTGAACTAGGGTTCTCTTTTCTCCACATCCTCGCCAGCACTTGTCATTTGTTGATTTGTTCATGATAGCCATTTTGACATGTGTGAGGTGGTATCTCATTGTTGTTTTGATCTGCATCTCTTGGATGATTAATCACTGAGCATTTTTTCATATGTCTTTTGGTTTTCTGTATGTAAAATAGATACTTTGGAGAAGTATCTATTTGGGTCCTTTGCCCATTTTTTAAATTGGATTGTTTGTCTTCCTTTTGTTAAGAAGTATCAGTTCCCTATATATTTTGGAGATAAACCCCTTATCAGATGGACCTGGAGAGTGTTATGCTGAGCGAATAAGAGGAAGATAAGTATCACATGATCTCACTCATATGTGGAATCTAATGAACCAAATAAACTGATGATCAAAAATAGACCCAGAGACATAGAAACATGAATAGACTGTTGAACCTCAGAGGGAAGGCAGGGAAGGATGGGTGGGAAGAGATCAACCAATGAACTTATATGCCTATATGCATAACCCCTAGACACAGAAAATGGGGTGGTGAGGGCTTAGGGGAGAACAGGAGTGGGCTGAAAGAGGTATAAAGGGGAAAAGGAGGACCTATGTAATACTTCTATATATATAAAAGGTTAAGTGACTGACCATCCGTCCATCTGACCAACGGACCAGCTGGTACATATGATGTGCACTGGCAATTGACACACACTGGCAATTTAAAAATAAATGTTGAGTCGTGCATGCACAATACATATAAAGCTCTCACTGGCACCAATCGCATGCGATGCCAGGATGTAAATGGGGTCTTTGTAATGGCACTAGATTTATTATCAAAAGATTGTGGCCTAACATAATCGAAGCTGAAGTATTAACAGGATCTGTGGAAGGAGAGGTTGTTCTGATTCCAAGAATTGATTTGCCCCGTCTGACACTGGCCTCCCATTTATATTAATTTGAAGACAGTTTCCCATGATGCCAGCATTTGCAATGACTATTAGTAAATCACAAGGACAAACTCTAGACAGAGTATGAATATTCCTACCTGAACCCATTTTTGGACATGGTCAGTTATATGTTGCTTTCTCTTGAGTTCGAAGAGCATGTGACGTTAAAGTTAAAGTTGTAAATACTTAGCATAATCCTCTCCAGTTCCATCCATGCTGTTGAAAATGGTAAGAACTCCTTTTTTACCGCAGTGTAGTATTCCATTGTGTAGATGTACCAGTTTTTTAATCCACTCATCTTCTGATGGGCACCACAGACAACAGGGGGGTGAGGGCATGAGTTGGGAGAATGGGGGGAATAATGGGGGAATAAGGACACATATGTAACACCTTAATCAATAAAGAAATTTTTAAAAAAGTTGTAAATACTTCATCACAAGGAAAATTAAACAAGCACTCTTATACTGTTTTTACTCTTAATGTGGTGTACAGGGAGATATTATAATAAGTTTAATACATTTATCAGTCATTGTTTTTATCAATGTTGTTTTTATATCATGTTTTGTTTTTATATCATGTTTTTGTTGTTTTTATACCATGTACTAGGGGCCTGGTGCACGAAATTTGTGCACTGGGGGTGGGGGGTTCCTCAGCCCAACCTGCCCCCTCTCACATATTGGGAGCCCTCAGGGGATGTCCTACTGACAGCTTAGGCCCGCTCCCCACATCCATAGTGGTTAAGAGTTGGCTGTGGAGTTAAACTTCCCGGCTTTGAATTCCACTGAGACCATGTATTAGCCTTGCGCACCCCTCACATGCTGAAACCCCAGCCCAGGCTATGGCCGCTGGGAGGGGGATCAGACCATTGGGATTTACGCCCCTCGCAGGCTTAGACTCAGCCCAGAGAGCGGGCCTAAGCTGCAGTCTGGCCTCCCTTTGTGGGAGGCAACCAGGCTGATCAGGGGAAGGCACCAGTCCCATCACCCTGCTGCTGCAGCCACTGCCAGTCACCACAGCCACCAAGGGGTTTTCATCTGGCCGAGGCTTTCGGTCTTGGGCAGGAGGAGACCCCCAGCTCCCTGCGATTGATCGCAGGCTCCACTCCTGCCCCCTGGTTCTGATTGCAGGCTTGGCCCTGCCCAGGAGCCCCCTGGCTCAGGCCCTTCCCAGGTTGCTCTGGGCTCACAGAGCCTTACCTCACAGTGACCTGGGTGCCAGGATGTTCCTGGGTCACAGGTGCTGAGCGCCTATGTATGCAAATTAACTGCCGTTTTTTGGGGGTTAATTTCCATACTCACTCTGATTGGCTATGGGTGTAGCAAAGGTACAGTCAATTTCCATGTTTGTCTATTATTAGGTAAGATTTGCTGTTATATCATGTTGTTTATTTATTAATCAATTTATCAATCATTGTTTTTATCAATGTTATTTTTATATCATGATTTTATTTTTATATCATGTCTGTTGTTTTTATATCATGTTATTGTTTATTTATTAATCAATTTATATATTATTTTCATATACATTTTACTAATTTTCTTTCATCTCTGACACTTCTATTACAGAGAAAGGGCAAATAGTAATATTAAAATATTTTGTATTTTAATTTTATAATACTATATTATATATACTACTAGAGGCCTGTGCATGGACTCATGCATCAGTGGGGTCCCTTGGCCTGGCCTGCAGGGATCGAGCCAAAACTGGCTCTCCAACATCCCCTGAGTGGTCCCTGATTGCGAGAGGGTGCAGGCCAGGCCGAGGGTCCCCACCGGTGCATGATCAGGGCTGGGGAGGGACCACAGGAGGGCTCCAGGGCATGGCCGGCCCGTCTTGCCCAGTCCCAAGTGGCCAGACCCCAGCAGCAAGCTAACCTACCAGTCAGAGTATCTGTCCCCTTGTGGTCAGTGCACATCATAGCAACCAGTCGAAGGAATGGTCAGACACTTAGCATATTAAGCTTTTATTGTATAGGATTTTGACATGTAATTTTTTGCAGTAACATAATTAACACATGAATCTTTCTTCTAATTAATTTCCTTTCAATGTGCACTAATCCGTGCACCAGGCTACTAGTTCAACAATAAAGAGTTTTTAAAAAGAAACATAAGACTTGTGGGGGAGAGGAGTGACAAAGGGCAATAGGGAGAAAAAAGGGACATATGGAATACTTTCAACAATAAAGATTTATAAAAAAAAAAAGTTTATAAAAGATATATCCATTTAAAAATATAACCTATTTAAAAATATACTTACTGCAATTTGTTTTGGACAAAAAATATAAATTAAACTTCCTGATGCCCATGTACATGCAATTTAGTTAAAATCTGCCCAATATATAAAAATAAAAAAGGTCATAGAACAGATAATAGCAAAATTTCAAGAGGATAAATTAAAAAATCAACCTCACTTTGCTTAGTTTAATGAGCCCATATTTACCTGTTATGGCAATGCTCTTCATTTAAACTGTGGATGTTTCTCAGTCATTTTTGTTGTCACTTTTTAAATTGACAAGCTTCATTTGCAAATGAGCATTACTCTCAAGCTGTCTTTGAGAAAAGAAAACTGGAACCTGAAATACTGGTTTGCAGTCTTTCATTTTCAGGAAAATAATTATGCAAATTTTGCCACATCTTTCTAATATAGTGAATAAAAATCTCCTTAATCAGCAATTCCACAAAGATCTATTAATATAACTTTTTTTTTTTTTTTTTTTTTTTTTTTTTAGTTTGGAGAGATTTTAAGAAATATATTGAGAAACTATAGAATAATTTTACTGTAGAAAATACTGGTGATAGCACTACCCCTAATTCAAAATCTGTACTTTTCAATTTCACCATCTATTATGGAATTAAAATAAAAAATAAAAAATATGGAATTATTTGCTTGTTTGCTGGAGAAAGTAAGAGATGTTAAATTATTAATAATGATTCCCTTAGTTGAAAAATATAAAATAAATGATTGAAACATTTGGCAGAGTTTGTGTAGTATTGATTCACTTTGTCCTTATGTTTAATGATAAACACAATTAATATTCAAAACATGGTTAATTATAATTATACTTCACAGATGTTCAGGAAAACTTGAGAATTGTAGTAATTGAGGTTGAGTTGCCATGCAGAAATTCTAATCCTTTGATCTTCTACCTTTCTCTTTGAAATAAATATCTAGTTTAGTATTTAGATGTTCAAATGCTTAAGCAATATGAAATCTTTCCTAAATAGTAAATATATAACTAGAATTGATAGGCTTGTTGAAATTTGACTATAAATATACAGAAAGTGTAGTATGTCAAAAACCCATTATATTAATGCCCACTGAATGACCCTAGTAGTTCTTCTTATACAGTAATGTATATATGAATCAAGTGGATCTTATTAAATTGCATATTCTGTTTCGGTCTGTGATGAGGCCTGGGATTCTGCATTTCTAACAAGTTCCCAAGTGATACAGACGCTGCTGATCCTGACTACACTTTGACAATAGACTACAGGGTATCCTATATAATAAAAGACTAATGTGCTAAGTGTCTGGACATCCAGTCAGCCGTTTAATTATATTAGTATAATATGCTAATGATATGCTAAAGCTGCTCAACTGCTCGTTATGATGTGCACTGACCACCAGGGGGCAGACGCTCTGACTGGTAGGTTAGCTTGTTGCTGGGTTGCGGCCGATCAGGACTGAGTGAGACAGGCCAGATATGCCCTGGAGCCCTCCCACGGGCCCTCCCCAGCTGGCCAACCTTCGGTATCCCTCCCAGGCCCCGATCATGCACCTGTGGAGTTCCTCAGCCTGGCCTGCACCCTCTCACAATCTGGGACCCCTTAGGGGATGTTGGAGAGCTGGTTTTGGCCTGATCCAGTAGGCCAGGACGAGGAACCCCACTGGTGCATGAATTTGTGCACCAGGCCTCTAGTTATCATATAAAGTGTCGTGAAGGCAAATGTAGGCCATCACACAAGCATCTGGACAAAATGTGAGACAATCATCCATATACTCACTGGATTTGACATTGTAGATAACACACTTCTGTATTATCTATGTCACCTCTGTTACCTCTGTGTAGGGCTTGCTTCCAAGTGGATTTTCTGTTTTGGTTTCATGCCTTTCATCTAGAAGAGTAATGAGATACAACCTACAAATAAAGATGGATGAGTCAATCCTTCCTAAGGGGACACACATGTATAAAATTTGTGTAGGAGATTTGGAATCTAAAGAACCTAGTTAAAATTCTGGTTCTAGTTACTAGCCAGGTGGCCTTGGGCAAGCCACATATATTTTCTGAACTTCTGATTTTTATCTCTTAAGTGGAAATAATAAAAGCTGAGAGTTTCTAGGTTCCAGTCACAGATCTAGGTGTTTTAAATGTATTTTCTCATATCATCTTCACAACTGTCTGAGGTGGGTACTATTATCATATTGATTTTATAGATTAGAAATATAAAGGACAGAGCAGTGAAATAAAATGCTCAAAATTACAAGGCTAATACATGGTATCAGCAGAATTCAAAGCCGGGAAGTTTAACTCCACAGCCCACACTTTTTTAATTTCTTTATTGATTAAGGTATTACATATGTGTCCTCATACCTCCATTAACGCCCTAACCCCCCCCTCCACTCATGCCCTCACCCCCCTGGTGTCCTTGTCCATTGGTTAGGCTTATATGTATGCATACAAGTCCTTTGGTTGATCTCTCCCCCTTACCTTCCCTCTGAGGTTTGATGGTCTGATAGATGCTTCTCTGTCTCTGGATCTGTCCCTGTTCATCAGTTTATGTTGTTCATTATATTGCATAAATGAGTGAGATCATGTGGTATTTATCTTTCTCTGACTGGCTTATTTCACTTAGCATAATGCTCTCCAGTTCTATCCATGCTGTTGTAAATGGTAAGAATTATTTTTTTTTTACCTCAGCATAGTATTCCATTGTGTAGATGTACCACAGTTTTCTAATACAGTCATCTGCTGATGGGCACTTAGGCTGTTTCCAAATCTTAGGTATAGTGAATTGTGCTGCTATGAACATAGGGGTGCATATATCTTTTATGATTGGTGTTTCTAGCTTCTTGGGGTATATTCCTAGACGTGGGATTTCAGGGTCAAATGGGAGTTCCATTTTTAGTTTTTTGAGGAAACTCCATACTGTTCTCCACAGTGGCTGCACCAATCTGCATTCCCACCAGCAATGCAAAAGAGTTCCTTTTTCTCTGCATCCTCGCCAACACTTGTCATTTGTTGATTTGTTGATGATAGCCATTCTGACAGGTGTGAGATGATACCGCATTGTCGTTTTGATTTGCATCTCTCGGATAATTAGTGACTTTGAGCATGTTTTCATATGTCTCTTGGCCTTCCTTCTGTCTTCTTTCTAAAAGTATTTACGTCCATTGCCCAATTTTTGATTGGATTGTTTATCTTCCTTTTGTTAAGTTGTATGAGTTTCCTGTAAATGTTGGAGATTAAACCCTTAATGGTGATAACATTGGCAAATATGTTCTCCATGCAGTGGACTTTCTTGTTGTTTTGTTGATGGTTTCCTTTGCTGTGCAAAAGTTTTTTTTTATTTTGATGTAGTCCCATTTGTTTATTTTCTCTTTAGTTTCCATTGCCCTAGGAGCAGTATCAGTGAATAAATTGCTTTGGCATATGTCTGAGATTTCACTGCCTGTGGATTCCTCTAGTATTTTTATGGTTTCCCATCTTATGTTTAACTCCTTCATCCATTTTGATATTATTTTTGTGTATGGTGTAAGTTGGTGGTCTAGTTTCATTTTTTTGCATGTATCTGTCCAATTTTCCCAACACCATTTGTTGAAGAGACTGTCTTGAATCCATTTTATGTTCATGCCTCCCTTGTCAAATATTAATTGGGCATAGTGGTTTGGGTCGATTTCTGGGTTCTCTATTCTATTTCATTGATCTATATGTCTGTTCTTGTGCCAGTACCAGGCTGTTTTGAGAACAATGGCTTTGTAATACAGCTTGATATCTGGTATTGAGATCCCACCTACTTTGTTCTTCTTTCTCAGGATTGCTGCAGCTATTCGGGGTCTTTTTTTATTCCAGATGAATTTTTGGAAAGTTTGTTCTAGGTCTGTGAAATACACCATTGGTATTTTAATGGGGATTGCATTGAAGGTATATATTGCTTTGGGTAGTGTGGACATTTTGATGATGTTGATTCTATCACTGTCTGAGGTGGCTACTATTATCATGTCCATTTTATAGATTAGAAGTATAAAGGACAGAGCAGTGATGTAAAATGCTCAAAATTACAAGGCTAATACATGGTCTCAGTGGAATTCAAAGCCGGGAAGTTTAACTCCACAGCCCACTCTTAACCACTATGCATGTTGTCCTAACAGGGATGCTGTCAGCATCAGAGCTAATTAAGAAGTAGAGGCAAAGCAGTGAAGCAAATGGACATCAAAAGATCCCCTTTATAATGTATACTAGAGGCCCGGTGCACGAATTTGTGCACCAGTGGGGTCCCTTTGCCTGGCCTTCGGTATCGGGCTGAAACCAGCTCTCTGACATCCCCTGAGGGGTCCCAGATCAAGAGAGGGCTCAGGCCAGGCTGAGGGACCCCACCAGGGCACAATCGTTGCTGGGGAGGGATGTGGGAGGTTGGCCAGCAGGGGAGGATCTGTGGGAGGACTCCAGGGCATATCCGGCCCCTCTTGCTCAGTCCTGATCATCCGGATCCTAGCAGCAAGCTCACCTACTGGTCAGAGCATCTGCCCCCTAGTGGTCAGTGCATGTCATAGGGAGCGGTTGAATGGCCTTAGCATATCATTAGCATATTATGCTTTGATTGGTTGAACGGCTGACCGGATGACTGGACACTTAGCATATTAGGCTTTTGTTATATAGGATAACTGATATAGGACAATATGGCCTCCATGAGAGGAAAAATATTGTTCTTAACACCTGAATTAGACAGACTTATCTGCCTTGGAAACAGGCAGTCATGGAACACTTAGTCCATGCACACAGTCACCTGACCTTTACTGCAAAGCAGATGCATACAGAACCCAGAGTGTGGGTGAGGGAATCAGTGAGCTACACACATGTTTAATTCCTTCACCTAAACTCACCATTCAGAAAAATATACTAATGGAGCTCCTTCCACATGGAAGTAAGCAAGAGTGGTAGAGAATGTTTTCCACAAGCAGTAAAATCACTTTTAATCTCTACCTAAAAATTATATAAATGACATTCATTATACACCTATCTTATTAAATATTGAGAATCTCAAATATGACTTGCTATGTACCTTTCTGATACCAATTTTCCAGCCATTATAATGAGCAATAAAGAGATATAATTGTTCCTGAGCAGGGCACAAATACTATGAAAACTGTCTACTGTTATATGTAATGAAATAAACATATGCTCAAACTTAAAATTCAGAACAGTAGCTATATTAGCAAACTCTTTGGTATTTATGGACTATTAAAAGTGGCGCTTGATAACATTAATCAGCATTCCTACAACATGTTTCTAAATTTTTATAATAGCTCTGAATTTCAGAAATTTACTAATAGCATTTATATAAATATTTATTCAATTAAAAATAGTAAAATTATATAAATTAATTTAATAGAGTCTCAAAACAATGAGTAGACCAACAAAGTATAAGATAACATAATACTAAATTGAATGTTTTATAAATCAAGTTCATTTACCCCTTGGTCACCATACATTGGACCACATCATTGTGCAGTGCTGCCTCAGTGAAAACTAACCTGTCAACATTGCTTCTGCTACTTTTATTTTATTTTAAAATCCTTATTGTGGAAAATATTACATATGTTTCCCCCACTGACCTCTTCTCGCCCACCCCCACTCCCCACCCCAGGCCTCCACCACCCTATTGTCTGTGTCTATGGGTTATACATACATGCATACGAGTTCTTTGGTTGATCTCCTCCCACCCACTCACCCTCCCCCACCTTCCCTATTCTCACTAGACTTGCTCTGTAGCTTGCCTGGATTTTGAGTCCCTTCCTCTTTACTTTTTTTTCTAAAGTCATCATCCCCCTTCTAATATTTCTTCCCTATTCAACTCTGACTCTATAATTGCCCCTTCAACTACTCTGATATTTAGCATCCTCCACTACCTTCTCTCTATGTATTTGACCTGAAAAGTCCAAAACTTGGGTCTATACAATTTATTAACTTGTCCACTCCCACCTTAGGTCACTGAGATTTGCCATCTCCCATATTATAAATATTGATACAACCATAAATTGATGGATTCCAACTACAGCTGGACTCTCAGCAAAGCAGGGTAATTTATTTTTTCAAGTGTTCCTGGGAAGATCCTTCTTCCAGTTCCTACATCTATTCTTCACAATCCTCCACTGATCTCAGAGGAGAATAGAAATCATCACAATTCTCTATTCGACTCAGATAATAGATGTCTAAGGAAGGAACTACTGCAATTTCCTATCCTCAATCTGCAAACTCTCTATCATCTATCTTCTATCTATCTATCTATCTATCTATCTATCTATCTATCTATCATCTATCTATCTATCTATCATCTATCTATCTATCTAACTATCTATCATCTATATAAAACCATTTTTCTATTTGTTCAGCCTCTTTCTTTCTAAGATGTATGTTTCTGCCATTGCTCTGGGTTACATCGTTTCTTGTCTCCTCTGAAATCTTGCTATAACACTAGTTTTTCCCTTACTATATCTTCAATCTATCTCTATTTTTCAGCTGGTTCACTTTGACTCATAAATATTTTAAAGTCTCCTGCACATTAAAAATATTATGCTCTTGACCTCTCTAATCTATGTCCCCTTGTAGCTACAATGCCTCTCTTTACTTTCTTTAGTTATCAACCTTAAAAGGGTTTTCTGTACTCACTATTTCCATTCCCTAACCTTCCATTTGCTTTACTTTCTCATCTAATCTAGTTGCCACCACTACTATATCAAAACTGCACCAATGGAGGAGAAACCAAGATGGCAGCATAGGTAACACCTAAACTGCTGCCTCATACAACAATTTCAAAACTACAACTAAAAGACAAAATAGACGTCATCCAGAACCACAGGAAGGCTGGCTGAGTGGAAATTCTACAACTAGAAGGAAAGAGAAAAGCACGCTGAGACTCAGAGGAGCTGCAGGAGGCAGAGGTACTGAGACGAACATGGAGAGGACTGGCAACTGAGTGCACGGCTGGCTTTCTCAAGCAGGAGGGAGAACAAAGCTCACAATTGAGCTGAACTCCAGTTCCGGATGAGACTCTGGGGACCCAAACACACATGGGGAGAAACTGGACTGTCAGGAAAGAGAAAAGCACACTGTGACTCAGAGGAACTGCGGAAGGCAGAGGTATCAAGGCGCGTGCGTGGAGAGGGCGGGCAACTGAGTACGCGGCTGGCTTTCTCAAGCAGGAGGGAGACAAAAGCTCCCGACTGCACTGAACTCCAGTTCTGGGCAAGACTCTGGGGACCCAGACTCATTTGGGGAGAAACTGGACTGTCTGGAAGTGGACAGAACTTGAGGGCGGCTTTCTCTCAGAGGTGCTTGCAGCGATTACCATGGGACACTGAGACACAGGGGCCTATTAGGGTAGGGTTGACGGGAAACCAATGCTGCCTGCTCCACCCTGAGACTCTGCCCCATCCAAGCTGAGCACAGAGGCTTTTGCAAGTCTTGTCTCATAAGGTTGTCTCCAGCATAGAAGTTCTCCCAGCGTAGACACAGCTGATCCTCACAGCCAATTGGCCTGGAGGTCAATTCCTCCCAGTGATACCAACAACAATCAAGGCTTAACTACAACAAGACTGTGCACACAGCCCACAAAGGGGTGCATCAAGAGTGTCCACCTCAGGTAACTGGGGAGGCTGAGCCACTGGGCCCTATAGGACACCTAGCTCACAAAGCCACTCTATCAACTCAGGGAAGCAGTCAAAATGTGGAGACAAAGAAACAGATCACAAATGAAAGAAATGGAAGGAAGCAAACTACTGGATATAGAGTTCAAAACCATGGTTATAAGGTTTTTCAAGAATTTTCTAGAAAAGGCCATTAAATTTAGTGAGACCCTTGAGGATATGAAAAAGGACCAACTCAAAATTAAGCATACACAGACTGAAATAAAAAAATATTATACAGAGATCTAATAGCAGACTAGAGGATCACAAGAATCAAGTCAAAGATTTGAAATACAAAGAAGCAAAAAACACCCAACCGGAAAAGCAAAAAGAAAAAAGAATCCAAATATATGAAGATAGTGTAAGGAGTCTCTGGGACAACTTCAAGCGTACCAACATCAGAATTATGGGGGTGGCAGAAGAAGAGAGAGAGCAAGATATTGAAAACATATTTGAAGAAATAATGACCGAAAACTTCCCCCACCTGGTGAAAGAAATAGACCTACAAGTCCAGGAAGCACAGAGAACCCCAAACAAAAGGAATCCAAAGACACATCATAATTAAAATGCCAAGAGCAAAAGACAAAGAGAGAATATTAAAAGCAAGTCTCAACAGAAACTATGCAGGCCAGAAGGGAGTGGCAAGAAATATTCAAAGTGATGAATAGCAAGAACCTACAACAAAGATTACACTACCCAGAAAAGCTATCATTCAAAATTGAAGGTCAGATAAAGAGCTTCACAGACAAGAAAAAGCTAAAGGAGTTCAGCACCACCAAACCTGTATTATATGAAATGCTGAAGGGTATTCTTTAAGAAGAGGAAGAAGAAAAAGGTAAAGATAAAAAATTATGAACAACCAAGTGACAACAAATACATATCTATCAACAAGTGAATCTAAAAATCAAGTGAATAAAAAATCTGATTAACAGAATAAACTGGTGAATATAACAGAATCAGGGGCATAGAAAGGAAGTGGACTGACAATTCTTGGGGGGAAAGAGGTGTGGGGGGTGCAGGAAGAGACTGGACAAAAATCGTACACCTATGGATGAGGACAGTGTGTGTGGGGGGGGTAATGGCAGGGGGTGGGGTGGAAACCGGGTGGAAGGGAGCTATGGGGGAAAAAAGAGGAACAATTGTAATAATCTGAACAATAAAGGTTTATTAAATTAAAAAAAAAACTGCACCAATGATCTCCAATGTATCAGTCAAGGCCCAAGTAGGAAAGAGAGTGCATCCTAAAATTTGCTAATTGAATCCTATCTAATGAAAGAGTAATATGCTAATTGACTGTCACACCAAGACACAAGATGGCCACCCCCATATGGTCAAAGATAACTACTCCATGTGGACACAAGATGGCCACCACAAGATGGCCTGCAGGGGAGGGCAGTTATGGGAAGTTAGGGGAGACCAGGCCAGCAGAAGAGGGCATTTGGGGGTGACCAGGCTGGCAGAGGAGGGCTGTTGGGGGAGACCAGGCCAGCAAGGGAGGGCAGTTGGGGGGGACCCAGGCCTGCAGGGGAGGGCAGTTGTGGGGGACCCAGGCTTGCAGGGGAGGGCAGTTGGGGGGTACCAGGCCTGCAGGGGAGGGCAGTTGAAGGGGTACCAGGCCTGCAGGGGAGGGCAGTTGGGGGAACCAGGCCTACAGGGGAGGGCAGTTGGGGGGAACCAGGCCTGCAGGGGAGGGCAGTTGGGGGGAGCAGGTCAGCAGGGGAGGGCAGTTGGGGGGGACCAGGCCAACAGGGGAGGGCAGTTGCGGGGGACCAGGCCTGCAGGGGAAGGCAGTTGGGAGCTAGCAGTCCTGGATTGTGAGAGGGATGTCCAACCGCCTGTTTAAGCCCGATCCCACTGGGATCAGGCCTAAATGGGCTGTCGGACATCCCTCAAGGGGTCCTAGATTGGAGAGGGTGCAGGCTGGGCTGAGGGACACCCCCCCCCTGCACGTATTTCGTGCACCAGGCCTCTAGTGACTTCATAAAGACTTTATTTATAAAGATGTGGGCAGAGTGTAGGGATACAACTGCAGAGCACTAGGGCTAGTAACAGTGGAGTCCCTTTATTATCCTTCAGCCTGAAGGGGCAAAAGAAGGAAACAATTCCTAGATCCTGGAATTTGAGAAAGCTTTCAAGAGATGGACACTAGACAGAAGCTGTGACTTTCTCTCATAAGAAAAAGCTAGCATATGCTGACCACAGGGAGGGAGTAAAGTAAAGTAAATATACACACCACACTCTCCTCCTCCCCTCAGATCTTCTGCAAGGGCTCCCCAACATTTTAACCTAAAGAAAATTCTATTGATGAAATTTATACACATCACCTTCCCAGGTACAGATCAGAATGGAGTGGATAAGAGTGAAGAGTAGATGTGGAGAGGCCTACAAAAGAGAGTCAGCACATCCATGTTCCCAGATCCAATGACCACTTCTCAATTCTTAAATTATTTGATCTTTGAAATATTTGACATTGTAGGTCCTTCAGGATATCTTAAAAGTCTTACCATCAATAATTTATGCATTTTGGACCTTTAGTATTTTTGACTTCCCAATTACTCTTTCATGAATTTTTGTCACCTTTTTTTTTCTCTCCCAGTCAACCTCTTATCTTACATATGGGTGTGTCCCAGGATTTTGCCCTCAGCCTACTTGTCTCAAAATATGTTCCTTAATTTGATCCTAGTCATATCTAATATTTCAACTTGTATACTGACAAATCCCAAATCTATTTATTCAGGACATATTATTTCCAGAGAAACAACCTGTTTTCAATTGTCCACTGGGCATATTTTTCCAGATGTCTCACAGATCACTCCATTTCAACATGTCCAAAATATAACTTTCATCTTTATCCAAATAAAACTATTCCTCTACAAACCTACTCATCTTTCTGTGTTCCCTATTTCAAGTAATGAAAACAAGTATCCCACTGTCTGTTCAAGCCAGAACTTTGGGTGATATCCTTGTCATTTTCATCTCCCTTACCCCACATAGCAAAACAATCCTCAGGCCATTTCCACACTACCTGGTTATAATACTTCTTATCTACTTTCTCATCTCTGTCTTACTGCTACCCTTTTATATTAAGTCTTTATTTCTCCACTGGACTATTGCTATAGTATCCAAATGGATTTTCTTGACCTTGAAGATCAGTCTCCATTTAATGTGCTACAGAATTATCTTTTAAAAGGGCAAATATATTCATAAGATTTCTCTTTGGAAGCAAAGTAGAAAAAGCCTTTTCTGATTTGGCCCTTGTCTATCAATATAAACTCACCATCAAAAGATGTATGTGATAAATATAAAATTAACTACACTCAGTAGCTTATAATAATTGTTAGCATGTATAGATGAATTACTAGGTGTTGGACACTGTGTAAAATGCTAAGTGTGACACTGTAGGTCCTTCTGGCTATCTTAAAATTACTTCACTTAAACCTTACAACAATTATATGATCCAGGTATTGCTTTCCTTGTTTTTGAAGATGAGAAAATGCAGCATCTGCCTAAAGTATAGAGGCTGGCAATTGACAGAGACTGCAGTTTAATCAGAGCTGTCTGAGGCCAAAGCTTTTGTATCTGGAAATACACACAGGGCTTTGACCTAGAGCACTAGAGTAGACTATCTAATTTGGTTCTCCAGTTAGAAACTTATTAATAATACAATGATTAAAAGAAACTATCTAGGTTGAACACTCACAAAAGTGCCGGGCACTTGGAAAGTATGCCAAAAATGTTAGTTATTATTAGACTCTGGGAGTAAGGCTTTTTGGGACCTGATAGAGTTAATTGCTTTCTAAAACCTCTACATTGATACTCTTCTCCTCTCATCCTCAATTAATATTCTGTAGGAAGCTTAAACAAGAAATCCTGCTAATCCTTATTCTGCATACAACGCAGGTTTTGCCAGATAAAGGGACTGCAGAGTTTCCTCATTAGGAATTCAAGACCACATATGCCTGCAGACTCACAGTGAGAACTCATTTTTTTTTTTTGAGCAATCACTTTGCAAGACAACTTGAAAGGCACAAGTCCGGATATAGTTATTCATTTGGTAGATATAGGGGTGGGGATTATTGCAGTTTTGTTTGTCTATTATTGTTTTTGGGGGAATGAGAAAGGAAGAACCAAACTGCCTTTTTGAGTATTTGGAGAAATAACACACACACACCTCCTTTCTTTCCCCTAGCCCACTCTCTGTTCTTAAGCATGAGCATTACGACTGCCTGCACAATAGAGGAAGAGAGGTAGCTTATGTCCCTTTAGTCACTGCCAGCAGTCCTAGACCCCTTACTCTCTTGGTCTGCTACCTGCTGAAAAGGCAGCACAGTTGAATAACCCTGTCATTTGCATTTTACTGTAAGTGCATGTTCCTTTTAAGCATCTTGTCCCAGGGCCTCCAAAAAACAACAACAACAACAACAACAAAAAAAAAACAGTGCACTTCAGTTTGTATTGATGAAATAAATTAACCATTCATACCCTTCTTTCTAAAAAAAGTTTTTAGGGGTGAAATAGGCAGGTTTTACGAAATTTTAGAAATTAAGGGGTCCATGAAAAAAGCACAGGGCTACAGTGCTACAGAAGGTACATTTCCATAGAATAAGGGAGCTGAGATCAGCAGAAGGTACACATTTCCATAAAATAAGGGAGCTGGGAGCTGCAGAAGGTATACATTTATATAATAAAGGGAAGGAAGCCCCTCATTCAGAAAAGGAAGAGGAAAGCCCAAAGGGAATAGGAAAACAATTACATTTCAAAAGAAGACTTTTGATGGGGGATTATATTTAGTCTTGTGCCTTTCACACCATATCATGAAGCTGGCCATTTGTTCTAACTTTGTATAACCCCATTAGCTCTTGGTTGTGATCAATAGTTGTTTAAGAAGACAATCTCTGGGCTGCCAGGCTTCAAAGCACTTACTGGTCATTATTGAGCTAGTCTCAACTAGGATACAAATGAGTTGGGGGATATACTAGTAAGTCCCTCTTGCTTTACTAGTTTTTAATAGAAACACACCATATATTTGATGGTCATGCAGAATGAGGATGTGAGTATATCAGAGGAGTCTGAGAGACAAACTCTATCCTTTAACTCATTAGGCTTGGGAGAAGCCATATCAACACTCAAATATCTATTGCCATACAAGGCACTGGCATTCAAACTTTCAAGTTTTAAAAATTGATATCCATAGGAAGAAATATATTTTATATCATTAGGTACACACATATATATGCATTTCTATTCTATATACAATAAAAAATTCCACAAGTAACATTTAACCTTATTAATTGAGATGTTCTTTTATATCTTCAATTCTAATTTATTCCATTTAAAAATAGTAAAAGAATTGCCATTACCTACTAAGTTGATCATAAACTACTAATAACTTCAACTCACATTTGTAAAAAAAATCACTGATATTCTAATATAGGGTCATTCCATTCCACACAAGAGCTACAAGTTTCCTTGCTCTCTTTCTTACAGTCAAGAACATTATAGCAGAACTGCTCACTGCTTACCAAAGAACCTGACTAGAAATGGGAGGTTCATCATTGACTACCTGAGTTATTACTAAGTAATGAGAAGAACCAAAGGCAGGGATGCCGGGAGCCAATTCCAGCATGTCATAATTACAAGAGTTGTATCAAAAGGTTGATGAAACTTAGACTCAACAAGGGCTGAGTCACATAATGTGATTACCTGTTGGAACGGCTAAACGGCACTTCCCCCAAACCTGATTGCTTGCTGCCAGACAGCTCAGGGCATCTTAATCTCCATGTTATTGCCTCCTGTTGGCCAAACACCTGAACAGCTGTAGGCTATTCCCCAATCTGACAAGGCTTCTGTAAACCCTACCCTTTGAAACCCTACCCTTTGAAGTGTATTATCTCCACCTTGCCTTAGGACAAATTGTGTTAATAAATAGCAGGGTCCTGAGTCAAGGAGAGAGTCTTTAGCTCCTTTAGCTGAAGCTCCTCTGACCACCAATGCCTTTCAAAACTATTTTTCGTCTTTGGACTCCTTATTGAATCTACGAGCAGCTCCTTTCTCCAGATTGCTGAACCCTTCATAATGCTGGCACAAGAACCCCAGCACAGGGATGTTACAATCACAAAGCTGTTTGTAACAGTTTTAATTTCCCCCACCTTCAAAACCATTATTAGGAACTATGATTGTATTTTTTTACACATACATCTTAGATAGTAAGGAAATGCACACTTCAAAGCTTTTGTCTATATTTTTAAGTTTTGAGGTAAAATAAAATGGGTCCTTATTAAATGCACAGTTTAAAGTGTGTTAATAAGTGTATACAGTCATGTAATCAACATCATACTCAACATATAGACTATTTTCATCATTGCAAAAGTTTGTGTTCCTTTGTATTAAAATTCACTCTGTGAACCCCAAGGCTGATCTATTTATTGTCCCTACAGTTTTGCCTTTTCTAGAATTTCATGCAAATGGAATCATAAAGTATGCAGTCTTTCGTGTCTGTCTTTTGTCACTTAGCATAATACTTTTAAGATTCATTTCTGTCATTGCATGTTGTTGCTGACAAGCAGTACATTGTATGGATATAACATAATATTTTATACATTATCCATTTCTTATTGATAGACAGCTGGGCTGCTTACAGTTTGTGGCTGCTATGAATAATGCTTTTATGAACATTCACATAAACCCTCAGTATGGACATACGTTTCTTTTTCTCTTGTACTAGAGGCCCGGTGCACGAATTCATGCACCAGTAGGGTCCCTGGCTCTCCCACATCCCCTGAGAGGTCCCAGATTGTGAGAGGGTGCAGGCCAGGCTGAGGGACCCCACCGGTACACGATTGGAGCCAGGGAGGTTCACAAGAGGTTGGCCAGGCAGGAAGGGATAGTGGGAGGGCTCCAGGGCGTGTCCGGCCCGTCTCACTCAGTCCAGATTGGCTGGACCCCAGCAGCAAGCTAACCTACTGGTTGGAGCGTCTGCCCCCTGGTGGTCAGTGCACATCATAGTAAGCTGTTGAGCAGCCTTAGCATATAAATAGCATATTACACTTTGATTGGTTGAACGGCTGACTGGATGACTGGACACTTAGCATATTAGGCTTTTATTATATAGGATAATAATTGCCCATGAGTACAGTGGCTGGATCATATGATAGGTGTGTGCTTAACAATTTAAGAAACTGCCAGTGTTTTTCACAGTGAATGTATCATTTTTCATACCCACTAGAAATAAATGAGGGTTCTAATTGCTCCACACTGTTACCAAAACTTGACATTTCTAATGTTTTTAACTTTAGCCATTCCAGTTGTGCAAAATTCTTGTCAGTGGGATTCTTGTTCTCTTTTTACACTAGTACTTGAGAAAGAAAAAATAATCAAGCATATATACTACAAATGTCATGTATAAGAGCTAGCCAGATAACAGAGCACAATGAAAAAAATCCTTCCAAATCTCTCTTTCCTTATGCTGATGCAGTGGCTCTGAAGCCCCAATTATACATCGATTTATAATACATCTATTTTTTGAACACTGCAATGTTATATCCTAAATATTTTTTCAGTGTGCTATTAAAGCTTTCAATATGCTATTTCATCATATGAGGTTTGTTGTTTTTTTAAAAATATATATTTGACAGGCCCCCTCTGGTGTGGTTCAGTAGTTGAACTTCAATCCAGGAACCAAGAGGTCGAATTTCCATTCCAGGTCACATGCCTGGGTTTCGAACTTGATTCCCAGTAGGGGGCATGCAAGAGGCAGCCAATTGATGATTCTCTCTCATAGATGTTTCTATCTATCCCTCTCTCTAAAAATCCATTTGAAAACATATTAAATTTTTTGACAGGTATAAGCACATGAGAGGGAATAGGTAATAAACCTTAGTCCCAAGAAATTAAAGCAAAACCACAATAACAAAACACAAAAGGACAATTTGAACCCAATAATTCTGTTTTCTGAGGAAAATCCTATCTAAATTAAGAAGGTTTAAGATTGAGGGGATTAGAAAAATGAGGTTGCATAGGAAGGTTAGGGTAAAAATGGTGCTTGATCTTTAGTGCTATGCCAAGGAACCAAAATATTTCAGGACATTTACTTGTTTGCATGTGTGTGTATGCATCCCACTTCATGTGCTGCTCTCCACTTGTGTTACTTCTTTTAGCCATCTAATCAATAATTTAGTAAAATTTTCTATTGAAAATTCCTCTCTGATCCCTCATGTAGCTACCCCCTCATCACTATCAACCTTATCTGTGCTCTTTGTCTCAGCTCACATGTTACTTCCTTTGGGAAACCATTCTTGACCCAATCCCCATTTTGAGTTAGGTGGCCTGTGATCCTAATATTCAAACGATGCTTTGCCCATCACCCCAGATCACACTGTTCACCTTGTATTGTAATAGCATGTTTACATGTCTATTTGCCCTACCACACTAGAAATTCCTTGAGGTCAGAGAACCAGTTCTGTTCATTGTTGCATCAACCACACAAGGCACAGCATCTAGTGCATAGTGGGTACTCAATAAATATTTGGTTAATTAATTAATGATCTTTACTCCTATCTGTCTCATGAATTTTTAAAAATACGTTTTTAAATTGATTTTTAGAGAGAAAGGATGGGAGATGGATAGTGAGATAGAAAAATCAATGAGAGAGAAACATCATGGATCAGCTGTCTCCTGCATACTCTCTACTGGGCATTGCAACCCGGGCATGTGCCCTGATCAGGAATCAAACCAGCGCTCAACCACTGAGCAACACCAGCTGGGCTGGCTCATGCATTTTAACAGGAGTCTTCAATGTCTTGAAAATATGTAGCTAATGGTGAAATTTCAATCAGGGCATATGTCGAGATATTATTTCAGTAGAATGTCAGCAAACTTCATAGTAAGGAGATAAGATCCACATCCTACTCCACTTCCTGTTATGTCTGCTTTAGTGTTTTAAATATATGTAACGTACTTCAGTAATGTCCTTCACTCAGTCTCAGAAAGAGAGGAACTTGTTCCAAGGATTCTGTAAACCCAGCTTCAGGTACCCTGAGAGCCTCCAGAATACCTTTCGTGACTAAGGTCTCCCTTGCCCCATATCCATTTGTTCACCAGATGCTATTTTAAGATGCATTTGCCATCCATTTTATGCCTCTAAGTTGATTTTACCTGGGTGTATGTATCCCCCACTTAGTGTTGGGAGCTTGACATGGAAAAATGCAAATCTTTTGTCTCCTGTTAATCTCCTTATGCCTGCATATTTGGCGCACAACCAAAGTCATTGTCTAATTTCATGAACTCTCCTTGAGAACTACTCCTCTCATTTTAGCAGAGTCTTCCTGCAGTGTCCCCCTTGCCTGAAAGATAGTCAAACTGCACAGAATCTCTGAACTGACAGAATTTAAATAAATGTGTTATGACAAAGGCAGGAAAATAAGAAAAGCAAACAAAACACTGAAATTCAGATAATTAAGGAGAAAATTGAGAGCATTGGTTTTTTTTCCTTTAAAATGATTAAACAGTGTCATTTCCACTTATTCATGGAATTAATATGATAAATTGCCAGAAAGAAAAATTATGATTCTAAGCCTCAGTCAATTGTAGCTTTGCAGCTAGCAATCGGTTCTAACAAGTACATTTCATTATTTGTCCCTTTTAAAACACATTTTTCTTTATGTTAATACAAGAGGTCCAATGCATGAGATTCATGCAAGAGTAGGCCTTCCTTCCCCCGGCTGCCGGCACCAGCTTCCCTCTGTCCAGTTATAGGTGCAAATTATTCCTATTTATAGAAGTTTACATCCAGAAGCAAAGCACAACCTCTTGGAGGATGAGTAAATATATGGAACTTCTTACCCAAAAGAAAAGTTATAGTATTAGAGAGTGTCTTCTAGCTCTTCATCCAGATTTCAGAAATCAAGGAATAGGCACAGATGGAAAGTAATTTGTAAAGGACAACAGGATGGCACCACTGGGATGCCACCAGGTCTGACTAAAAGTTTATAAAGAGGGCTAACTTTATGTCATTGCCTCTTGCAAAGTACAGGAACGTTTTCTTAATGGTATACTTAATAACATTTCATGTGTTTGCTTATGTTTATTTTAAGAAAGAAGAACTGAAGCAGTGAATTGAACAATATGCCATGGAGAAACCATGACTGAGGTTTGACTCAAAGAAGGGATAGAACTGAGGCACAAAGGAAAAAAATACTGAGGAATAGACATCCACACTGAGACAAGAGAAAAACTACATTTCAACATAGCATATTGGACCAGCATTCATTCTGTCCTTAGAAGAAGTCTAGGAATCTCTTTGTCAAGGGTATGGGAAACACGTGAGGAAGGCTGCTGTTTCTGAGTCCTTCAAAATTTTAAGGAGCTACCTAAATAGCTTGGTTTTCTTTTATAAGGAAAGTCATGTGGGACCCTTTTAGAGCCTATTCCTTTTTACACAGTGAGGACCATATGCCTCCTCGAAAGGCAGGGGAAACTTATATCTTAAAAACATATGGGAAATGTGTCTTTTCCTTGTTTTTAACAAATCAATGCTAAATATTTTATCCAACTGCTAATTATCTCAGATTTCAAAGGGCTGCCACAACAACTCCATTTTTGAAATAACAATCAATTTATGAAATACAATATTAAAAATCAAAAGGAGAACTGATGTTAATTATGGAGTTGTTTAAGAAATTTCATTCCTCCCCCATTAACTCAGATTCATTATGGTGTCTGCTAAATGCCTCTAATCAGATGGATCTTTCTTGACTACCCTTTCTATAAACATACCCCATCACTTTCTATCCCTTAGCCTGCTTTTCTTTTCTTCGTGGGACTTTTTATACCTGATATATTTATTTTATTTCCCACCTCCTACTGTAGTCTCCATGATCATGTTTACCTTATTTTTGTTTACCACTGTATCCTCAACATCCAACATAGTGCCAAGGTGTGGTCTTTGGATCAGACTCAGCAACATCACCCTGGAACTTGTTAAAATAGCAAATTATTGGGCCCCATCTCAGAACTGAATGAGAATTGCTGTGGGTGAAGACCAGAAAACTGTGTTTGAACATGTTTTCCAAAAGATTCTGATACATGATAAAGTTGGAAAAACACTTAGAAAAATAAAAGAATGAATGAATTTAAGACATGATTGATTTGAATGGGAAGACATTTATATAATGACTAGAGGCCCGGTGCACAAAATTTGTGCACGGGGTGGTGGGGGGAATCCCCCTCAGCCCAGCCTGCACCCTCTCCAATCGAGGACCCCTTGGGGGAGGTCTGACTGCCAGTTTAGGCCCCATTCACAGGGCAGCAACAGTTAGACATCCCTCTCGCAATCCGGGACTGCTGGCTCCTAACTGCTTGCCTGCCTGCTGGCCTAATCGCTATCTAACTGCTCCCCTGATGGCCCCCAATTGTCCTGCCCTGCTGGCCTGATGGGCCCCAACTGCCCTGCCCTGCTGGCCTGATGGCCCCCAACTGCCCTCCCCTGCCCACCTGATTGCCCCTAACCACCTCTGCCTCAGCCCCCACCACCGTGGCTTTGTCTGGAAGGAAGTTGGCTGTCCAGAAGATGTCTGGTCACCTAGTCTAATTAGCATATTACCCTTTTATTAGTATGGATGGTTACTGAGCAGTCCATTCTGGGGAACATGGGGAAGTGGCCTTATGACTCAGCGACCAGGGACTTGACAGGAAGCTGGGAGGTCTGGTCTCACTCAGCAGAGGATGGGCCTGGGATCATGGGTGAGGCCTGGACTGTGTTTAGCTCCAAGGAGCCTCCCTTCTCCAGGCACCACTTGCTCAGTGGCCTCTCACACACACCCTGACATGGGTTCAAACACGCAACCTTTCAATGTACAGGACGAAGCTCCAACCAATGAAGCCACCTGGCCAGGGCAGTTATTGTTAGCTTTTATTTTATTTTTTATTTTTTACTCTTTTTTATTAAATCTTTATTGTTGAAAGGTTTACATAGGTCCCCTTTCCCCCCATTAATCTTTTCCAGCCTACCACCCCCCCCAGGCCCTCAACACCCCATTGTCTGTGTCCAGGGATGATGCATATATGTACACAGACCATTGGTTGATCTCTTCCCACCCACCCACCATCCCCCACCTTCCCTCTGAGGTTCCACAGTCTACTCATGCATCTGTGTCTCTTTTTGTTCATCAGTGTATTTGGCTCATTAGGTGTTAAAAGTGCTCTGGTTGTGATCACTTGGGTTTTCTAAAGATGCAGTCATATCATGTACAAATCTTTTTTCTTTTTCCAAATTTACTTGTGGACACATTGAGAATATAGATACCAGAAACAGAAGTCTGTGAATAAGTTGGGAATAGGATGCTTTTTCTTTGGTTACGTTGTGTATGTGATCCTGTGCTCCCACCGTGTTGAGAACACTGAGTACTCTGGCTGCAGGGAAGCTCTCATTAGCAACTCATCCACATAGAGCCATAGCCTCCCTCTCCATCAGCCGTAGCTCCCAGGACAGACGCATGCACCCCTCAGCAGAGGTGGGGGCACTTGGCCACCTCCCGCAGGCTTGCCCCCTATCATCACCCGGTTGGGGCCCACCTTCTGCATATCACCCTCTTGTTCCTACTCCCAGGCCATTCCATGCACTTCTTCTCAACCAGCCCCCTCTCTGCTCCCATCATGTCCGGAGCCCCAGGTGCTGTCCCTACGAGGTCTGTGACACTCCCTACCAAACCATTTCATCTCATTCTTTCATGGTGTCCAGTGTTTTTTCTGCCTTGTTAACTTGGTTTGAATCTGAACGGAAATGGCTCCATCTTCTATTCCATTTGTGTCCTTTCCACCCCTAAGTTAATGCCGTGTCCTTAGTATGTGGCTATGAGATGTCTCTATGACTGAGCTAGGAAACCTTTCATGTTTCTCTTTCCTTTTCTTTCATCTCAGCATAACTGAGCTCTGTGGTTTGTGTGGGAACAAAGGCTCTGGGAATTCAATGCTGAGCCCTCTGAACTCATTTTATTCTTTACTAGAGGCCCAGTACATGATTGAATCATGTACGTGTAGGGTCGGTCCCCTACACACTTTCGCTTTTTGCGGTGGAGCTGGGTGCCTGTCCACTGGTGCACCAAGCCTTTAAGAAGCCTCCGGCTCGGTGGAGGCTTCTGAAAGGCCTGGTGCTGGAGCAGACAGGCACCCAGCTCCCCCACTTTTGATGGTCTGCAGCCGCTGAGGGGGGCTACCCTGCTGTTGAGAGGCGCAAGGGGCAGGACTCCCGCCCCTTGCGCCTCTCAAAGGCCGCTGAGGGGGGCTGCCACAGACACCTGGCTACCCTGCCGTTGAGAGGTGCAGCTGGGTGTCCGCGGCAGGCCCCCTCAGCGGCCGCGAATCTGGCCGTTGAGAAGCACAGGGGGCAGGAGTCCCGCCCCCTGCGCCTCTCAACAGCAGGGTAGCCCCCCTCAGTGGCAGTGGATCAGTGCCTCTCAATGGCCCGATAGGCCACCCCAAGTCCCGCCCCCCAGCCTCCCGCCGCCCAATTGTGGGCGTAGCGGAGTGATGGTAATTTACATGTTACTCTATTATTAGATAGGATTGTATTATTTAATTCCTGGGGTTGAATTAAACATGAAAATAGAAGAAAATATACCCTTAGATATACAATCTGAGTTATTACCCGGAGATTTCTGTGGGAGCTGACACTGAGTTATGAGACCCATTTGTTTATTGGTCAGTTTCCTCACCTATGGAACGAAGGTTGAACCTGCCCCTAGGATCCTTTGGAGGTTGGATATGATGCATCCAGAGGGATTAACTGGCAGCTCGGAGAGTAAGATCAGAAGTCAACAGACACTTGTTTCCTTTACCTGGACAGAGTTAGAAAAACACAACTCTCTATCATAACACCTGGAAGGGCTATGCCTGTGGGAGGAGGTGCAGGGAACCGGGGCTTCCCCCTTGCTCCTGCCCTGCCCTCCCTCCCTCCACCCCTGCACTGGCCCCGCTACCATCAGGGATCCGCCCATCTCTCAGGGAGGAGCATGCACAGTTTCTTGCAGACACTGAAGCAGCTGGGGAGTAGGGCGGTGGTGGTTTTCCCCCCCTGAGGAGGCGCTGAAGTCCTTGTTGAAGTCTCTGCTCTGGAGCCTCTCACAGCTGTGAGTCCTCGTCCAGGAAGACTGTTGCAGTGGATGCTCCATGTGCCTTTCAGAAGAATGTCAGTTGGGGGAGGGAGCAGGAGGTCTGCCTTGTGCCCACTCGCCAATCCCCAGTCCCGCTTCGCTGCCACCTAGCCCGGTTCCCTTTGGCTCTCCATTGGCCATCCAGCCTGATGGGAGCCTGTGGGCCAGGGGTGGGGGAAGTGGAGGGGAGGGACCAAGAGGTGCTCCATGCACTTCCTGGTTACCAGTAGGCCTTTCTGGTCGTGATGACCCTAGGCTTTTGGCCTCCGATGGCAGGGTAGCTGGGTGTCTGTGGCAGCCCCCCTCAGTGGCCATGAATCCGGCCGTTGAGAGGCGCCCCAACGCCTCTCAATGGCCTGATCCGCGGCCTGATCCCACCCCCTGCGCCTCTTAACAGCAGGGTAGCCCCCCTCAGTGGCCGTGGATCTGTGCCTCTCAATGGCCGAATAGACCACCCCGAGTCCCGCCCCCCAGCCTCCCGCCGCCCAATCATGGGCATAGCGGAGTGATGGTAATTTACATGTTACTCTATTATTAGATAGGATTTTCTTCCTTTAATTCACAATTAATTAAGTTAGAACACCATTCACATTCACCTATAAAAAGGCTACAAAATGCATAAGTGTAGGATTTTTAATAGGAGGCTTGGGACACCTAGATGTCTGGTCAGTGTCTATCTGGTATATTAAAGGATAAGAGAAAGTCTTTTGATAAGATAGGATTTGACAACTCTTAGGATGATAGCAGAAATTACTAATTGATTTATCTTCACTCTAACAAAACAAAATCCCTGCTTTCATAAAGCTTATCTTTTAGAGGCGCTGTTGGAGTACTTACTCCTGAACCCTGCTCGCTGTGCCAACTGTGGGTGCAAGTTTCTTCTTGTCCTGCTGGACTATGCCAACTGTGGGAGTACATTCTCTCCTAGGGACTGTACCCTCATGGATGCTGAATATTAGACAGAGAAGATATGAGTAGTCACAGGCATATAGGAAAAACTTTATTGCAGACTAAGTAGCCATTGCTAACAAGGAGCCATCAGACAAAACAGTTCTTCAAAGTAGCCTTACAAAGTAGCCACACAAAGAAGCCCGTGCTAATACAGCAGTAAACACAGGAGCCAGTCACCTGCTGGTCAGTGGTACATTTTATACCAACTCAGACAAAAGAGGCTTCTTGCCAAATAGTGACATTAATATTTGGGTTATAGAAAGTTACACCCGTGCAGTGCATACAGTAAGATTGCTGTGTCCTTGCTCTTGCACCTGTGTATGGCAAATTGGCCTTGAACATCCAGCGTACTCTGGACAGGGCCCCCACACTCCAATTGGCCTTGAACATCTGGCTTACTCTGATTAGGGTTCCCACAGGAGTTTAATGAAAATAACTGTCTTTCCTTCTCTTTGTCTCTCTTTCTCTCAAATTTTCACCATTGGTCAAACTTGAACTAGACCTTTCAGGCTAATTGTCTATAACACTGAAGACACTATGAAATCAAGAAAGTACTTTAATATTCTGTTTGCCAAGAGTCTTTGTCTTTCATTAAGTTAAGTGCAAAGCTCCAGAAGGTCATTCCTTAAGTGGAGGAAAAATCCTGCTGGCTGAACATTGTCTCCTAAGTTCCAACAAAGTCTGCTTTTGCAACAGCCTGTGCACTGAAGACACATAATCACACATAACTTCCTGATTGTTATTGTTGCTCTCTGCACTAATAACTAGCACAGTGCTCACTATGTGCCAGGTACTCATCTAAGTTTTTACATGTAAAACTAATTTAATCCTTACAATAAACCTAATGATGCAAGTACTATCATTAAATTTCCCATTCTACAGATCAGGGCACTAAGGCACAGGGAGGTTATACTTAACTACTGCTTACCCAAGTTTTCACAGGTCCTGGGGAACCAAGATTCAAATCTAAACCATCTATCTCCAGAGACTGGGCTTGTAACCTACGCACTAGTGCTTTCTTGTCATGTCAAAGCACATCATTACTGAGGAGCTCAACACCAGAGAAATCTTCCTGAAGCACTCATTATAGGCAATGACTGTTTTCTCTTATAATATTGAGACTAGAATGCTTAACTCCTATTTCAAACTGTTCACCAAGTAGCTAACACTGTCTCATTTATACTTTTGACTCTGCAAACATGCAATTCACACGTTCATATTTCTTTTCTCAAACATATTTTTAATTCCTTTTTGTGTGTGAATACTTTCTTTTTTAGCTCTGTCCCCCCACCAAACCTTCACCCTCCAACTCAAATAACCTGTTGGATATTCTGACATAAATCTATTTCTATGGCAGCAGTTTTTCAAATAACTATTTTTTTCTTCTTACTGGTACAGCCTTTATGATAAATCATAAAATTAAGAGTTATTTCTGAATATGCTGATATTTGAAGAGCTGCATTATTCTTATTCTGATTAACTTCTATTAACAATTTACAGCTACAGGAGGACAGAGTCAAATAACTTGTAGAGAAACTAGTCTTTAAAAATATAGTTCAGGTTTCCTGAACCTGGGAATGTAATGAAATTTTATTCTTCACTGTAAAGACTATCAGTTTTTTTAACGTCAGGAACAACATGCTATATATTTTGGCCTAGTATTTCACAGTGCCAAGTGCATAAAAGGCACTAAATAAACACCTGTTTCTTAATTAATTAATTAAAAAAAACAAAGCTTAGTACTTCTGGAGCCAGCCAAGATAGAGTAACTAACTGTTGCCTGTCTCTTTTGCTGATTACAACCAAAACCTCTGGGCAAAATATGAAAATCAACTACCAGAAGATAAATATAATAACCTATTTTTCTCCTATTAACATTTAAAATATGGAGGTAAGTAGGATGGCACCCAAATGTGTCCATACACTAATCCCAGGAACCTGTAACTATGTTATTTTACATGACAAAAGAGACAGTACAGATGTAACTAAAGTTATAGCTGGAATTAGAGTCAGAGCAAAGAGATATTTAAAGCATGAGAGGGACTCAATGGAAAGCATGAGAAGGAATGTGGGCAGCTTCTAGAAGGAAAGACTGGCTCCCGCTGACAGACAGAAAGAAAATGGGGACCTTAGAGCTCCAGATACTAGGAAATGTATTTGACCAACACCTGAATAAACTCGAAACAGATTCCCCCAAGATTTTTCATAAGGAATGCAGATCTGCCAACATCTTGACTTAACCTTTGTGAGGCCTTGAGCAGAGGGTTCAGCCATGTTGTACCTGGGCTTCTAACCCACAGAACTGTGATATGATAAATTAGTGTTGTTTTAAGTTGTTAAATTTTTGGTAATTTGTTATGGCAGCAGTGGAAAAATAATGCTTATTTTGGTACCAGAAGTGGGGTGGTTATATAACAAATACTGAAACATGTGCAGGTGAGTTTGAGATGATGTAGTAAGTAGTGGTTGGAAGAATTCTCAGGTGTATGATAGAAAAAAATCCTATATTGTCTTGACCACACTGTCAGTAAAAATATGGATGCTGCTTGTGAGGGCTCAAAAGGAAGGGAAGAGAATGTAAGAGACCTAAATCACTTTAGAGAAAGTCTACATCTCCATGAAATCTGGACTTGGAGGATACTTCTGGAGAAGTCTCAAAAATAAGTGTGGGTCATGTTTTCAGAAACCAAAAGAAGGACCCTTGTCTTGCACTGGCAAACAGTTTAGTGGATTATGTCCTGTCATTATATGGAAAACTGGATTTGTCAACGAAGTCCTAGTCATTTAGATGAGACTTCAAAGCAAAGTGTTGAAGGTGCAGTCTGGTTTCTTCTTGCTGTTTATAGTGCGATGCAAAAAGAGATAAATAAATTAAGGGACATACTGTGAAACAAAAGAAACCAGAACTTGATGACTTGGGAAAATTTCAGCCTATACTATAAATGCCAAAAATGTCAGAGTATCTAGTCAGACTAAATGCTCTTTGATGAGATTAATGGTGTAACTCAGATCCCCACAAACAAATCAGGATACCTCTAGGAATTTTCAGACTATTATCCCTTAGACATCTTGGCAGAAGCCAGAAATAGAGACGGGATCATCTCAGAAAGATTTGCAGAGCTAACTGCTGTCTAATGAGCTGAATCCTTGTGACATTCACAGGAGACCCACAAAGTTCATGAAATTTGACATCAGCAGAAACATTGCCAACTTGTATTGAAAAGGATGAAGAAAGTACAGAATGAAAGAAGGCTGCTGATCCTTCAAAATACTGCTGGCAGTAAGCAGGCTGATAAAACTACTCAGCTGCAAACACGTGCCACCTCTCATGAGAAAGAAACGATGGCTCAGAGGGCAGAACCAAGAGCTGAGAGAAGAGCTAAGAGCATGGAGCACAAAGATGAAAGCCACAGACAATTATTCTCAGTTACTGAATCATAAGGAGCTTGAAGGGCTGGGTTTTAAAACTGATTTGGGGTGATGATTCTTTTTCACTATCCAATATCTCCTTTTGAAAATGTAATGTCTATATCTGCTATCATAGATAATTTGTTTTTTGGTTATTCTGTGTGTGTGTGTGTGTGTGTGTGTGTGTGTGTTGTTTTATGTTTCTTTTTTCTTAGTTTCACAAACCCACAGATGGAGAGGAGTTGTGCCTTAAGAGTTAACTTAATGGATTATAGTCAGAACCTCATCCACACCTGATTTAGATGATAATATTTTGGATTATTAGGCTGATAAGATTTATATGATATTTTAGGGGTTTAGAGTTGTAATAGAATGAGAAAATTGAAGATATTTGGATGAACTGAATTTTTGTTTGTTTGTTTGGAAAGGACATAAATCTTAGTGGATAGATTGCGATAGATAGAATATCCTCCAAATTGTCCGCAATTCCAATCCTAGAAATCCTATATAATAAAAGGCTAATATGCAAATCAACCAAATGGCAGAACGACCAGTCACTATGACACACACTGACCACCAGGGGGCATATGCTCAACGCAGGAGCTGCCCCCCTGAAGGTCAGTGTGCTCCCACAAGGGAGTGCCGCTCAGCCAGAAGCTGGGCTCACAGCTGGCGAGTACAGTGGCGGTGGAGGGAGCCTCTCCCGCCTCCGAGGCAGCGCTAAGGATGTCCAACTGACAGCCCCCAAGGGCTCCCGAACTGCAAGAGGGCTCAGGCCAGGCTGAGGGACCCCCTTGAGTGCACATATTTTGTGCACCGGGCCTCTAGTTTATTAATAAGTTACATTAAATGGCAAAAGGGAATTTGCAGATGTAATTAATGTCACCAATGTGAAATTATCCTTGGTTAAATAAGTGGACCTAAGGTTACATGAGCCCTTAAAAGCACAGATTTTTTTTTTTAAATCTGAACTCAGAGAGTTGTGGCATAAGGGAATGTTAGAAAGATTCAAAGCAGAGGAGAGACTCAACAAGCTGTTGCAGACCTGCCCCAGCTCTCAGTCAGCAAGGAAACAGGGACCTCAGTTCTACAATTATATGTCCATATGCAAATAAATAAATGAATAAAAACATTGTGATCTAATCTGGTAGCAAAACATAATAATTATCACAATAATTTTAAGTAGCCTAGATTCATCATCAAATCATGTAACACCTCAGATTGAATTAGAAATAGAATTCAATAATATGTTGCTTACAAGAGACATGTTTTGAGCAGAAATATAAAGAAAGGCTTAAATATACGAAGCAACAATAGTTATAAACTACTAGAAACAAAGAGAAATGGAGGGAAACAAAATTACCTTGATATATTTTATTCATCAAATTACAAAATAACAAAACTAAAATACAATAGAGGAACTTAAATTAAAAACTAAGATAGAATTAACAGATGTGCTTTTAATTCTAAAACCCACTAATTTAGATTGTACCTTCTTTTTGATACTTTTCTCTTTGTATACAAGTTATTAAAAAATTTGAGTAAAGTCAATTATGCAGAAATATCACAGGCTATCATTTGATAATAAAATTTAAAATAAAATTAGTAATATTGAAAAACACCAAATGCTTAGAAACAAAATGATGTACTCCCAGATAACAACTTGGTCACTATACTAAAAACACCTGATAATCTAAATATAATATTTAGAAAATAAAAATGTATATGTAGCCCTTATTATATGCAAGACATTCCAAGATTTTACATATATATTAACCTTTCCATTCTTCTCCATGACCATATGTGATATATGCATGTATAATTATCATTATACAAATTTTCATTTTATAGGGAATCATACAGGTAAGGAGGTAGTGAAAAGTAAATTAATTAACTTTAGAGGCTTCTTTTATATTCAAGATAATACTATTTTTATCAGAGTGATCACTTCATAAATGATATAAATGTCTAATCACTGGGTTATACACTTGAAACAAATATAATACTATATGTCCATTATAATTTTAAAAATATATAAAAATAATATGCTGAAAGACATATTTAGTATGGCTGTGTTAGAATTTTTCATTTCTGACATGGATTTTGTCACAATTAACCATAATCCAGCCATGCCAAAGTTAATTTCATAAGAAAGTTAAATATATATATATATATATATATATATATATATATATAGTAGTTGATAGTAAAATATGTCATGCACAAAATTAAAAATATATTTATAGGCATAATTCAAAACAAAATTCCAACAAGACTGAATTTTGATTTCTTTATCCAAGCACCAATAGTGGAAACAGTTACTTTGCTAATCAGAATCTTAAAAAATTTTTTAGAATATATTTTATTGATTTTTTACAGAGAAGAAGGGAAAGGGATAGAGAGCCAGAAACATCGATGGGAGAGAAACATCGATCAGCTGCCTCTTGCACACCTCCCACTGGGGATGTGCCCACAACCAAGGTACATGCCCTTGACCGGAATCGAACCGGACCCTTCTGTCTGCAGGCCAATGCTCTATCCACTGAGCCAAACCGGTTAGGGCAGAATATTAAAAATTTTGTTTAGTAGTTCATAAAGAAATAATTATTTGATTAGGTAAAACAAAAAATGAGGTTTTCATTATTTCAGTCCCCTTTTATTATGTAATATGTTAGATATATAAAAATGTCAGGAGAATGATACTTACATACCTTTATACCACTCACTAACTTAAGAATCAACCATTATAAATACAGTCATTCACTAAAAAAAATCAATGAATTTTTCTCCTAACAGTTAGATGTAGTCAATATACTGTTAGAGGTTATCATTCCCATGCATAACTTTCCACTTTTATCAGAAATGTATATATCCATAAATAAAACATGAAACTGTTTATACTATTTTATTGTATGATATACAGTACTACATTTTTTTCTTTCTCTTTCCCCCCCCCAAAAAAAAAATTAGTTTTAAGTTCTCTAGCTTCAATCTCTCAGCACTAACATCCTAATTTGTCTAGTTTTTCTTTATAAACTTGAGAGGCTCAAATTTTCCACTCTCAATTTAATAGAGTTTTGGACTCAAGAATGTCCTACAGTTCCCAAAGCAATCTATAAATTCAATATAATTCTCATCAAAATACCAATGGCGTATTTCACAGAACAAGAACAAATAATCCAAAAATGTATATGGAACCACAAAAGACCCCTAATAGCCACAGCAGTCTTGAAAAAGAAGAACAAAGTTAGGGGAATCATGCTACCTGATATCAAACTATATCATAAGGCCATACAAATAAAAAAGCATGATACTGGCATAAAAAAAATGCAGAGATTAATGTAACAGAATAGAGAGCCCAGAAATAACCCCACACCTACATGGTCAATTAATATTTTACAAAGGATGTAAGAACATACAACGGGGTAAAGATAGTTTATTCAATAAATGGTATTGGGAAAATAGGACAGATACATGCAAAAATAAAACTAGAGCGCCTTCTTACACCAAACAAAAGAATAAACTCAAAATGGATTAAATAATTAAATGTAAGATTCAAAACCATAAAAATCCTAGAAGAAAACATAGGCAATAGAATCTCAGCCATTTCTTGTAGTGATATTTTTAAAATATATTTTTGTTGATTTCAGAAAGGAAGGGAGAGGGAGAGGAGATAGAAAAATCAATGATGAGAGAGAATCATTGATGAGCTGCCTTCTGCATACTCCCTACTGGGGATCAAGCCCGCTACCTGGGCATGTGCCCTTGACCAGAATCCAACCTGGGATCCTTCAGTTGGCAGGCTGACGCTCTATCCACTGAGCCAAGCCAGCTAGGGCAAGTAATATTTTCTTCTGATATATCTTCTCTGGTGAGAGAAACAAAATAAAAAAATAAACAAATGGGACTACATCAAAGTAAAAATTTTTTGCATGGCAAAGGGAAATATCAATAAAATGGCAAGACATCCACTGAACAGGAGAATATATTTGCCAATTATACATCTGATAAGGGGTTAATATCCAAAATTTTTAAAGAAATCATGCCACTCAACACCAAAAAAATCAATCTAATTTAAAATGGGCAAAGAACCTGACTAGACACTTCTTCAAAAAGAACATACAGATGGCCAATAGATGTATGAAAAGATGCTCAATGTCACTAATCATCAGATAAATGCAAATTAAAACCACAATGAGCTATCACCGCATACATGTCAGAAAGGCTGTCATCAATAAAACAACAAACAAGTGTTGGAGAGGATGTGGAGAAAAGAGAACCCTCATGCACTGTTGTTGGGAATGCATGTTGGTGAAGCCACTATGAAAAATAGTATGGAAGTTCCTAAATATATTAAAAATGAAACTTCCTATGACCCAGTGATTCCACTTCTAGAAACACATCTGAAGAAACTAAAACACTAATTCAAAATAATATATACTTCCCTATGTCTATCGTTGTGTTATTTACAATAGTCAAGCTATGGAGGCCACCCAAATGCCATCAATAGACGAGTGGAATATTAATAGGGCATAAAAAATAATGAAATCTTACCACCTGTGACAACATGGATGGAACTAGAGGTATTATGCTAAGTAAAATAATTCAGTCAGAGAAAGACAAATACCATATGATTTCACTTATATGTGGAATCTAAAAAATAAAATAAATGAACAAGCAAAACAGAAACAGACTCACAGATACAGAGGACAGACTGATGGTTGCTAGAAGTAAAAAGTGTTGGGGAATTGGGTGAAAAAGTTGAAGGTATTAAGAAGTACAAATTGGTAGTTACAATAGACAGAGGGATGTAAAGTACAGCATAGAGAATATAGTCAATAATATTACAATAACTATATATGGTTCCAGGTGGGTACTGGATATATCGGAAGAAAAAGTTTGTAAATTATATGATTATTGAATCACTATGCAGTACATCTGAAATTAATATAAAATTATATTGAATTAAACTGTAGTTGAAAAAATAAAATAAAAAGAATGTCCTACAATTAATGAGGTAAAAATGCTAATATTTTCCTGACATATACTGGGTGGTTCTCAAAAAATAGTCCCTAGGCCAGCATCATAAGCCTACCCTGGGAACTTTTTAAATTTCAAATTCTTATAATATAATAGAATCAGGGACATAGAAAGGGAGTGGACTGACAATCCTTGGGGGGGGGTATGGGGGTGCGGGAAGAGACTGGACAAAAATCATACACCTATGGATCAGGACAGTCGGGGGATAAAGACATGGGGTGGAGTGGGAACCGGGTGGAGGGGAGCTATGGGGGGAAAAAAGAGGAACAACTGTAATAATCTGAACAATAAAGATTAAAAAAATTCAAATTCTTGGGACCACTGAGGATTACTTACTCAGAAGCTTTTTGCATGGAACCCAGCAATGTGTTTTAACAAACCCTCCAGGTGATTCTGATACGCAGTGATGTTTGAGAACTACTGTACTTAAAGAAAGAGACCAAAGGTCCAGAGGAATAGCAATGTTGTGATGGATTCATTATATGTAATCTCGATTCTATAGTAGCTGAACTCTGTAAGCAAAGACAAAACAGAGGTTGTTGTGGTAGAGTTGGGTTCCCTGATGTTAATGTCATTAATGGGATCCTGGTATGGTAAAGGTCTAGTAGCAGTAGTTAACTATCAGAAACAAGGTGTGTGCAATTTCACAATAAGCCAAAGAATGTAATAAGCCAAGGAGTCTTTTGACATACAGCACATGGCAGCCTATAAATTAAATAGACTGACAGCCTAATAAGTTGCTAGTGGGTAATAAAGAAGGAAACATTCCAAATCAGGTTAGAAGGCTAACTTGAGTCACCATAGTGGGGACCCATGGCCTCTTCTCCAAATCCTCAACTTCAATTGGGTCAAAGCCCTTCAACTGAGAGGCAAACTGTCAACTTTTGAGGAGGGACCTGCAATGTGACCACAGGCTTACATCATGACCCATCCTTCTTCAGTGAGAATTAACACAAGTAACTGCAATGAGGAAATAAAAATACCCCAATTTTCTGGGGATTAATAGATACTTACCCGGAATTTTGGCTGTTGCATAGAGACAAAAATGCCACTGTAGTTCACTTCTCAAATTAGGGGCTCAGTGAAATCAGAGGAGATATGGAGTCTTGGCCAACATCCATTTCACAATACACGCATTTGGAATGTAGACTTCTTCTTTTATTTCCTAGTTGCAGTGTATATAACAAGAATAAATCTATTAAGTAACTGGCAGAATTTCACAATGGCTCCTTGTCTCATGGAGTTAAGTTGAAATACTTTGTAGAATTGATTGAGTTTTGAAGCAATGATATGTCAAGTGAGAGGGCTATTATAGTAGAAAAATAGCCTCATAGAGGGCTATTATGGTAGAAAAAGTGAAGCAGGTGCCTCTTTCAAGATAACAAACCAAAAGCCCTTGAAGAATTTGCAGAGATTAGTGCCACCATGAAAGAATTTAGAGATTCAGGGGAAATGATTCCTATAACACTCCCATTTATCAAGCTTGTTTGGCTGGTGCAAAAGCCAGATGGATCATAGACAATGATAGTAGATAACTGCAAATAATCAGGAAGTTATGTCAATTGTAGTTGTGTTTTCAAATATGGTATATTTACTGGAGCAAATCAACAAAGTGCCTGAATCTAGTATGTGGCTACTTACCTGTAAAATGCTTTCCTTTACCTTCTCTATTCAGTAAGGAATATCAGAAACAGTTTACATTTCCATGGCACAGACACTGATATATTATTTACTGTACTACATTAGGACTGTAAACTCTACTGCTTTTTGTCATAATATAGTCCTATAGTCCAGAGGGACTTTGATAATCTTGACATTTCATAGGATATAATTTTTGGAACACTAGATTGAGGATATTATGCTATTTGGATCCACTGAGGAGGAAATAGCAAGCCCCCTATATCAGTTCCTATCAAACTTATGAAGGATCACTTATTTTTTAATTTCTAACTTTTAAAAAGTTTTAATTAATCTTTCACTTAATCAAAAGCCAATACTTTGGTAAACTATAATAAACATGAATTACTAGAAAATATTTATGTGGTTAGATGTTGCAAATTTATCATATTGCTATGTCAGTTTTTATACATGTCTAGCAATTTCCATATTTATGTTGTTGCAGACCAATAACAAGCAGTTTAGGAACTGCCATGAGTACATGGACCATATTTTGAATAGCACTATCATATATGACTAAGGAAGACATATGAATGCCAGAGAGTAGGACCTAAACTATGCCAAAGTGCAGGACTTCCCATATTAGTTAAGTTTCTAGGAGTCCAGTGGTCTTGGGTATATTGGGATATTTCCTTCCAAAATGAGAAACAAGTTACTTTACCTTTTACCGCTCACCACAAAAAAATAGGCATAATGCTTTGTGGTCCTCTTTGCATTTGGGAGGCTGCTCTGACAGATCCTTTGGTAATCTGTAAAGCTTCTAATTTTAAGTGGGTTCTAGAAAATACTAGATTCTCCATCAGTTTCAGGCTTCAGTGCAACAAGCTTCACTATTAAAGCTTTATGGATCAGAAGTCCAAAGGTATAAGAAATTTCTGTGACAGAAAGAGATGTTAGCCTCTGGCACACCCCAATGGGAAGATAATAGCACAGAATCTTTTGGTTTAGGAGAAAGGCCTTACCTTACTCTATTCTCCATTTTAAAAGCAGCAAGAATGTGCCCTAGAAAAGACTTCTTGTTTATTATGAACTTGTGCTGTCTGATTCACACAACCATGAATTTGGATGTTCACAGACTCATTTCATTATAAAAGGGAAGTTGTATATACCTGGCCTAAATAGATCTGGAAGGAAAACTCATGATCAGATGACACAATCATTGTGCTCTTTGATATTTAACCAAATGAAGTGAAAACTTAAATTCATATTAATAAATGAAATGAGTCAATCTGAAAAGTTGGCATGCTATATGATTCTAACTATATGGCATTCTGAAAAGAAAAGAAAAACACTATGAAGACAGTGAAAAATCAGTGGTTTCCAGGAATTAGAAGAGAGGGAGGAATAAATTGGCAGAGCACAGAGGATTTTGAGTTCAGTGAAACTATTCTGTGTAATAGTATATACATTTGTCCAAACCCACATACTGTAAAACATCAAGAGCATACTCTAATGTAAACTATGGATGATAAAAGTGTGTGAATGTAGGTTCATCAATTGCAGGAAAGTATCCTTCTGATGTTGGATGCTGATAGTGGGGGAGTCTATGTGTGTATATAAGGACAGGTGTTATGTGTGAATTCTTTCTTCCTTCTAGTCAATTTTGCTGGGCACCCAAAATTGATTTACAAATAAAGTCTATTAGAAATTATGAGCAGTTATCTCAGATGCTACCTGGTTATACCACTTTACCATCTCTCCCTCAAACACACCTACTACCTTATGAGGAGTTCCTTATGAGTAGTTAATGAGGAGGAAAAGCATAGGTATGATTTACAAATGAATCAGTATGGTATGCAAATACCACCTAGAAGGAATGTCTGTGAAAGTCACTGGTGCAGTGGGCAGAATATTCTGCAGCATATTTGTCTTTGTATAACAGTGGAAGAAAATATTTCCTGAAGTACATCAATTCATGAACAAAGTCCAACATGTTGGTTAGGGATTTGGAGAAATCAGAATTGGGAAATCAGTGACAAGAGATTTATGTTGTGTGTGTTTGAGGAGGGGAGAGATATTTGTATAAACCTCTTTGAATGAGCTGAGTGTGAAGAAATAAATCACTTATGCACATACTGACCAGAAGGCATCATATCAAAGGAAGCTCTCAGTAATCAGATGGGTAAAATAGCCTGCTCTTTTTTAACAGTTGAGCACTTTCCCCAGTCACCCTCGTGCATATTCAATAGGCCCATGTATAAAGTGTACCTGGTGACTGGGATAGTGACTGTGCATGGGTTCAACAATATTATTGTATTTTAATTACCCGAGTTGACTTGGCTTCCACCACTTCTGAGTGCCCAACCTGCTCACAACAGAGGCTAATGCTAAGCAATAAATATGGTATCATTTCCAATGGACCATCAGGCTATGTGGTATCAGAGTGATTATACTGAACCCCTTTGTCCATATATTCTGGATATTGATTTCCCATCTCTGCATGGAAAGATTGTGCCAAAACAACTGTTCATGAACTTATATAATGCTTTAATTGCCGTGGAGTCTCACACAATATTATCTCTAACCAGGAGATACGTTTTACAGCAATGGGTTTACATCCACAGAATTCACTGGTTTTATTATGTGCTTTATGTGATTGGCTGGAGATTCATTTGTTACAACAAATAGGAGATGACAACTTGCAAGTTTAGGATGCTGTCCTAAAGAATGTTATATATGCTTTTAACCAGTGGCCAATAAATGTTGCAACTTCTCCCATAGCCAGGAATTAAGTGGTAGGTGGGAGTGGTCCTTCCTACTATTAAAGTTCATAAGATACTTGAAAAAACATGCTTCTGTTATTGTCATAATTAGTTATTAATATGAATAATAGGAAGAGAGTGAAGGGGAGGCCAGACATTATAAGCATAATCATCTAAAGCTTCCTTCACACTCCCCAGAAAACCACCAGCCCACTCCCTGTAAATCACTGTGGGAAGGGATCACACAAAAAGGGCGTGCAGAGTGAAGTTGGATAACATAGGGAAAGTGCTTGCCTGTCAGTCTAGCCCAGAAAGCCATAGATTAGTTAGGAGGGTGTACCTCAGTGCAAGCCAGGGAAATCTTGGAAAATTAAAATCCACAAAGAGAGTCTCCTCTCTTGCCCACCCTTGCACTCCTTGTTCCCTCTCACTCTCTTGCTCCATGACCCACATTTGCCTACTATGTGGCTTTAAGCAGCTGCATGGCCCATGGCCATGCGGATCCCACCACAATGGACTGCATCTGGGAACAGAGGCTAACCTAGCCAGATACTAAACTGGTGTGTACTTTAATATGGAGCAGAAACTCTGGACACTGGTTTTAATTCTGACCCTGCTGAAGACAAGATTGGACTTCTTCCATGGCAGTACAGACAGAGATGGGACCTTAAAGGGGAACTCCCTTGATTTTACAGCATCAATAAAGCTTTCCATGCAGCCCCATCCTCCCGTGGGGACATGAGGATTTTTTTTTCTCCACATCACCCCAAGAACTCCACTTCCACCAATAACACTTCCATTCCCACAATAAGGCTTGATGTGGTTCGAAATCCTTGTGTACAATGGAGGAATATTTGCACCAGGAAACAAGGTCATGGATGGGATCTTTTTAAGCTCCTCATGCCACTAAACCAATAGGCAAAGAAGGGAGTTGCTGTATTTTAGGTAATTAAATCTAATTGTAAGGGGAAATTAGGTTGTTGCTACACAATGGGACAAATGAGATTATGTTTGGAATCCAGAGGCTTCACAGTTGGGCAAGGGAGTAACAAGAAGTGGTGCCTCTTGTTACTTCCTTGCCCAACTGTCCTCATCAACTGAACATTACAACAACCCAATAGAGGAAGGACCACAGGATTCACATACTTCAGGAATAAAGGTTTGTGACACTCAACCAGATAAAAACCTCATCTGTCCAGGTGCTGCAAGAAGGTAAGAGAAGAAAGGCAGCTATGGTTTACCAATTTAGCCTCATGAATAGTCACCGAGGAGAAAAATGTAGCACTATGCTTTATGTTCCTTTTATTTCTCCTCCCCCACACACCACATCTATTTTTTAAAATATATTTTATTGATTTTTCAGAGAGGAAGAGAGAGGGATAGAGAGTTAGAAACATCGATGAGAGAGAAACATCGATCAGCTGCCTCCTGCACACCCCCCACTGGGGATGTGCCTGCAACCAAGGTACATGCCCTTGACCGGAATCGAACCCGGGACCCTTCAGTCCGCAGGCCGACGCTCTATCCACTGAGCCAAACCGGTTTCGGCAACCACCACCTCTATTTTTTTTAATTTTTTTTTAAATTTATTGATTAAGGTATCACATATTTGTCCTCGTCCCCCCATGGACTACTCCAGCCATGAAGACAGAAGAGAAGCAGTCCAGAGACGGAAGATGCTGATGTGGCCTTCCCATACTAGCAGTTAGCAGCTGTGCATCACTGCAGATTGCCCAGGACCAAACCGGACAGAGTCGGACCTGCATTACCACCATTTGTCCACCATCCAGAACTGAAATGTCAGTGCTGACATGTACACATAAGGAACTGTTGGACATTGAAATTGGGTCTCAAAAGAACTGTTGGCCCAGAAAGAAACTCACTACACACTGATTCATTTACCTGTCACCATAACCATTATTGCTTGTCACCACCTCTATTTTAATGAATAATGTCAGTAGTGGCTAATGTTTTAGGTGAAGTATGAGCAAAATAACATCACCCTATATGCTTAATTGTATGACTTCATGCAACCCCTTTGGTGGAGACAAAATTTTCTCTCTGATGGTCAAGAATGGATACTAAACTACAAAAGAGGTGGGCTGGACAATGTTAGGTATCTTTCATTTGCCCCTCTAGCTCCACTCTTCACCTTTCTTCAACCTGTGCCCCAGGAGGCTGACCTATATGGACTATATTGATGAGATCTCATGACTTCTGATTTCCAACTGGATTCAGCTAATGGGGAAAAAGGACAAGAGATCAGAAGGAAGGAGAAAAGTGAGATCAAGGTGTTTTGTGTTTTTTTTTTATGAAATGTCAGCTCAGGCTGACAATGACCATGCTCTGTTCAAGGTGGCCTTCTATACACAAATCTTACCTTCATAGTTCTAATCCCTACAGGCCTAGAAGTAGTAAAAGCTAATTTTTACTAGCCCCAGGTTACTGGACTATGCCACATGGTTCTTCTACACTCTGTCAACACCTTTGTAAATAGCCAGTTTGTAAATAAACCCTTTCAAATTATCCTAATTTGTATACATCATCTGTTAAATGATTGGTTCTCTAATTGATACAATCCTCCTGGGCAGTGTTCTTAGTACAGCCTCCTATCTAGGGTTAGGTGGGGGTGTGTGTATGTGCCAGATATCTATATGCCAATTTCTAAAGGGTTACTTTATACATATGTGTATATATGGATATATATTAGGGGTAATCAAGTTTTACCCTGTGACTTGATTACAAGTGTCTTTTAGAAATTGTTAAAGATTTATGCAAAATTACAAAGGACTATTGAGCATATAGAAATCATACATATGGGATTTTGGTTAGGTCTAGAAAGATGTGGCCATTAGGCAGAAGCAACAACTACTTAATAACCATAGAATACCTTTTGTTAAGTTTCGATTTTTTTTAGTCGATATTCATTTTTCTATTTTTATTTTGCTTTTTATGTACTGAAATATTATTGAGATTAGTTTGAACTACATTCCATCATGGATTTTATTCACTGGTTTCCCTACTGTTCATTTGTGATATATTTAATGAGGTTTTAATCACTGTTCTGTTGTACTGGTAAAATCTTTATCCAGGAAAGAGGGTATAATAAAGGAAATCATGTTCTTGTGGATTATATCTGAAGATGTAGGTAAATTAATTCTATTAAGGTTAAGATATGAAGTAGATATGATTAATCTTTAAAACACATTTAGGTAAAATAATTGAATAAAGATTAGAATATTGGGTGGCTGGGTTGAAAATAAGATATATTGATAACCTAATAATTACTTTTTTAGGGAGGGCACTAAATAAAAGGATTACAATTATTCTGTAAAAAGAAACAATCCATATCATGAAGAGAAGATGGGAGAAAATGAAGTCTTAAAATATACAGGGAGCCTGGCTGGTGTGGCTCATTAGTTGAGCAATGACCTATGAATCAGGAGGTCAGGATTCCATTCCCAGTCAGGGCACATTCCTGGGTTGCAGGCTCGGTCCATGGTGGGGGTGTGTGCAAGAGGCATCCAATCAATGATTCTCTTTCATCATTGATGTTTCTAGCTCTCTATCCCTCTCCCTTCCTCTCTGAAATCAATAAAAATATATTTTAAAAAATACAGGGGATTTATTTTACTATTTACACTTTGGTGATAGATCAATATGGATACATACACACATGGAGGGTTTAAAACCTAAAATTCCTATGGGTTATCTCATATAATTGTAGGGTTGCTTGAGACAGTCTGTCTCCAAGGCCTGCACTTTTTTTTCGGTTCTATGATCTTTTTCTTTTTTTCATTTTTAATTTCTTTATTGAGTAAGGTATCACATATTTGTCCTTATCCCCCCATTCCCATCCCACATCCCTCCCCACACATGCCCCCACCCCCCGGTTGTCCTCAACCACTGGTTAGGCTCATATGCTTGCACACAAGTCCTTTGGTTGATCTCTCCCCTTTACCCTCACCCTCCCCTACCCTCCCTCTGAGGCCCGACAGTCTGATCCATGCCTCCTTGTTTCTGGGTCTGTTCTTGTTCATCAGTCTATGTTGTTCATTATTACCCCTAGATGAGTGAGATCATGTGCTATTAGAAATACACTTATAAGAACCGAAAATGAGACAAGCAATAATGGTTATGGTGACAGGCAAATGAATCAGTGTGTAGTGAGTTTCTTTCTGGGCCAACAGTTCTTTTGAGATCCAATTTCAATGTCCAACAGTTCCTTTTGTGTACATGTCAGCACTGACATTACAGTTCTGGATGGTGGACAAATGGTGGTAATGCAGGTCTGACTCTCTCTGGTTTGGTCTTGGAAACCTGCAGTGATGCACAGCTGCTAAATGCTAGTATTGGAAGGCCACATCAGCGTCTTCCATCTCTGGACTGCTTCTCTTCTGTCTTCATGGCTGGAGTAGTCCTGTTGATTCCTCTCTGTTGCTAGAATCCACATGGTCTCGGAGTTGTTTTCTGAAAATATACAAACATATTCTCGAACCAAAAGTTAATAAAGGAATATTTTCTATAAATTTGACTTGGGATCCTATTTCATTTTTTGCCCAAATGATTTTCCTCTGGCTTGTTTTGACACCTTTGTTTTTCATGTGTGTCTTGCTTTTAGCCTTACAATTAATTTTCTAAAGTATTAATTTTCTAGATGTAATTTACTTACAGGATATTTTTCCTTACATGATATTCCTCTACTATCCCCTCCTTTTTTGATTTAAATGTTAGGAGGCTTTTGAAAATTTTATAATGTAGTCTTGATGGCTTTCAAATTTTAATTTTTTGCACTATAATATTACTGTTTTAGGTTCATTACATGGTGCACAATTTTATCATGAGATGAAGTACCAATAAAAATTTTAGTTAACACTTTAGGAACACCTTTTTGTCCAGTACATTTAATTTTTCTAGAATATTCGCTTGTTTCAACTAGCCAATTTAAATTTGCCTGAAAACTTGACTACTATTTTACTGTCAAATTTATTACTCTAACAACAATCTTATTTTACCTTGTAAATATTGGTGGAAGGGATTATTTGCCTACTTGAGTAGGTCCTGAGCATTCCTGGTGGTAGGCTGGATTTAGATATCATAAACCCACTTCCCCACACCATGGGTACAAGACAACTCAAACAATTCTTGTTGGAGTGAGAGGGCAGCTGCTGTCGGCCAAGTCTGTCAGTCACCTGGGTCCTGATCTGAGCTGGGCATGGGAAGCATGAAGCAGCCATGGGGGCAGGAGACCTCCCTCAGAAGGGGCTAGGGTTCAGGCGCCTGCAATGTTGGGGGGTGAGGGTCTGTGCCCCACCTCTGTTGATCCCCAAATTCTCTCCTAATGGCCCCTCTGCGACTGTGCCTGTCTTAGAAGGCCTGCACTTTTAATCTCCGCACTGCATTGTCCCTAAATTTGGCATTTCAATTGTGCACCTCTGATTGCAAATGAAGTTCAGGGCAAGAGTTGCAGCATGGATAAAAAAAACACAAAACAGTAATGTATGCCATGCCCCTGTTTCATAGCACTTAGTGGCAAATATATAACTCTTTTTAGATAAATAATTGGCAGCTAAGTTCTAACCTAGGTTCTGAATTGTGATGGGAGGGATGTAACCTTATGGCTATCAATGGACAGCTGCAACTATTTATGTACAGATAAAGCTTAGTACTACTCATATAAAAAGGGATTTGCAAGTCCAGAGACAAAGTATATAAACACTACAACAATCCTGCCATGAGTTGGGAAAGAGATAATACAAAGTCCCTTTGTTTGGTGTGAGACTTAATTGCCTATAGTAGTCCTTCAGAGAAAGGTGGGGGAGGGAGGATGTGTGTGTTGTCTTTTGGCCACACTATTATTTTAATCCTCTATGTTGATAAAATGTTGTCAAAGGAAAGGGGATGGACAATGGGTTAAAAAAATTAAATTTCAGTATAAACTAAAAGTTTTTGGAGATATCCTGTTAAATAATTTCTATAAAACAGGTTTTCATGAAACTACTATGTAGTCAGACTTAACAAAAAAATATAAACGCCTTCCTGACTTATCAGCATTATTGTCTAAAACATTTTTAAAAAAAATAGTTTTTATTAGTTTTAGAGAGAGAGAAATGGAGAGAGAGAAACATAAATGTGAGAAACACTGGTTGCCTCCCGCACCCACCCCAATTGGGTACTGAACTAGCAATCTGGGCATGTGCCCAGACCTGGAATCAAACATAAAAGATTCAAATAATAGTGTGGCAACCTTCCAGTGCATGGCATGACACTCAACCAACTGAGCCACACCAGTCAGGGCTGTCTAAAGCTCTTTGATGAAATTCCAGAGTCTAAAACTACCAGGTGGGAACACTAACCTCATAGTTGGAAGGCCTGTTACACAACACAATGTATAAACCAAATATAGACACACTTTCAGGTTTTCCTCCTTGTATGAAGAATAACCTGTCTTTTACAAGGTCATCAAAATGTTTTTCTCTATATATTTTTAAAAATTCTTTATTGTTTAAAGTGTTACATATAGTATTACATATGTCTCCTTTTCCCCCATAGACTCTCCCCGGCCACCACCCCTCAACCCCCGGCATATGCCCTCATTCCCCTAGTGTCTATGTCCATTGGTTATGCTTACTAGTATATGCATGCATACACGTCCTTGGGTTGATCTCTTATCCCCACCCCACTCCCCAATCTTCCCCTGCCTTCCCTCTGAAGTTTGTCTGTCTGTTCAATGCTTATCTGTCTCTGGATCTATTTTTGTTCATCAGTTTATGTTGTTCATTATATTCCACAAATGAGTGAGATCATGTAATATTTATCTTTCTCCAACTGGCTTTGCTTAGCAAAATGCTCTCCATGTCCATCCATGCTGTTGTGCATGGTAAGATTTCTTTCTTTTTTACTGCAGCATAATATTCCCTTGTGTAGATGTACCACTGCTTTTAATCCACTCATCCGTTTCCAAATCTTGGCTATTGTAAATTATGCTGCTATGAATATAGGGGTGCATATGTCCTTTCTGATTGGTGTTTCTGATTTCTTGGGCTATATTACCAGAAGTGGGATTACTGGGTAAAATGGGAGTTCCATTTTTAACTTTTTGAGGAAACTCAATACTGTTTTCCACAGTGGCTGCATCAGTCTGCATTCCCACCAACAGTGCACTAGGGTTCCTTTTTCTCCACATCCTTGCCTACAGTTGCTTGTCGATTTGTTGAAGATAGCCATTCTGACAGGTGTGAGATGGTATCTCATTGTTGTTTTGTTTTCCATCTCTGGGATGATTAGTGACTTTGAGCATATTTTCATAGGACTCTTGGCCTTCTGTATGTCCACTTTTGAAAGGTATCTATTTAACTCCTTTGCTCACTGTTTGATTGGATTTTTTATCATCCTTTTGTTAAGATGTATAAGTTCCCAATAAATTTTGGAGATTAGGCCCTTATTGGAAATAACATTGGAAAATATATTCTCCCATGCAGTGGGCTTTCTTATTGTTTTGTTGATGGTTTCTTTGAGAAGCTTTGTATTTTGATGTAGTCCCATTTGTTTATTTTCTCCTTAGTTTTCATTGCCCTAGGAGCTGTATAGGTAAAGATATTGCTAAGACAAAGTCTGCTATTTTGCTGCCTATGTATTCATCTAAGATTTTTATGGTTTTACGTCTTATGTTGAAGTCTTTTATCCATTTTGAGTTTATTTTTGTGTATGGTGTAAGTTGGTGGTCTAGTTTCATTTTTTTGCATGTATATGTCCAATTTTCCCAACACCATTTATTGAAGAGACTGTCTTGACTCCATTGTATGTTCATGCCTCCTTTGTCAAATATTAATTGAGCATAGTGGTTTGGGTCGATATCTGGATTCTCTATTCTGTTCCATTGATTTATATGTCTGTTCTTGTGCCAGTACCATGCTGTTTTGAGAACAGTGGCTTTGTAATACAGCTTGAAGTATGGTATTGAGATCCCTCCTACTTTATTCTTCTTTCTCAGGATTGCTGTGGTTATTCGGGGTCTTTTTTTATTCCAGATGAATTTTTGGAGAGTTCTTTCTAGGTCTGTGAAATATGATTTTGGTATTTTAATGGGGAGTGCGTTGAATCTGTAGATTGCTTTGGGTAGTATGGACATTTTAATGATGTTGATTCTACCAATCCATGAACATGGTATGTTCTTCCATCTGTTTACGTCTTCCTCTATCTCTTTTTTCAGTGTTGTGTAGTTTTCCATGTATAGGTCTTTTACCTCCTTAATTAAGTTTATTCCTAGGTATCTTAATTTTATTGGTGTGATGGTAAATGGGATTGATTATTTAGTCTCTCTTTCTGTAAGTTCACTATTGGTGTATAGAAATGCCATAGATTTCTTGGCGTTAATTTTGTATCCTGCTACATTGACAAATTCATTTATTAAATCTAATAGTTTTTTGATGGAGTCTTTCTGGTTTTTTATGTACAATATCATGTCATCTGCAAATAAAGACAGCTTTACTTGTTCTTTTCCAATTTGGATGCCTTTTATTTCTTCTTCTTGTCTAATTGCAATAGCTAATACTTCCAGTACTATGTCAAACAGGAGTGGTGAGAGTGGGCATCCCTGTATTGTTCCTGTTCTTAGGGGAAATGGTTTTAGTTTTTGCCCATTGAGTATGATGTTGGCTGTGGGTTTATCATATATAGCTTTTATTATGTTGAGGTATGATCCTTCTATTCCCAAGTTGTTGAGAGTTTTTATCAAGAAAGGGTGTTGGCTTTTGTCAAATGCTTTTTCTTCATCTATTGATATGACTATGTGATTTTTATCTCTCAATTTGTTTATGTGATGTATCACGTTTATTGATTTGCGGACATTGTACCATCCTTGCATCCCTGGGATAAATCCTACTTAGTCCTGGTGTATGATCTTTCTGATGTACTGCTGGAGCCGATTTGCTAGAATTTTGTTGAGGATTTTGGCATCTGTGTTCCTGAGGGATATGGGCCTGTGGTTTTGGTATTAGGTTGATGCTGGCCTCATAGAAGGAGTTTGGAAGTGTTCCTTCCTCTTGAACTTTTTGGAATAGTCTGAGGAGGATAGGTTTTAGTTCTTCTTTGAATGTTTGGTAAAACTCTCCTGTGAAGCCGTCTGGCCCCGGGCTTTTGTTTGCCGGAAGCTTTTTGATGACTGCTTCAATTTCTTCCATAGTTATTGGCCTGTTGAGCTGTTTAGATTCTTCCTGATTGAGTTTTGGAAGGTTATATTTTTCTAGGAATATGTCCATTTCCTCCAGGTTGTCCAGTTGTTTGGAATAGAGATGTTCGTAGTATTTTGTAACAATCCTTTGTATTTTGGAGGGGTCTGTTGTTATTTCACCTCTTTCATTTCTGATTTTGTTTATTTGGTTCCTGTCTCTTTTTGCTTCTTGGTGAGCCTGGCTAGAGGTTCATCAATCTTGTTTATCCTTTCAAAGAACCAGCTCTTGGTTTTGGTGATCTTTTGTATTGTTTCTTTGGTCTCTATGCCGTTGATCTCTGCTCTGATCTTAATTATTTCCTTCCTTCTGCTTACACTGGGCTTTTCTTGTTGCTCTCTCTCTAACTCTTTGAGTTGTAGGGTTAAGTAATTTATTACTATTGTTTCTTGTTTTTTTGCAATAGGCTTGTGGAGCTATGAACTTCCCTCTCAGAACTGCTTTCGCTGTGTCCCATAGATTTTGGATTGTTGTGTTTTCTTTTTTCTTTTTTTTATATATTTTATTGATTTTTTTACAGAGAGGAAGAGAGAGGGATAGAAAGTTAAAACATCGATGAGAGAGAAACATTGATCAGCTGCCTCTTGCACACCCCCTACTGGGGATGTGCCCGCAACCAAGGTACATGCCCTTGACTGGAATCAAACCTGGGACCCTTGAATCCGCAGGCCGATGCTCTATCCACTGAGCCAAACCGGTTTCGGCGGACTGTTGTGTTTTCATTGTCATTTGTTGCCATGATGTTTTTTATTTCTTCTTTGATGTCTTTGGTAACGCAGTCATTCTTTAATATCATGCTGTTTAGTCTCCATGTGTTTGATTTTTTTGGATTGTTTTTATTGTAATTGATTTCCAATTTTATGCCACTGTGATATGAGAAGATGCTTGATATGATTTCTATCTTCTTGAATTTGGAGAGACTTTGCCTATGTCCTAACATATAGTCTATCTTTGAAAATGACCCATGTGCACTTGAGAAGAATGTATATTCTGTGGCTTTGGGGTGAAATGTTCTGAAGATGTCGATTAATTCCATCTGGTCTAGTGAGTCATTTAGGATTGATGTTTCTTTGTTGACTTTTTGTTTAGTGGATTTGTCCAATGGTGATAGTGGAGTATTAAAGTCTCCTACTATGATTGTATTGCTGTCAATCTCTCCTTTGATATCTTCCAGGAGTTTTTTTTTTTATTTATTTATTTGGGTGCTCCTGTATTGGGTATATATATGTTTACCAGAGTTATTTCTTCTTGTTGGATTGCTCCCTTTAGTATTATGAAGTGGCCTTTGTTATCTCTTGTTATGTCCTGCACTTTGAGATCTAATTTGTCAGATATAAGTATTGCTACCCCAGCCTTTTTTTCTTTTCCATTCGCCTGGAAAACCTTTTTCCATCCCTCCACTCTCAGTCTATATGAGTCTTTTTTCCTGTGGTGGGTTTCCTGTAGACAGCAGATATATGGGTTTTGTTTTCTTATCCAGTCCATTACCCTATGTCTTTTGATTGGGGAATTCAATCCATCTACATTTAAAGTTATTATTATTATTATTTTTAATATATTTTATTGATTTTTTTACACAGAGGAAGAGAGAGGGATAGAGAGTTAGAAACATCGATGAGAGAGAAACATCTATCAGCTGCCTCTTGCACACCCCCTACTGGGGATGTGCCCGCAACCAAGGTACATGCCCTTGACCGGAATCGAACCTGGGACCCTTGAGTCCGCAGGCTGACGCTCTATCCACTGAGCCAAACTGGTTGCGGCTAAAGTTATTATTGATAGGTACTTATTTGTCATAATTTTTATTCTATACCCATGTGTTCCTTTTTTGCTTCTTCTTTCTTTCTTTCTTTCTTTCTTTCTTTCTTTCTTTCTTTCTTTCTTTTTTACAGCAGACCTTTTAGCATTTCTTGCATTGCTGATTGCTGGTTTGGTGCTGATAAATTCCCTTAGTCCTTTTTTGTCTGTGAAGCTCCTGATTTCACCTTCAATTTTGATTGATAGCCTTGCTAGGTACAGCATTCTTGCATTCAGATGCTTCCTTTGCATGACTTTGTATATTTCATTCCATTTCCTTCTGGCCTGATGAGTTTCTGTTGAGAAATCAGTTGTTAGTCTGATGGGGGTTCCTTTGTATGTAACTTTCTGTCTCTCTCTGGCCACTCTTAAGATTCTTACTTTGTCGTTGGTGTTTGCCAATTTTATTATAATGTGCCTTGTTGTCCGTCTTTTGGGGTTCATTTTGCTTGGGACTCTGCGAGCTTCTTGGATTTGTGTGGGTTTTTTCTTCCCTATATCAGGGAAGTTTTCTGTCATTATTTCTTCAAACAGGTTTTCTATTCCTTGTTCAGTTTCCTTTCCTTCTGTAACCCCTATTATTCGGATATTGTTTTGTTTTGTGTTGTCCCAAAGTTCCCTTAGGCTCTCCTCCTGCTTTCTAATTTTTTTTTCTTCTAGAAGCTGCTCTACTTGGGTATTTTTTTCCATCTTGTTTTTTAGCTCACTTATGCGGTCCTCTGCTTCTTCTAGTCTACACTTGATGCTTTCTATTGAGTTCTTTATAGCAGCGATGTCATTTTTCATTTCTTCTTGGTTCTTTTTCATTTCCTCTTGGTTCTTACTCATATTGTCGAATTTGTCTTCCATTCTTTTCAGCCACCTTATGACCATTTCTCTGAATTCTTTCTCTGATAGGTTGCTTGCCTCTAATTCGTTTACTTCCTTTTCTGGTGATGCCTGCTTTTCTTTCTTATGGGAGCTGTTTCTTTGTCTCCCCATGGTCTCTCTTCTCCGATGTCTGGTTATGTAGTTCTCTCTCTCCTTATCCCAGGCGAAATCTGACCTTTCCTTGGTGCAATGAAGAGTTTCCTTGAATCCACATGTTTGCGCCAATTGGGGACGGGTGTTCTGGTGCTCACAGCTGTTCAGTGTTCACCGTTGTGGAAAATCAGGCCTCCGATAAAATCCTTTTTCCCTTGCAAGATGGCGAGGTCTCCCCCTCTGAGCCCGCAGCTCCGGGAGGGGCCCCAGCCGTTGTGGGTGCTGCATGGTCAGGAGAACCCTGCCTAGCACTCCACCACCTTCTCCTGGAGTTCAGCTTTCCCCTAGCTTGCTAACAAACACTCCCCATGAGAACCTCAGCTGCTCCTTCACTCTGCTCCAGGACCAGGCTCGGAATACATCTCTATTCTCTTTAGTTTCTCTTTCTTTGAGTTCATTATTGGTGTGTATAAAGCCCTAGATTTCTGGGTATTAATTTTGTATCCTGCTGCATTGCCAAATTTATTTATTAAAACTAGTAGTTTTTTGGTGGAGTCTTTATGATTTTCTATGTAAAAACATCATATCATCTGTGAATAATGACAGTTTTACTTCTTCTTTTCCAATTTGGATGCCTCTTATTTCTTTATCTTGGCTGATCACTATGGCTAGCACTTCCTGAACTATGTTGAACAGAAGTGATGAATGTGGGCATCGCTGTCTTGTTCCTGTTCTTAGGGGAAATGGTTTTAGTTTTTCCCCATTGAGTATGATGTTGGCTGTAGGTTTGTCATATCAGACTTTTATTATGTTGAGGTATGATCCCTCTATTCTCACTTTGCTGAGAGTTATCAAGAAAGCGTGTTGGATTTTGTCAAATGCTTTTTCTGCATCAATTGATATGACTATGTTATTTTTACCTCTCAATTTGTTTATGTTATGTATCCCGTTTATTGATTTGCAGATATTATACCATCATTGCATCCCTGGAATAAATCCCACTTGGTCATGGTGTATGATCTTTCTAATGTAGTGTTAGATCATATTTTCTAGAATTTTGTTGAGGATTTTATTATCTATGTTCATCAGGGATATTGGCCTGTAATTCTCTTTCTTTATATTGTCTTTATCTGGTTTTGGGATTAGGGTAATGCTGGCTTCATATAAAGAGATTGGAAGTGGGCCTTCCTCTTGAATTTTTTTGGAATAGTATGAGGAGGATAGGTTTTAGTTCTTCTTTGAATCTTTGATAAAACTCCCATGTGAAGCCTCTGGCCCAGAACTTTTGTTTGCTGAAAGTTTTTTGATGACTGCTTCAATTTTCTCCATAGTTATTAGCCTATTCAGATTTCTCTTATTTGTCCTGATTGAGTTTTGGAAGGTTGTATTTTTCTAGGAATGTGTTCATTTGTTCTAGGTTGATGAGTTTGTTGGAATAGAGTTGTTCATAGTGTGTGGGTTTTTTTTTTTTTTATGATCCTTTATATTTCTGTGGGGTCTGTTGTTATTTTGCCTCTTTCATTTCTGATTTTTTGGGGGGTACTCTCTCTTTGCTTCTTGATGAGCCTGGATAGAGGCTCATCAATCTTGATTATCCTTTCACAGAACCAGCTCTTGGTTTCATTGATCTTTTGTTGTATTTTTTTTTTGTCTCTATGCAATTTATTTCCACTCTGATATTTATTCTTTACTTCTTTCTGCTCACTCTTGGCTTTTCTTGTTGCTGTCTTTCTAATTCTTTAAGTTGTAGACTTAGATAATTTAATACCAGTTTTTCTTGTTTTTTGAAGGAGGTCTGTAATACTATGAACTTCCCTCTCAGGACTGCTTTCACTGTGTCCCATAGATTTTGGATTGTTGTGTTTTCATTGTCATTTGTTTCTAGGGTGTTTTTATATCTTTTTTGATCTCTTTGGTAACCCAATCATTGTTTAATAGCATCTTATTTTGGCTCTAAGTGTTTGAATTTTTTATTGTAGTTTATTTCTAATATTATGCCATTGTGATCTGAGAAGATGCTTGATATGATTTCAATCTTCTTGAATTTGTAGAAACTATGCCTATGACCCAATATGTGATCTATCTTTGAAAATGTCCCATGTGAACTTTAGAAGAATGTATATTCTATAGCTTTCGGATGAAATGTTCTATAAGATGTCAATTAAGTCCATCTGATCTAGAGAGTTGTTTAGGATTGCTGTTTCTTTGCTGATTTTTTTATCTAGAGGATTTATCCAGTGATGTCATTGGGGTATTAAAGCCTCCTACTATGATTGTACTGCTGTCAATCTCTCCCTTGATATCTTCCAGAAGTTTTTTTTTAAAATGTATTTGGGTGCTACTGCATTGAGTGCATATACATTTACCAGAGTTATATCCTCTTGTATCGATTTCTTTAGTATTATGAAGTGGCCTTCCCTATCTCCTGTTATGGTCTTCACTTTGAGGTCTATTTTGTCAGATATAAGTATTGCTACCTCAGCTTTTTTTTTTTTCATTTTTATTTGCCTGAAAAAATATTTTTCCATCCCTTAACTTTCAGTCTGTGTAAGTCCCTTGTTCTGAGGTGGATCTTTTGTAAACAGCATATATATGGGTAATCTTTTCTTATTCATTCAGTCACTCAATGTCTTTTGATTGGAGCATTTAGTCCATTTATGTTTAATATTATTATTGATAGATACTTGTTTGTAGCCATTTATATCCTTTATGCCTGTGTTCCTTCTTCCCTTTCTATTTCTTCTTTATAACAACAGTCCCTTTAGCATTTCTTTCATTGCTGTCTTGGGAGTGGTAAATTCCCTTAGCCTTTTTTTTTTTCTGTGAAGCTCCTGATTTCTCATTCAATTTTGAATGATAGCCTTGCTGGGTAGAGTATTCTTGGATTCAGTCTCTTGCTTTGAATCACTTTGTATACTTCATTCCATTCCCTTCTGACTTGATGTTTTTCTGTTGAGAAATCATTTGATAATCTAATAGAAGATCTTTTGTAGGTAACTCTCTGTCTCTCTCTTACAGTCTTTAAGATTCTCTTTTTGTCATTAATGTTTGCCATTGTAATTATGACATGTCTTGGTGTGGATCCTTTTGGATTCATCTTGTTTGGGCATCTCTGTGCTTATGTGATGTTTTCTTCCTTAAATCAGGGAAGTTTTCTTTCATTATTTCTTCAAACTAGAGGCCTATTGCATGATATTTGTGCAAGAATAGGCCTTCCTTCCCCAGGCTTCACTCCCAGCTGCCCAGGATCCACCAAGCCCCTGCTCCCGGGTGGCCCAGGATCCAGCAAGTCCTCGCTCCCGGCTAGAGCACAATTCCTGTAGCTCCTTCCACCCCCCTACCCCTCAAAGCAGGCATCCTGCCCCACCTGGCCACTCCGCACTTGCATATGCAAATTAACCCGCCATCTTTGTCAGGTTAATTTGAATATTCACTCCTGCTTGGCTGTGGGCATAGTGGAGGTACAGTCAATTTACATGTTTGTCTATTATTATGTAAGATAGGTTTTCTAATCCTTGCTCCTCCTCTTGTCCTTCTGGCACCCCTATTATATATATATATATATATATTTCATGCTGTCTCAAAGCTCCCTTAAGCTCTCCTCCTGCTTTCTAATTTTTTTCTCCAGTGGCTGTTCAGGTTGGGTGTGTTTCCTGCTCTATCTTCTAACTCACTTATTTGGTCCTTCACTTCTTCTAGTCTACTATTGAAACCTTCCATAGTGTTTTTTATTGTAGCTATATCATTCTTGATTTAATCTTGATTCTTACATAAGTTGTTGATTTTCTCATCCATCCACTTTATGAGCTCTATGACTCTTACTCTGAATTCCTTTTCTGACATATTGCATGCCTCCGTTTCATTTAGTGCCCTTTATGGCAATTCCTTCTTTTCTTTCCTTGGGTGTTTGTTTCTTTGTCTCCCTATTTTTGTTGTCTCTTTCTGGCCTTGGGCACCTTGCTTAGGGTTTGAGGGGTTCAAGACCCTATCATGGCAATGGTTTGGAAATCATTAGCCCAGAGGCTGTGTCTGCCTGAGTTTCATGCCTTTATTGTCTCTGCTCTGAGTTGTATCCCCTTGTTTCACAGAACTGGTTCCTACGTTTTCTGTTTTAGGTACTCAGGCTGGTGGGAGCATGTGCACAGTTCCTCCAGTGTGGGACTCCCTGTGAGTACCCAGAGCCCTCTGTCATGCAATTCATTGTGCAGCCCAGGCACCCATGGCAGGGTGGCACCCTAAGTCCCTCTGGCAGCTCACTTGTGGCACGGTCCTGTGACCCCTGGCTAGGCACACTGGCTTGGTCTGGGTCACCCTGACCACCCTTTCCTATGTCCCGGAGTGAGAAATTTGCTGGATTGTTCCAGGTAGCCACTTCTGGACTGTCCCAAGGGCCAGGGAAAAGTGGGTGCGGGTTGCTCTGGGTTGCACAGTCACAGCTCCTCTGTTGCATGAGTGGGGTGCATGCCAGGTTACTTTAGGCTGCTTTGGCATCAAGACCCTGGACTCAGGGTGGAGTGGGCACAGGTTGCTCTGGGTCACACATTCCCTGCTTTCTTGTAGCCCAGAGTGAGATGCACACTATGTTACTCCAGTTTGCTCTTCCTAAGTGTGGAGTGGGAGTGGGTTGCCCTGGGTCACTCAGTCTGCACTCCCCTGTCACCTGGGGTGAGATGTGTACTGGGTTGCTCAGGATGGCCCCAACAGTACTGTCGTGGGGACCAGGGTGGTGTGGGTGTGGGTTGCTCTGGATTTCACAGTCAGAGTTCCACTTTGGCCCATACTGGGGCATGCTCTGGGTTGCTCCAGGTTGCCCTGACAGCAGGCCCCAGCACTGGGGGTGGAGCAGGTTCCAGGTGCTCCAGGTCAGGCTAGCAGCATGGTTCCTGGGTCTGGGGTGGGGTGGGGATGGGGCAAAGTGTTCCCCCTGGCTTGCACTCACTGTGGGGTCTTGGAGTCAGATCCTAGGATGCTGGGTCCCAGTAAGCTGGTGAGGAGGACTGGTGCAGGAGCTCACTATGGTGGTGCAAGCTCCCTGCAGACATCTGTAATACTGCTAGGAGGTACTGTGCTACTTACTGCTGGGCCATGGTGGTGGTTCCATGTGGGTCATGGCTGGCAACCGGTGTTCTCTAGGCATCCTTTGTCCTTCCTTATTGAAAACTGTCTCCTCATCTGGGTCTAATTTGTTAATTCAGGGTGAATGTTCCCCAATTTAGTTGCTTTTCTGGCCTGGCCCTAGGAGGAGGTGCACAACACTGCTTCCTATTTAGCCACCATTTTTTTCTTCTGGTCATGGATTTTTTTTAAAAATAAAGTCCATGCAATTATTTGAGGACTTAATATAACCATTTTAACTTATAAAATAGTTATAAATTGGTTTCTATTTATATTTCATAAGTTTCCATGGAGCTATGGCATTTTGAGTTCTCAGTAAGATAACAGAAGAGGCGATCATTTTACAGTATATAAAATAACTCTATAAATTTTTATTTCAGCTCAAATTAAAGGAAAAAAAAATAAGAAATCTACTTCCCTAAATGGGCAAAAAAATACTCAAATAACTAGCAATAAGGCCATTATATATATATATATATATATATATATATATATATATATATATGCTTAACTGACCAGCTGACCAGCCAACTGGCTGACTGGCTGGTAGCTATGACATGCACTGATGCACTGACCACCTGGGGGCAGATGCTCTACTCAGGAGTGGAAACCAAAGGCATGGAACATGGAACAGACTGATGAATTTCAGAGGGAAGAGGGTAGGAGGAGGACAGGAAGAGATTAACCAAAGATCTTATATGCATACCCTGTAGGGTTTGGGCTGAAACTGGCTCTCTGACATTCCCCGAGGGGTTCCAGATTGCTAGAGGGCGCAGGCCAGGCCGAGGACTCCACTGGTGCATGAATCCATTCACTGGGCCTCTAATCCTTTCTAATAATAGACAAATATGCAAATTGACCATACCTCCGACACACACAAGCCACACCCACAAGCCACACCTACCATCCAATCAGAGGGAGTATGCAAATTAACCCAAACCAAGATGGCGACAGCCACAGAGAGCAAGGTTTCCTAGTTAACAGAGGAGGCCAAGCTTTCCGCCTGCCCTTGCCAGGCCTAAGCCTCCATTCAAGCTACAAAGTTTCAATTATAGAAGGTAAACAAATTCAAACAAATGGCGGCAGAATGGAGCTTGAGAGAGCAGGCCAGGGTTGCCGCCGGCAACAGGGGAAGCAAAGCTTTCAGCACACCCTGGCCGGGCCCACCCCCTTAAGGCAACAAAGTTTCAATTATAACCCCAACACAAATGGCTGCCGGCCTCAGAGGGAGCTCCAGGCTTGGCTCCGCTCCAGGCTACAAAGTTTCAATTGTAGAAGGAAAATAAATTCCAGATACCAGGGCCTCCCCTTGGGTTGCCAGGGGGCGTGGCCGGCCTGAAAACCACCACAGGCCCCTCGCTCAGGCCGCCCCACGCCCCAAGGGAACCCCACCTGATCCGGGACACCCTTCAGGGCAAACCATCTGGCCCCTACCTGTGCACCAGGCCTCTATCCTATCTAATAAAAGAGTAATATGCAGATTGATCATCACTGCAACACACAATATAGCTGCCCCCATGTGGTCAAAGATCCTGCCACCATGTGGACACAAGATGGCCACCATAAGATGGCCAGCAGGAGAGGGCAGTTGGGAGGCACCCGGCCTGCAAGGGAGGGCAGTTGAGAGGGACCAAGCCTGCAAGGGAGGGCAGTTGGAGGTGATCAACCCTGCAGGAGATGGCAGTTAAGGGTGACCAGGCAGGCAGAGGAGGGAAGTTGGGGGCAAACAGGCTGGCAGCGGAGTGGTTAGGGGGTGATCAGGCTGGCAGGCAGAAGTGGTTAGGGGCAACCAGGAAGGCAGGCAGGCAAGCAGTTGGGAGCCAGCAGTCCTGGATTGTGAGAGGGATGTCCGACTGCCCGTTTAGGCCCGATCCTGGAATCGGGCCTAAACGGGCAGTCGGACATCCCTCAAGGGGTCCCATATTGGAGAGGGTACAGGCTGGGCTGAGGGACAACCCCCCTCTGTGTACGAATTTCGTGCACCAGGCCTCTAGTTAATAATAATAATCATTTGGTTTTAGTAAACAGTTTCTGGGAAAAGACATCTGAGAACACCAGATAGAGTTCTTGCTTATACCATTCAATGTAGTAGCTCATTGGAGTGAATATTAGCATATCCATACTTATTCATCTTGTGTTGATGTTAGCCTCCATTATAAATTTTGGTTCAATTATCTCTCACAAATCCTTATTTGAACATTTTTACGTCCAGAAAATATAATTTGTCAATAGCTTGCAATATTTAAAGCAGTGTAAGTCAGGTTAATGATGCCTGACACATCTAATATGGAGGTGGTGTTGCTTCAGGTTCTAGCAGAAATTTTGTAGGATGAAGTAGATTTTCTTTCATATCATCTTGGTATAGTTCTTGATATGTGCAATAAAATGGATAAACCTTGAAAATATTACCCCAAGTAAAAAAGCCAGCCACAGAAAACCACATATTTTATAATTCCATTTAAATGAAATGTTCAAAACAGGGAAATCTATAGAGACAGACAGTATGTCAATAGTGGCTTAGGAATGTAGAAACTGGTGGTGGTAGGAAAAAGAGAATATGGAGTTTCTTTTTGATGTGATCACAATGTCCTAACATTGATTGTGGTTTTGCTTTCATGTATCTATGAATATACTATAAAACATTGCATACTTTTAAAAGGTGAATCAGATGGTATATTAATTATATTTCAGTAAGCTGTGTAAAATGTGAGGTAAGGGGCTCATACATAGCATCTGATACATTGCATTCATTTAGATTCTTCTTTCTTCCAGAGCCTGACCAACTAATTCAGTTTAATGAAAATCATGAGGCACTTATCATATGCAAAACACTGTGCACCATTATTACAAGAGATAAAAGATGAAACAGCCACTTACCTTTAAGGAGGTTAAAATACAGTAGTGGGGATGGGATGATGATATAATATTGATGATGATGATGATGATAATGATGATGATGATAGCAGGAAAAAGAGGAAATAACATTTATTGAGCATTTACTATGTACCAAGAACTGTGTTAATGCTTTCAATGTTATTCTATCTTATTCTCATAATAATCCTGGAGATAGACACTATTATTTCTCCTGACTTTGTATCTGAGAAAATTGAGGCACACTGAGGTAAAAAACAAACAAACAAAAAACCTAACTTAATTAGGCTCACACATCAAGAAATGGCACACCAAGATTTTCAACCTGGTGCTTAGCCAATTGCTCTTAACAATTATAACAAAACACACAATACAAGGTAAACTAAGGTAAGTATCATGAAGGAGTCAATTAAAAGTGATAGAGCCATTTGAAAAAAAAAAGAACACATCTTGTTTGCAGCTCAGAAAGGATTAGAAAAATCAGTTCAGCGCCAAAGTGCATAGGTACTAGTATGTTTGAATGTTTGACTAGTTTTTATGAGTAAAGAAGTAGCTATAAACCTACATCATATTAAATATTTCTTTGTAAAATAAATGTGACTAAATAGGAAATAACTAGAGTTACAATGTCAAAGGTACAACTTTCTCAAGATAAATTTATAATAAACAAAGGAACTATCATATCACAAGATATAAAAGCAGAACCTCTCAAGTTTTATTCATTCTTCTTATGTCCAAGCTAATCCTTTTACAGCCTGAGATATTTCAAATTCTTCTTTTTGTGCTTGTAATTACATTCTTAATATAGATTATATTGATTGCTGTCCTCTCCCATCTACTTTCTTATTGACTTTCTCACTGCTTCCCTTTCCACAAAGTTAGTTGAATGTTATGGCTAAAGGTATTATTCTTATGAGTCACATAAAGCAAATTTTAGTGTTTTTCATGTAAGGGAAAATTATTTTACTTTCAATATGGAGGCTACATATTAAATGATCACCTGAATCTATTTAGCCTATTGTTCTCTTCATATGTCCATATCACTTTTCTGTACCATATACCAATGACTTACATCTAAAAAACAGCATTCCTCTTCTTCATAAAGTCATCATGAGAGCTTTTTAAAATGTCCTTCCCAAAACCTTTCCTGGAAGATTGTTTTGGCTATAATCAGAGGAATAATGAAGCTTTACTTCCTAGTCTGTCAGCATTGCTGATAAGCATGACATATTATGCTAGACTATTTTCTTCTTCAGTCATTAAATAAAATAACAATGCAAATGAAATAGCATTTCCTTATACTATGCATAAATGGTCATCTCTGAACAACTGCAGACCACAGGGAGATGTGATAGAAGATGTGAGTTATTTTATGTAAATAATGAAATAAACATTCTAGAGCTCTATGTTGTTAGATTAGGTTAGGTGATGAGTGCCATGGTATCAAAAAATAACCAAAATCTCAGTGGCTTAACACATAGAAATTTATTTCTCACTCTAAAAACACTCACTGCAAGTCCATCAGCTCTTCAGGGCAGGTACCTTACAAACAGTGACTTAGAGACCCAGGTTGCATCCATCTTGTAGGTATGTCATTAGGAGCACATTGCTTTCAGGTCACCATGACAAGTAAAGAGAGAGCTGGAGGATCCATGCAGGACTTTTTATGGCTCCACTATAGAAAGGACACCACTTCTGTTTACAATCTCTCTGCAAACCCTCTGCTAGAAGTAGTCAAATGGCATTGCCTAACTACAATGGGCTGGGAAGTGATGAGAGCACATTTGATAAGTTGTTAATGTCTTTGTCACTTTCCACAAATGATATAAGCTTTTTCATATTTTAATGAGCAACAATTTTTGAAAAATTCTATATGGATACAAAATATCCCTTAAATATAATAAATTTATCAGCTTGTAGATATATAGATTATATATATTAGGAAACACATGTTATGAAACTTCAATGTTATCTAACATGTTATTACATTTATAATTTTTCAAGAACCTTACTGAGAGGTTTTGTTATTTCCACTCGAAAAATTTGAGGAACCAATATGTTATTTACACTAGATGTTTTCTATTTTTATAATAGTTTTGCTTGTGATGCAAGGGACCAGACACAAAATCAGCAATTAAAAAAAATAGCTATTGACTCTCATCATGCCAAAATATTTTGTATATACGACATTACAATTGGCCCATCTCCTGTAATAGGTATTTTTGAAACATCAATTTATAAATCATATTACTCTGATATATAAAAATGTAAAGTAAAAATAATTTTCAACTCATTTCAGCATTAGTAGTTAACATGAATCAACAAAAGAAATGAAGCACAGATTCTTAGTAAAATATGACATAGGAAGATCAATGATATCATTATCTCCCTAATTCATCTCTTATTTTAATTCACTAGTAATGCTTAAGACAACAAACTTTAAAACAGCATATTTACTAAAATTGTGGCAGTAGTTTTATATAACAAGACACACAGTATAATAGAGGTCTGGCACTCAACTTGCTTACAGTAAACCAGCTTCAATATGAAGGCATTAAATATTTTTTAAAAACCTTCTTTTTTACATGCTAAATATTTTGGCAAGTGTGAAATTAAACACAGTAATAAAATTAATATAGTAAGAGTAAGAAATTACAAACTTGAAACTTGTATTTTAAGCATAAATAATATAAAAAGGAGTACCGGTTATATAGAATATCTGTGGATAATCAAAACTTAATAGTATAAAACATGCAAAATATTTCAAATCTTTATTAATCAAAAATACCAGGGTCTATTTAAAATTATTCCCCTCCAATTGGTATCAAAGATAATGCAAATCATGTAACATTCTAATGCTAAATTCTATTCAGTACTATTGAATTAGAGGTAAATTTCATAGAATTGGGGGCTTACTTATATTGGTAAGTTGTTGTTTTTCTTGTACACTTGAAGTAGCATACAACAACATACCAGAATTTCATTAAGTAAGAAAAGAATGGCTGCTGCACTGGCAAAAATAGAATGTGTAAGGATCAAAGGCACACTATTCATCTCGCCAAAGTGATAACAAAGTCTTCCCCCCCCAAAAAAAAAGCCCTTTCCCCATGTAAACAAAAGTTTATTAAGGAGAAAAATGAAATAAATTAAACTTATCTTCAAAAATAAGGATTTTGAGACATCAATGTTTAGTCCATGCTTCAAAAATGTCAATTATATTTGTCTGGATCTTTCGGATTATGTTTAAACATATACCCAAGTTAGATAAGTTTAAAATTAGATATATTTCTGTCATAAATATTATCTAAAACATTTTACTTTAATTCCAACCATTTTAACCACTAGTATGACAACAAGGTTTCAGGTGTCAGAGTAAACACTGGAAGGAAAAACACACAAAATCCTATATATAAGCCACAGGCAATAATTATGGCCCTTTCTGACACAGTGGCATTTGACTGGAAATTCAAAGTTCAGGAATAATTCTATTAACACAGGGAAACTCATGCATTTTGGTAAATGGGCCCTAACATTCACAGATGGATTTTCTTTTAGGCCTTGCTTTTTAAATAGAGAAATCTTGCTTTATTTCATCTTGATGTTATCCTGGCTTGTGACTTAACTCGACTTCTTTTTCTTCTTACTATGTTTCTTGTGATGTTTCTTTTTCTTCTTCTTTGCTTTTTCCATTCTTTGTTCTTGCTCTTCATGTCTTCTCTTCTTCTTTGCTTGGACCTCCTCTTCATAATCTGATTCTGATGAGGACTCTGATGATAGAGGTTTATCCTCAGGGTGAGTCTTCTTTCTTTTTTTGCTGTCACTTCTAATATACTTTTCTTTCTCTGTTTCATTCTTTGACTTCTTTTTCTTTTTTCCAGATTCCTTGCTTTCTGATTCAGATTCATATGTAGAGCTTTCTGATGATTTGTATGAACGCTTCTTCTTTTTCTTTCTCTTTTTCCCTCGTTTCTTTTTCTCAACCTCATAATCTGAAGAACTGCTCAAAGAATCAGAACTTGATGAAGAAGATGAAGACTGACAAGATGTCTTCTTTTTCCTTTTCTTTCGTTCTCTTTTTCTGGATGAACCCTCATTTCCACTTAATGCTTTCTCCCTGGTTTGCTCTAGTTCTTTCTTCCAATTCTCATTCATTTTTTCTTCAAATTCTGCCAGTGCTTTGGAGCCTTTCTTTTTACTTTCTATTTTTTTCTTCACTTCTTCCCAGGTGGGCCTTGGTCGATTCAGATAATCTTGTATTGTTGGGCCTACAGGTTGAGATGGGCCCCTCCATCTGGCCATTGCTATAGGATTCATATAGGCTACCCGATTATCTCGCTTTCCCATGGTGCCTAATGGTCACAGAGCAGACTCTCAGTTGCTAAGGAGAATAAGACACACTCCTTAAGTTCTTCATTTGCTGGTATACCAAGTGGGCTCTATTCTGTGAGAGAAGCAGATGGAATGATTATAAAGCAGCTTTAACATAAGACAAAATAAATACATAAGCTTAACTGTCCACTGCTATCACATCTTACAGTAGAAATTTTCAAAATCTTAAACCTTAGGAACAACAAATATACATATTTAAGATTTTTGCATATTTTAGACATTGTGGTACAAATAAACATAAAGTGTTTTGTATAACTCATGTAAGATTCTGTTATCTAAAATATTTAATAAGTATTTCCTTTTATATTGTATAATACATACCTTTTTTTCCTTCTTTGATTCTGCCTTATATGGTATGAGGAGAGAGACAAATTTTTATGGCAAAATTCTGTACCAGGCAAACCTTTCCAACTTATAAAAGTGCAGCACTATCTACTCCATTCTTTGACAGCACTCTAGAAATTCAGATACACCTGAACAAAAATTTTCTCCCTCAACTTTCACATCCAATCCATTACTAAATCCGGTTGTGTAAACCTCCACAATAGGTCTCATATCCATTCACTTATCTCCATATATACTGTCATCAAGTTAATCCAGGAACTATCATCTCTCACTTAGGCTATTGATCTCTAGTATCTATTGAGTGTTTATTTTCTGCCAGAGACTGGTTAGTGTTTTGCAATGGATTATCTCATTCAATCTCTAGACCAATACTATGAGGTTGATTCTATTATTGTTCTTTACTCACAGATGGAGAAACTCCGGCTTAGAGAATTTTAATACCTTAATAACTAGAGAATTTTAGTTACTTACATAAAGTAACACCTAATAAATGGCAGAACCAGAATTTAAACCAAAGCAGCCAGACCCCAAACCCTTCACACCTAACACAACACTATATTGCCTCCTTATATAAATATCTACCCTTACTCCTTTCCATTCCAGTCCCACACCACAATCAGAAGGATCTTATAATACTACAGTGGTTTTACATTTTAATAATATCAAATCCACACTCTTATAAAGGTCCTATATGATCTATCCTGCTTATTTCTCTTACTTTCATCTAGGGTCACTCACCACTTTTTTCAATTCTATATTCTCTAGTCTTCTCTTGCTTTCTGAAATATGCGAGCTTAGCCTTCATAGCCAGTTTCACATCATCCTTCACGTCTCAGTATAAATGTCAATTCATCAGAAAGGCAACAATTAAGTTGAACTACATACATTGCCAATTATAGAACACAAAAACAGTCAAATACCAGCACTTTCATATGGCTCAGTCTTATACTAAAGTAGGTTGCCTCTGTATTTACCACTTATCCTCATTATTCTGTATCCCAGCTACTTGTTTATTTTATTGATAGCACTTAGTAAATTGGTGATTATTTTATTTCTCTGATTATTTGGATGTGTGTTGTGTTTGTATACACACCACTAAATATAAGGCCAAGAAGGGTAAAGGCCATGCTTGATCTGTTTTATTCACCATGGTGTTCCCAGTATCTGGACTATACTAACTACTCAATAAATATTTGCTCAATAATTAAAAAATAAGTGGATAGGTGGATGGATAACTCTGGGGGTATGGGCATTCAGAAAAGCCTATTAGAGTTGCTGATGTCTGTATAGGAATTGAAGGATAAACAGTTTACCCAAGAAATGAGAAATGGAGGACATTCCAGGCAGAGAAAACAATATGTGAAAAATGACAGGGATCTAAAAAAAACAACAAAAAACACCATGGATTTAGTGTTGATGGAGCCTAGAGGTCAATCTGGCAGTGGCATGAGGTGAGGCTGCATAGACAGGAACTAGCTTGATCATGGAGGCCATCTCAGGTCATTTTAAAATCTTAGATTTTGTCCTGTAGTTGTCAGGAAGCCAACAAAGTCTTTTAAATAGAAGGAAAAGATGTTCAGCCATATCATGGATTTTTCTGTTAGTGTCAATCTTGACTCTAACCTTTTAAGTCAATCAAACATACCCACCTATCATAAACTCAATGCCTCAGATGTTAGAGTGGCTCTTGGTGATAGTTTCCTACATTTCATTGCTATGCTTGTTCTTATTCTTCCTTCCCCTCAGTTCTATCCATCTCTTCTTATGTTTTTCTGACTTTTAAAAATTGATTTATTATTTATTTTTACTTAAATTTTTAATGTTGACAGTATTGTAAATGCCTCCCATTCACCCCACTCCGTTTGCCCACCACTCCCACCTAGACCCTCACCACACTATTGTCTACATCCATAGACTGTGATGCATATATCTTCTTTAATTATTCCCTTCAACTTCCTTTATCCAGTCCCCCACCACCCTTCCCTCTGATATTTGTCAGTCTGTTCCATGTATCCATACCTCTGGTTCTATTTTGTTCATCAATTTACTTTGTTCATTAGATTCCACATATTATGAAGATCATAAGGAATTTGTCTTTCTCTGACTGGCTTATTTCATTTAGCATAATAATTTCCAGGTCCATCCATGCTGTCAAAAAGGGTAAGAATACCTTATTTCATGCAGCAGCATAGCATTCCATTGTGAAAGCATACTTCAACTGTTTTATCCACTCATCAACTGATGGGCACTTGAGCTGTTTCTAGGTATTGGTTATTGTAAATAACGCTGCTATGAACATAGGGGTACATACATCCTTTCTGGTGTTTTGGATTTTTAGGATATATAAACCCAGAAGTGGGATGACTGGGTCAAAAGGCAGTTCCATTTTTAATTTTTTGAGGAAACTCTATACTGTTTTCCACAGAGGCGGCACTAGTCTGCTTTCCCACCGAGTGGGGAAAGAGCTCCCTTTTTTCCACATCCTCGCCAGCATTTGTTGTTTGTTGATTTATTGATAGTAGCCACTATGAAAGGTGTGAAGTGATATGTCATTTTAATGTTAATTTGCATCTCACTGATGATTAGAGACCTTGCACATTTTTTCATGTCTATTGGCCATTTCTATGTCCTCTGGAGAAGTGTCTATTCAGATTCTTTGCCCATTTTTCATTAGACTGTCTTCCTGGTGTTGAGTTGTATACGTTCTTTATATATTTTGGAGATTAACCACTTATTAAATGAGCCATTGGCGAATATGTTTGCCCATACGATGGGTTCCCTTTTTGTTTTGTCGATGGTTTCTTTTGCTGTGCTTTTTTGTTTGATGTCGCTCCATCTGTTTATTTTTTTCTGTGTTTCCCTTGCCCTTGGAGACATATCAGCAAAAATATTGCTCTGAGATATGTCTGATATTTTACTGCCTATGCTTTGTGGATTTTTATGTTTTCATGACTTACATTTAAGTCTTTTATCCACTTTGAGCTTATTCTTGTGTATGGTGTAACTTGGTGGCCTAGGTTTATTTTATTGCATTTATCTGCCCAATTTTCCCAATATCATTTATTGAAGAGTCTGTTTTAACTCCATTGTACACTCTGGCCTCCTTTGTCAAATACTAATTGACCATAAAGGTGTGCATTTTCTTGGCTCTTCATTCTGTTCCATTGATCTATATGCCTGTTCTTGTGCCACTACCAAACTGTTTTGATAACAGTGGCTTTATAGTATAGTTTGATATCTAGTGTTGTGATCCCTCCAACTTCATTTTTCTTTTATCAAGATTACTTAGGCTATTCAGGGTCTTTTTGGTTCCATATAATTTTTTGAAATATTTTTTCTAGATCTGCGAAATATGGCATTGGTATTTTAATAGGAATTGTGTTGAATCTACAGATTGCTTTGGGTAGTATGGACATTTTAATGATGTTAATTTTTATAAAACATAAACATAGTATATGCTTCCACTTGTTTGTATTTCCTCTATTTATTTATTCAGTGTCCTATAGTTTTCTAAGTACAGGTCTTTTACCTTCTTGATTAAGTTTATTCCTAAGTATCTTAATTTTTTGTTGCAGTGGTATAAGGGATTGTTTCTTTAGTTTCTTTTTCTGAGAGTTCATTATTGGTGTATAGAAATGCCATTGATTTCTGCGTGTTAATTTTGTATCCTGCTACTTTGCTGAATTCATTTATTAAATCTAGTATTTTTTTTTTTTTGGTGGAGTCTTAGGGATTTCTATGTGCAATATAATGTCATCTGAAAATAATGTCAGTTTTATATCCTCCTTTCCATTTTTTTTCTCCTTTCTAATTTGAATGCCTTTTATTTATTCTTCTTATCTGATTGCTGTGGCTAGGACTTCAAGCCCTATGTTGAATACAAGTGGTGAAAGGGGACATCCCTGTCTTGTTTCTGATCTTAAGGGAAAGGCTTTCAGTTTTTTTCCCTTCAATTATGATAATTTCAGGTATAAAGTAAAGAGATAAGAGGGTAACTATACTAATGGATGCAGAATTAAAGAAAATTATGTTTTTTGTATTTTGTATTTTGTTTCTATCATAGAATTATCAAACATATTCACAGGGTGACAAGAAAGGTTATAAAGAAAAAGTTTACCAAATAAACTGCAGCTCCAGTCAGACTGCTCAAAAACCACTCAAGCAAAGAGGAGAAAACTGAAGTTTTTGCTGTAACTCCTGCTGAGTGGCCTCAGACAGTAGTTGACCTGCACCCCATTGGAGACCCAGAAACGAGGGCATCTAGTGGTCGGTGTGAGATGACACCAGATTTCAACCACTCGCATAAGGGACACATTCAAGAGGCAGACTCAGTGAGCACCAAAGCCCTACTGGAACAAGTCCCGGCCCATAAACGTGTCTCCAGCACAACAATTCTTCCTTTATAGATACAGCGGGTCCTCACAGCCAATTGGCCTGGAAGTCAATTCCTCCCAGTGACACCAACAACAATCAAGACTTAACTACAACAAGGCTGTACACACAGTCTAAAAAGGGGTGCACCAAGAACGTCCACCTCAGGTAACTGGGAGGCTGACCCGTTGAACCAATAAGACACAAAGTTACCCTACCAACTCTCGGAATCAGCAAAAATGAGGAGGCAAGGAAACAGATCCCAAACAAAAGAAATGGAGGAGAACAAATGACTTGACATAGAGTTCAAAACCACGGTTATAAGGTTTTTCAAGAATTTCATGGAAAAAGCCAATAAATTTAATGAGAACCTCGAGGATATGAAAAAGGTCCAACTAGAAATGAAACATACACTGACTGAAATAAAAAAAAAATATTAGACAGAGACCCAGCAGCAGACTAGAGGAACGCAAGAATCAAGTCAAAGATTTGGAATACAAAGAGGCAAAGGACACGCCTCCAGAAAAGCAAGAAGAGAAGAGAATTCAGAAAGTAGAAGATAGTGTAAGAAGCCTCTGGGACAACTTCAAGCGTACCAGCATCCGAATTTTTGGGGTGCCAGAAGAAGAGAGAGAGCAAGATGCTGAAAACCTATTTGAAGAAATAATGACCGAAAACTTCCCCCACCTGGTAAAAGAAATAGACTTACAAGTCCAGGAAGTTCACAGAACCCCAAACAAAAGGAATCCAAAGAGGACCACACCAAGACACATCATAATTAAAATGCCAAGGGCAAAAGACAAAGAGAGAATCTTACAAGCAGCAAGAGAAAAACAGTTAGTTACTTACAAGGGAGCACCCATATGATTATCAGCTGATTTCTCAACAGAAATTATGCAGGCCAGACGGGAATGGCAAGAAATATTCAAAGTGATGAATAGCAAGAACCTACAACCAAGACTACTCTACCCAGCAAAGTTATCATTCAGAATTGAAGGGCAGATAAAGAGCTTCACAGATAAGAAAAAGCTAAAGGAATTCATCATCACCAAACCAGTATTACATGAAATGCTGAAAGGTATCATTTAAAAGGAGGAAAAAGAAGAAAAAAGTAAAGATAAAAATTATGAACAACAAATATATACCTATCAACAAATGAATCTAAAAGTCAAGTGAATTAAAAATCTGAAGAACAGAATAGACTGATGAACATAATCGAATCAGGGGTATAGAATGGGAGTGGATTGATAATTCTCAGGGGAAGGGGGTGTCTGTGTGGGGGGTACGGGAAGAGACTGGACAATATCATACACCTATGGATGAGGATAGCAAGTGGGGGAGGTAAGGGCAGAGGGAAAGGTGGGAACTGGGAGGAGGGGAGATATTGGGGGGGGGAAGGAGAAACAATTGTAATAATCTGAACAATAAAGATTTATTTTAAAAAAAGAAATTTATTGACAATCCATTTGCTGCTACCATTTGCAAAGATAAATATCTTCATAAAAAAAGTTTTAAGAAGATAGGAAAGAGAGGGAATACTGGATATTGCAAAACCATAGGGGAAACAGAGAGAAATCAAAGTCACAGGTAGAAGATGCATATTCTTGTAAGAGCAGAGGCAAAAAAAATCAAGAAAGTGTACGGGTTCAGGGTTTTTTTCTTGGAGGGGGGAAGTGGAGAGAAAGAAGAAAGTTTAAGTATTTTTATACTATAGCCTTAATTTTTACTCAAAGTTATGTGTCAAGGTTGTCTTCTGTGATTAAGGCTGAGGTAGCATAGGAGTTTTGAGACCAATAATTAAAGTTACAGATGGATATAAAAAATGAAATTGGACCACTTTCTTATACCATATACAAAAATAAATTCATTAATTCTTTCATTAAAGAATTAAATGGTAGACCTTAAACAAACAAAAAATTTATAGAAAAAAACACACAAAGTAAACTCTGATATCTTAGGAATATCTTTTTGGATATTTGTCCTCAATCCATGGATAAAAAAAAAATGGGACTATATCAAACTAAAAAGGTTTTTTTTACTATATTTTTATTGATTTTTTACAGAGAGGAAGGGAGAAGGATATAGAGTTAGAAACATTGATGAGAGAGAAACATCGATCAGCTGCCTCCTGCACACTTCCTACTGGGTATGTGCCCGCAACCAAGGTACATGCCCTTGACTGGAATCAAACCTCGGACTCTTGAGTCCACATGCCAACGCTCTATCCACTGAGCCAAACTGGTTAGGGCCAAACTAAAAAGTTTTACACAGCAATGAAAACCATCAACAAAACAAAAAGACAACTTACTAAATGTGAGAAGATATTTGCATGCGATGCATCTGTTAAGGGGTTTATATCCAAAATATACTATATGAAGAACTCATACAACATAACACACACAAAACAAACAGAAACAAATTAAAAATAATGGGCACAGGATTTGAATACACATTTCTCCTAAGAGGACATACAGATGGACAACATCACTAATCATCAGAGAAATGCAAATGAAAACTACAAAAAGAAAGAAAAGAAAACTACAGTGAGATATCCCCTCAGCTGTCAGAATGGCTTTCATCAGTAAATCCACAAATAACAAGTGCTGGCGAGGACATGGGAAGAAAGCAACCCTCATCCACTCTTGGGACTGTAAATAGGTGCAGCCACTATGGAAAACAGTATGGAGATTCCTCCAAAAATTAAAGCTAGAACTGCCCTAAGATCCAGCATTTCCACTTCTGAGTATTTATCTGAAAAAACAAAAAACACTAATTTGAAAAGATTATGCACCTCTATGTTCATTGCAGTGCTACTAGTAATAGCCAGGATATGGAGGCAATTGAGATAAACATCAACAGATGAATGGATAAAGATGTAGTATGTATGTGCGCACACACACACATGCACATACGCACAACTGCACACACATTACTATTATTATTCAGCAATAAAAAGAATGAAATCTTGCCATTTGTGACAACATGGATGGACCTAGAGGGCATTACACTAAGTGAAATAAACTAGAGAAAGATAAATACCATATGATCTCACTTATATGTGGAACCTTCAAAATGAATAAACAAAATAAAAGAGAAACAGATCCATATGTATAGAGAACAAGCTGATAGCTGCCAAAAGGAATGGTTGGGAGATGAGAATTTAAAAATTACTATTAAAAATAAGTTATTGTGATAATGGTTACATAATTAGATAAGGAAATGTTAAAAATTTAAAGTAAAAACCATAAGATTTGGAATAACTTAGGAGAGAATGCTGACACAAAACCAATGATGTGGGAGGCCTTCAGAACTACAGAATCTGTGTTCTTTTCTCATAAGCTAAAGTACACCGAGAGAAGAGAAAAAGTGACACCAATGAAGACTCTTGCTCAAATATTCTGTTTAAAAGTATTCTGGCTTACCTTCTGTTTCTATGCTAGAAGAAAAACTTTATTCTCTGCATCTCTATTTCTTTGCACTATGCTAATTTTGTATAAAGATTAGATATAAATTGTGACAGCCCTGTTGGTAATCTGGGTCTTATAATAGTTATTTGCTCATTCATTCTTGCAAAAACTCCTTTTTCATTATCATATACAGGGTTTGGCAAAAGTAGGTTTATAATTGTGAGTATGTGAAACAGTTTATTCTTATATTACTTATTAATTATTGTAGTATTTTCCATATGAACAGTTGTAGACCTCTTATTGCCAACCCCTGCATTATCTGTCAGACACTATGTAATAGGCCATGGAGATAATGGTCTTTTAATAAAGGTAAATACTCATTACACAAATATCAAACAAATGAGTATGTAATTATATTTGTGATTTGAATGATGAAGGAAAAGTACAGGATGCTATGAAAGGTATAATAAGGGACCTAATTCAAAATGGAAGGTCATCTCTGAGGCACTAACATATAATCTCAGACCTAATAGAGAAATTAGACCTAGCCAGATGAAGAAGTTAAACAAGATAAATTTAAAAAGTAAAAGTTGATTCAATATTCTAAGCAGCAGGAATAGCAGATGCTAGGACCCTGGGGTGAAAAGGAAAAGCCAAATAGAATGCAAAATATTCACATTATTACATGGTTGGAAACCAGTCATCATATTAATTTTTCACCTTGAAAGTGATTGTATCTATGTCATTTTTCATTGAACATGCTCAGGTAAAAGTCAATATGAATTTGAGTTAATTAAAAATATACTTTAATGTTTTACAGTATAATTTCTATCATAAATATCACCAAGTCTAGTTATTTTTAGAGACATACTATATTTTATAAGCTATTTCATTGAATTTTCAGTGATGTCTAACTGTAGACAAATTCTCACAGACACATGCACTTAAATGGAAATACTTTTTAAATAGTTAGCACCCTGGTAAGGTGGCTCAGTTGGTTGAAGTGTCATCCCTTACACCAAAAGGTTGAGGGTTTGATTCTGGTCAGGGCACATACCTAAGCTGTGGGTTTGATCCCCAGTCAGGGTGAAACAGGAGGCAACCAAATGATGTTTTTCTCTTCTCTCTCTCTCTCTCTCTCTCTCTCTCTCTCTCTCTCTCTTGCTCGCTCCCCCCCCCCCATTCTTCTCTCTGGGAAATCAATATAAATATATACTTGGGTGAGGATTTAAAAAAAAGTTGGAAATCGCTCCAAGATTTAATCTAAAGCACCCAACTCTTCCACAAAGGTCTGGACATTTGGATGAGGCCCCCAGAAAAAGAAACTGCGTGTTCTCCGTTCACACTAGCTAATATAAGTTTAAGTCCCATGCTACTGATTTAAAATTTAAATGCCTTTTATAAAGCTACTTAAAATAGCTAAGTTAGCAATGAGTTACTAAACTATCACATAATAGTCTGCACATATATACTAACAATACCTTTAATTATCTCACTGTTTTGTCATTTCACATTGAATGATGACATAGAGAACAGCTACAGCACAATCTAGTTCATAGGCCAAATAAGAGACAAAAGGGTTTATAGATAACTTTAATGATGTTTCACAATATCCTAAAAATATTTAGCTGTAGAAAGTGTATATAATATGATATCCTTCCTTCTAAATAAACCTCAAACATGAACACATTCTATTCTAGCTGCTAAAATGACTGTTTCGAGTTAGCAATTATTGCTCTTATCCTGACTGGAGTCAACATGATGGAAAGTTGTGCTGTATTGAAACCAAACTCCTCATGTAAATTCCTTCTATTAATAGTTGTGTCATGGTGCATTTGTCATTCAAGGGGATAGGTGTAGAATTTGAAATGCTACTTCCTCTTTCTTCCTTCCATGGAACTGTCAAATGAGAAGAGATCAGTCTCTACCATTTTTCAGAGTTATACCAGTGAGTTTATACAGCAACAAAATATTGCATATGCAGTAGAAAAGAATGATTATGAGATGGTAGAAACTCTAGTTTTAAATTTTAGCTGCTTATTTAAAAAACGTAAGTACTTCACCCTCTTATTTACTATATTGGATATATTTACATTTTGGATTTTATGTTAAAAAACAAATCATTTTTATTATTTACCTTTTATGCAAATAAAGTAAAATGCTTTTTAAAACAAACTTTAATTTTAGAATAGTTTTAGAGTTACAGAAAACTTGCAAGTACAGTACAATCACTGTAGCCTTGCACCAAGTTTCATTTATTGCTAATATCTCACATTAATATGGGCCACTTGACACAATTAATGAGCCAATATTGATACATTATTATTAACTAAAGTCCATTCCCTAATCAAATTTCCTTAGTTTTTAGCTAATGTCCTTTTTCTGTCTGAGGAATTCAACCAGGATACCACATTGCATTTATTCATCATGTCTCCTTGGCTACTCTAGACTGGCAGTTTCTCAGAATTTCCTTGGTTTTAACGATTTTGACTATTTTACTGATCAGATGTTTATGAGAAATACTGATCAGATATTTACTTTTTAGAATGCTATTTAATTTGGGATTATCTGATGTTTCTCTCATGGTTAGAGTCAGGTTGTAAGTTCTTGAGAGAAAAAAATAAGTAAAGTACTATTCTCATTAAATCATATATCATGGGTACATAGGAATGTGACTTATCATTGATGTTAACAATGATCACCTGACATAGGTAGTATTTGTCAGCTTTCTCCATAGTAAGTTTATCCTCCCTTTCCATACTGTACTCTTTGGAAGGAAATCACTAGGGCAATGCACACTTAAGGAATGGAGACTAATGCTCCACATCTTTGATGAGGGAATATCTACATAAATTATTTGAAATTCATGTATATTGGTTATTTGTCCATTCATCCACATTAATTTATTTTTTCAATCATTTTTTGGTATCAGTATGGGTCATAAATATTGATTTTATATTTTAGGTAATATTTCAATACTACTTTATTTATTATATTGCTAAAATTGTTCCAGCTTTAGACTTTGGAGACTGTTTTAGTTGAATCCTATGTCCCTTTGACATACCCCCATCATCTTGTTCTTTAAGCACTTCCTTACTTTCTGGCTCTACAAGATGCTCCAGGATAATTTTTTATATCCCCTGCATTAGCCCTATACTTCTATTGTGGTATCATTGTTTTTAGACCTTCTTAGCAGGCACAGCTAAGACATATATATGAAATTATTTAATTCATTAAATCACATATGAAGTTTGAACTAAGTATCTGGCACTTGAATGACAAATATAAATTATTTAGACATGATATGCAGAACACTGTGTTGACTATAATGTGACATTTAAGTTACATGGCTGACTCATCATCAACAGAGTCCATGTGATGGTTATTTCTGGAGTCATAAGAATGAATCTCTCCTGCACATATTTCTGAAACGGTGTGAAAAATCTAAGACTATATACTGTATAGTCTAATGAAAAGAACAAAGGCTCTCAGAAGAACTAGCTTTGCCTCTTTAGCACTGTGTCCTAGTCAGGAAGCCATAAACAGAATGACATTGTTTATAGTGCCAGTATCAATATTTCAAGAAACCTTCTATAGAAAAACATTATATACATAAGGACAAATTCAACTAAATATTTGCCAAGAAGGTACTGTGTTTTTTGTGTGTATCAGACGCTATTTTTTTTCTAAAATTGTTAGACTGAAATTGAGGCGCCTTTTATACACGGAAGTCAGCCAAGGAGGGAGTCGCACAGGTGCAAACAGGCTTCCTTCAATCATAAGCCTTACTGTTACTGATGTCAGCTGATGCCGTAATTGGAGGTGGAGATGGAGAGTGTGCAGATGCAACAGGGACTGGAGTGTTCTGAGCCCATAAAGATGTCAAAAAATAAAAATATAAATTCTGGTAAGTAATTGTCTTACTCTGCAAAATCCAAACTGAATTTAATCAGCTATGCAAAAGAGCATAGAAATAGAGCTGCAGAGAGACAATTTGGACCTCCTTCCATTGAGTATATGATCATACGGTGGAGAAAGCAGGAAGAAAAACTCCTTAAGATGCCAGGAAAGAAGAAGGCCTTAAGAGGAAAACCAGAAAAATGGGCAAACTTGGAGCAGAGGCTTAAGACTTGGATTATGGAGCAGCGCCAGAGTGGCTTATGTGTGTCAACCACGCTTATCCAATGTCAGGCAAGAATGTTTGCAAGTGAAATGAACATTGTTGATTTTACAGGAAAGGCAAAATGGTGCTTCAATATCATGAGGAGAGAAGGGTTGGCCATGAGAACAGGAACAACGTTAGCTCAGAAAATGCCACCAGTTTATGAGGATGATCTCACATATATAGTGACTCAGAAGACAGCAGTGATACAACAGAAGTTGAAGAAATTGATATGTCTGGAACTAATAGTGATGAAGAGAGCAGTGATGCAACAGAGGCTGAATAAAGTGATATGCTGCATAATATCATAGTACTGGTATGTAAACATTACCTGCGGTAATTACTAAATAAAAATGTGTTCTGTTTTATGTTTAAAATATTGATTTCTTAAATTTGGGTTGGAAAAGTGGGGGGCGTCTTATACACACAAAAAATATGGTACTTATTTTGTTAGTGCATTTGCTAAGTTTTGGGTACTCCCTAGTGACTTTTGAGTATTGCTCGACAAGTGATTTTGACCTATAATGTACACTTACACATGGTAAGATGTATCTATAGATGATGTAACCAAAAGTTCCTAGGAGCACTGTAAATCCCAGTTCCCCTATTCAAAGGGCCATCTAGCATGAACCAAAGCTAATTGAATTCTAGTTTCTTTCCTTCTATGTGACATGACTATTATGAAACCATACCTCAAAAATATGGTTTGCCACATATCTTCTCCCCATTGTCCCAGTTTCTAGTTAGCAAATGTTTTATAATGTGAATTTTATAGAAACCCTTAACAAGCTTCCTCCATTCACAAAGCTTGGTACTTCAGTGTTTTTTGTTGTGGTAGTTGTTGTTGTTTTAGTACTGAGCATGTAAAATCAAGTCCATTCACACTTGACCAGGATCTAAACAGAATATCATTCATATATTAGATTTTCAAAGGGAGATAGAACTGCATCTTCCATTTATTATTTATAATTTTATCCACATTTTAATGTTAAAGTGATACATTTTTTATTAGAGGATAACAAGATGCTTCTTCAGGTAAAACACTGTGTATCAAAATTGATTTGTACTTTAAAATGTGTCAACTTTTCCCTAGTATCTAGTTGTCTCATAACAACTTTTACAAAATAAGGTTAACATAGAAAGATAAATACCAGGGCAACTCCTTTCTATTTTCCCAGAGAACACAGCTTAAAGCACATGTATTTATACATAGCTTTTAATAGCTTTACTTGGTTTTACATGTACTGATGCTTCAGTCACTACCTTCTGTACTCTGCCAACTCACATGAATTTTTTAATCCTATATAATAAAGAGGTAATATGCAAATTGATCATCACACCCTCGCACAAGAGGGCCACCCCCATGTGGTCACAAGATGGCTGCCACAAGATGGCCGGCAGGGGAGGGCAGTTGTGGGCAATCAGGCCAGCAAGGGAAGGCAGTTAGGGGCAACCAGGCCAGCAGGGGAGGGCAGTTGGGGGCTACCAGGCCTGCAGGGGAGGGCAATTGGGAGCTACCAGGTCAGCAGAGAAGGGCAGTGGGGGTGATTGGGCTGGCAGGGGAGGGCAGTTGGGGGCAATTGGGATGGGAGGGGAGCAGTTAGGTGTCAATCAGGCTGGCAGGGGAGTGGTTAGGGGGTGATCAGGCTGGCAGGCAGAAGCGGTTAAGGGCAATCAGGCAGGCAGACAGGCAAGCAGTTGGGAGCCAGCAGTCCCAGATTGTGAGAGGGATGTCTGACTGCCAGTTTAAACGGGCAGTTGGACATCACCTGAGGGGTCCCAGATTGGAGAGGGTGCAGGCGGGGCTGAGGGACACCCCCCCCAGTGCACGAATTTCATGCACCAGGCCTCTAGTGTATTTATAAAAACAGAACTGAGAATTACATGTAATGCATATATATATAGGGTGTCCCAAAAATGTATACACAAACTTTGAAAATTATAAAGGCAATGTTTATTAAAATATGTTTCCTTTTTAAAATTGAGCTTTCAGCTGTTACAGTGTGTATACATTTTGGGGGACACTTGTATATGAATATACCAGCTATGCAATAGCTAAAAGCATCAGTTATTTATTGAAGCTGTGTACATTTACATGTCATATACTTTCTCACATTAGAAATGACTATATATAACACAGTTCCTTGAAATTCAAAGATGAGAGCACATAGACTTACTTTATACAATACTTAAATTAGAGATGCTTATTGGAAATAATAGTAAGGTGTGCTCAGGAGCATCACAAACTGAAAATTTGTATTGGCATTACATTATTATGCTGTTATCAAAGGGAACTATGGTTCTATAACTGGCCTGATTAGCAAAACTATGTGGAAGAGATGACCAAATTTACCCTTGGAGCAAGGGGGAGTTCTTCATTAAAGGAAGAGCACTGAGGATGAGTTTGTTTGGTAAAGGCAGATAAAGTGTCTTAGGAAAATTCACTAGAAAGACTATATAACTTCAGTAATGCAGCAAATCATCATTACCATTAGAGTTGAAGGCCCAGCTCCCCCATTTACTTGCTAAGTGCTCTCCTACAAATCATGTAACCTCTCTGTGTCTCAGTTCTCACATCTGAAAATTGAGTTGATATATGATCATTCTGTTTACAACCCATTCTCCTGGTCCCAAGTTCAAATGAAATATTCTTTGGTCATGGTTTGAAAATTGTAAAAGACTTGATAAATGTAAAGACTTGATATTCTTGTTACTATTATCAGGAATCCTATATAATAAAAGGCTAATATGCAAATTGTCCCCTCGACCAGGAGTTTGACTGGGAGTTCGACCAAGGGGTGGGGCTGGCCTGCCAACCGCCTGCAGCCCCTCCCCACTGCTGGGCTGCACCCATGCACAAATTCATGCACCAGGCCTCTAGTCATATAATAATGATTACAATTATTCATTATACACCTTGAGGAGAAACCATTCCAATTGTTTTATACAAATTATCTCATTTAATTCTCCCAACTTCATGGAGTAGTTACTATTACTTTTCCCCTTTAACAAATGAGGAAATTCAGTCTGAGGAAGTTTAAGTAATTTTTCCAAAGCCTCAAAGCTAGTACATGCTATATCCAAGATTAGACCCCTAGGAGCCTGATTTAAAGCCTGCATTATTAAATAATGTTGTCATATGAAAAGTGGCTGCAAATTCTAGCTAAGGACTCTAATGAAAGTAAAATGGTTATCTGTAACTGTATATCTATCCTTAAAGTTCAGAAGGTCACAGGACAAATGCTCCCCTGAAAGGGCAGAATAGAGTCTTATGTTAATAAAATTTGAATTGGTTGAAAATATCAGTTTCTATAAATTGGGTCTGTTGAGGCAGGTGTTTCATTCATTTATCCAATCAATCAAAAATGTCCTGATACATGATGTACCTTTTGGGGTGAGAGTAGAGATGGGAATTTAGCTTAAACTAGTCAATGTATTTATCTGCACTACATTCTGGCTGGATACACAATTTTTTATGATAATGAAGATAGCTTTGGAAAATGGAAATGTACAGAAAACTCAAAAACACCACCAATTAAGTTATTATGTTCAACTTCTTTCCTTACCCAGCCTGATTACCAGAGCTGTTGAAATGCACTGATTCATATTTTCTCTTCTCTCTTCATACCTGCAAGTGCAGTGATGCTTAAGGGCCAGTGTTAACTATAATCAGCAAAACAAGTGGAAACTATCTAAATCAGCCTGGATAATCTATAAATTCTACTAAGAGTTTCTTCCTTTAATATTTCAGATTTCTAACTATTGATCTATGTTTCTTTATGTGGCTGTATATGTTTCTGTTATTTATATTCATAGATAGTCATTTGTAATTTCCTTTTCCCTTACTGTATTGCAGATCCCTAAAGGGTAAAAGTTATAGCATTGCCCAGACTACCATGCTACATCCACTGTTTTGGCATATATTCTGAGTCACAGAATTTGATAACCTGACACTGAACAACATGTGATTTAAATTCTTTTTACCTATTTATTATAACATTGCCTGCAGCAGTTGTCATACAGTACTCAGGAATATAGGAATGTTCCACATTAGGAAGTCATCTATTTTCACTTAGACTCCCCAGAATCTTTTTTCACCTTTGACTGACACAGAAATAATATATAATTATTATATACTAGAGGCCCAGTGCACAAAATTCATGTACGGGGGTGGGGTGGGGAGGTCTCTCAGCCCATCCTACACCCTCTCCAATCCAGGACCCCTTGGGGGATGTCTGACTAAACTGGCTATTGGACATCTCTCTCGTAATCCAGGACTGCTGGCTCCTAACCGCTCGCCTGCCTGCCTGCCTGATCACCCCTAACTGCTTCTGCTTGCCGGCCTGATCACCCCTAACTGCCCCCTTGCCGGCCTGGTCAACCCCTAACTGTTCCCCTTCCAGCCTGGTCACCCCCTAAGTGCTTATCTGCTGGCCTGGCTGCCCCTAACAGCCTCTGCCTCAGCTCTTGCCACCGTGGCTTTGTCTGGAAGGAAGTCGGTTGTCCAGAAGATGTCCAGTCAACCCAGTCTAAATAGCATACTACCCTTTTATTAGTATAGATAATTACCTGAATCAGGAATCTGAAGATTCCTGTATATTTGGCTTACTCCAAACTCAGTAACTCTATATACCTGTTTTTCTCTATGGAAGAAATCAATTATAAATTGAAATCCCTCAATAGCCCTAAATAAGAGCATACAGATTACTTATTCAATCCCTTAAATTTTCTGATAAACAGCCAATGTAATCTGTTTAGCTTGATCTATTCTAAACTGTTTGATCATGAAATTCCTAATCATGGAAATATATTTGATATCCTAAAAATTAGAGAAACACCTAAAATGATTTTGGCATACTGAAATGGAAGAAAACTTGCTTTTCATCAGTATGAATTATGGACTTAGTAAATATTAGAAAATATATCATGGTTCCATAACTTTATTTTGACCATAACACAATCAAAGAAGAAAAATATCTTTAACATTGAATCTATATGGCATAAAATATACAATTTGAATGTAGGTGCTTTGCTTATTCACTCAACAAATATTTATTGAGCCAGACACTAGTAGTGTTAAAGTAGTAGTGTGGACACAAAGTGCACAACTTCATGAGGCTTAAAATTTAGAGGCAGGATATAATTAACAAATTTGGGCTTTATTTCAAATATGTCAGAATAAACTCACTAAGACTTTAATAGAAAATACTGGGTCTGGGGGCACTGGAGAAACAAGTTAAATGATGTCATGAAAAAATACGTAGCTAAATCCAGAATATGGGACATTATATAAAACAGTTAATCTTTTCTAAAATTACCTGGGGAGAAATGAAAATTGTTGTAGAAGAAAAGTTTAGAGAGACATAATTAAATGATATGTGTGAACCTTGATGTTTTCCTAGTTCAATATGAGGTTTCTTTTGGAGAGGTAGAAATGTTCTAAAATTAGGTTATGGTGATGGTTGCATAACTTTTGTAAATTTGTAAATTTGAAGGAAATCATTGAATCTTTCATTTAAAATGAAAATTATCCCAGCTGGCATGGCTCAGTGGTTAAACATCGATCTATGAACCAGAAGATCACGGTAAGATTCCAGGCGGGGCACATGCCTGGGTTGCTGGCTCCATCCCCAGTGGGGGTGCAGGAGGCAGCTGATCAATGATCCTCTCTCATCACTGATGTTTCTATCTCTCTCTCCATCTTCTTTCCTCTCTTAAATCAATAAAAATATATTTAAAAAATAGAATTGTAACCCATGTAAGGCTTTTTATAAAAGATTCTGAGGGGGCATCAATGGATATCAAATATGGCTGGGTAATCAGATAATTATTTTTAATTACATTAAGTGTTATAATATTGAGATTATGGAAGATAATGCTTTTATTTTAAAGAGATATTTATTGAGGTATTTGCACATGTAGCATTATGAAGCCTGTAACTTTCAAATTGTGCAGCAAAACAGAGAAAACAAATAACAAATTAATAAAAGTTCTTGACTCTAGGTTGTGCATATGTAGATGTTCACTAGAAAAGTCTTTCATGTTTCCTATATGCTTGAAAACTTCCTAATAAAGAGTTGGAAAATATATTACTATTTAAGAGGTAGAGAGGGAGAGAGAGAGAGAGAGAGAGAGAGAGAGAGAGAGAGAGAGAGAGAGAAAATCATTGGAGAATCCTATCTAATAAAAGAGTAACATGCAAATTAACCATCACTCCGGTACAAAAATGGTGGCACCCATGGCCACAAGATGGTGGTGCCCAGTCCTCTTAGCTCTGAGCCCCAGCGAGTGATCCGGGGCAAAGTGGACGCGGGCTCAGGGGCCAGGGGTCTCAGGCAGGCCGGCAGCGCCTGCCCCTGAGCCCTGACGCAAAGTGCGCGACCCGGGGCAAAGTGGCCACGGGCTCGGGGGCTGAGGGTCTCAGGCTGGCAGGGCAGTGCACCCCCAATGCGCAATCTTCAGGCCAGCGAAGGCAGCCTGGGCTAGAGCTGCACACCCCCACCGGGCTATCCCCAGCCAGGCTGAGATGGCAGCCTGGGCAGGGGTCTCAGCCTGGCTGGGCTGAGATGGCATTCTGAGCTGGGGTCTCAGCCTGGCCAGGGCCTGAACCCCTTCCATCGGTGGCAGCCCTAGCTGCCCCCCTGCCGGCCTGGGGGGGACCATTGAGTCACACCAGCCAGGCAGATATGAAGGAATCTTAAATGTTTCTTTTTTTATAATATATATTTTATTGATTTTTTTTACAGAGAGGAAGGGAAAGGGATAGAGAGCTAGAAACATCTATGAGAGAGAAACATCGATCAGCTGCCTCCTGTACACTCCCCACTGGGTATGTGCCCCCAACCAAGGTACATGCCCTTGACCAGAATCGAACCTGGGACACTTGATTCTGCAGGCCAATGCTCCATCGACTGAGCCAAACCAGTTAGGATTGTCCAATATGCTAAAAAAAACAACCCTATCTAATAAAGAGGGAATATGCATTTGGGGGTGACTGGGGTGTCAGGGGAGGGCAGTTAGGCATCGATCGGGCTGGCAGGAGAGTGGTTAGGGGTGATCAGGCTGGCAGTCAGATCAGTTAGGGGCAATCAGGAAGGCAGGCAGGCAAGTAGTCGGGAACCAGCATTCCTAGATTGTGAAAGGGATGTCTGACTGCCTGTTTAGGCCTGATCCATTCAGCCACAATGCCTGAGCAAGAGCTGTTTTAAAAATTCAGATTTCTGTATTCCATTTCAGATCAACTGTATTACAATATCTGTTAATGAGACGTATAAATTTGTAATTTTAACCCTTTGCACTCGCTTGCTTTTTTCTCGATTCCTTTATTCTACTAGGGATTTAATTTTTTAAATACCCCAGATTTTACAAAGCGCGGCAGTAGAATAAAAAACTGGAGTTTCTTTTCATACAAACTTATTTATTTGGATTTTTTATATTTCAAATTATTGATACATTCAAAGAGTAATTTGCACTTGACATCCGAGTGCAAAAGGTTAATAATTTCCGCAGATTATTATGGTATAAATTAAAGTCTGAACACCATTGCTATAGAAAAAATTGCTATAGAAAAAATCCTCCTCAGACTATTCCAGAAAATTCAAGAAGAAGGAACACTTCCAAGCTCCTTCTATGAAGCCAGCATCACCCTAATACCAAAACCAGGTAAAGATAACACAATGAAGGAGAATTACAGGCCAATATCCCTCATGAACATAGATGCCAAAATCCTCAACAAAATTCTAGCAAATCGAATCCAGCAATACATCAGAAAGATCATACACCACGACCAAGTAGGATTTATCCCTGGGATGCAAGGATGGTACAATATTCGCAAATCAATAAACGTGATACATCACATAAACAAATTGAGAGATAAAAACCATATAGTCATATCAATTGATGCAGAAAAAGCATTTGACAAAATCCAACACCCTTTCTTGATAAAAACTCTCAGCAAGCTGGGAATAGAAGGATCATACCTCAACATAATAAAAGCCATATATGACAAACCCACAGCCAACATCATACTCAATGGGCAAAAACTAAAACCATTTCCCCTAAGAACAGGAACAAGACAGGGATGCCCACTCTCACCACTCCTGTTCAACATAGTGTTGGAAATACTAGCCATTGCAAACAGACAAGAAGAAGAAATAAAAGGAATCCAAATTGGAAAAGAAGAAGTAAAACTGTCCTTATTTGCAGATGACATGATACTGTACATAGAAAACCCTAAAGACTCCATCAAAAAACTACTAGACTTAATAAATGAATTTGGCAGAGTAGCAGGATACAAAATAAATGCTAAGAAATCTATGGCATTTCTATACACCAATAATGAACTTACAGAAAGAGAGACTAAAAAAGCAATCCCATTTACCATTTCACCAAAAAAATTAAGATACCTAGGAATAAACTTAACTAAGGAGGTAAAAGACCTATATGCGGAAAACTACACAACACTGAAAAAAGAGATAGAGGAAGACATAAACAGATGGAAGAACATACCATGTTCATGGATTGGTAGAATCAACATCATCAAAATGTCCATATTACCCAAAGCAATCTATAATTTCAATGCACTTCCCATTAAAATACCAACGGCATACTTCACAGACCTAGAACGAACTTTCCAAAAATTCATCTGGAATAAAAAAAGACCCCGAATAGCCACAGCAATCCTGAGAAAGAAGAACAAAGTAGGTGGGATCTCCATACCAGATTTCAAGCTGTATTACAAAGCCACTGTTCTCAAAACTGCCTGATATTGGCACAAGAACAGACATATAGATCAATGGAATAGAATAGAGAACCCAGAAATAGATCCAAATCACTATGCTCAATTAATATTTGACAAAGGAGGCATGAACATACAATGGAGTCAAGACAGTCTCTTCAACAAATGGTGTTGGGAAAATTGGACAGATACATGCAAAAAAATGAAACTAGACCACCATCTTACACCATACACAAAAATAAACTCAAAATGGATCAAGAACTTAAACATAAGACAGGAAACCATAAAAATACTAGAGGAATCTACAGGCAAAAAAATCTCTGACATATGCCAAAAGAACTTCTTCGCTGATACTGCTCCTAGGGCAATGGAAGCTAAAGAGAAAATAAACAAATGGGACTACATCAAAATAAAAAGCTTTTGCACAGCAAAGGAAACCATCAATAAAACAACAAGAAAGCCCACTACATGGGAGAACATATTTGCCAATGATATCAACGATAAGGGTTTAATCTCCAACATTCACAGGGAACTCATGCAGCTTAACAAAAAGAAGATAAACAACCCAATCAAAAAATGGGCAACTGATCTAAATAGACACTTTTCGAAAGAAGACAGAAGGAAGGCCAAGAGACATATGAAAACCTGCTCTAAATCACTAATCATTAGAGAGATGCAAATCAAAACAACAATGCGGTACCATCTCACACCTGTCAGAATGGCCATTATCAACAAGTCAACAAATGACAAGTGCTGGAGAGGATGTGGAGAAAAAGGAACCCTCGTGCACTGCTGGTGGGAATGCAGACTGGTGCTGCCACTGTGGAGAACAGTATGGCGTTTCCTTAAAAAACTAAAAATAGAACTCCCATTTGACCCAGTGATCCCACTTCTAGGAATATATCCCAAGAAACTGGAAACATCAATCAGAAAGGATATATGCACCCGTATGTTCATAGCAGCACAATTCACCATAGCTAAGATTTGGAAACAGCCTAAGTGCCCATCAGCAGATGAGTGGATTAAAAAACTGTGGTACATCTACACAATGGAATACTATGCTGCGGTAAAAAAGAAGGAGCTCTTACCATTTGCAACAATATGGATGGAGATGGAGAACATTATGCTTAGTGAAATAAGCCAGGCAGAGAAAGATAAATATCACATGATCTCACTCATTTGTGGAATATAATGAACAACATAAACTGATGGGGGGGGGGGGGGGAATAGATCCAGAAACAGAGAAACATCAATCAGAACGTCAAACCTCAGAGAAGAAATTGTGAGGTAACCAGAAACCCAAGAATGCCTGACAACGCCTTTCTAGCCACGCTAGCAATCATCAGATGCACGGTAATTTTACCAGGGACAAGAGGGTAAGTATTTTGATCTTATGCTCTTGACCCTTCATGGGTAAGACCCATTACGTGGGCTGATCCTCTGACTAATGTAGTTACCAATAATACCAAACACCCTGGACATCTAGGAGGTCCATGGGTGGGGCAAGAAAGTATAAATACATAGGGGTCTCCACCCAGCTTCCCTTTTGTATGATACGAAATCAAAACAATGCCCCTTTGTGTGTACAATTAAAGAGAGGTTTCTGGCTTGTGTGGATACCAAAGAAATGGTGTCACTACTATCACTACGTGCCCCTGGTGGAGGTGCAGAAAATGTAACTAAGACCTTGTCTATATAAAAAGAAATGGACAGCCAGTCTGAAAGGGAATTCCCATAACTAGAACAAAGAATATCCTTACATGATATTATCCTACACTGTCATTAAAAATTATTCCCAGATTTGGATCACCCCCAGTACTTATAATAGTTCCTCACACCCTTGGGGATAAAAAATAAATAAAATAAAAAAAGTCATCTGTTTGGTGCTTGGAGACAAACTTAACACATCTCTTGATACTTTAGAATTACTACAGCATAATGTACAATTATCCCAAGCAAACATACAAACTAATTCTTTGAATGTCTGGCAGCAATTTAAAAAGGACATGTAAGGATTTAACCCTTTTCATTGGGTAGAGGGCCTCCTGGGAGGGCACCTGAGCATTCTATATGGGTCCCTCTTACCCTTTAAGCCAAGAGAGACCCTCTTCTCACAATTCAATTGCTCACAGCTGTTTCATGAGCTCTCTGTTCATGTCGAGGTTGAAGTCTCCTGATGACTGGTGCCATGGATCTGTCTCTCACCCAGTAGGGCGAACTGAGCCCTCCCTGGAAAAGAAACCCGGGTTCCAAAAGATATGTGATCAGTGCTGGAGCCCCGCCAGCAGGCGAGGGGATCCCAAGGCAGGTGCTGGGCATGGAGGCCACGGGGGCATAGGCTACCAAGGAGACAAAACTGAACCTCACGTCACCCTGCTTGGCCCCGGAGGATGGCTGGTTAGCCAGAGACGGGTAAGATTCCTCAAGGAAGGAACAACCTAAGACAGGCACAGTCGCAGAGGGGCCATCAGGAGAGAATTTGGGGATCAACAGAGGTGGGGCACAGACCCTCACCCCCCCCCAACATTGCAGGGGCCTGAATCCTAGCCCCTTCTGAGGGAGGTCTCCTGCCCCCATCGCTGCTTTGTGCTTCCCATGCCCAGCTCAGATCAGGACCCAGGTGACCGACAGACTTGGCCGACAGCAGCTGCCCTCTCACTCCAACAAGAATTGTTTGATTTGCCTTGTACCCATGGTGTGGGGAAGGGGGTTTACGATATCTAAATCCAGCCTACCACCAGGAATGCTCAGGACCTACTCAAGAAGGCAAATAATCCCTTCCACCAATATTTACAGGGTAAAACAAGATTATTGTTAGAGTAATAAATTTGACAGTAAAATAGTAGTCAAGTTTTCAGGCAAATTTAAATTGGCTAGTTGAAACAAGTGAATATTCTAGAAAAATTAATTGTACCAGACAAAAAGGTGTTCCTAAAGAGTCAACTAAAATTTTTATTGGTACTTCATCTCAAGATAAAAGTGTGCACCATATAATGAACCTAAAACAGTAATATTATAGTGCAAAAAATTAAAATTTAAAAGCCATCAAGACTACATTATAAAATTTTCAAAAGCCTCCTAACATTTAAATCAAAAAAGGAGGGGATAGTAGAGGAATATCATGTAAGGAAAAATATCCTGTAAGTAAATTACATCTAGAAAATTAATACTTTAGAAATTAATTGTAAGGCTAAAAGCAAGACACCCATGAAAAACACACAAGGTGACAAAACAAGCCAGAGGAAAATCATTTGGGCAAAAATTGAAAAAGGATCCCCAGTCAAATTTATAGAAAATAGTCCTTTATTAACCTTTGGTCGAGAATATGTTTGTATATTTTCAGAAAACAACTCCAAGACCATGTGGATTGCAGCAAGAGAGGAATCGACAGGACTACTCCAGCCATGAAGACAGAAGAGAAGCAGTCCAGAGACGGAAGATGCGGATGTGGCCTTCCCACACTAGCAGTTAGCAGCTGTGCATCACTGCAGATTGCCCAGGACCAAACCGGACAGAGTCGGACCTGCATTACCACCATTTGTCCACCATCCAGAACTGAAATGTCAGTGCTGACATGTACACATAAGGAACTGTTGGACATTGAAATTGGGTCTCAAAAGAACTGTTGGCCCAGAAAGAAACTCACTACACACTGATTCATTTGCCTGTCACCATAACCATTATTGTTTGTCTCATTTTTGGTTCTTATAAGTGTATTTCTAATAGCACATGATCTCACTCATCTAGGGGAAATAATGAACAACATAGACTGATGAACAAGAACAGACCCAGAGACAAGGAGGCATGGATCAGACTGTCGGGCCTCAGGGGGAGGGTAGGGAAGGGTGGGGGTAAAGGGGGATATCAACCAAAGGACTTGGTGCAGGCATATGAGCCTGACCAGCGGTAAAGGACAACAGGGGGGTGGGGGCATGTGTGGGGAGGGGTGTGGAATGGGAATGGGGGGACGAGGACAAATATGTGATACCTTAATCAATAAAGAAATTAAAAAAAAATAAGAAACAATAAAAAGAATAGGAAAAAATAAGCATATTCTGTATCATCACTTCTTTCTTTTATTGATTGCTAATGGATGATCTCACCCGCATCCCCCTCTACACAGACATAGTATTTTCTTCTATCCATTTAGAGACTATTTATTATTCTGTCAGTGTGCCAGTATTATCAGGATTAGGAAGGCTAATCCAAAGTAACTAAAGTTATGAGATATATAAACTAAAGTCATCAAGTATAAATTATAATGCCCCTTGGTTATTTTGGGTTAATTTGCATCCTTGCTCCTGATTGGCTGGTGGGCATCTACTTGTAATGGGAAATATTAAATACAAGGATGTTCAGTTAGATAACCTTCACATTCTGAATCTAATAAAATAATACGCATACAAAACTAAATTATAATAACTAATTACCATGGTGAGTCTGGAATCATCACAAAATGTGTCAGTAGATATTTGTAATGATCACTGCCTCAATTTTAATTTGCTATACCTACCCACCTCCACCACTGGCTTTGGACTGGAATATTTCAATCTTTTAATTTCCAAGACATTGCAAGGAACTCACAGCTAGATCTCTGATTTTTTTCTAATGTAGTCATTTTCTTTCTGATAATTCAGTCTATTGTTAAATTATTAGATTTTACCCTTTCAGTTTATGATCACATTAGAGGCCCGGTGTACGAAATTTGTGCATGGGGGCGGGGTGTCCCTCAGCCCCGCCTGCACCCTCTCCAATCTTGGACCCCTTGAGGGATGTCCGACTGTCCGTTTAGGTCCGAACCCGGTGGGTGGGATTGGGCCTAAATGGGCAGTCGGACATCCCTCTCACAATCCAGGACTTCTGGCTCCCAACTGCTCACCTGCCTGCCTTCCTGATTGCCCCTAACTGCTTCTGCCTGCCAGCCTGATCACCCCCTAACCACTTCCCTGCCAGTCTGATTGATGCCTAACAGCTCCCCTGCCAGCCTGTTTGCCCCTAACTGCCCTCCCCTGCAGGCCTGGTCACCCCTAACTACCCTTCCCTGCAGGCTTGGTCCCCCCCAACTGCCCTCCCCTGCAGGCCTGGTCACCCCCAACTTCCCTCCTCTGCCGGCCTGGTCACCCCTAACTGCCTTCTCCTGCAGGCTTGATTGCCCCCAGCTGCCCTCCCTTGCAGGCCTGGTCCCTCCCAACTGCCCTCCCCTGCTGGCCTGATCGCCCACAACTGTCCTCCCTTGAAGGCCTGGTCCCTCCCAACTGCCCTCCCCTGCTAGCCATCTTGTGGTGGCCATCTTGTGTCCACATGGGGACAGGATCTTTGACCACATGGGGGCAGCCATCTTGTGTGTTGGAGTGATGGTCAATCTGCATATTACTCTTTATTAGATAGGATAGAGGCCTGGTGCATGGGTGGGGGCCAGCTGGTTTGCCATGAAGGGTGTCCTAGATCAGGATGGGGGTTCCCTTGGAGCTTGGGGCGGCCTGGGCAAGGGGCCTGTGGTAGTTTGCAGGCCGGCCACGCCCCCCGGCGACCCAAGTGGAGGCCCTGGTATCTGGGATTTGTTTATCTTCTATCATTGAAACTTTGTAGCCTTAAACGGAGGACTGGGCCGGCCAGGGTGTGCGGAAAGCTTGGCTTCCTCCATTGCCAGGGAAACCCAAGCCTCCCTTCTACTCTCTCGTGGCCGCGGCCATCTTGGTTGGGTTAATTTGCATCCTTGCTCCTGATTGGCTGGTGGGCATGGCTTGTGGGTGTGGCTTGTGGATGTAGTGGAGTGATGGTTAATTTGCATATTACTCTTTTATTAGATAGGATTCTATTCATGCCTCCCTGAAACTCATCCAAAACTGTGGGTGTTTCCAAATGAAATTATCTACTCATAAGCAGTTTCTTGGGTTAATTTTGCAGGTGGCTTATCCCAGCATGGCTTTTAATTTTCCTTAATTTCACCTTAAATTTATGACACCGTTTTACTGATTTTACAAGGCACTTGGAATTCTGAGAGTATATTTTTAAAGAGCTCTTCAGAATGTTCATTATAATATCTACACTGTAATGTATTATAAGAGTAAAAGTTTAATAGCAGAGGTTTTACACTAGAAATATATTATAATAACTAGAGGCCCGGTGCACGAAATTCGTGCACGGAGGGGGTTGTCCCTCAGCCCAGCCTGTACCCTCTCCAATCTGGGACCACCGGGATCGGGCCTAAACGGGAAGTCTGACATCCCTCTCACAATCCAGGACTGCTGGCTCCCAACTGCTTGCCTGCCTCCCTTCCTGATTGCCCCTAACCACTTCTGCCTGCCAGCCTGATCACCTCCTAACCACTCTGCTGCCAGCCTGTTTGCTCCCAACTTCCCTCCTCTGCCGGCCTGGTTGCCCCTAACTGCCCTCTCCTGCAGGGTTTATCACCTCCAACTGCCCTCCCTTGCAGGCCTGGTCCTTCTCAACTGCCCTCCTTTGCAGGCCGGGTGCCTCCCAACTGCCCTCTCCTGCTGGCCATCTTATGGTGGCCATCTTGTGTCCACATGGGGGCAGGATCTTTGACCACATGGGGGCAGCTATATTGTGTGTTGCAGTGATGATCAATCTGCATATTACTCTTTTATTAGATAGGATAGAGGCCTGGTACAGGGGTGGGGGCCAGCTGGTTTGCCCTGAAGGGTGTCCTGGATCAGGTGGGGGTTCCCTTGGGGTGTGGGGCGGCCTGAGCGAGGGGCCTGTGGTAGTTTGCAGGCCGGCCACGCCCCCTGGCAACGCAAGTGGAGGCCCTGGTATCTGGAATTTATTTTCCTTCTACAATTGAAACTTTGTAGCCTGGAGCAGAGCCAAGCCTGTGGCTCCCTCCGAGGCCGGTAGCCATTTGTGTTGGGGTTATAATTGAAACTTTGTTGCTTTAAGCGGGTGGGCCCGGCCAGTGTGTGCGGAAAGCTTTGCTTCCCCTGTTGCCGGCGGCAACCATGGCCTGCTCTCTCAAGCTCCATTCTGCCGCCATTTGTTTGAATTTGTTTACCTTCTATAATTGAAACTTTGTAGCTTGAGTGGAGGCTTAGGCCTGGCAAGGGCAGGCAGAAAGCTTGGCTTCCTCTGTTACCTAGGAAACCTTGCTCTCTGTGGCTGTAGCCATCTTGGTTTGGGTTAATTTGCATACTCGCTCTGATTAGATGGTGGGCGTGGCTTGTGGATGTGGCTTGTGGGTGTGTCAGAGGTATGGTCAATTTGCATATTTGTCTATTATTAGATAGGATTGGAGAATGTTTTCAAAACTTTACCCTCTGTCTCTGTTAAAAGACATTTCCTAAAGATAGTAAATAAGTATGCGAAAAGATGTTCACCCTCATATGACATTAGTGAAATGCAAATTAAAACAGAAACAAGATACCACTATACACCTATTAGAATAGCCAAAATGCAGAACACTGGCATCAAATGTTGACACTGATGTGGAGCAACATAAACTCTCATTGTTGGTGGAAAAGCAAAATGTACAGCCACTTTGGGAGACTTTTGATGTGTTTTTTTTTTATAAAACTAAACATACTCTTACCTTTCAATCCAGTAATCATGCTCCTTAGAACATATCCAAAGGAGTTGAAAACCAAGGTTTACACAAAAACCTGCACATACATGTTTATAGCAGCTATATTTATAATTTGCCAAAACTTGGAAGTAGCCAACATATTCTTCAATAGGTGAATGAAAAAATAAACGGTGGAACATAAGACATTGGAATACTATTCAGCACTGAAAATAAATGAGCTATCAAGCCATGAAAATACATGAAGAAAACATAAATGCATATTACCAAGGGGGGAAAGCCAACATGAAGACGCTCTATATTGAATGATTCAAAATGTATGACATGAGTGCATAAAGGGAGACTCTATCACCCTATTTAACAAAAATTTCAAAGCAAATCTTAAAGGAATATATATCTCAGTTACATTACATACACACACATATGATTTTAGGAGGGTCTTATAAACAATACAGATTGCTATTGGATTCTGTGTACCAGGTATGGCCCTACATGCAAGCATATTAGTCTTAATTCTTTTCTCTATCCAATCTATCTTCCACACTACCAACTCTATTTACCTTCCTTAAAAAAAAATAACCCTGATTCAGTCACTTCCTAATCTGAATTCCTTAGTTTGCCAGAAAGACCCTGGCCTCAACCTGCTTCTTCAATCTCATCTCCCCTAAACTCCCTTGCTCTTATTCTCTGCTCTTCCTCCCTATATCACTAAGATTCTTAGGCCTCAGGAAAAAAAAAAACAAAAACGCAACAACTTAGTATTCCCCAAATATTCTAGGACTGTTCTTAACTCTTTGACTTTAAACAAACATGTTGTTTCCTTTGCCTGGAATATTTTTCCTTTAATTTTTTACTTTTCACATTGTACTAGTAGGAAATAATTTATTTCTCCTTTATATTCCCATTGCATATTCACTAATTCATTCAACCAATATTTCTTGAGTGCTTACTATGTACCCAGCACTGTGCTAGAAAATTCTGTTGATTTTACAATACAATCATGGTCCCTAACCTCATAGATTTTAGAAATGCTCATATTAAATAAACAATTAAAACTGTAATAGTGTAACAAAATGTATACGGTTTGGTGAGAGTACATAACTAGTACTTAGTCCAAATAATCAGGGAACAACTCTCTTTGAAATATGAATAGTCATTAGCCAGGTAAAGGAGATGAGGGCCTGTCCAGGGCAGAAGGAAAACATATATGATGATACTGAGGCAGGAATGAACTTGGCTCCTTAAAGAATCAATAGACAAAATGACTAGAGAATAGTAGCATGGGATAATACTGGCGCAATGGGCAAGAACATGATCATGAAGGATCTTGTAGAAAATAATATATATTTTGAACTTTGTCCAAAAAGCCATGGGAAGAGGGATGTTTTTGGTAACAATGATTTTTATTTTCTTTATGCTCATTTAAAATTTGCATCAACTTCTATAATGGTAAAAATAACAATAAAAGAGGTATTTAAAACGTCCTCCAGTAACTGTCACCTCAGGGTGAAGTCCAACCCCTCAGCCAGTGTGTGAGGCACACTGGCTCCTGCCATGTCTGCCAGCTGTTCCTCCAGCCTTACCTTGTAGCCATACACCATTCCTGGTATTCATGGGGAAAGTTTTGGACAGAGGAGAAAGAGGCATGCTCATATTTGTATTTCAGGAAAATCACTTTCAATAAGAAAAAAGAAAGAAAAATCACTATCTCTATTAGGAGAAAAATAGGAAATAAATATGACTGCAGAAGGAATATTAATCTAGGTGAGAAATGATGGTTATCTGTACTAAATTGCGGCTAGAATGCCATGGCTCTTGAATAGCATCCTTAACTGAGCATCACACAGTATGGCCAGTGTGAAGCCACTGAAAATTTTAAACAGGGAAGTGATGTGATCATGTATTCATTTTTAAGAGATCACCTTGCGCTTGTATGGAGAAATGATATTAGTGTGCTAAGAAAAAATGCAGGGCGATAGTTTAGGAAGTAGTCCAGGTATGATAGTTAAGAATTGGGTAGCGGTGCCCCTGATCTGTGTTGCTCAGTGGTTAGAGTGTCATCCCAAGCACCAAAGGGTCATGGGTTTGATTCCCGGTCAAGGATGCATACCTAGGTTGAAAGTTTAATCCCCAGCCCAGGTTGGGGTGCATGCGGGAGGCAACTGATTAATGTCTCTCTCACATCAATGTTTCTCTCTCTACCCCCTCTCCTTCCACTCTCTCTAAAAATCAATGGTAAAAAATATCCTTGGTTGAGGATTTTAAAAAATGGGGTGGTGGCAGTAAATAAAGATGGTCTGAATTAGGAAGTTAGCGCTAGGAGACAAATGGCAGAAATGAGGTACTATTTTGTAGGTAGAACCAAGTGGAATCATAACTGATTGGATATGGGGGTAAGAGAGAAAAAGGGAATCAAGGATGATTACCAAGTACTATCTGGACCTTGGCAGATGGAGGTGCCATTTATTGAGATGGGGCTCATTAAAGAATATTAGTGGTGAAAAGTAGGTGAGCAAATTCGTTTTTTGCACATGTTAATTTTGAGATGCCTGTTAGATATCCAAGTAGAGATTATGAATAGGCAGTTGATTATACTGAGGCTGAGTTCAAAAGTGATGTACTTTATACCTCAGTTAGTTTAGACTCTGACACTACATGAAGTATGTCTTTAGGGCAACAATAATGATCTGTTATTACCATGGTTTCAAACACATAAGAGGTGCTCAATATACCTGTTTGTTTATTTGAATTAAAATTTGTAGTCAGTCTTAGTCCCTGTTTTAGCACAACTCTAATCACATAATTAATGCAATTTAAAAAGATACTCAGTGATCTGTATGTTTTGTCTTTACAAAACAAGTGGTTTTGTAATTTTTATTTTATTTTATTTTTTTTACTAACTTGGCATAGCTCCTGTCACTGGGCTTTTGGAGTAAGAAGTACCTGGAACAAAAATTCTCACAAAAACACACACATGATAGAACTTACCTAGCTGGGTGATAAGATTGGGAAATCTCCCACTAAAACACTATAAGCCTGGACAAAAGTAACACAAGCAACTATTTCTGCACTCTAGAAATTGATCAAAAAGTTTATTCTGATGTTGGGGTACAAAGCCCTGGAGCTTCTCCATAGTCCACATCCCAGTTCATTCAGTTCAGAGGTTCCCCAATGACTTTTACATTGAAAACCACAAAACACTTCTTAGATAAATTAAATAATATCTAAATAAACAGAGAAAAAGTCCATTCTCTTGGATTGGAAGGCTTAATATTATCAAGATGGCAATTTGACACAAATTGATGGATACACTAAATGCAACCCCTATAAAAATCCTGGCTGGCTTCTTTGCAGAAACTGACATGGACAAGCTAATCCTAAAATTTATATGGAAAAACAAGGGAGCAAGATAGCTGAAACCAAGTTGAAAACATGGACCATTAGAGAACTCACACTTTCGATTTCAAAACTTAGGATAAAGGCACAATTAATCAAGATAGTGTAGCATTGACACAAAAACAGGCATATATATATATATATATATATATATATATATATGCCTGTTTTTGTGTCAAATATATATATATATATATATATATATATATATATATATATATATGCCTGTTTTTGTGTCAAATATATATATATATATGCCTCTATTCTGTCCTATATATATATATATATATAGGACAGAATAGAGAATTCAGAAATAAAACCTTACGTTCATGGTCAATTTATTTCCCACAAAGGTATCAAGACAATTCAGTGGGGGAAAGGATAATCTTTTCAACAAAAAATAGTGCTGGGGTAATTGGATACCCAAAAATAAAAAGAAATTAGACCCTTTCTTCATACCATATAAAAAAATTAACTCAAAATGGACCACAGACCTAAATTTAAGAGTTTAAACTATAAAAATTCTATAAAAAATATAAGTGAAAATTTTCATGATCTCAGGTAGGGCAGAGTTCTTAAATATAACACTGAAAGCATAATCCATAGAAGAAAAAAAATTGATATATTGGAGTTTATCAACTTTTACTCCTAAAACGTCACTAATGAGAGAATAAAAATATAAGCCCCAGACTAGAATAACGTATTTACAAATCATAGATCTGATAAATGACTTATATACAGAACATTTGAATAACTATTACAACTCAATAATTATTAGGAAGATAAAAACTCAATTAAAAGTGAACCAATTATTTGAATAGACATTTCCACAAATAAAATATATAAATGACAGAAAAAGGACATAAAAACATATGCAGCATCATTAATGATTTAGGGGAAAAAAATCAAAATCCCAAGAAGAAACTATTATGCATCCATTAGAATGGCTATAATAAAAAAGACAAGTGTTCAGAAGGATGGTGAGAAAATGGACCACTTGCACATTGCTGGTGGGAACAAAACATGGTACAGCTACTCTGGGAAATATTTTGGCAATTTCTTAGCAAGTTATACACAAATTTGCCGTGTAACAGCAATTTTATTCCTAGGAATCTAACCCTAAGAAATGAAAATATATGTCCATCCAGAGACGTGTGCAAATATAGTAGCATTACCCGTAATAGCAAAACAATTTAACTGTCCAAAATCTAATAAATGGATGAACAAAATGGTATGCCTATATAATGGAATACTATTAATTAATCTTATATAATTGAATACCATTAATCAATTAAAAGGACCAATATATTGGTACATGCTACAACATGCATATACTTCAAAAATTTTATGTTGAATGAAAGAAGCTAAACACAATAGAACATATAGTATGATTCCACTTATATGAAATGTACAGAACAGACAAATTTATAAAGACAGAAAACAGAAGAGTATTTTTTTAAAGCTTGTGTGTGGGAGAAGGGATTAACTGCTAATGGGCTCCAGAAAACTTTTTGGAATGAAGAAAAAAATTTAAAACTGAACTGTGGGGTGATGGTTGCAGAATTCTATAAATTTAGTAAGATAATTGAATAATAGTAAATGTAAGGGATATAGTAAATGTAAGAGATTGGTAGACTTCCTTTAAGGCCTGTTTATTACTGTATGTAGTAATTTTCATAATTTATCCATCTACACTAAAACTCCTTACACACCAATGAATCACAAGCCTGTATCTCCAGATCTGACTGCTCAGCCTATTTCCAGGTACCTGTCATACTACTCCCTACAAAAGTTAACTAACTCCTCATCTCCACCTCTTAGTAAGCTTTCCTTCTTAATTTTTCCGTAACTATTAGTGGCACCTGTATCTGTTCTGCATTTCTCACTTTAGTATTGCTTTCAAACCCACTACCTTTATCCCCACATTAAGTGAGAAAACTAATCAAACCAATTTTTCTCTAATCAAGCATCTTAGCATGTCTTGCTGATTTTAGATCCTTACATACAGATACTAAAGTAATCTTCCTCAAGTACTATTTTTTCACATCACTACTGTCCTTGAAAACCTATAGTAATCTTTTTAAAAAATATATATTTTATTGACTTTTTACAGCGAGGAAGGGAGAGGGATAGAGAGTTAGAAACATTGATGAGAGAGAAACATCGACCAGCTGCCTGCTGCACACCTCCTTCTGGGGATGTGCCCGCAAACAAGGTACATGCCCTTGACCGGAATCAAACCCGGGACCTTTCAGTCCACAGGCCGACGCTCTATCCACTGAGCCAAACCGGTTAGGGCGAAAACCTATAGTAATCTTAAGTATACATATGCATATGCATTTTTTCTTTCAAGCAAAATTGCCTGCTAAAAATATTTAAACAAAAAGCAACCGTGGAATGTATCATGTACATGTGAGCATAGTTAATACATTCTTGATTATAACTCCTGATATTTTAATGTGTACTTATCTCCTTTACTAAAAAAAAAAAACAACCCACAACTAAATTCATATACATAGTATTTTGTAACCTGCTTTCATGACTGAAAACTATATTTTAATTATATAAGTAAAAAAATCATTACTGTGAATAGCAAATAAGTGTTCCTTTATGTAGATTGACTTTGTTTTATTTTATTAAACTATTTCTGTTCTCTGTTATATTTAATCTAAATTTTTAAATGGAATGTAATGAACAAAATAAACTAACAAAGTGGAAACAGACTCATGGATATAGAGAACAGACTGACAACTGTCAGAAGGGAGAGGGTTGAGGGCTGGGTGAGAAGGGAGAAGGGATTAAGCAAAGAAAAAAAAAAGAAAACTCATGGACAGAGACAACAGTATGTTGATTGGCCAGAGGTAGAAGAAGGTAAAGGAGAGGATAAATGGTGATGGAAGAAGACTTGACTTGGGGATGGTGAACACACAATAAAATATACAGATGATGTACTATAGAATTGTATACCTGAAACCTGTATAATTTTATTAATCAACTAGAGGCCCAGTGCATGAATTCGTGCATGAATGGGGTCCCTTGGCTGGCCAGCGATCAGAGCTAATGAGGGCCATCTCGCCCAGTCTCAATCGGGGTGATGTGGGCGGCCGGCTGGGGTGGGGGGAGGGACTGTGGGAGGTTGGCCGGCTGAGGGAGGTTGGCTGTCGGAGTGCACTGACCACCAGGGGGCAGGTCCTGCATTGAGCATCTGCCCTCTGGTGGTCATTGTGCATCATAGCTACCGGCCAGTTGTCTGGTCGTCCGGTTGTCTGGTCATAATGGTTGCTTAGGCTTTTATATATATAGATGTCACCCCAATAGATTCAATAGAAAAAAAAGGAGTTATCTTTCAAAGTCTTCCCCAACCCATATTCTCCAATACCATCTCTTATTGTTTCCTAAAATGAACCCTTTATTCCAGCAAGGAAATCAGTTTGTATCTCACATATATGTTGTTATCTCCTGTTTTTTATGTTTTTGTATACCCCTAGAACTAATATATAACATTTTCACATGATATTTTTATGTGTTAATATAATACTTCTTGGGTGCTTCTTGCTTTTATTTTTCTTTCCTAAATTAGACTGACCTACATCAAAGGCAAATTTCAAGGTTTTTTTCTGTACTTTTAAAATAATTATCACAATGCTGATTATACAGCAGGTAAGCATTAAATGAATGTTGATTTAAATTAATAACACATTTCTTGCATTCATTTGTTATAAACTTATGAGCACCTAATATGTGCATAACAGTGGACATGCCATCAAGGAAACAAAAAATTATATGATACATGATCTACCTTCTTAAGGATTTTATAATCTAGCTGGGATAAGTAAGGCCAATGAAGGGTTAGATGATACAAGACTACCATTTCCAAAAGATTTCAAGAAGCTATCTATGATTAAGAAAAAATGAGGAATCAGGAAATTAGTGATTCAGGGATAAAAAAAAAAGAGCTAAACTGAGCCTTAGAAGAGATAAATCAATTATTAAAAAGCGAGAGAGGCTAAGAACATCTCAGGTAGGAAAAAGGTGCTGAGTGAGAAGGGCAGATATGAAAATTCAGGGTTTATGTAGAAAATTTGTTAAATTTAAAAAGATAGGTTGAGACTACCAAGTGAATGGTGATGAACGCCTGATTAAATTGCCCAGATTTAATCCTGTTAAAATAGCCATTTACTGAGTACCTACTATGTGACCTGTGGCTTACATACATGTAGGACATTTTTTTGGATATTAGGCATCCATTTCCTCATTCTCATGGAATTCTGATTCTCTCTTGAGAAGAGACCAATGGGACTATAACTAGAGGCTTTGCCCTTCTATAGTGAGGGGCAAGACATCAAATTGAAATGATTTATCTCAGTTTCAGTTTATCTCATCCTTAACATCATTATTAGACTATTCTGGTCATGAAGCCCTTGCTGTATTTACTGCTTCCTAGACATCCAGAGACATTACAGATCTTGCCTGTTTCCAGACCTGCCTCACTAGTGTCCCTCAGATTCTGCGAGACTCTGTTATTTTTCCAATAAATTAATTTTGAGTAAGATAGCCAGAGTTGATTTATATCACTTACAACTAAAAAGTCTTAAATTATATAGTTATACTAGAGTCCCAGTGCATGAAATTCATGCAGGGGGGGCGGGGTTGTCCCTCAGCCCAGCCTGCACCCTCTCCAATCTGGGACTGCTGGCTCCCAACTGCTCGCCTGCCTGCCTTCCTGATTGCCCCTAACCACTTCTGCCTGCCAGCCTGATCACCCCCTAACCACTCCCATGCCAGCCTGATTGATGCTTAACTGCTCCCCTGCCAGCCTGTTTGCCCCTAACTGCCCTCCGCTGCAGGCCTGGTCCCCCCCAACTGCTCTCCATTTCAGGCCTGGGTCCCCCCCAACTGCCCTTCCCTGCATGCCTGGTCACCCCCAACTTCCCTCCTCTGATGGCCTGATCCCTACCAACTGCCCTCCCCTGCTGGCCATCTTGTGGTGGCCATCTTGTGTCCACATGGGGCAGGATCTTTGACCACATGGGGGCAGCAATCTTGTATGTTGGAGTGATGGTCAATCTACATATTACTCTTTTATTAGATAGGATAGAAGCCTGGTGCATGGGTGGGGGCCGGCTGGTTTGCCCTGAAGGATGTCCCGGATCAGGGTGGGGGCTCCCTTGGGGCGTGGGGCGGCCTGGGCAAGTGGCCTGTGGTGGTTTGCAGGCTGGCCACGCCCCCTGGCAACCCAAGTGGAGGCCCTGGTATCTGGGGTTTATTTCTCTTCTACAATTGAAACTTTGTGGCCTGGAGCGGAGCCAAGCCTTCTGCTTGCTCCATGGCAGGAGACATTTCTGTTGGGGTTTATGTATCTTCTGTAATTGAAACTTTGTAGCCTTAAGCGGAGGCCTGGGCTGGCCAGGGTGTGTGGAAAGCTTGGCTTCCTCCATTGCCGGCGTCAACCCTAGCCTCCCGCTCTTTCCAGCTCCGTGGCTGCCACCATTTCTGTTTGGATTTGTTTATCTTCTATAATTGAAACTTTGTAGCCTTGAGTGGAGGCCTAGACCACCAAGGGCAGGCGGAAAGCTTGGCTTCCTCCATCGCCAAGGAAACCCAAGCCTCCCTCCTGGTCTTTGTGGCTGTAGCCATCTTGGTTGGGTTTATTTGCATACTCACTCCTGATTGGCTGATGGGCGTGGCTTGTGGGCGTAACAGAGTGATGGTCAATTTGCATATTATTCTTTTATTAGATAGGCTGTTATTTCACACTAGCGTTCCCGTTGCAGGAAAAATCCTGCAATAGGGTTTCCTGCTGCACTCTACCCCGCCCCGCCTGCTCTCCTCCCTTGTCCCCCGGCCCGCCTTCTCCGCCAGCCCGCCCCGCTCTCCTTCCTTCTCCCCCGGCCCCGCCTCTGCTCCTCCCTTGTCCCCTGGCCCGCCTTCTCCGCCAGCCCGCCCCGCTCTCCTTCCTTCTCCCCCAGCCCCGCCTCCACTCCTCCCTTCTCCTCCCCCCCCCAGCTTGCTTGCTTCTCTGCAGCTTTGCTCCCTTCAGCATCTCTTGGCTTCTTTCTAAGCTGTCTTGATATGCAAATTAGCCGCCATCTTTGTTGGGGTAATTTGCATACTCTTCCTGATTGGTTGGTGGGCATGGCTTGGGCGTAGCGAAGGTGCGGTCAATTTGCATATTTGTCTATTATTAGGTAGGATGTTACCAATAAGGAGAATGTGGGTAAGTGATATTAAGTATATTTCCAAGTACATACAACCAGCAAGTGGCAAATGTAGGTATGTTTGACTCTAAAATCTAAGTGCTATAAAATTACTTACCAAAGGCTGCATGGCATGACCAAGGTTCACTTAAAAGCTGGTCTTTTTTCCCCTAATCCATTCTGCCTTTTAATAAGAATTTCACTGCAGATTTTTACAAAGGGTATGACATGATAAAAATACTAACATGTTAGAAAGGTTGATTTCACAGCAAAATACTAGGCTGGAAGGGAAGCAAGAGAGCTTATGGTAACAGAGAAGTGCAGAAAAGTAGTATATGATTCAAATGGGAAATGACAACGACCTAAAATAGTGAAATGATAGTACAGATGCAAGAAGGGAACATTTATTACAATACTTTATAAGTTGTGACCGCTATCTCTCTGAAATGTACACTCCATTTATTTTTTTACTATTTTTATAATAATTTCAGTCCATTGATTTCAAATTATAGTTCAGTAAGCATATGACTTTTACTGGATTATACAGAATCTTTTAGTAAGCATATCATAAGCTTATAAGCAAATGCACATCATTTGCAGCTAAATTATGTAGACATCATTTGCAGAAAAATGAATTTGCCTGGAGATTTTATAATCAAGCAACATATTATGGCTTGACATTTCTTCAAATTATTACAAAAGCACAGAAAAAAAGTAATATCAGAAAATCTAAATAGATATTTCTAGGATTGGCCTAAGGTTTTCCAACAAAGATAAAAATAAACTTTACAGAAGAATGGTTGATCCACTCACAATCTTTATTTTCCAGGCAACATAAGCTTCTAGAAGCAAGCCATTTTCTCTATTAACAATAGCTGTACAACAAGCATGTCAAACTCACATGCGGCCCACAATGAATATTTTTTTGGCTCAGCCAATATAACGGTATATAAGAAACATTTTAATAAAAATTTTGTAACTTAATTTTTACAATATCCTGTTATACATAATTATTAATAACGAACTACAATATTTGCTAATGACTGATTACTATAATCGTGTTGCATTCATTTCCCTTACATGCCTTACAGGCAGGTGCACCATTTCTCTCCACTAATACTAGCAGCGGATATTTTAGCAGACGATTGCCACATCATTGGTCTTGGACTGACTTGTTTTGTGTGCACAACAGGAAATATTTTGCTTTCAGAGAACAAGAAAAATAAGTTTCTTTTCATTACACTTATTAATTTGTGCAGTTATTCAGTGTCTGGTAAGTTAATGTTGAAGAAAAATATTAATTTTATATGAAAATGTTCTATTATATTATGTTAATGATTACTCATTTATTTCAGCCCTTTGTATTCAGCATGTCTCTATTGGAATAAACCTACGTTTCTATGAAAATTGAATCTTTTGTTTTTTTGTGGACCACATAAACTTAAATCTTGTTTATTTGGCCCATGTTAGCCTTTGAGTTTGACATGCTCGCTGTACAATATCATAAGTAATCCTATATAATAAAGAGGTAATATGCAAATTAATCCTCACGCCCTCACAAAATGGTTGCCTATGACCAAGCCTGCAGGGGGGTTAGTGAGGGACGACCAAACAACTGAACAAGCAGGCTGTGTGGGGCGACCAGGCCAGCAGGGGGGTTAGTGAGGGATGACCAAATGACTGAACAGCAGGCTGCGTGGGGTGACCAGGCTGGCAGGAGGGGAAGTTAGGAGTGACCTGGATGGCAGCTGGGGGCAGGTAGGGGCAACCAGGCCAGCACGCAGAGGCAGTGAGGGGCTATCAGGCTCGCCGAGGGTGGGGGGGGGTAGTTAGGGGTGACTAGGCAGGCAGGCACGTGAGCAGTTAGGAGTCAGCAGTCCAGGACTGTGAGAGAGATGTCGGACCACCAGTTTAGGCCCAATCCCGGGATCGGGCCTGAACCAGCAGTCGGACATCCCCTGAGGGGTCCTGGATTGGAGAGGGTGCAGGCTGGGTTGAGAGGACCTCCCCTGTGCATGAATTTCAAGCACTGGGCCTCTAGTATTATAATAACTATGTACAGTGTCAGGTCAAAGACTTGGGGTGATGATTTCATTAGTTATAAAAATAAGCACTATGCTGTGCACCTGAAACTAATATAACATTGTATGTCAACTGTAGTTGAAAATTTTAAAAAGAAATTTAAAAAAGAAAATAAAAAAGGTAAAAACAGCTGTACAACTTAATAGCAAAGATAATATGAGTTTCAAAATAACAGGAAGGGAAACAATTTGAATGAAAAAATTAAAATACTTAGATGGCAATCATTATCAGTGCTGTCTCTGATAATGTTTTAATGTACCAACAAAATGCCATGTTTGGAGAATAACAACTTTGTATAAAGGCTTCAAATAGCAACCAGAATAAAGCTATTTGGCTAGAAAATGGTACATTTTGTAAGGTACCAGTGTGTGATGATATCTTAGACCAGGCTTTATGAGTGCTGCTGAAGCAAAAGATAGTTCCTACTTTGCATAAGGGATAACTGAGCCAGTACTCAAGTCCTCTGTTAAACTTTGCTGGACTAAATAACAACCCACATTTTGTACAACAATGTTATTCATTGTTGCCTTATTTTTTTTTTCCTTTTTTAGTTCTAAACATAATACATGCCTATTGTTTAAAAATTCAAGAAATGCTTCAGAATAGAAAATAAAAATTTAAGGCTTTTCCTTCAATCTAATTCCATTAGTTTGGTGTGTATATTTTCAGACATTTTCCTATGAACATGAATACACATACCCATGCACATCCACTATATGCAAACATACTTTTAAAAAAATATATTTTTATTGATTTCAGAGAGGAAGGGAGAGGAGGAAAGAGATAAAAACATCAATGATGAAAAGAATCATTGATTGGCTGCTTCCAAAATGCTCGCTACTGGGGATCAAGCCTGCAACCCGGTCATGTGCCCTTGACTGGAATCAAACCTGGGACCCTTCAATCTGCAGGCTGACGCTCTATCCACTGAGCCAATCCAACTAGGGCTGCAAGCATACTTTTTATATAGATGAGATTATACTGAAGATACTGTTCACAATTTGCTTTTTTTTAAGGTAAAAACCTTTTATTGAAAAATTAAAGAAAAAATTTACCTTATATATAACATATTAATTCCAGTTTAACTTAATAAATTATTTTATCATTATTTATTTTCAATTGCAGTTGACATACATTATTATTAGTTTTAGTTGTACACCCCAGTGGTTAGACATTACATACCTCACTAAGTAATCATCCTGATAAATCTTGCACCCATCTGACACCATAGTCAATAATTATTGACTATATCCCCTATGTTGTATTTTATATACTCATGACTATTCTGTAACAACCAATTTGTACTTCTTAATTCCTTGACCTTTTTTGCCCACCCTCCTAACCCTCCTCACATGTGGCAACTGTAAAAACATTCTTTATATCTATGATTCTGCTTATTCATTTATTTTGATTTTTAGATTGAATTGTTGATAGGTATGTATTTGTTGCCATTTTATTGTTTATATTTTTCTTCCCCTCCTCCTCCTCCTCACCCTCCTCCTCCTCCTCTTTCTTCTTGTTCTTGTTCTTCTTCTTCTTCAAGAATAGCCTTCAACATTTCATATAATACTGGTTTGGTGGTGATGAACTCCTTTAGTTTTCTCTTGTCTGGGAAGCTCATTATCTGTCCTTCAGTTCTAAATGATAGCTTTGTTGTGTAATCTTGGTTGTATATCCTTCATTTTCATCACTTTTAATATTTCTTGCCAATCCCTTCTCACCTGCAAAGTTTCTTTTGAGAAATCAGCTGACAGTCTTATGAGAGCTCCCTTGTCAGTAACTAACTGCTTGTCTCTTGCTGCTTTTAAGATTCTTTAACATTTTGCATTTTAATTCTGCTGTGTCTTGGTGTGGGCCTTTTTGGGTTCATCTTGTTTTAGATTCTCTGTGCTTTATAGGCTTGTATGTCTATTTCATTCTCTAAGTTAGGAAAGTTTTCTATCATTCTTTTTTCAAATAGGTTTTCAATTTCTTGCTCTTTCTCTTCTCCTTCTGGCACCACTATAATGTGAATAATAGTACACTTGAAGTTGTCCCAAGTTTCCTCATTTTTTTAGATTATTTTTTTCTTTTTGCTGCTCTTTTGATTGGGTATTTTTTGCTTCCTTATATTCCAAATTGCTGATTTGATTTTCACCTTCATCTACTCTACTGTTGATTCACTGTAAATTAGTCTTCATTTCAATTAGTGTACTCTTCATTTCTGACTGGTTCTTTTTTATGCTGTTGAAATTCTCACTAAGTTCTTTGAGCATTCTTATAACCAGTGTTTTGAACTCTGCATCTAGTAGATTGCTTGTCTCCATTTTTTTTATGTTCTTTTTCTGGCATATTTTTTTCCTTTCTGTTCTTTCATTTGTGCCATGTTTCTTTGTCTCCTCATTTTGGCAGCCTCCCTGTGTTTGTTTCTATGATAGAGCTGCTTACTCTCCCAGGTTTAGTAGAATGGCCTAATGGAATAGATGTTCTGTAGGGTACAGGGGCACAGCCTCCCCAATCACCCAAGCTGGGTATGTGAGATGTGCCAACTGTGTGGGCTGAACACCTTTCTGTTGTAGTTGAGTTTTTACTGCTGTTGGAATGTCAATGGGAAGGATTTACCCAGGCTGATCAGATACAAGGACTGGCTGTGACACAGTCCACAACCTTCAACCACTGTGGAGGATCAGTTGTGAGTCCCACCCCCCTTCAAAAGCAGGACTTACTTCAACAGGGCTCCATTGCCTGCTGAGTCCACCCTTTGAGTGTTTTGCTTGTGGAGGTGGTTGGGTCATGGTGTTGTTTTGATTTGGTCTTAAGCTGTCCACTGGGTGCACTGGCTCTGGGGCCTCCCAGGATGTTCAGGACAAGGTCAGCAGCCATCTGTGTTCTATCCAGGATCACCCAGCATAAATTATAAAGAAATCTGCAGATGGCTGCTAATTGTGTTGGGCTTGGAGGTGCCAGGACAGGTGAAGCTGTGAGCCAAGGCCAGCTGTTAGTTCTAGGCCTGGGGGCATTCAGCAATAGGTATGGTGCTTTCTGAGGCCAGATGCTGCTTGTTTGAGAGATTTTTGGAAAATCTGAAGCAGGAGCCAAGGTAGGCCACTCATATGGAAAAGCCACTGGAAAGGGCTTGGGCATGCTCAAAAGTTGGGTGGGACGGGACCTCATGGAATTACGAGGGTGGGGCAAACAGTATGAGTCAGGTTGGTGGAGTCTCAAATATGGCACCCATCATTTTTCCTTCATCAAACGAGCAATGGCCTCTGCCAGCACTTCTGTCTGAGAGAGAGCTTCTCCTCCAGTTCTTGCCCTAATGCCAAACAATCCAATTCCTCCCCATATGTCTCTATGGCGTTTTAAGCCTCTGCCCCCATGCTGGAGCTCAGAAGGAGTGAGCCCAAGTAAGTCCGTGAGCAGACCCTTTAACAGGAACTGCCTGGCACTCCAGCAGTCTCCATCTTCCTCAGCCTCAATTCCTGCTGGTTTTTACAGCTAGAAGTTATGGCTACTTCTCTTCTTGGTACTGGAACTGTGGGATGGAGTGCCAGTTGTGGGGCTGGAACCATTGACTCCTCAGGGCGGGCCTCCAAACCCAATATAACCCTCCTGATTTTTATCTGCCACATGTATGTGTGGGACCAGCCCCTCATACCAGTCTCAGTGTGACTTCTTATTTAAATCCATAGTTGTAGGACCTCCATTGAGCATGATTTCAGATGGTTCTGAATGATGGTTGTTCTGTAGTTTAGCAGTAATTTTGATGTGGTTCTGGGAGAAGGTGAGCACCATGTTGACCTGCACCACCATCTTAACCAGAAGTCCACAACTTGCCTTTTTCATTTGACACTCTACTGTAGAGAGCCTTTTTAAATAGTGAGAACCACTCTTTTATTTTCAGTTACCAAGGCAGATGTGTTCTCAAGCTCTGGTTTCTGGCATTTTCCAAACACTTAAATGATTCAATAAATGTTGTTGTGGGTTTTGTTTGTTTGTTTGTTTGTTTGTTTGTTTGTTTTTGGGGGGGGGACGCAGAACACACACACAACATCTTGGCTTTTTGAGAGAAAAAAAATCTTTCAAATAATAAATAGGGGAATTTGTTTTTTAATATCCTAAAAGAAAATGTAATGTGATATGTAAATGATGCTTAATTCAAACAACAAGGTTCTGATAACAAAAAATTAATCAAGTACTCTCAGTAGCCTTTTGAAAAATTATACTGACTTTAGAAAAAAAGGAAGGGAGACGGAGAGAGAGAAACATTCATCAGCTGCCTCCTACGCACCCCCTACTGGTGATCAAGCCTTTATCCTGGGCATGTGATTCCAGATAGTGCAGTATCACTAATATTTGGGGATTACATTAGGGATATAAGTGTTTTCTGGAAGAGTTTTCAAAGAACTATGTATAACATATAGTAGAAGCCAGAGAACATTACAGATTACAATGGAGAATAACTAAGCCACTGAGCCACACTGGCTGTTTGAGGTATTAAATCTTAATTAACTCTGTATTAACTCTTAATATGAGATCTAACCTCTTAAATTTTAAGTGTACAATACATTATTGCTGAGTATAAGTATAAGGTTTTACAATAGATCTCTAGTGCTTAGTCATGTTACTTAGCTGAAAGTTTATGAGTAGCCATTTTTATGATATCAGAGTACAATTTATTGAATGGAGATGCCCTGATATTTTGATATATATTTTCCTTTAAAAGCCTTTTATTTTTAAAGCAAATTCCAGATATGTTTTTTCTAGAAATCTTGTCTTATGAAGAAAATAGAGTTGTTCCTTGGTATCTATAGACGATTAGTTCCAGCCCCTTTTCCCCCTGAGCATATCCAAATCCAGATGCTCAAGTCCTTTATTAAAATGGCATAGTGTTTGCACATAGCCTATATCTGCATAGTGGCTATAAGCAGGGTATGCCTACATATCACTTCATTCATGGATTCAGCATAGTGCTCAGCCCATGACAAATTCAAGTTTGCTGTTTGTAATTTTCTGGGATTTTTTTCCAAGTATTTTTGATCATTGGTTAGTTGAATCTGAAGATGCAGAATGCACAGATATGGAGGCCTGATTGAATTCATGAAACAGAAGAGTTAAGTAAACAGATAATTTCATGTTAAATATGGATCCTCATTAGATTCCAGAATTTTTCTTCTGAAGACTCTGCATAGCTTCTTGTTAATAAAGTGTGTGAGGTGCTCCTTTTTCAAAGTTGGTTGCTAAAACACTAATTCTTTAAATACTGAACATTTAGTAAACTAATATGATTTGCTGCATGGAAGTTATGCACCAGTACATTTTGCATAATTAGAGGACAATCCTATATAATAAAAGGGTAATATGCAAATCGACCGAATGGCGGAACTACCGGTCACTATGATGCACACTGACCACCAGGGGGCAGACACTCAATGCTGGAGCTGCCTCCTGGTGGATAGGGTGCTCCCACAGAAGGAGTGCTTCTCAGCCACAAGCAAGGCTGAAGGCTGGCAAGTGCAGCAGCGATGGTGGGAGCCTCTCCTGCCTCCACAGCAGTACTAAGGATGTAGAATTGTGGGCTTACGCCCGCTCCCTGTGGGGAGCAGGTCTAAACCATCAGTCGGATAACCCCTGAGGGCTCCTGAACTGCAAGAGGGTGCAGGCTGGGCTGAGGGGACCCACCCCGCTACACCGAGTGCATGGATGTCATGCACCAGACCTCTAGTTGTTAAATAAAAGTAGGATATAATTAAAGGCTAAAAATTGTTTTTATTTTAGCAGTAAGTAAAACACTCCTACTATCAGGAAGCCAGAAACTCATTAGTTCAATAAGTTAGTTTATTTATACTAAGTGTGTTCTTGTGCATAGCATTACTCTATGCAAGGATGAAGGGCTAGACAGAAGGAAATATCTCAGTCCCTTTCCTAGGAATTTTTTTAAAAAAAATACTTAGAAAAATAAGGTGTTTGTGTACAGATAAGAAATGACCAATGTGGCTCATTTTTCATGTTTATTTAAAAAACACAGAGAAATGTAATGTAGCCCAATTAAATAAGACTTGAAGGAAATTAAAGGTTAAATAACTAAATTCTATTGGGTATGAATTCTTGTAGAAGATAAATTTAGTAAGAAAGTTAGAATTTCCTGAGCACTCACCATGTTCTAAGCATTTTACATGTATTGTGTTATTTAAAGTTCACCATGTCTCTATGAAGTAGGTACTATTATCATCCTCATTTTACAGATGAGAAAATGGAGGCAAAGAGAGTTGAGAAATTTTCCCAAAGTCTCCAAAGCATAAAAGACACAGCTTATACCCTGGCTGGTGTCGCTCAGTTGGTTGGGAATAGTCCCATGTACCAAAAGGTTGCCAGTTGGATTCCTGGTCAGGGCACGTGCCCGGGTTTTGGGCTCAATATCCAGTAGGGGACATACAGGAGGTAGCCAATTGATGAATTGCTCTCACATTGATGTTTTTCTCTCTCCCTCACTCTATCTCTCTCTCTAAAAATAAATAATTTTTTTAAAACAGACTCAACTTATATACGTAGGCATGATTCCAGACAGTGCAGTATCACTAATATTTGGGGATTACAGCAGGGATATAAGTGTTTCTGGAAAAATTTTGAAAGAACTATGTATAACATATAGTAGAAGCCAGAGAACAATTTGTACAGAGAACAATTTGGAGGCTGTTGCAAGTACATTGATCACTTAGTTGAATAACTGATGTAATTCTGTATTTGTCATTTTTAAACTTTCTTTCAGACAAGGTTAGACACATTCTCATGATGTCAGATAATTAAATTATGTTCATTAGAGTACTTGGTCACTTTTAAACAGATAATTCTTAAGAAGTCATTTAGATATACAAACATTGGTCATAAAAGAGGACAGACAAACCTGCTCAATATTAAAAGTAATGAATCTGGAGAACTCACAGATCCATTTCTTATCCTTCTTCTGTATTAAGCAGATTTTCTGATGATAACTAAAACAGCAATGAGTTCACTAGACATCCTGTTTATTCACTTGTAGTCAGTCATGATACAATTTCCTCACTTCTTTTTCATTGTTGAGTTAAGATAACTGAAGTTTTAACTATCTTCACCTTGAAACTATTCATACTAGATTTGCTGAAGCATCAGTATTTACTACATGCTAAGCTTATAGTTTAATTGAAAAGCCTATTACAATGGAGAATAACTAAGCCAAGGATATCAGTTCAGACTTGAGCAAGAAAAAGTGACTGGGTCACAAGGAAAATTCAACTTGTTTACTAAGTTGAAAGTGATAGTGCACATATAAAGCACAGCAACTTAAGCTGAATTAATTCATTAGCTTTGGCCCTGGATTATAGTTAAATGGGATAGGAATCTCTATGCGACAATAATAAACAACACTTATTGAGCTTTTATGCATTTGATAAATAATTCACATCGATTATACTCCTAATTCTTATATAACAACCCTACGGGGCAGTTCCTATCTTTATAGACAAGGAAACTAAGGGTTGGAGATGTGTGACTTGTCCAGGGTCATACGGATAGTAAGTGAAAACATTTAAATCCAGGCAGTCTGACACCAGGGCCTGTACTTACAAGAATATAGATCGGGTCATCATAGTGCATCTTCTTGGGTATCAGTTTTACTCAGTGACAGGGAATCTTATCTCATATAAAAACTAATGTCAATAAATTGTGAAATGCAAATAAATAAAATACAGGACAGTAATTTATAGTTAAAACATATGGATTTCAAAGGACTTTCCTGCTTTCAATGGATAGCTTCAGGTCATACCTTTTGGCTACTCAAAGTACAGGTTCCTCTGCTGCTAGGGCTACTAAAGTGGAAATATTCCTAGGATATTTTTCATTTAATTGTGGATTGGATACATTAGCATTTACTTTAAGCTCTGAACTCCCAGTGTTTGGGTATTAACCAAATAAAGTCATTAGGCATGCTAGAATTAATAAAAATCATGGTTTAAAGTAAATAAATTTGTCTTAGTATACCTTGCCAGTTCAAACTAAGACTCAAGCAAGCCAGAGGAATTTGAAGACTGGTGCCCCTAAATGTACTAACACCATGAGAATATTACTCTTACCAGAGAAGTGGAAGAGTAGCCATGCCTGTCACTTAACTCCAGTTTTAGCAACTCTATCCAGTTTATTCATTTTTGTTCATTGAATAGTAGAGTGGTAAGAACTCAACATCTGGAATCAAACTATCAGGTTTCACATCTGGGCTCTTTCAATAACAAATTACTTGACCTTGGGCAAGTTATTCACTTAGCCTTATTAGAAGATACTAAGAATAATTAAAAAAAAATAATTTAAGGATAAGGATAGTATGAAGAGAGAAACCAAGATGGCAGCATAGGAAAACACCTGAAATTGCTGCCATGCACAACCACTTCAAAAATACAACTAAAAGACAAAATGGACATCATCCAGAACCACAGGAAGGCTGGCTGAGTGGAAATACTACAACTAGAAGGAAAGAAAAAAGCACACTGAGACTTAGAGGAGGTGCAGAAGTAAAGTGCAGAGGTACAGAGGTACGTGTGCAGAAAGGGCTGGCAACTGACGATGCGGCTGTCTTTTTTATTCGGGAGGGAGACACAAGCTCCTAACTGCTCTGAACTCCAGTTCCAGGCGAGACTCTGGGGACCCAGACTCATACAGGGAGAAACTGGACTGTCTGGCTTCGGGCGGAACTCAAGGACGGCTTTCTCTCAGAGCTGCTTGTAGCAATTACCAAGGGACACTGAGAACCGGGGACCTCTTAGGGCAGGGCTGAGGATCAGCCATAGCTGTTTGCTCCACCCAATCGATTCCCTGAGACCCCGCCCCACCCAAGCTGTGTGCAGAGGTTTTTGCATATGAATGGCCCGGTCCTTTGAAATCTAAAATTACCTAACAAACTGAAGCTGGGTCAAAGAGCCCCAGAGCCACCAAAAGAAGGCCCAAGGCCCCACAGCAGCTTGCATTGCTTCACAGCTGGGCCTCATCTGGGCACCTCCAAAACCCAAACAAAGAAGAGGAATCTGCAGATCTCTCCATAGCTCCTGCTGAGTGCCCTTAGGCAGAGGCTAAATTAGAACCTCTTTGTAGATCCAAGAGCCAGTGTACCCAGTGGTCAGAGTGGGACCATCCAGATTACAACTCCTCAGATCCATATGGGACACACTCTGGGGGCAGACTCAGTGAGCACCAAAGCCCCACTGAAGCAAGTCTTGCCCCATAAGGGTGTCTCCAGCACAGAAGTTCTCCCATCATAGACACAGCTGATCTTCACAGCCAATTGGCCTGGAGGTCAATTCCTCCCAGTGATACCAACAACAATCAAGGCTTAACTACAACAAGACTGTGCACACAGCCCACAAAGGGGTGCACCAAGAGTGTCCACCTCAGGTAACTGGGGAAGTTGAGCCACTGGGCCCTATAGGACACCTAGCACACAAAGCCACTCTGTCAACACAAGGAAGTAGCCAAAATGCAGAGACAAAGAAACAGGTCACAAATGAAAGAAATGGAGGAAAGCAAACTACTGGATATAGAGTTCAAAACCACGGTTAAAAGGTTTTTCTAGAAATCACTGATAAACTCAGTGAGACCCTTGAGGATATGAAAAAGGACCAACTAGAAATTAAGCATACACTGACTGAAATAAAGAATAATATACAGAGATCCAACAGCAGACTAGAGGATCCCAAGAATCAAACCAAAGATTTGAAATACGAAGAAGCAAAAAACACCCAACCATAAAAGAAAAAATAATCCAAAAATATGAAGATAGTGTAAGGAGCCTTTGGGACAACTTCAAGCGTACCAACATCCAAATTATGGGGGTGCCAGAAGAAGAGAGAGAGCAAGATATTGAAAACATATTTGAAAAAATAATGACAGAAAACTTCCCCTATCTGGTGAAAGAAATAGACCTACAAGTCCAGGAAGCACAGAGAACCCCAAACAAAAAGAATACAAAGAGGACCACACCAAGACACATCATAATTAAAATGCCAAGAGCAAAAGACAAAAAGAGAATATTAAAAGCAGCAAGAGAAAAACAGTTAGTTACCTACAAGGGAGTACCCATAAGACTGTCAGCTAATTTCTCAACAGAAACTATGCAGGCCAGAAGGGAGTGGCAAGAAATATTCAAAGTGATGAATAGCAAGAACCTACAACCAAGATTACTCTACCCAGCAAAGCTATCATTCAGAATTGAAGACCAGATAAAGAGCTTCACAGATAAGAAAAAGCTAAAGGAGTTCATCACCACCAAACCAGTATTATATTAAATGCTGAAAGGTATTCTTTAAGAAGAGGAAGAAGAAGAAAAAGGTAAAGATAAAAATTATGAACAACAAATACATATCTATCAACAAATGAATCTAAAAATCAAGTGAATAAAAAATCTGATGAACAGAATAAACTGGTGAATATAATAGAATCGGGGCATAGAAAGGGAGTGGACTGACAATCTTTGGGGGGAAAGGGGTGTGGGGGGTGAGGGAAGAGACTGGACAAAAAATCTTACACCTATGGATGAGGACAGTGAGGGGGGTAAGGGCAGAGGGTGGGGTGGGAACCGGGTGGAGGAGAGCTATGGGGGGGAAAAAAGAGGAACAACTGTAATAATCTAAACAATAAAGATTTACTAAAAAAAAAAAAAAAAAAAAAGAAGAAGAAGAAATAAGCCAAACTGAGAGATACAAAAAAATATATACATAGTATGAAGATGATATTGAACCTCTGAATGGGCACATTAATAAAATAGTAGCCCAGCCAGTGTGGCTCAGTGGTTGAGCATCAACCTATGAACCTGGAAGTCATGGTTCAATTCCTAGTCAGGGTACATTCCCAGGTTGTGGGCTTGATATCCAGTGTGGGCTGCAGGAGGCAGCTTATCAATGGTTCTCTCTCATCATTGATGTTTCTATCTCACTCTCCCTTACCCTCTGAAATTTATATATATATAATTTTATTAAAAAATAAAATAGAAAATGTAAAGTATTTGGTCCAGTATCTGATATATTGAAAGTGATAAAGTTATTTATTATTATTCAGTGACAACTATGAATACTTATTACATAATGCTTAGGATAATTATCCATTATTAAAGGACCTGAACAATCTCAATTTACTCCTTAATTTCCCCTTAAGCAAAAATCATTAACATTTTAAAAATGAGTTTTTGAATACATAATAATATATGTAAAAGTGTGTTAACTGCATAATTGTTTGCTGTGTCAAATACCTGGAATCACCTAGAATGTCCATCAATAGGGAAGGTATCAGTTTCCCTAGTCTGTATAAGGAGATTAGAAATTATCTCTAAAATCCCTTCCACCTCCCACAAGGACAATATTTTCACACAGCTCTAAGTTAGGCTTGAGATGATTACTCTAAGCAGTAGAAAAGGGAAATCTAAGGTATTAGGTTAGTATTTAAAATTAGGTTACAATGCATATTACTGCAAACTTAACTAACATAAAAAGTTGAAAAAATGTGTTGTTAATATCAAGAATATAAGTCATTATTTACATTGGGAGTTATTATAATTATATAAAATAAATGTACTTCATTGTATGCAAATTTTATACTCTCAATCTTCATATTGGAATAAAATAGTAAATGGTATCAAAAATAAATATGAGATATAATGAATTTAAGGTTTAGATAATGAAGATTGATCATTTAGGATTGTCAGGAAGTTTGAAAGTTCTCAAGAAAGAAAGGGATCTGTGTGTGGTGTGAAATATTAAAACAATACTTGATTTGGAATTTTATTTAAAACTAGAGGCCTGGTGCACTAAATTCGTGCACGGCAGGGAGGTGTCCCTCAGCCCAGTTTGCACCCTCTCCAATCTAGGACCCCTCGACGGATGTCCGACTGCCTGTTTAGGCCCGATCTGGAAATCCCTCTCACAGTCCAGGACTGCTGGCTCCCAACTGCTCGCCTGCCTGCCTTCCTGATTGCCTCTAACCGCTTCTGCCTGCCAGCCTGATCACTCCCTAACTACCCCCTGCCAACCTGATTCATGCCTAACTTCACCCCTGCCAGCCCGTTTGCCCCTAACTGCCCTCCCCTGAATGCCTGGTCACTCCTAACTGCCCTCCCCTGCAGGCTTGATCACCCCCAACCGTCCTCCCTTGTAGGCCTGGTCCCTCCCAACTGCCCTCCCCTGCTGGCCTGATTGCCCACAACTGCCCTCCCTTGAAGGCCTGGTCCCTCTCAACTGCCCTCCCCTGCTGGCCATCTTGTGGTGGCCATCTCGTGTCCACATGGGGGCAGTCGTCTTTGACCACATGGGGGTAGCCATCTTGTGTGTTGGAGTGATGGTCAATTTGCATATTATCCTTTTATTAGATAGGACTAGAGGCCTGGTGCATAAAATTCATTCACGGGGGGGGGCCCTCAGCCCAGCCTGCACCCTCTCCAATCTAGGGCGCCTGTGGTATGGGGCTTAAACTGGCAGTCGGACATCCCTCTCACAATCCAGGACCACTGGCTCCTTCCTAACCGCTCACCTGCCTGCCTTCCTGATTGCCCCTAACCACTCTACCTGACCAGTTGCCCCTAACTGCCTCTGCTTGCCAGCCTGATTGCCTCCTAACTGGTCCCCTGCTTGCCTGGTCACCCCCTGACTGCCGCCCTGCTGGCCTGGTCACCCCCTAACTGCCTGGAAGAAAGTTAGACATCCAGAAAATGTCCAGTCGCCCCAGTCTAATTAGCATATTACCCTTTTATTAGTATAGATTGTATTGATTTTTTTTCCTTTGGAATAACAGGAGACATTCTATAGACAGATAATGCTAAGCAGGATGAATGGCTATTTTGCCCTTAGACCTGTCAGGACCTAACATTATTATTACTATGAATGAATTGCCAACATTCATGTAATTTCCACCCTTATTCATATTAGAATTGGAAAGTCTCTATTTGTATGGTTCCTATACTGCTTCCAAAATAGAAGCCACAGTATTGTCATAATGAAATGTGAAGTAGCTTGAGACTATGTAACATGAAAGTTTTATTTATATACCATCTTGATACATAATAATATGAGAAATAGCAAACAATACTGAATTTGGATTCTATGTGTCATTATTAGCCCCATTTTAGAGAGGAAGAAAAGAGGCAATAAAAGTGAGGTAACCTGCCCAATATCTAATACAACTAGTAAGGAAAAATCAGGATTCTAGTCCAGCAATTCCATCTCCAGAACCGGTATTAAAATCACTTAGGTCATAAGGTCTCATGAAGAAAATAATTATTATTGGAATTCCACCCTTTTACACTTAAGAAAGGGTTTTGTGAATTGTGTATATGTTGTTTGATACAAAAGTGACCATCACCTCTGAGGAGCTGTGAAATATATATTTGTTCCCACTAAAATATCTACAGTATGGCAAGACTCACTTTTCCTCAGAGGGTGTACATAATCAAATTAATTAAATATATTTGGGTATTCTGGATGAGAATTATAGAAAATGTCAATTTGGACTTGTTCTACATTTTCTAAATATAATGCAAAATTTAGAAATAGTTATTACCACAAATATATGCATGGACTTTCACCATTCAAATTCTTCAATTTTTTCTCCCTTTTAGTAGAATTGAATAAAATGCTTCCAAACTTGAAATAAAAAGGATTTACTTTATTTGAATTTTAGTGTAGAAATTCTTCAAGTGTGTACCATGGAAAAAGAGTCTTGAGGGCCCTTATAAAAGCATTTCTCTTGTGATGTGAATTTACATTTTTAAAAAATGCTTGCTATTTTTTAAGTTGAAAATTAACATTAAAACAAATATCAAAATTAGTAACCAATTTTCCTTCTCTGCCATGGTGTTAATTGCAACTGCCCTTTAAAATATATATATATATATATATATATATATATATATATATATATATATATATTTATATTATGAATTTCAAGAAAGGAGAGGAAGAGAGAGATAGAAACATCTACACTAATAAAAGAGAAAAATGCTAATCGACTGTACCTTCACTACGCCCACAGCCAATCAGACTGAGTATGCAAATTAACCCAACAAAGATGGCAGTTAATTTGCATATGCGGAGGGAGGAAGGAGTGAAGACTAAAGACAGCATAGAATGGAAAGTGGAAAGCAAGGCGGCTGCTGGAGAGAAAGCACATGCAGCTGCAGCGACAGGCGGCGGCGGGTGGGGCGGGGTGGGGCATGCAGTGGCAGCAGCGGCGCGCGCAGCTGCAGAGGGGGCGGCGGTGGTGGCCGTGGGATCAGACGCAGTGGGGCAGGGTGGGCTGTGCACCCCTTGCATCCCGCTCTGCCCCATCCCGCCCACCGCAGCGGGAGAGGTGGGGGGGCGGGAGAGGTGGCAGTAACGGGAGGGAAGCCCACAGAAAGTCTTGCAGGAATCTTCCTGCAACGGGCCCCTAGTCATTGATAAGAGAGTATCAGTGATCAGCTACCCGCTGCATGCCCCTCACTGGGGATGGAGCCCACAACGTGGGCATGTGCCATGACTGGGAATCGAACTGGAATCAAATCATGACCTCCTGGTTCATGGGTTGATACTAAACCATTGAGCAACTGCCTTTTGAAACTCCATGCAGTTAAGGCTGTAGTGCCAGAAATGTAATTCACAAATAGTTACTTTAAAAATCAGATGGTATAACTATGTATCGTATTCTATTCACTTGTGTATGTCTTTATTTTAGGAATGAGCATGGAATGAGATAATTTTGCTTTGAAAACAATAGTGTGAAATAATACACATTTTTATTGCTATTCCTTTTTTGAACATAATTTCTTTCCAGCTTAAAAATACTTTCTATTTACCTTTTAGCAAACAGGTCTCTCCTACCAGAGATGAGGAAAACAAAGGTATTATTTATAGTCTTGAATAATACTAGCTAACATTCCTGTGGCTGGGCTCTAGATAGCCACACACTGGCAACTTCACAAAGTAGAAGAGCATTTGTGTTTCTTGTTTTGAAAATATTTTCTAGGTTTTATTTCTGTTGTTTCTTGCCCTTTTTCTCTTAGATATCTGAGAGCAGAAATGAAAGGCTGAGGATGAAGATCCTTCTACTGTAACTGTCTGCATTGTAATAAACTCTGTTATCCCACAATTTGATTCTTATTCCCTCCCAAACATATTTTAAAAAATTACCAACTGGGTGATTAAAATAAGTATACAATGGAATAAAATAGAAAGGCCAACATACATCCACATTTATATGGACAACTAATTTTTGATGAAGGTGCAAAAGTAATTCAGTAGAGAAACAATAGTCTTTTCAACAAATGATGCTGGAACAATTAAATGTCCACATGTAAAACATAATTTAAATCCATACCTTGTACCACATACAAAAATAGTTCAGATTTAAAACTTCTTTAAAAAACATGAAAGAATATCTTTGTGACCTTGGGCTAGGCAAATATTTCTTTTCTTTTTTTTAAAAAAAAAGCATTGATGACAGAAGCATCAATGATGAGAGAGAATCATAGATTAGCTGCCTCCTGCACGCCCCTCCACTGGGGACTGAGCCTGCAACCCAGGAATGTGCCCTGACCAGGAATCAAATCGAACCGGTGACCTCCTGGTTCATAGGTCAGTGCATGAGCCATGCCAGCCAGCCAGGTTAGGCAAACATTTCTTAGAACTGATACCAAACCATGATCTATTTTTTAAAAAGATAAATCATATTTCATCAAAATTGTAAACTTCCACCCTTTGAAAAACCATGAAAGGCACTGTTAAGAGGGTGAAAAGAAAATCCATTGATTGGGAGAAAATATTTGCAGATCTTATACCTGATAAAGGATTTGTATCCAGAGTATGTAAAATGTTCTTAAAACTCAATAGTAAGACAACAACCCAATAGAAAAATGAATAGACACTTCACCAAAGAAGATATGTGGATGGTAAATCAGTACACAAAAATATGTTCAACATCATTGATCATTAGGGAAATGCAAATACTACTACATCCCTATTAGAATGGCCACATTTAAAAAGACTGACCAGCCCTGGCCAGTGTGGGTCAGTTGTTTGGGCATTGTCCCATGCACCAAAAGGGTGCTGGTTAAATTTCTGGTCAAGGCACATGCCTGGGTTGCAGGCTCAATCCCCAGTGTGCTCTCACATTGATATTTTTCTCTTTCAATAAAAATATTTTTAAAAAAAGACTGACCATACCAAATGTTGGCACTCCTAGTGGGAATGCGAAATTGTACAACTACTCTGGAAAACAGGTAATATATATATATATATATATATATATATATATATATATATATATATATATATATTCAGAGAGGAAGAAGGGAGAGGGAGAGAGAGATAGAAACATCAATGATGAGAGAGAACCATTGATCGGCTGCCTCCTGCACGCCCCAACTGGGGATTGAGCCCATAACCCTGGGCATGTGCCCTTGACCGGAATCGAACTCAGGACCTTTCAGTCCATAGGCCAATGCTCTATCCACTGAGCCAAACCAGCTAGGGTGAAAATAGGTAATTTCTTAAAAAGTTAAAAACACATACTATGTGATCCAGTCATTCCACTCCTAGGTATTTTTTAAAAAATAAATGAAAACATTTGTCCATACAAACACTTACACACAAACAAACATAGAAGCTTTATTCATAGCAGCCCCAAACTCAAAATACAATGTTCATCAACAAATTGTGGTATATTCAAGTAATGGATAACTACTCAGGAACAAAATAGGAAAATGACTCTTCATGCATACAACAACATGGATGCATCTTAAAATAATTATGCAAAGTGAAAAAAGACAAGCAAGAAGGGTGATGTATAGCATGATTCCATTTATACAACATTCTAGAAAAGGCAAACAAATCTATAGAAACAGAGATTAGACAGTTGTTGCATAGGGACGAGGTGAGGGATTACAAAGGGGCATGAAGAAACTTTCAAAGATGATGAAAATTTTCATTATCTTGACTGCGGTGATGACTTCACAGGTATACAGATTTATTAAAACATCAGATTGTACATTTTATGTACAGTTGTACCAATTATACTTAAATAAAACTGAATTTAAAATAATTAACTTGTGTAATCAGATAAAAACTATCTAAATAAACTAACAAAAAAAGAGTAACATAAAAATAAGTCAAAATATAAATGAACTCGCAATGCTTGGCCTCTTAAATATCTACAACAAAAGATATTGCTGCAGCACTTGTCACTACGTACTACATATGTGTGTTTGTGAGGCATATGTGTGTTTGTACTACATATGTGTGTTTGTGAGGTGGTGGGTAGAATTGTGTATATGTTCATAACAGGGAATGTTTACGATGTCAATGAGTCATGTTCAGCCTGAATATACCAATAGATTATGTGTTAAGCATCATCTCATATAGAAGTATGAACATTTAACCCACCCAAACATAAAATAATGCAAGAGAGACCATATGAGATTATGCAAGTAATCTATAGATAGCCTTATGAAAAAATAAGAATATTGTCTGTGCTAGAACTAATTATTATAAAATATTCATGGTAGAAAATATATGGTAGTATGCATAAATTCATTATATGAAGAAAATACATATTTTCCTTTGTACCTAAAGAGGTACCTGTTATTATAAAATTAACTAATAAACTGAAAAAAGCTACAAAATACGTGTGTTACTATATTCTTAAGGTAGGGCATATACATTAAAAGTAGAACATTGTGGCTGAGTAATATTCCATTTTACTGGTATATATGTCCCACACCTTTTATCCACTCGTCTATTGATGGACACTTGGGTTGCTTCCATAGCTTGGCTATTGTACATGATGCTGCAATGAACATAGGGGTGCATACAGGGGTGGGCAAAAGTAGGTTAAGTTACCAGTCATCATTACCTAAAAAATAAATCGTAAGTAAGGATACAAAATAATAACTTAATAATAAGACAAATAAATAATACAATAATTAAGAAATCAATAATAATACAAAAACAAAATGTATTTCATGTACTCACAAATGTACATCTACTTTGCCCAACCCTGTATATTCTTTTAGATTAATGTTTTGGGCACAAACAAAATGGAAACAGACTCACAGACACAGGAAACAGACTGATGTGTTACCAGAGGGGAGGGGTGTTGGGGGACTGGGTAAAAAAGTTCAAGGAATTGAGAAGTACAAATTGGTAGTTACAAATACTCATGGAGATGTAAAGTACAGCATAGAAAATATCTATAGTAATAAAAACATAATATGCTAATTAGACCAGATGTCCTTTCTGATGGCCTTACAGACGACCTCCTGGACAAAGCTGCAGCGGTGGGGGCCGAGGCAGCCACTGCTGCGGCGGGGGCTGAGCCCCTTGCATCGGGCCTCTAGTAGTCAATAATATTGATATAACTATGTATGGTGTCAGGTGGGTACTGGAAATATTGGGGGGAACACTTTATAAAGTATATGATTGTCTAACCACTATACTATGCACCTGAAACTAATATAAAATAAATATTGAATATAATTTTTTTTAAAAAAATAGACTGTTGTGGTTAGAAGTAACATATATTCTATGGCTTATGAAAAAAATACTTCCAAACTGAAAATCTGAATAGTTTATTAATGTATTATCTTTGTATGAGGTTTTCCCAAGTTTTTATCTCTTTTTATTCTCTGTTCCACTCTAAACTCTTCTGTGTCAGTTTAAGTGATTAAGTACTAATCTTTGACAAGCATCTAAACAACCCTCTGAATAGATAATTTTAGAATGAAAGCTGTAATTGGGCCATATTTGTCCAATATCATTAAGTTAGAAAAGGGTATTTTCTAAGAGTCACAATTGCCTCAAATCAAGGCCAAAATTATTTTATCTTTAGGATTTCACCATCAATTAATTTCTTTATTATTTCAGTGATAAACAAGCAAAGGATATGAAAAGGCAATGCTCAAATAAACAATAAAAATTTAATCTTATCACTAATCTAGGAAATACAAATACATAATAATGAAAAGTTAATTTGGTGATATTCATTAAAAATGTGAATAATGATCTCCTCTCTGTGTCTTTTGAGTTACTTTATTTTAATCCTCATCCCAAGATATGTTTTACTGATTTTAGAGAGAGGGGTAGGGAGAGAAAGAGAGAGAGAGAGAGAGAGAGAGGGAGAGAGAGAAAGAAACAATGATGTATGAGATAAACATCGAACCCACAACCTATGCATGTGCCCTGACAGGAATCGAACTGGCAACACTTCAGTGCACAGGAAGCTCCAACCAACTGATCCATACCAGCCAGGGCTGTTTTGAGTTACTTTTAATTTCTTATGCAAATTTCAATGTACTATCTGACTTTTTCCAATGTATATAATTTTGACAAAATATAAAATTAGTAAAAAATGCCTCATTAATTGTTTGCAAAAACATTATGGCCAAGAAATAAGAAAAGAAAATTCAGAAACAAAACCAAGCAATTCAGTTAATATGATAAAAGTGATATTTTTCAAATAAGTGTAAGACAATAAGATTATAAAATAAATGGCACTAAAAATTAGCTGTCTAATAATATATATATATATATATATATATATATATATATATGACACAGTACTTACTGCAAAATACTAATTCCTGATGTTACAAAATTTAACATGCATTTTAAACCATTAAAGTACTATAAAATATAAGAGCATTCATTAAAATAGATATTCATCATTTAAATAAGAATAAGTTATAGTACAATATTTGTGGCATAAACCCACTGATTTCCATAGTATATGTTTTGAGTAATAGTATGAAATAAAAGGATACACACATAGTAAATTTTATTCACCATTATATCGCCATCTTCTACCACATGCGTCTGGCACATGGTAGCCACAAAAATATATTAGCTGAATGACTAAATAAATTAGCTCATATGCATTCTTGCTGTGACTGTAAGTTGAGATAACTTTTCTGTGGAGAAGTTTGGCAATATGTATCAAAGAAAAAATGAATGTACAATTTATTCTAGCACTCCTATCTCTAGAAATTCATCCTGTGACTAATCGTTACAAGCCTGTGTAGTAAGTATGCAGAACTAAATTTTTTTAATAACAGGAAAAAATATGTATGTTAGTGGACACATGGTGTGGGAAGTATCTGCCTTACAACAGGAATCTGGTCAAATAAAGTGAGGTAAATATTTCCATGGAATATGAATCTATTTTAAAATAAGATGTTGATCATTTACCATGAAAATATAGCTGAAATTAATCAATAAATGAGCTGATTGCAAAATATAATGTGATGTCACATAGATAAAACAGCTTATCTAAATAGGCTGGTGTGTATATGTACAAAGATATTTCTGGAAGGACATGCATCAAAATGCTAACAATGTTTATCATTTGGTTGCTAAGACTGTATTTTTACTATCATTGAAATTTTCTATATTATATATTTTAAATGCTTATATACTTTGACAATCAGAAATAAGCAATAAAATTAATTTACAAAATAGAAAATAAAAGTATTCCCTAACTTATGATGACTAAATGACAAAGCACAAATCCTATAATAAAAAATAACATAAAGGTTAATCTAACTTTAATATATTTACTCATTTGAAATGGATAATTCAACACATTTTATTTTTTGATTCACTACTTGTATTCTGTGAGCAGGTTTAGATAGTGAATGTGAATAATTAGGTTATTTTCTATATCAGTATATCAAATCATCTATGTGGACTTTTCTGCTTCCATAGAAATATCAAAATATCTTCCAATTAAGTCTTTAAAAGAAGATATCCTGTGAAATTTTATTCATATACAGATAGGTAATTTTGTCATTCATAAAAATGGGCTAAAATATGTTCCTTACCTTTCAATGAAAAGTAAACACTGGTCTTTTGGGTTGTACCAAGAGAATTGTTCTGTAGCACAAAAGAATCCTGTAAATAAAAATAACACATACCTGTTTTTAAAGTTCATTTTGCAAAAGTTTATTCACATATTAATGGACTTGTAAATCATACTGCAGTTTGGCTAGAATTCACAATGTTAGAAGGAAATTGGTGGCAGAAGACATTGTAAAGTATACCCTGATCGAGGATGCACTTTCACTAGCACAAATCCCACTCCTATCCTGCTGTTCCGGGAATTAAAAACTGCTGCAAAAAAGTATAGAACAAACAGTCTGCTTTTAAATAATACCACCTAACAATGAATACTCTTTTATTTTATCTACAAAGCTGTTGTAAGCATTGAGAAAGGCTACGAGGCAAGTCATCAGCAAGGTTAGGGTATTTTATATGTCAGCTTAAAAAGAGAAATATAGTAAAAATGGTGTAACTGACTCACGGCAACATGGGTTCGCAAACCTTGTAGATGGATATAAACCAGGCTTGCCAAACATCACAGACAGCACTTATTAAAACTGCTGCGTGGAATGCAATATGCCTGCTTTATAGCCCCTCCCTCCTTTGCCACAATAAACGACTGCCCCTTTATTTTCAGTGTAAAAATACAAGCTTATAGAATATTTCGGTAAAGAGAGTTTAAAAAGCATACATAATCACACTGCCCAATGATGCCATTTGGAGTATTTTCATCCAATTGTTTAAAAACAGATTTTTGTGAGAGGCCAAACAGGAGTTCTGGATGCGCGGCAGGAGGATACTCCTCTTCCCTTGTTAGAAACAATGGCTAGTATTTTTACCACTTATCTAAGCGTTTCCTTTAAAATTATAAAACTATAAAGATAGAATTTTGAGGGGAAAAACGTCTTCCAGGGGTGTGTGCCTCAGCTACCAAGGAGCATCTGGGAAGGTGGGCGGAGCCTGGAGGGGGGGGGGAGTAGTGTTTGGTCATTCATTGGGCTTAGCTATTGTCAATCAAGCATGCCCAGCAAATGAGGTGCTAGCTAAAGGAACACTGGGAACTAAATTAACCGGGAGGTAGAACTGAAAGGGGAAGGGGATTGCGATCAAAACATTGGAGAGATCTCAGGGTTTCACACTGCACCATCCAGCTGCCTCACGCCTCTGTCCGCCGCTGTGGCGACCGGGAGAGCGTTGTCACCGCTGCTCTAGCACAGGTCTCCACTGCCACTGCTAGCTACCTTCACGGGATCGATCGCCACTGTCCTGCTGTCCAGCCCGCCAGCCCTGCGCTACTGCTGCAGTTGCCGCACAGCCTTCTCATCCAGAGCCTCCGCCACCCAAGCATCCGTGAGTCATTTTCTGCCCTTCTCTGGGCGCGTGGTTTCAGCGGTAGTTGTCACCTTAAGAGGTTTGCAGGCTTGCAAAATGGCAGAAACGGATCTTAACATGGTCTCGGAACCTGCCGCCCAGGGGGTCGCTGAAGAGGTGAAGGCTAGCTCGGAACCTGCCGCCCAGGGGGTCGCTGAAGAGGTGAAGGCTAGCTTGTCTAGTGATTCCGGGGAAGAATCTGACAGCAGTAGCTCTAGCGGCAGCACTGGTAGCAGTAGCAGCAGCAGCAGCAGCAGCACCACCACCACCACCAGCAGCAGCAGCAGCAGCAGCAGCAGCAGCAGCAGCAGCAGCACCAGCGGCAGCAGTAGTCTCAGCCGTTTATATGGCAAGAGGAGGGTACCTGAGCCTTCTAGAAGGGCGCGGTGGGCTCCATCGGGTAACAGTTTTGTGGATCGGCTGCCACAGGCAGTTCGAAATCGTGTGCAGGCGCTCAGAAACATTCAAGATGAATGTGACAAGGTAGACGCCCTATTCTTAAAGGCAATTCATGGTCTTGAAAGAAAATATGCCGATCTCAATAAGCCTCTATATGATCGGCGATCTCAAATCATAAATGCAGAATATGAGCCCACAATAGAAGAATGTGAATGGAATTCAGATGATGAGGTGTTCAGCAGTGATGAAGAGGTGCAGGATGACAGCCCTAGTGAAATGCCTGCTTTAGAGGGTGAAGAAGAAGAGGATCCTAAAGAAAAACCCGAGGTAAAGGCTGAAGATACGGAGGTTCCTAAAGAAATTCCTGAGGCAAAGGCTGAAGAAAAAGCCCAGTCAAAAGATCTGGAGGCAAAGACTGAAGTAAATGAAGATCCTAAAGAAGTCCCCCAGGCAAAGGCAGAAGAGAAAGAACAGCCTAAAGCAGCAGAGGGTAAGGAAAGGGCTGCAATAAAAGAGGCTCCTAAGAGAGTTCATGAGGTCAGGCCTAAAGAAAGAGTGAATCTGAAAAGAGCTCGAAAGGGAAAGCCTAAGAAAGAAGATCCTAAAGGCATCCCCAACTATTGGCTGACTGTTTTAAAGAATGTTGACAAGCTCGGGCCCTTGATTCAGAAGTATGATGAGCCCATACTGAAGTTCTTGTCAGATATTAGCCTGAAGTTCTCAAAACGTGGCCAGCCTATAAGTTACACATTTAATTTTTATTTTCTGCCCAATCCATACTTCAGAAATGAGGTGCTGACCAAGACATATATAATAAAGTCAAAGCCAGATTACAATGATCCCTTCTTCACTTGGGGATGGGAAATCTATGATTGCAAAGGCTGTAAGATAGATTGGAGAAGAGGAAAGGATGTTACCTTGACAACCACCTACAGTCGCACAACTGCCACTGGAGAAATTGAATTCAAGCCAAGAGTGGTTCCCAATTCATCATTCTTCAATTTCTTTAGCCCTCCTGAGATTCCTAAGATTGGAAAGCTGGAGCCACGACAAGATGCTATCCTTGATGAAGACTTTGAAATTGGTCAAATTTTACATGATAATGTCATTCTGAAATCAATCTATTACTTTACAGGAGAAGTCAAGCGTATCTATTACAACAGTAAAGATTATGGAAACAGGAAATACCGAAAATAAAGAGGCTGCCTGAAAGAATTTTCAAGATCTCAAAAGTTCAAGAAGAAGTGAAACCTGCTCTATCACCTCATTACTAGTATTCCTTACAATCTTGTGTTTTTGTATTTTCTTAGTAGTCTAAAAAATTATCTTAAAGTGTCTAAGTATCAGTTTATTCTATATAGCTTGTTGCAGTGTGATATTCTCCAAAACCTGTAAACTTCTGTCAGTTATTTAAAGCATGTTAATTTGGTGCTACAGAGTTTTTATTTTTGTGAAGTCCTTTTGTCATGTTCCTATTAGAATGTATCTGTGAAAACTGTCAGAATTAACTGAGACAAACATTTACTTGAACAAAACAATATTCCTGAAGTACCAATGCAAGTGTTGTTATTTTTTCCAGCCCATAAGTCTAAGGGTTTGAATCTGCTTGCACTAGCTGTGCCTTCATTATTTTGCTATAGAAATACAGTACTTATATTAACTAGAACAGTGCATTGTGAAATTTGACTGCTTGCAAAAAATTAGCATACATTTAAGAATGTCCATCCAGACTATATATATATGACTATGATTTTATTTATGTGAGTGTTCTATAAATTTAATCACAATGATGTAATTGTTTACCACTGAGGTGTTAATATGACAAAGTATTTTAAAAAGTTTCCTCATTTTATGCTGTGTAATTGTAAAGTTACTAACAACATTTGTAATATGCTCTACTTTGCCTTTCACTGAAAATGATCACTTTACATCATTTGATATTTTTCATGTACTTCTATTGCAACATAAAAAAATAAATGTCAAATAAAGTGTATCAGGCTGTAAAAATCTAACTTTATTTCCTGATTACAAAAAGTAGTGCTTATTATAGAAGAAGTAGAAAATACTGAGGAAAATGGAGTTTTAAAATATAACTATTATAACATTGTTCTACATTTCCCTGTAAATTCCATTGATTTTTAGAGTGAATGGGAGGGGGAGAGGCAGAGAAATGGGACTGGGGAGGAAACAAGACAAGGGAGAAAGAAGACAAGGGGAGATGGGAGGGGGAGGGAAAATGGAGGAAGATGGAATAAGAGAAAGTGGAGAGGGAGAGGGAGAGGGGAGAATAAGTTGAGTAGAGTGAGGAGGAGGAAAGAGTAAGGAAATGGGAGGGAAGTATAAGGGGAAGAGGGTGGGAGGGAGGAGGAAGGGAAAGGAAAATGGGGGAGGAAGGCAGGTGGGGAGAGGGGTTGAAAGGAGAATGGGGAAAGGGGAGGAATGGACTGGGGAGGAGAGTGAAGAATGAAAAGGATGGGGGGGGGGGGCAGAAAGGAAGGGAGGGGGTGGGCAGAGGGCAGGATTACTTCACTCAGAAAGGACTTCTATATAAGGTGTTGCTTTCACTTCCAAGAGCAGGATGGGAAAATGACACAGGTCTATGCTCCATCTTGACTGGGGAGGAGGTCACACTCCCAAGTTGGGCTTATTTTTGTTTTTTTTTATAGGTAAGATCATTCTCTCAAGCCTTCTATACCGTGCAGTTGCTTACAAGGTAATTCAATCTTAAGATTTTGATTTGAAATTGGTGTGAGGAGGAGGACCCATGAACTCAGTCTATCAGAGGTTTTGCTCTGGGCACAAAGGCACAATCACAATAAATGCTAAAGTACTATTTTATTTCACATTTGCCGTTTCCTTTTCCACATGTGTTTATTTTCCTTCAAGACCTTACAAGAAAGAGATGTGTTAGGAGGAAGACAGGATTTGGGAATTCCTGGGCCTCTAGGTAATGAAATTACATGATAGATTTTCCCAAATCCCACTGTTGTGGGGTCAAACCCTGGAGTCAAAAATAAGATCACCAGAGGCTGCTAATTGATAAAAAAAAAAAAAGAAAGAAAGAAAAGAAAAGAAAAAAAAAGCAGGCAAGGATTTATTGAACTGGCCAGGATGGCCTCGAGGGCACCACACGCAGGTGGCCACCCTCAAGACCGTGCCGTTTCAGGTCTAGCCAGACTTTTTAAGGGTTCAAACCACAATAATTTTCCTTTGTTCTAAATTCTAAATTCTAAATGCTGGAAACAGCCTGCAAGTGGGGGGGGGGGACATTGGAATGAAGAAGAACTGAGCAAAGTTAATAATCTCTAAAGGTTATCTGCAATTTCAACTCCTGGAGCTACTGAGTCAATGGGAATCAATCTTCTGTGGTTCTGGTCCACAGGCACAGGAAAATAACCTTTGTGAGTTTCCAGGTCTCAATCTGGAGCTGAGGTAACTACCCTATTGTTTAAGCAAGTATGTGAGTGCAGAAGCCAGAATAGCAGGGTTAAAATTCAAACAGCAGTTTTTACCTAAGTATGATTGCTACCATACTTCACCACCATATGTAGTTTAGTATTTTGCTTTTATCACTACTTAACAATAGTCTCCCCACCACCACCACCACATCTATAAATGTAAAGATTTTACAACCCATAACCAATTACAAATGTTTGGATATTTAGGTTGTTAGGATTTATACAAAATCAGGAAGCAGCTGATTGCTCTTAGCCATCATATCACAATGTTTAGAATACCTTTGTTTTATTTCTGAGATTTTTGCATACATCAAAAAATGGGAATGGCAGCAGATTTACTTATATGCCAGGGCCGAAATGAAGACTATAATAAATATGGTGTACCTGACTCACTGCCACAGAGGTCCCCAATTCAGATATATGCTGGAAAAAATCACTCGAGGATATTTTTCCATTGATTTTTAGAGTGAGTGGGAGGGGGGGAGGCAGAGAGATAGACAGAGAGAAACATCACTATGAGAGACACATTGATTGGTTGCCTCCCACGGGAGCCCTGAGTAAGTTGGAGCCTGCAACCAAGGTCTTGACCAGAATTGAACCCAGGACTCTTCGGTTATTGGGCTGATGGATGCTCTGTGCACTGAGCCAAACTGGCTAGGGCTGTATTTTCCAATCTTAAAGGAGTGAGTGTCATTATCAATATTTGCAAAATAGAAGCAGAAATGCAGAACATAAAATTCATTCAAAAGAACACTACAGTAAGATATGCCCTGTAGGTAGATTGGTGTATTTTTCTCCCAGTATGTCTCTTGATTGGGTTTTATCACAAGTTCATAGCTCATATCAAAAGGTGAATTCAAGTTGGGTGGGTGTAAGAGGATACTTGGAAAGACAGATTATTGATATTTTTACTTTTTCAGGTTAAGCCTGGGGGATTGGCAGCAGGTGCCAAGGACATTTTCATCAGTAAAGCTAGGATTCTGGAAATGCAAGTGGTCTATTAGGGGCTATGACCTCCCTGGCTAGTGGAAGTGGATAGAGCCCGGGAAACTCATTGGGCTTGCACAATCATTGGGCTGCAGTTTGACCATCACACTTGCTCAGCCAATGAATGATGTTAGAAGGAGGAGCTGACTGGTGACACAGCTCAATCGCAGGGGCCAGGGCATGAGAATAGCTTATAAGGAGTCTTTTTCTTCACTATTCTAGTGCGCTATTTCTATTAGCTGTAATCCAAGGCTGTGGCCAGCTGATCCCTCTAAGGCCCCCAACTCTACAGAGGAGGTTGTCATCTCTTCCTCCTCCGCTGTAGTGGTGGCCACTTCCTCATCTGTGAGTTCTTTCTCATCCAGGACAAAAGTTTGCTCTTTTTCTTTAAGGTGGCAGAATCAGGTAAGGAGGGGCTTTCCTAAGCAGCAAGGGGTAATGGCCCCAAGTGTCAAGCTAAGTGACAACACAGATAGTCAAATGATGCAAATTCCCATTTCTGTGGGGGTCTAGCATGCTGTTGTCCTTGCCCTCAAAAGGCCTCAGGGACCATGTGATAAGAGAGAAGCCTGACTTGAAAAGGAATTGAAGGCTCCTGGGGAAAAAAAACACACACAAAAAAAACAGTATGAACTGTCACTTGATGAGGTGTTTGTACCCACTGGCCCATGTATTAGGACAACCAGCAGTGTAATAACTTCAACACACTTATGCGTTACATCAAATTTTATGTTTTGTATTTTCAGTAGTGCATGTTTTTAAATTTCAATAATAAAAGAATTTAAGTATCAAACACATGGATTTTGAAGTATGCTTTTCTTCAAGGGATGCAGAACACAGCAAATTCTCTAAAGTATCTTTGTTGATTGTTATGTAGTTTAGTCCTTATGATGCCTTTTTGTCATATAGCTTTTACAGAATAACTGGGAAAATGATCAGAGCTCTTCACTGAACTTAATAGTTACTTAGAGGGGAGCATATTTGAAGAGCTTATCCGAGTGGGTTGGCCTCCAGCTCAGAAGTAGGAAGGGTTTAAGTCAACCTTGCTCCAGGTGTGGTTTATTTATTATGCTCTAGCACATTACAAAATTTTATCACTTGAATAAAATAGCATGGAGTTAAGAATGTTCAAGTACACATTAATATCAAGTTTCCTACATTATATCTTTGAATTTTGCATGGTCCGAACTTAAAAAGAAAAGGATAAACATAATGAAGCTGTTATTTTCCACTGTGGTGCTAATAAGAGTGTTTTTATGATCTTTTACTTGTGGTTTATACAAATTAAGGTGATTATGTATATGTATTTTCTTTGCACTATGCTTCACTGAAAGTTGTCATTTTATTATTATTTTATTGCATCTTTTGATTGTAAAATATGTTTATTATAGAACTAGAGGCTCAGTGCATGAAATTCGTGCATGGGGAGGAGGGCTCCCCTCAGCCCAGCCTGCTCCCTCTCCAATCCGGGACCCCTCGGGGGATGTCTGACTGCCAGTTTAGGCCCAATCCTGGACCGCTGGCTCCTAATCGCTCACCTGCTTGCCTGCCTGTTTGCCCCTCACTACCTCTGCCTGCTGGCCTGATCGCCCCTAACTGCCCCCCCAGCTGGCCTGGTCACCCCTCACTGCCCCCCCTGCTGGCCTGGTTGCCCCCAACTGTTCCCCTCTGCTGGCCTGGTTGCCCCTAACTGCCCCCCCTGCCAGCCTGGTCGCCCCCAACTGCTCCCCTGCTGGCCTGGTTTCCCCTCACTGCCCCCCCCCTCACTGGCCTGGTTGCCTCTTACTGCCCCCTATGCTGGCCTGGTCACCCCTCATGGCTCCCCCACCAGCCTGATCACCCTACTTAGCCTGCTGTTCAGTCGTTTGGTCATCCCTCACTAACCCGCCTGCTGGCCTGGTCATAGGCAGCCATCTTGTGAGGGTGTGAGGGTTAATTTGCATATTACCTCTTTAATATATAGGATATTTGGAAAATATACTGAAAAGTATAAAAATGAAACGATGCTAAGGTCAAAGGTAACCATGTTGTACATGGAACATGATAACTACTATTCTATCCCCTTGGAACACTTTCTATATTAGTTTATGTAAACATTCTTTAAAACATATATTAAAAATGTATATACCATAATTTATTGCATCAGTTTTTTGTATGATGGGCAATTAGGTTAGAAACATCTTTTTCTAACAGATTAGTAACTCTAAGCACTGTCTTTGAGTTAAGGACACATGTTGCTGCATATGTAGAAACATTTTCCTATTTGATAGTTTTTATTTTATTTTTTCTCTTTCTCTGCAGAAGAGTTTTAATGTTAATGTGCAGTAGTTACATTTATTTATTTTTCCTTATGGATTTTGAGTATTTGGCTTGGAAAAACCTTTCCACACTGATATTTTTTTAATTGCTAATGTTTTCTTACAGTTCTGTTATAGGTTCATTTAAAGCTTCAATCATTCTGGGATCATTTTAGAGTGAAGATTGAGGTAGCTATACCACTTTTTTTCTCTCAACACAACTAACCAGTTGTTTCAATGTCATTAGGGAATTATTGAAGATCCAATGTAATTAGTTTCTGCCTTTATTATATGACTAGAGGCACTGGAGCATAGGGGCTTCCCCGGTGCGCGAGCCCTGTTGTCCCAGGCGAGGGTAGCAGGGGAAGTGAGAACGAAGTCTGCAGACACCTCACATTGACACTGCACCTCCATCCCAGTCACCCCCGCCCCCAGGTAGCCGGCAAGAGGTCACGGAGGTTGGTCACTGCCACCCACCCCGAGTTCCCCATCCCAGTCTCTGGTCACCATCTGCTGGGTGATCAGACCCCCGCTCGCACCTGCCTTGGCCTGGCGCTGCCTGCTCACCTGCTCCACCATCCCTCCGTGGTCCCACTCTTATCAGTGCCCATTGGGGCCGACAGTGCCTCCACTGCCACCAGCTGCCAGTGCCACATCGCTGACTCCCACCATGTTCCGCACCACCCCCAAGTGGTCATCGCAAGTCATAACAAGCAGTCAAACTCCTGGTCTCCCAGTCAAAGTCCAGGTAGAACTCACGAGGGGACAATTTGCATATTAGGCTTTTATTATATAGGAGACATTCCCTATGTGTTTGGGCCTATTTCTGGATGTTTAGTTCAGAAGTGTTATTCTTGTGTCAGTATAAATTTTTAAAACATAAATTTCTCATATACATTTACCTATCTGATAAAAATAGTTCCTTATAAAACTTGTTTTTAGTGGGTTTTGGTTATTTTCACCTATTTATTTTTACAGATGAACTGTGGAATCACTTTTTTAGGCTCTCTCCCCATTGAGGTTTGTTTGAATTTACACTGAGTGGCCAGATTATTATGATCTCTGAGTGCATAATAATCTGGCCACTCAGTGTATATCTTATATAATAAAAGGCTAATATGCAAATTATCCCCTCAACGAAGAGTTTGACCAGCAGGCAGGCCGGCCAACTGCCCATGACCCCTCCCCCTGGCCAGGCTGGCCGGACCCCACCCATGCACGAATTCTTGCACCGGGCCTCTAATATATATATACATTGAGTGGCCAGATTATTATGCGTTCAGAGATCATAAAAATGTGGCCACTCAGTGTATAGATTCATTTACAGAGAATCAGAAATTTCATGTTATTCAGCCTTCTTATCCAAGGACAAGATATTTTTCCATGCAATCAAGTCTTTTTTTTTTTAATATATCCTTCAGTAGATTCTTAAAGTTCATCTGTTAAAATAGGGTTTTAAAAAATATTCAGGCCCTGACGTGTTTCTCAGTGGTTAGAGCATTGGCCCATGCACCTAAGAGTCAAGGGTTTGATTTTTGTCAAGGGCACGTACCTGGGTTGCAGGTTTGATCCCCTGCCTGGTTGAGGTACATGTGGGAGGCAACCGATCAATCTATGTATCTCTCTCACATTTAGTTTTTCTCTCCCCCTCCCACTCTCCCTTCCTTCCTCCCTTCCACTTTATCTAATAATTAATGGAAAAAATATCCTTGGGTGAGTTCACCTTAGAAAACTCTTTCTATAGCACAGCTGTCAAAATTCAGAACCTGTTACTCAGTTTCTTCTTCCTTTGGCTGCCTTTATGCTTATGCTGTTTTGCTTCTTATTTTTAAATTATTTGTGCTCAGGCTGTGTCCTGTTTTCAGATTTGGGGGCAAATTTTGCTTAATTGTGATGTGTGAAGAGGTGGAAGGAACTGATCATGAGCATCACAGAAGCTTCAATTCAGGATTGTCTCATATCATCTTCTCTCTAAATTACTGTATCTTCTGCTGGAGGCAATTTCTCTGAACATATTGATGATGTTCTCTTCTTTTCACCCCTCATTTCACCATGGCCAGCTTTGGAATGAGCAGTAGGTCCACATGACTCAGGGAAATTCCTTGAGTGAGAGGTGTTCTGTGATGATTTTACAGTTAATTTCTGCTTGACTCACTGGCTAGTATCTGTAGAATTACTTGTTGCTTGCCTGCCTCCTCACATTGAATCAGAGTCTGGAGAATCTCCAAAAATGATGATATGCTAATATAATTCCTCCTTTACTTTATCTCCCCTTTTGTTCTTTGTTTGGAGCTGTTTCCCTAAAGGGCCATTTCTTGCTGACTCAGTATCTGCCACAAGGACTAAATCATATGTTCAGGGGTTGAACATTTAAGGGCATTTGTGCACTGCCTGAGACCTATAAAAACAGCATTGACTCAGTCATGCATTTTCCTTGCTTTAAATTTTATAGCAACTGGAAGATACTCTTTCCAGTGCATGCCTTGGGATTGTGGCTATTTCTTTTATTTGAAAATGATTTCTGCAGTTTATTTATTATTCAGATGATTCTGATGCACATGCAGGATTTAGACCCACAGCAATGCAGAGGGAAATCTCCCAGAGGGCAGTATGTAGTGCCCTCTAAATGTATTCACTTCAGAAAACTTTTTCTGCAGCACAACTACCAACAACTCTCCTAATTGAACAGTGTTCCTAATATATGAGTTGGTGAATTTGGTTTTGGCCCAACAGGTTAATTAGCCCTTCTTCAATACTTGGTAAAAGCATCCTGAATCAACATTATTTTTATTTTTTATTTTGAGATAATTAGACTCACAGAAAGTTGCAAAAATAGTACAGAAAGGTTATATGTACCATTCACTCAGCTGCCCTAATGGTAATAGTAACACCTTACATGACTATAGTACAACTAGAGGCCTGTTGCACAAATTTGTGCACATTGAAAATAAATTAATTAGAAGAAATATTTTAGAGGCCAGGGAGGGACCATGGGAGGTTGGCTCCAGGGTGTGTCTGGCCTGTCTTGCCCAGTCCCCATCTACCAGACCCCAGCAGCAAGCTAATCTACCGGTTGGAGCGTCTGTCCCCTGGTAGTCAGTGTGCATCATAACGACTGGTTGAGTGGTCAACCGAACAGTTGACTGATTGGTCGAACACTTAACGTATTAGGCTTTTATATATATAGGTACCCAAACCAGGAAATGGGCACACTTTACAGACCTCATTCAGATTTTTCCCAATTTTACATACATTCCTCTCTGTGTGTATATGTGTGTAATTCCATGCAGTTTTTACCACATTCATAGAACTGCCACTAGAGTCAAGAGTCATAACTGTTCCTTACTACAAAGAAATTATCTCATATAACCTCCTCTCTCCTTTCCCTAACTTTTGTCAACCATTAATTTATTCTCAATCTCGAAATGACAAAAATTACACAGGTGGTTATATAAATGAAATTATACAGTATGTGACCTTTTGAGATTGGCCAGGTTTCACCCAGCAAAATAATCTTAAGATCTATCCAAGTTGACCTATATCAGTATGTTGTATTTTGTATTGCTGAGTAGTATTTTATTGTGTTAATAATTGACCCCTGACTATTCTGTAGGTGAATAAAACCAGGTGGAAAGAAAACAAGACTGCCTGAAGCCAGACCTCCTATGGGACAAAATAAGGAATTACAAGGTCGTTCGACCTAAAATCTGAATGTTTAATTTCATCAATAGAAAAAGCTTATGCAATGCTTACTATGCAACAGGAATACACATGTTATTATACATGTAATCCTTACTACAGTTATTAAAGTGGGTACTATTATTAGCCCTATTTAACAAATGAGGTTAACCAACTTGTCTGACCTCACACAACTGGTAAAGCAGGTTTTAAAGTTGGCAATCTGGCTGAAGAGTATGATCTTACTGCTCTATTATATCACATCTCTGCCATGCTATATAGCCTAGAAAAGCACCTTCCTTGTCCATACTCAGAAATAGACAGGGCCCAAAGGAAGCAGCAGAGGAAAAGTACGACCTAGAGGCAAAGAGGATGCTCATGTATACAGGTAAGTAAGAATTCCATATTATCTAGCAGTAGTACCTCTTGAATGCACCTGAGCTTATGTCTGAGTAACTTTGTCAAGGTTCATGGCTTCGTGAGACCACTGGGTTAGCCTCCAGGTCATATCCATCATACACAGGGATATGATGAAAACTGGCTCAGTAAATTTTTTTCAGAGGGAATACTGTTCTTGATTATTATTATTATTATTATTATTATTATTTAGAATATGGAAGATTTACTTTAGTTTTTCCTCTTTAAATTAAATTTATTGGGGTGATAATGGTCAACATGAACATATAGGTTTCAGGTGTGAGTTTCTATATTATAAGATCTGTATATTGCACCATGTGCTAACCACCCAAAAGTAAATTTATATTTCAATTAAATGCAGAGTGATCCATTACTATAAAGATTTCTTTTACATTTCCAACTTCTTATATATTTTTACAATCCCCTGTTTTGCTGTAGTTAACAGAAATAAAGAATCTTTACATCAATACATATAAGAAAGCAAAAGAAGTTGACAAATGCCTGATTGATTTGGCTCAGTGATTGAGCATCAACCTATAAACCAGAATGGTCACAGTTTGATTCTAGTCAAGGGCACGTACCTAGGTTGTGGGTTCCATCCCAGTGTGGGCATGCAGGAGGCAGCTGATCAATGGTTCTCCCATCTTTGATGTTTCTTTCTCCCTCTCCCTTCCTCTCTGAAATCAATCTATAATAATAAAAGCATAATATGCAAATCGACTGAACAACAAAACAGCAGAATGACCATCTGGATAACCTTCCAGATGACCATGCTATGACATGCACTGATGCCAGGCCAGCCAAGGAGGGTGCAATGCTATTGGTTGAGGGTCCTGCCATCACCACACAATCACCCAGCAGAGAGAGGCCCAGGACACCTTCTGCAGGGCGATCGATGGGAGGGCTCCGCGATTGATTGCACCCCACACCTGTGGCCTGCAGAGGGAGGTGACTGGTGGGGGGGGAGTGAGGCAGTGCCACACAGATGGCAAGCAGTGGCAGTGGTGGGGGTGGGGAAGGAAAGCCCCGATAGGTCTTGATTGCCAGCCAGGCCTAGGGACCCTACCCAAGGAGTCCGGATTGCAAGAGGATGCAAGCCAGGCTGAGGGACACTCTCCCCTCCCTCCTTGTGCAAGAAATTTGTGCACCGGGCCTCTAGTAAAAAAATATTTTTAAAAAAGAAGCTGAAAAAGCAATTTAATCTTCAACATACTTGAGCAGAACTTAAAGGTACATTTACTGGAGTTGGGATGAATGGCTGGATTTAAAGTGTAATAGAATTGGTATTGACTACCACTTTTGTCACTTATTGCCTGTGTGACATTATGCAAGTTGTTTAGCCCCTCAAATCCTCATTTTTCTTACCTATAACATGAGGCTTTTACCTGACTACTTCATAGAATTATTGTAAGGCTTAAATGAGATATTGTTTATCAAACACTTAGCATAGTTGTAGAGAGCGGCTACAGCGTTTGGACAGGTTCAAGCCTGGGACTAATGAGAGGGCATGATCCTCTCGTGGCAAAGCCATGTGCAAGTCCCAGCACAATTGTAGCCAATGGCTATAGTTGTAAGCTTGACCTTATGGTCCCACGTGGCTGAGTGATATGGTCTGTGGGAAGTGCAGCAAGTAAACAAAGCTTGATCAGGTGCATGTAATTGAGTAAATTTGAAATCCCTGAGAACGTTGTAACCTTGCCCTTACTTTGCCTCTTGGAATCTGGCTATAAAATAAAGACTCGGCTTGCAGGCCGTGGTGCTGTCACTCCATCAGAGAGCAGCGTCCCACCCAGGCCCAGCTTTATTCTCTTGTCTGTCTTTTCTAAATCCTTCACCGCCCCCTCTCAGGTTCACCCGTGGCCGTGCCGGCTCAGCACACATAGTGTTTGACATACAGAAAGCATTTAAATAATAATTATCATAGCTATTGCTATAATTAGAATAAGTGAGTTTTACTTGGAATTCCAGGTAAAATATCACAATATTAAGTATGTTAACATAGGTATTAACTCATCTAGGTCGGTCTGTCTTCAAGGGGGAAAAATCTTATTTCTTCAATGGATTTCCTGTAACTGTTCCTGTTCTTTCTTTGATTTTTTTCCTTGCTAAATCAATAGCTCTAAACTAATTCCTGGTGAACAACTACCTTCCTTCATTATCCCTACATCTTCAGTCTCTCAAGGTCATTTTGAATTTTTATCCTCTCCTCTGATGAGCAAGTACTCTACCCAATCTATTGCCTAACAAAAGGTCTATGACATAAACTCTTTTCTTTAGTATGGTTGAATACAAGTACATATATCATATCCAGAACCCAGACATCCATTTTCTATTTAACATAAGGATTTACAAACGATTTCCAGTGTGGAATGCTTTCCTCACAACCTGTTTTAGTTTGGGCCAGGATATTAAAAGAGGATACAAAAAACAGGTCAGTGATTATTTTGCCATGGTTTCTAAAATTGCTCTTTTGGCAAGAAATTCATTTTTTAAGAATTGCTTGCAGAAGTTTAGAGAACACAAGAGGTGAAAGGCAATAAATACATTACAGATGGTATTTACTTAAAAATTGGCACCACATACCATGAGAAATAAAATTTGAGGAAAGTAATCTTTGGATGAATGTTTTTTTTAAACTATCACCACTATTTACAATTTTAGGTTAAGTATCACAATAGTAGATATGTCAAAATTGGTATTAACTAACACCAGCCTGCCTTGCTTTAAGGGAAAACTTCTTTTTAAATCTAATCCTATCTAATAAGGAGGGAATATGCTAATTGACTGTCACATCTTCACAAATATGGCAGCGCCAACAGCCAATAAGGAGGGAATATGCTAATTAACTGCCATGCCCTCAAAGATGGTGTGGCACCCACAGCCACAAGATGCCAGCGCCCAGTCCCCTCAGCCCTGCCAGGGTGGCAGGCAGGCAGCACGGCCAGGCCCACCCTAAGGCAGGTCCGGCTGCTCCGCACATCTGCCTCCAGAGTGTCCCAGTCCACTAAGTCCCTCTGAGCCGGCCCAAGGTGCAGGCAAGCCTCGGATGTCGGCTGCCCAGCCTATGCCTGAGGCACAGGCAAGCCTTGAATGTAGGCTGCCCAGCAACGAAGGACTGGCCTGAGGTGCAGGTAACCAGGGCCAGCCGAGGCTTGCGCTGCTGGCAGTGGCAGCAGCAGAGGTGTGATGGGGGCGTTGCCTTCCCCTGATCGCCGAGTCGCCTCCCACCCCTGAGGGCTCCCGGACTGTGAGAGGGGGCAGGCCGGGCTGAGGGAGCCCCCCACTCCAATGCATGAATTTTCATGCACCGGGCCTCTAGTCCTAATGAAAGAGTAATATGCAAATTGACCATCACTCCAACACACAAGATGGCCGCCCCCATGTGGCCAAATATGGCCGTCCCCATGTGGATACAAGATGGCTGCCACAAGATGGCCAGCAGGGAAGGGCAGTTGTGGGCGATCAGGCCAGCAGGGGAGAGCAGTTGGGGGGACCAAGGCAAGCAGGGGAGGGCAGTTGGGGGGGAACAGGCCTGCAGGGGAGGACAGTAGGGGAGGGGACCCAGGCCTGCAGGGGAGGGCAGTTAGGGGGAACCATGTCTGCAAGGGAGGGCAGTTGGGAGGGTCCAGGCCTGCAGGAAAGGGTAGTTAGGGAGGACCAGGCCTGTAAGGAAGGGCAGTTGTGGGGGACCAGGCCAGCAGGGGAGAGCAGTTAGGAGCAACCAAGCTGGCAAAGGAGGGCAGTTAGGGGTGACAAGGCCAGCAGGGGAGGGAAGTTGGGGGCAACCAGGCCTGCAGGGGAGGACAGTTAGGGGCGACCAGGTCAGCAGGGGAGGGCAGTTAGGGGTGATCAGGCTGGCAAGGGAGGGCAGTTAGGGGCAATCAGACTGGCAGGGGAGCAGTTAGGTGTCAATCAGGCTGGCAGGGGAGTAGTTAGGGGGTGATCAGGCTGGCAGGCGGAAGCAGTCAGGGGCAATCAGGCAGGCAGGCAGGCGAGTGGTTGGGAGCCAGTAGTCCTGAATTGTGAGAGGAATGTCCGACTGCCCGTGTAGGCCCAAATATCCCTCGAGGGGTCCCAGATTGGAGAGGGTGCTGGCTGGGCTGAGGGACACACATGCACACACACCCCGTGCACGAATTCCGTGCACCAGGCCTCTAGTTTTATATAATGATCAGAACTTATGGTTGTGATTAGAAAACATATAGTGGGAGATACAAGAACATGTTACAATTATAACATTTGTGTGGAGATGTAAAGTTGGAAAACAGATACATAATTGCAGGGCTGCTATATAAGCACATATTTGAGTTACAAAATTTTGGAGACTGATTTTTAAAATACAATGTATACATATATGAGATCATCACATTGTCCACTTTAAATATCTTACAGTTTTATTTGTCAATGATACCTCAATAAAGCTGGAAAAAACTACTGTATTAATAGCATACTCACAAGTGTAATTTCCCTTCACAGTGGTAACCTTAAGAAAAAACTCTTATTCCTGCAATGCTGATACTAACAGAATGTTAAAGATTATCTATTTCTCCATTTCATAGATGAGAAATCATGGGCTCATTACATCTAAATACCACCTCAGGTCACACAACAGCTAGGTAGTGGGAGGTTCACCAAACCAGGTTGCTTTCCCTTTCCATTTTTTTTAAATAATTAACTATAAGTATAAAACTATGTTTTCCAACCTGTCTGGTCTTCAATTGTTACTTTTCCCTTTAATACCCAAGTATTTATCAGCCCTTGTTCCCTCAAGTAACCTAACTAATCTAACCATGTAACCTAGTTTCCACCTAGTTTCCTTTCCCTAATATTTCTGATAAATATTTTTCTCAGTTATATATTCCAAAATTGTGACTGCTTATCACTTATCAGTTCTTTCTTAGGGCAAGGGCTTCAGAATTTTCCGTTGGTCATATTGTGCTGTCTCACTACCACTTCTTCATGTTGCTACCACTTACTCCAATCCATATCACACTAAAAAAGAAACACCTAAAATTCAGTTAATATCTGACTCTTATGCTTCACAAAACTTTATTGATCATTTGGAAATAACAGATGGAAATTATCAAACAGAAAATGGGAATTTTAAAACCAGCTATCAGAGATCCATTGCCTCTGCACAGGGATTCCTTAATAGTAGTCCTTCCTGATACCATACCTGTTGCAAGTGCCAACTTATTTCCCCACTGAGAATCTCCTTTACTCCCTCCTTCTTTACAAGTGACTAGGATGCCTTTACTCCCTCCTTCTTTACAAGTGACTAGGATTCCTATTGTTCTTGGGAATAGAAAAAAGGAGTATCTTCATTTCTCCTAGTCAAAGGCCTGTTGTTTTCCCCTTGGGAAAGTTGAAAAACTCATTTCCTTCAGCAGAAACTCCACCTTGCCACAACTGGTCTAGCCACCATGTTACAGATAAAACAATTGTAATAACACATTTCTCAGTCTGGATTATTTATCTAGTTGTGAAGTTTGCAAATTTCATTCTGTGAATCAACAAAAAGATTTTGAATTTCAGGTCTTAAACCATCTTTTCAAATTTCTCTCTATCTGTTTCAGCTTGTATCTCTAACCTTTTCTAGTTTTCTACTTTCTTGCTTTGTCTACCTTTGCTGCTCCTTCTCTTCTCAGATCTTCTCTTGCTTTTGGGTTCCTGGAAAGATTATTATGTTAATTGTGGCTTAGTTACTCCTTTTCTATACCATTTTTTTTTCCATAGCTAAGTGTACTCTAATCTGTAAAGATGAATTGGAAGTCTCAGGGGGATTGTTTTTACTTATAAACTGTGTCAGATATGCTCAACTGGTGTTGCTCAGTGGTTGAGCATAGACCTATGAACCAGGAGATCACAGTTCAATTCCAGCTCAGAGCATATGCCTGGGTTGCAAGCTCGATCCCCAGTAGGGGAAAAGTAGGAGGCAGCTCATCAATGATTCTCTCTCATCATTGAAGTTTCTATCTCCCTTTCCCTCTCCCTTCCTCTCTGAAATCAATAAAAATATATTTAAAAAATAAATAAATTGGATAAGATAAATTTACCAATTAATTTGGTTCTAAAAATCCCAGGTGAGCTCTATCTGGTTTGGCTCAGTGGATAGAGCATCGGCCTGTGAAATGACTATCCAATGGAGATTACTGTCTTCATAAAGGTACAAAATACATTAACAACTGCACCCTCAGTGGCAGACAATGCCTAGAAAAACTAAAAAACAAACAAACCCAGTATAGAAATCAAAATAGAATATATTTTGATGTTGAATATAGTTAATCTCTTTTTTGAAACTTAAAAAAATTGTTGGGATGATATTGGCTAATAAAATGATATATGTTTCCAGTGTATAGTTCTATAATACATCATCTGTATATTGGATTATGTCTTTACCATCCCAAATCAGTTACTTCTGTCACCATATATTTGACTCCCTTTACCTTTTCCTAACTCCCCTCTAACCCCCTTTCCTTATGGTAACCACCATACTGTTATTTGTATCTATGAGTTTTTGTTTGTCTTGTTTGATCATTTGTTGCTTTAAGTTTCATAGCTCACACTAGAAGCCCGGAGCATGAATTCATGTATGGGTGGTGTGAGGGCCATTTGTGCCAGGCAGGCCAGGGAAGGAGCCACAGGAGGTTAGCCAGCTGCCGCCCCCCGATGGGGGGACAATCAGGAGTGGGGCCAGCACGGGGGAGGGGCCTGAAGAAGACCCACTGAGGTGGAGCTGAGCATGGGCCCCAGGCTTCCCAGGGAGTATGGCCTCAGCAAGGAAATAGAAACCACCAAAAGGCTCTGAAAACAGACCCTGAGCTCCCTTTGGCCAGGCGAACTCATAGCTGGTGTCTCTATATCTACATTAGACACAACCTGGCACTCACCTTTGTCTGTTGGTCAAATCCATTGCATCGAAAAACTTGTTCCCCTTCTTTTCTTTGGGCCCTTACAACAAATACAGGCCAATTGGAAGACATGGGCCCCAGTGGCAGAGCCAGGCCCCACAATCACCCAGAATTTAGGCCTAAAACAACTGGGTAGCAATCTCCATGGAACAGAGCACACTGCTTTAGAGTCTTAATTTTCCCCTAAAATGTGCCCAGCTGCTCCTCTTTAGCTGGGATAGAAAAAACTAAGGAACCAAAGACTGAGTTTCCTTTGAGGTGGGATCTACCGGGAGCCGGCTGATGGTAAGGCCCCTCACAAGCAGCTGCCTTCCCTGCAAGCTCAGTGTGCTCTGAGCCGGTCCATTTCTGGCAGTGCCAGGTCCTGGGCTGCTGATAAAGTGGCAGGTCCACAGGCTTTCTCTCCACTGCCTTCCTGGCCTCCTGAGCAGAGAAGTACCCTCCAGCTGGTGTGTAAAGCAGCTATCGCTAGAGCCTGGACTCAGAGAGCAAACGAGCTGGAACCACGGTTGGCCAGGCTGTGCGCCCCCCCCAAGCTTCTTAGTCTCCCTTGCATGGATTGGGCCAAAGCCCGCTGCCCAAACCTGGTGCCACATGGGGAGGGTTGCAGCGGGGAGAGGGGCACCCTGACTTGCCAGCCTTGGTGATGATCATCTCAGTGCCCAGCTTATTGAATTTGTCCCACAGAGTCTTTATCTCAAGCTGCACACTCACACTGGCTACCTTCTGGTTCTTCTTTACCAGTGCCTTGGCAGTAGCTGTGCAACTGGCCCCGGGGCCCTTGGGCTCGGCAGTGGCACTGGTGGCAGCCCCTGCAGCCTGTGAATCATAGGGACTGGTCATTCTGGTTGTTCTGCCATAACAGTCGCTGGGCTTTTATTATATATATATATATATATATATATATATATATATATATATATATATGTAAAATCATATGGCTCTTGAATTTTTATCTGACTTATTTCACTTAGCATGATACTCTCAAGATCTATCCATGTTGTCACAAATGGCAGTATTTCATCTTTTCTTATGGCTGAGGAGCATTCCATTGTATATATGTACCACATCCTCTTTATCCAATCATCTATAGGACACATCTATTTGTTTCTATATCTTGGCTACTGTGAATAATGTTGCAATGAACATAGGGATGCATATATTTTTATGAATAAATGTTTTCAAATTTTGGGTAGATACCCAAAGGAGGAGTTTTGAGGAGATTCCATACTGCTTTCCACAGTGGCTGTACCAGTTTACATTTCTTCAGCAGTGATTGAGGGTTCCTTTTTCTCTACAACATCTCCAACTTTTGTTATTACTTGTCTAGCTGATAATAGCCATTCTAATAGGTGTGCAGTGGTATCTCATTGTAGTTTTTGAATCATTAAGTAGAAATAAAATTATACTCAACTTACACAACTAAATTGAAGCCACCAGCTACAAGTGTCCTTCAAACAGTCATTTATTGATTTTCATTTCCCTAATATCTAATGAAGTTGAGCATGTTTTCATGTAACTGTTGGCCATTTGTATGTCTTCTTGGAAGAAGTGTCTGTTCAAGACTTCTGTCCATTTTTTAAATTATTTGTTTTTCTGTTAGTTCATATCTTTTTTTTTATATTCTTCACTTTAAAACTTCAAGTACTCTTATTAGTAATGGGCAGGATATGTTTTCTATAGTTGCTAAATCCATGAGATACTGGTAAATATATGACTTTCTTTATTAAATAATACTTTAGTAAAAGAATCCAGCATTTCTTCTCTCTACTCTAACTCATCCCCCTTCACTAGTTCACAAAGGAAAAATCAAGAACTTTTCTCCCTCCTCCAATCCTAAACAGTAATTATTTTTCTCTTTAATTTTTTCTTCAGAAATAAGATACTAGTGGCCCAGTGCATGAAATTCATGCACATTAAAAGGGAATTAATTAGAGGAAATATTTTAATATTGCTATTTGCCCTTTCTCTGTAATATAAGTGTCAGAGATGAAAAAAAATTAGTAAAATGTATATGAAAATCTTCCTCCTGTCAGAGTCTGGGGCTCACCACGGGTCCCAGAGTCAAGTCGCCGCCCACCCATGTGTGCCTCAAAATCGTGCGAGACCCAGACCCCGCTGCCTCCCCATTGGGCTAGATCCAGACCCGGCTGATCCCACCCTTACCAAGCCCTGCTGGGTGGGGAGCACAGCCTCAGGTCCCCTGGCCCAGCACCAGGGCAGGGGGCACGGCCTCAGGTCCCCCAGCCCAGGAAGGGGCGGGGTGCACCTTGAGGTCCCTCATCAAGTTCCGCCGGGTGGGGGACATGGCCTTAGATCCCTTGTCAAGCCCCACTGGGCAGGGGGCATGGCCTGAGGTCCCCCGTCAAGCCCCACCAGGAGGGGGGCACACCTTGAGGTCCCCCGTCAAGTCCTCCTGGGTGGGGAGTGCAGCCTCAGGTCCCCCGGCCCAGCACTGGGACCGGGGGCGCAGCCTCAGGTCCCCTGTCAGGCCCCACTGGGAGAGGGTGCAGCCTCAGGTGGCCCGTAAAACCCCGTTGGGTGGGGGGCGCAGCCTGAGGTTCCCCAGCCTGGTGCCAGGGCAGGGGGTGTGGCCTAAGGTCCCCCATGAAGCCCTGCCAGGTGGGGGTCATGGCTTGAGGTCTTCTGGCCTGGCACCAGGGTGGGGGGCATGGCCTGAGGTCCCCCGTCAAGCCCTGATGGGTGGGGGGCACAGCCTGAGGTCCTCTGGCTTGGTGCCAAGGTGGGGGCTTGGCCTGAGTCCCCCCAGCCTGGTGCCAGGACAGGGGGTGTGGCCTGAGGTCCCCAGTCAAGCCCTGCCAGGTGAAGGGTGTGGCCTGAGGTCCCCGGCCTGGCGCCAGGTTGGGGGGCATGGCCTGAAGTCCCCTGTCAAGCCACACGTGGGCAGGTGTGGGGGGGCGCAGCCTCAGGTCCCTGCTGATTGCTTGTTAAGGCTCGTTATGGGAACTCGGCCTCCACTGTGGGTGCAGCCATCTTGTGTTATGGAAACCCCGCCTCCGCTGTGGGCACCACCAGCTTTGTGGCAGAGTGACAGTCAATTTGCATATTCCCTCTTTATTATATAGGATAACTCACAAACATTACAATGTACTCTTAAGGTGTATAATTCAATGGATTTAGTATATTTAAAGAGTTATACAACTATCACCTCAATCAACATTTTTATCACCATATAAAGAAATACAATACCTATTAGCAGTCATTCCTTATTTCCCCAGATCCCCATTCATCCTGTACTAGGTAACTACTAATATACTATCTGTCTCTATAGATTTGCCTGTTCTCTATAAGTCATGTCAATGGAATAAATAAATGTGGCCTTTTGTGACTGGCTTCTTTCACTTAGCATAATGTTTTCAGAGTTCATCCATATTGTAGCATGTATCAATACTTATTTTAATAGTCAAGTAATATTCTGTCATATTGATATACCAAATTTTGTTTATCTATTCAACAGCTGATGATATTGATATTTGAGTTGTTTCCACTTTGGGGTTATCATGACTAATGCTGCTGTGAACATTTCATGGGGACATCTGTTTTAATTTCTATTAGATAATATACCTAGGAGTGGAATTGCTGGGTCATGTGATAACTCTATGTTTAACATTTTGAGGAAGTGCCAGATTGTTTTTCCAAAGTAGCTGAACCATTTTACATTTCTATCAGGAATATATGAGGGATCCATTTCTCTATATCTTTGTCCATTCTAGTTATTGGCTCACTTTTTCATTCCAGCATTTCCAGAGGGTGTGAAGTGGTATCTCAGTATGTTTTCTATTTGAATTTTCAAGATAGCTAATGATATTGAACCAGATCTAAGAGAAGACATGTAGTTGGTGACTTTTGATTGGCTCCTCAGAGTGAAGAAGAAAAAAGAGTAGAATATCTGCTTCCTTTTAATAATAATAAACATTAATTCCAAAACCAAATATATATGGTTTGTATATCCCTCTGTATTTTTAAAACACTGCCTCAGTACTAATTGCACCAGAGACAGAGAAACATCAATCAGATGCTCAAACCTCAGAGGGAAGGTAGGGGGAGGGTGGTGGTAAGGGGGAGAGATCAACCAAGAGTCTTGTATGTATGCATATAACCATAATCAATGGATGCAGACAACAGAGGGTGAGAGTGAGGGCTAGGATGGGGGTGGGGGTGGGGGGCAATGGGGGGATAACCACACATTTGTAATACACCAATAAATAAAAATAATATTCTTGTTAAATTTCCTATTCTCTAATTTTAATAAAGTTGACATCTTCATATTGAAAAAATAAGTTGGGAGACAAAAAGATGGTGGCTGGCAGGACAGAGGTGAGGGAGAGGAAGTGAGTGAGTGAGCGTATGAAAAGAGAGTGTGTGTATGTGTGTGATGTGTGTGTGAGTGAGTAAGGGACAGCTAAATCTTGCAGGAACAGCAGGGGATGGCAGACCAGGCTTTCTTGGACAAGGAGAGACTACTACTGCTATGGGCACTCCCTGGACTGCAGGATTCGGGCATGGAGCCCACGCCATCTTAAAGGGGAGAACAACCTTTTTTAGGAACTCATCAGCACCACCACCCAGACAGGACTTTGACACTGCCCACGACCCAGCAGCCACTCCAGCCAAAATCCTACTACCCCAGCTGCAGACCCTTGGACCCTGGGACCTCCACCTCCAAAGGTGCACCATTCCCACAGCAGTAAGTGCAGCTTCCCTCTCCCCAGTGGCAGAACTCCCGGACACCACTTTCTTTCGCAAGTTTCCAGCCTTGCAGGCATCCAGGGCACACCACTCCGTAGGCAGCACCTGGGAGCCATGGGGAGCCCTGCTGGTGTGATTCTGTACAGACAAGGGCGCACTGACCCACAGTAGAAATTCTCAATTCCTCTGCCTGAATAACTGCCCGCAGACACCCCAGCTGTGTAACGTCAGTGCCAGGGCCCCTCAAAGTGTGTCAGAGATTTGCGCTGGCAAACTCACTGCCACAGAAGCACACATTTCCAAAGGGCAGGCACCCTGAACCCATATATCCACAGGGTCCTCTGGGGAGCGGCTTTGAGACCCTGCTGGGTGTGATACTTTACAGACAAAGATGTGCTGCCCCGCAGTAGAAATTCTGAACTCCTTTCTCCTGAAAAACTGCCCACATACACTCCAGCTGCTTAACTTCAGTGCCAGGGGCCCTCAAAGTGAGTCAGAGCTCTGTGCAGGCAAATGCACTTCCAGTTCATGCACACATTTCCAATGGGCAGGTACCCTGACCCTGAGCCCATCGATCCACAGGGCGCTTGTGGGAGCTGCTGTGAGTCCTGGCTGGGTGATATCTTGGACAAACAGGGATGCACTGCACCTGGCAGTATAAATTCTGAATTCCCTCATCCTGGACACCTGCACAGGCACCCCAGCTGTGTAACTTCAGTGCCAGGGCCCCTCAAAGTGCCTCAGAGCTCTGTGCCAGCAAACTCACCTCCACAGATGTGCACATTTCCAAAGGGCAGTGCCCTGAGCCCATATATCCACAGGGTCCTCTGGGGAGCTTCTTTGAGCCCTTGTTGGGTGTGATTCTGTACAGACAAGGACGTGCTGCCCTGCAGAAGAAATTCTGAACTCTTTCCTCCTGAATAACTGCCCACATACACCCCAGCTACTTAACTTCAGCGCCAGGGCCCCTCAAATTGCCTCAGAGCTCTGCGCAGGCAAATGCATCGCCAGTCCTCGCATGCATTTCCAATGGGCAGGCAGCCTGAACCCATCTATCCACAGGGTGCTTTTGTGAGCTGCTGTGAGTCCTTTCTGGGTGTGATCTTGGACAAACAGGGATGCACTCCCCTTGGCAGTAGAAATTCTGAATTCACTCATCCTGGATACCTGCACACAGATGCCTCAATTATGTGGCTTCAGTGCCAAGGCCCGTCAGAGTACTTCAGCACCCCTCACTGGCAAATGCACTGATAGTGCCCCTGTGATCCTTCAATGGGAGCTTGCGCATATCCACTGCAGGTTCAGCAGCAAAAGCTGAGTCTGCCCACCCCACAACTACAGAACTCTGGACACCACAGTCATGCCTTTCCAGAATGCAGGCCTCCTGAGACCCATCACCCCAACAGATGGTTCCTGGGTGCCACTATGAGTCCCTGCTGGACACGTGTGATTTCAAGACAGCAAAAATTGGGACACCCTCCTCCACGGCTGCTGACTTCTAGACACCGCAGTTGTACCTTTCCAGCTCACAGGCCTACATCAAGAGAACCCAAATAGATCAAGTAGTGAGCTACTCTAGATCACCAAGCCCAGGAAACATGAGAGATCACATCAGTAACACCATCTCCAAAAGAACCTGAGTATCTAACCAATTGTAACTACAATTAAAATGTTACAGCAAAACATGGGAAGATAAAAAAGCAATTCCCAAAGGGAAGAAAAAGAGGAATCACCAGAAAGAGAGAAAAATGAATTTGAGGCTAGCAGCATATCAGAGAAAGAATTCAGAGTAATGGTTATAAGGATGTCTAAATGGCTGGATGAAAAAGACACACAACTCAATGACAAATACACACAACTCAACGAGAACTATAAGGAGCTTAATGAAAATGTGACAAACATGAAAAGGAACCAAGAGGAGAGGAAGAACGACATAGCTACAATAAAGAACACAATGGAAGACTTAAACAGTAGACTAGAAGAGGCTGAGGACCGAATCAGCGAATTAGAAGACAAGGTAGGAAAAAACACACAAACACAGAAACAACTGGAAAGAAGACTTAAAAAGTAAGAGGAGAGCCTAAGGGAGCTTTGGGACAACACAAAACGAAAGAACATTCGCAGAATAGGGGTACCAGAAGGAGAGAAAGAGAGACGAGGAATAGAAAACCTGTTAGAAGAAATAATGACAGAAAACTTCCTTGATATTGGAAAGAAAAAAAACTATGCAAGTCCAAGAAGTATATAGAGACCCAAACAAGTTGAACCTCAAAAGACTGACACCAAGACACATCATAATTAAATTGGCGAACATAAATGACAAAGTAAGAATCTTAAAGGCTGCTAGAGAGAGACAGAAAGATACCTACAAGGGATCTCCTATTAGAATATCAATGAATTTATCAAAAGAAAAACACCAGGCTAGAAGGGAATGGAATGAAATATACAAAGTGATGCAAAGCAAGAGACTGAATCCAAGAATAATATACCCAGCAAAGCTATCATTCAAAATTGAAGGTGGAATCAGGAGCTTCACAGACAAAAAAGGACTAAGGGAGTTTATTACCACCAAACCAGCAATGCAAGAAATGCTGAAGGGTCTGCTGTAAAAAGAAAAAATAGGAAGTGAAGAAGGAACACAGGGGTAGAGAATAAAAATGGCAACAAACAAGTATCTATCAATAATAACTTTAAATGTAAATGGATGAAATGCCCCAATCAAAAGACATAGAGTAACTGAGTGGAAAAGAAAACATGACCCATATATCTGCTGTATACAGGAAACCCACCTCAGAAAAAAAGATGCACACAGACTGATGGTGAAGGGATGGAAAAAGGTTTTTCAGGCGAATAGAAATGAAAACCAGCTGGGGTAGCAATACTTATATCTGACAAATTAGATCTCAAAGTGAAGGACATAAAAAAAGATACGGAAGGCCACTTCATAATACTAAAGGGAGCAACCAAACAAGAAGAAATAACTCTGGTAAACATATACACACCCAATACAGGAGCACCCAAATACATTAAAAAAAAAAATCTGGAGGATATCATTGGAAAGATTGACAGCAATACAATCATTGTAGGGGACTTTAATACCCCACTATCACCATTAGACAAATCCTCTAAACAAAAAATCAGCAAAGAAGCTTGAATCCTCAATGTCTCACTAGACCAGATAGAATTAATTGACATCTTCAGAAGATTTCACCGTAAAGCCACAGAATACACATTCTTCTCAAGTGCACATGGGTCATTTTCAAAGATAGACCATATATTGGGACATAGGCAAAGTCTCTTTTAATTCAATAAGATAGAAATCATATCAAGCATCTTCTCAGATCACAGTGGCATGAAACTGAAAATTAACTACAACAAAAATAATCCAAAAAAAGCAAACACATGGAGACTAAATAGCATGCTATTAAATAATGACTGGGTTACGAGAGACATCAAAGAAGAAATAAAAAACATCATGGCAACAAACGACAATGAAAACACAACAATCCAAAATCTATGAGGCACAGCGAAAGCAGTCTTGAGAGCAAAGTTCATAGCTCTACAAGCCTACTGAAAACAAACAAACAAAAAAACATAAAAAACAAGAAACAATGGTAATAAATTACCTAATCCTACAACTCAAAGAATTAGAAAGAGAGCAACAAGAGAAGTCCAGTGTAAGCAGAAGGAAGGAAATAATAAAGATCAGAGCGGAGATAAATGACATAGAGACAAAATAATAATAATAATAATAATAATAATAATAATAATAATAATACAAAAGATCAACAAAACCAAGAGCTGGTTCTTTGAAAGGATAAAGAATATTGATGAAACTCGAGCCAGGCTCAACAAGACACAAAGAGAAAGGACCCTATTAAACAAAATCAGAAATGAAAGGAGAGAAATAACAACAGACCCCACAGAAACACAAAGGATTGTTAAAAAATACTATGAACATCCCTATTCCAACAAACTGGACAACCTGGAGGAAGTGGACATATTCCTAGAAAAATACATCCTTCCAAAACTGAATCACAAAGAATATAAACATCTCAATAGGCCAATAACTATGGAAGAAATTGAAGCAGTCATCAAAAAGCTTCCAGCAAACAAAAGCCAGGGGCCAGATGGCTTCACAGGGGAGTTTTACCAAACATTCAAGGAAGAACTAAAACCTATCCTCCTCAGACTATTCCAAAAAATTCAAGAGGAAGGCACACTTCCAAGTTCATTCTATGAAGCCAGCATCACCCTAATATCAAAACCAGATAAAGACAACACAATGAAAGAGAATTACAGGCCAATATCCCTCATGAACATAGATGCCAAAATCCTCAACAAAATTCTAGCAAATAAGATTCAACAGTACATCAGAAATATCATACACCATGACCAAGTCAGATTTATCCCAGGAATGCAAGGATGGTACAATATCTGCAAGTCAATAAACGTGATACATCACATAAACAAATTGAGAGATAAAAACCACATAGTCATATCAATTGATGTAGAAAAAGCATTTGACAAAATCCAACACCTTTCTTGATAAAAACCATCAGCAAGGTGGGAATAGAAGGATCATACCTCAACATAATAAAAGCTATATATGATAAACCCACAGCAAACATCATACTCAATGGGCAAAAACTAAAACCATTTCCCCTAAGAACAGGAACAATACAGGGATGCCCACTCTCACCACTCCTGTTTGACATAGTAATGGAAGAATTAGCCATTGAGATTAGACAAGAAGAAGAAGTAAAAGGCATCCAAATTGGAAAAGAAGAAGTACAGCTGTCCTTATTTGCAGATGACATGATATTGTATATAAAAAACCGAAAGACTCCATCAAAAAACTATTAGACTTAATGAATAAATTTGGCAATTTAGCAGGATACAAAATTAATGTCAAGAAATCTATGGTATTTCTATACACCAATAATGAACTTACATTAAGAGAGACTAAAACAGCAATCCCATTTACCATCGCACCAAAACCATTAACATACCTAGGAATAAACTTAACTAAGGAGGTAAAAGATCAATACATGGAAAACTACATGACACTGAAAAAAGAGATAGAGGAAGACGTAAACAGATGGAAGAACATACCATGTTCATGGATTGGTAGAATCAACATCATTAAAATGTCCATACTACCCAAAGCAATCTATAGATTCAATGCACTCCCCATTAAAATACCAACAGCATATTTCACAGACCTAGAAAGAACTCTCCAAAAATTCATCTAAAGAGAAACCAAGATAGCGGCAAAGGTAAACAACTAGACTGCTGCCTCGCACAACAATTTCAAAATTACAACTAAAAGACAAAACGTCTAGCACCCAGAACCACTGGAAAGCTGGCTGAGTGGGAGATTTACAACTAGAAAGAAAGAGAAAGGAACACAAACGCTGAAAAGCTGAGGTATGGAGGCATGCGAATCGGGCTGGTGGCGGGCGACTGGGCGTGCGGTTTTTTTTTCAACCTGAAGGGAGATGAGCTCCTGATCACTCTGAAATCCAGCTTCTGGGGGCACGCGGGGGACCCAGACGCCTATGGGGAGAAGCTAGACTGTCGGCCATTGGGTCGAAAAGTAAGGGTGACTCCTTTGCAGAGGTTCACCCAGCTATCATTGTTTACTGCACTGGAGCGCAGGACGCGGGAACTTGGAAACGCAGAAAGGCAGACAATGCTGGCTGGTAGCCATCGCTGTTTGCCATGCCCTAGCTTAGTGACGCCCTGAGACCCCACCCCACCCTAGACCCCGCCTCACACATTCTAAAAACCTGCCCAGGCTCCACACAGCGACTTTTGCATATAAATGGCCTACCTTGTGGCAGCTTAACCAAATAAACTGCAGCTCCAGTCAGACTGCTCAAAAACTGCCAAATCCCAAGCAAAGAGGAGAAAACTGTAGTTCTTGCTGTAGATCCTGCTGGGTGGCCTCAGACAGTAGCTGACATGCACTCCATTGGAGATCCAGAAACTAGTGTATCTAGTGGACTGTGGAAGACGACACCAGATTTCAACTACTCTCATAAGGGACACATTCAAGAGGCAGACTCAGTGAGCATTAAAGCCCTACTGGAACAAGTTCTGCCCCATAAACTTGTCTCCAGCACAGCAATTCTTCTGTTATAGACACACCAGGTCCTCACAGCCAATTGGCCTTGAGGTCAATTCCTCCCAGTGACACCAACAACAATCAAGACTTAGCTACAACAAGGCTGTACACACAGTCCAGAAAGGGGTGTACCAAGAGTGTCTACCTCAGGTAACTGGGAGGCTGACCAATTGAACCATATAGGACACCGAGCACACAAAGCTACCCTACCAACTCAGGGAAGCAGCGAAAAAGGGGAGATAAGGAAACGGATCACAAATGAAAGAAATGGAGGAGAACAAATGACTGGACATAGAATTCAAAACCACGGTTATAAGGTTTTTCAAGAATTTCCTAGAAAAGGCTGATAAATTTAATGAGACCCTTCAGGATATGAAAAAGGACCAACTAGAAATTAAACATACACTGACTGAAATAAAAAATATTATACAGAGACCCAACAGCAGACTAGAGGAACGCAAGAATCAAGTCAAAGATTTGGAATACAAAAAGGCAAAGGACACTCCTCCAGAGAAGCAAGAAGAGAAGAGAATCCAGAAAGTTGAAGATAATGTAAGAAGCCTCTGGGACAACTTCAAGCGGACCAGCATCCAAATTATGGGGGTGCCACAAGAAGAGAGAGAGCAAGACACTGAAAACCTATTTGAAGAAATAATTACGGAAAACTTCCCCCACCTGGTGAAAGAAATAGACTTACAAATCCAGGAAGCACACAGAACCCCAAACAAAAGGAATCCAAAGAGGACCTCACCAAGACACATCATAATTAAAATGCCAAGGGCAACAGACAAAGGGAGAATCTTACAAGCAGCAAGAGAAAAACAGTTAGTTACCTACAAGGGAGCACCCATACGATTATCAGCTGATTTCTCAACAGAAACTATGCAGGCCAGATGGTTGTGGCAAGAAATATTCAAAGTGATGAATAGCAAGAACCTACAACCAAGATTACTCTACCCAGCAAAGTTATCATTCAGAATTGAAGGGCAGATAAAGAGCTTCACAGATAAGAAAAAGCTAAAGGAGTTCATCACCACCAAACCAGTATTATGAAATGCTGAAAGGTATTCTTTAAAAAGAGGAAAAAGAAGAAAAAAGTAAAGATAAAAATTATGAACAACAAATACATATCTATCAACAAGTGAATCTAAAACTCAAGTGAATTAAAAATCTGAGGAACATAATAAACTGGTGAATATAATAGAATCAGGGGCATAGAATGGGAGTGGATTGATAATTCTCACGGGGAAAGGGGTGTCTGTGTGGGGGGTACGGGAAGAGACTGGAGAAAAATCATACACCTATGGATGAGGACAGTGTGGGGGAGGTAAGGGTAGAGGGTGTGGTGGGAACCGGGTGGAGGGGAGATATGGGGGAAAAAAAGGAGAAACAATTGTAATAATCTGAACAATAAAGATTTATAAAAAATAACAAAATAAATAAAAATAAAAAATAAATAAAAAATTAAAAAGAACTCTTCCCACTCTTACCAACAGCATGGATAGACCTGGAGAGTATTAGGCTGAGCAAAATAAGCCAGTCACATGATCTCACTCATATGTGGATTCTAATGAACCAAATAAACAGATAATCAAAAATAGACCCAGAGACATAGAAACATGATCAGACTGTTGAACCTCAAAGGGAAGGCAAGGGAGGGTGGGTGGGAAGATATCAACCAATGAACTTGTACGCATATATGCATAACCCCTGGACACAGACAATGGGATGGTGAGGACCTGGGAGGGGGGCGGGGATGGAATTGGGCTGGAAGTGGTTAATGGGGGGGAAAGGAGGACCTATGTAATACTTTCAACAATAAAGTTTAAAAAGAAAAAAAAATCATCTGAAATAAAAAAAAGACCCCAAATAGCCACAGCAATCCTGAGAAAGAAGAACAAAGTAGGTGGGATCTCAATACCAGATTTCAAGCTGTATTACAAAGCCAGTGTTCTCAAAACTGCCTGGTATTGGCACAATAACAGAAATATAGACCAATGGAATAGAATAGAGAACCCAGATATCAACCCAAACTACTATGCTCAATTAATATTTGACAAAGGAGGCATGAACATACAATGGAGTCAAGAGAGTCTCTTCAATAAATGGTGTTGGGAAAATTGGACAGACACATGCAAAAAAATGAAACTAGAACACCAACTTACACCATACACAAAAATAAACTCAAAATGGATCAAGGACTTAAACATAAGATGAGAAACCATAAAAATACTAGAGGAATCAACAGGCAGAGAAATCTCAGACATATGCCAAAGGAATTTCTTCACCGATACTGCTCCTAGGGCAATGGAAACTAAAGAGAAAGTAAAGAAATGGGACTACATCAAAGTAAAAAGCTTTTGCACAGCAAAAGAAACCATCAACAAAACAACAAGAAAGCCCACTGTATGGGAGAACATATTTGCCAATGTTATCGCTGATAAAGGTTTAATCTCCAACATCTACAGGGAACTTAGACAACTTAATAAAAGGAAGATAAATGATCCAATTAAAAAAATGGGCAATGGACCTAAATAGAATCTTTTCGAAGGAAGACAGAAGGAAAACCAAGAGGCATATAAAAACATGCTCAAAGTCACTAATTACCCGAGAGAAGCAAATCAAAACAACAATGTGGTACCATCTCACACCTGTCAGAATGGCAATCATCAACAAATCAACAAACAACAAGTGCTGGAGAGGATGTGGAGAAAAAGGAACCCTCGTGCAATACTTGTGGGTATGCAGACTGTTGCAGCCACTGTGGAGAACAGTATGGCGTTTCCTCAAAAAACTAAAAATGAAACTCCCATTTGTTCCAGTAATCCCACTTCTAGGAATATATCCCAAGAAACTAGAAACACCAATCAGAAAGGATATATGCACCCCTATGTTCATAGCAGCACAATTCAACATAGCTAAGATTTGGAAACAGCCTAAATGGCCATCAGCAGATGAGTGGATTAGAAAACTATGGTACATCTACACAATGGAATACTATGCTGCTATAAAAAAGAATGAATTCTTACTATTTGTAGCAGCATGGATGGACCTGGAGAGCATTATGTTAAGTGAAATAAGCCAGGCAATGAATGAAAAATACCACATGATCTCACTCATTTATGGAAAATAAAGAACATTATAACCTGATGAACAAAAAGGTAGACACAGAGGCAGGAAAGCACCAAACAGACTGTCAAATTACAGCAGGAAGGCTGGGGAGTGTTGGGGAGTGGGGGAAAGAGATCAACTAAAGGACTTGTATGTATGCATGTAAGGACAACCAATGGACAAAAGACACTGGGGGGAGTGGGATGAGGGCATGTGACAGGGGTAGGGGAGGCTGGGAGAAGGTCTATGGGGGAAAAAAGGAGATATATGTACTACTATATGTAATACTTTAAACAATAAAATCAAATTAAAAAAATAAAAAAATAAGTTGGGCAATGCTCTTATATCCTGAGAGTCTTCACTCAGGACAAGACAGATTATATTAATTTTCCTTTCCTCAAGAACACTTATATATTATCCTTAAGTTGAAGTACCTCCTGCTTGGAAATCTCCTTACTTAAACAAAAGAGGAGCTGAGTGACATCTCCCTCCTCTTTCTTCCTCTACTTTCTATACCCTTGTAGTATTACAGATGCTCCTCCACGTGCAAGGGGTTATATCCCATAAATCCATCTTAAGTTGAAAATGTTGTAAATTTTAAATGTGTTTAATACACCTAACATACCAAACATAAAAGTCTAGCCTAGTCTACCTTAAATGTGCTCAGAACACTTGCATTTGCCTACAGTTGGGCAATTGTCTTGAGTTCTATCTAAAGTGTAATTGCCTTTCCTCTTCTCACCAAAGCAGGAGACAGATGGGCATTTTGTAGACATAATGGGATGTGAAAATACAAAATATAATGTTCAAAACATGCTGGCAATGCACTACATTGTAGGGTATGAGTTGTTTATCCTAGTGAGTGTGTAGCTGATTGGGAGTTGTGGCTCACTGCTACTGCCCAGCATCACAAAGAGTATCATACTACATATCACTAGCCCAGGAAAAAAACCCAATAATCAAAATCCGAAGGACAGTTTTGAATGCAGGACTGAATGCATATTGCTTTTCTACCATTATAATGTAGAAAAATCAGAAGTCAAACCATCATAAGTTGGGGACCATCTCTAGTTTTTTCTTGCTGCCATAACAAACTACTACAAATTCAGCCGCTTGAAATAATGCAAATTCATCTACACTAATAAAAGAGAAAGATGTAAATTGACCGTACCTTCATAACAATCACCAGCCAATCAAGAGTGAGCATGCAAATTAACCCAACAAAGATAGCGGGTTAATTTGCATATGCAGGTGCTGAGCAGCCAGGGGCAGGGCGGGATGCTTGCATCATAGCCATGGTGACGATGCAGACATTCTGCACCACTCCAGCCGCTCTGGGCATCTGGGCAGCATAGGAAGGCAGACAGGCAGCTCTGGGCTGGAGCAAAGGCAGAAAGGTGGCTCCGGTCTGGAGTGAAGGCGCTCCTGGCAGCTAGGGGAAGGAAGGCCCATTCTTGCACAAATCCTTGTGCATCGGGCCTCTAGTTATCTAATAATTCTGTAAGTGAGATGTACATTATGAATCTAATTAGGCTAAAATCAAGGTGTCAGCAGGGCTGTTTATTTTTTCTTGAGACTCTAGAGGAAAATTATTTCCCTGCTCATTTAGGTTGTTGATAGAATTCAGTTACTCATGATTGCAGGACTGATGTCTTCATTTCCTTGCTGACTGTCAGCTGAGGGCTCTTCCCAGCTTCTAGAGGCCACTCACATACCTTAGTTCATGAAACCCTTCTTCCTTCTGCAAAGCTAGCAATTCTGCCTTTCTTTCCCACTTTTATTTTATGTATTTATCTTAATTGTGGTTTAAGTGACAAGATTGTCAGATATTTAAAGTGTGCAATGTGGTGAATTGATATAATTATACATTATGAAATGATTCCTAATTTCTAATTAGTTAACACATCCATTGTTTCACATATTGATTGATTCATTCATAGATGAGAACATTTAGGTTGGACCTCAAGATTTACTGAGATAAGCTATTTTCAATTATGTAATATAATGTAATCAATACTTTTATTTTTATTGAAATTGTTTCTATTTTTACATAGGTCCCTATTTTAGTCTATTTTCCTTTATCTATCTTCTAATATTCTGTAAGCTTTGCTTATTTTATCAGTCTTGTGTAAGGCTCTGTATTTCATCCTAAAAATGTTAATAATTGCATTATTTCCTCTTCTTAGGGACCAGTAGAGAGAAAGTTTGGCTAAGAATTTTCACTGCCATTGGTAATAATTATTTCAATGAGAGTTTCCATTTTCATATAGGCCTTTCCTTTGGATGCATCACAGAAATTCCTGACATCTGTGATATTTTAGGTGATTCCCCCTCCCCATCAGTTGCTTGAAGATATACTATTTTGTTGGTCAGTATCTTTCTTCTATATACTTTGTGAGGGCAATACTTATTCTTGGAATCAATATTCAAGATCGTCCTTTTGAATGTCGGTGGGTCTTATCCAACCAATTGAAGGTCTGAATAGAACACAAAGGCTGACTGTTCTGCAAGAAAAATGAAACTCTTCTTGCATCACTTCTTTGCAGCTGGGGCATCAGTTTTTCCCCACATTTGGACTCAGCTTTATTTGGGGCCCAAGCTTCTTTGCCTTTGCAATGGAACTACAGCATCAGCTCTCCTAGTTCTCATGCCTTTGAACATGGACCAATAACTGTCATTGACTCTTCTGGATCTCCAGTGTGCTGACTGTAAGTCTTTGGAGTTGTCAGCCTCTAACTTGTGCAAGTCAATATCTTATAATAAACCTCTTTACACACACATACACATGCAAACACACACACAAAATATAAAATCTACTATTGGTTCTGTTTCTCTGAAAAATCAAGTATCCTCACTTTTCTTCACAGTAACTCCTTTCCCTCTCCCTACCCCTACCTTGGGAAATTTTGTATTTTTTTCTCTTTCTCTCATAACTTATGCAATATAAATTATGTAACTTCTAACTACCTTTCTGATAGAGGTTAATCTCAGTAAATCTTGAGATCCAACATCCCTCGCAATTCTATGGAAGGCTTAACTTTATGTATACATTTAGGCTCTAGTCTCTCTACCACTACATAAGGAGTAGCCTTCTACTCACTCTTTATTTTATATTTTATAGGCAATCCCGATTTCTTTAGCAATATTGTGTCAACGCTTGTATCTCCTGGCATCATAGTTGGAAGTCAACTCTGATTTAGCTGGCTTTTTTTTTTCTCACTGAAAAAGAATAAATAGACCACAAGCTTCATCATTCCCATGCTTTCATCTATGGTAGTGTCTCTGCTACACATATATGTGAAAAAATGGTTTTGGAGTTCAACAGCTCTAAATTTAAGGCCAAGATGTGTGAGGCAACTTAGTGTAATTTATCTAAAGTAATTTTATTTATAAGCAAATGAGGATGACATTACCACCTTACCTCATAAATTTGTAAGGAATAAAATTTATGGAATAAGTAAGATAGTGGACATAACTCTTAGCACAGGGACTCTGTCATATAGTAAATGATTCATACATTATAACTTTAATTAGTGCTAATAGTATTATTCAGTTGGCTGGGAGCAATGAAATTTTATTTCTATTCATTCCAGCTTGTTGCCTAGTCTCTCAGATATATTTTCTTCATCCTGTATATGATGTGATTTTCTGGAAAAATTAGCTCATTTTGTTTCCTTCTTTTTACAGAGAAAACACACATACATTGGCAAAATTTTGGGGGGGGATTTTCAGTAAATTAAGTTGATCTCTTTTTTTTCTTTTTTTATTGTTTAAAGTATTACAAATAGTAGTATATATGTCTCATTTTTTTTCCTAATTGACTTTCCCTCAGCCTCTGCTACCCCCCGGCACATGCCCTCACCCCCCCTCCCAATGTCTTACATCCATTGGTTATGCTTATATGCATGCATACAAGTCCTTCAGTTGATATCTTTCCCCCCATCCTCAAAACTCCCCAGGTTTCCTGCTGGCATTTGACAGTCTGTTCCATGCTTCTCTGCCTCTGTATCTATTTTTGTTTATCAGTTTATAATGTACTTTATTATTCATAAATGAGTGAGATCATGTGATATTTTTCTTTCACTGAATGGCTTATTTCACTTAGCATAATGCTCTCTAGTTCCATCCACACTGTTGCAAACGGTAAGAATTCCTTCTTTTATATAGCAGTGTAGTATTCCATTGTGTGGATGTACCACAGTTTTCTAATCCACTCATCCACTGATGGGCATTTAGGCAGTTTCCAAATCTTAGGTTTTGTAAATTGTGCTGCTATGAACATAGGGGTGCATATATCCTTTCTGATTTCTGTTTCTGTTTTCTTGGGATATATTCCTAGAAGTGGTATTACTGGGTCAAATGGCAGTTCCATTTTTAATTTTTTGAGGAGATGTCATACTGTTTTCCACATTGGATGCACCCTTCTACATTCCCACAAGCAGTACTAAAGGGTTCCTTTTTCTCTGCATCCTCTCCAGCACTTGTCGTTTGTTGATTTGTTGAAGATAGCCATTCTGACAGGTGTGAGGTGGTACCTCATTGTTGTTTTGATTTGCATCTCTCAGATGATTAGTGACTTTGAGCATGTTTTCATATGTCTCTTGGCTTTCTGTATGCCCTCTTTTGAAAAGTGTCTATTTAGGTCATTTGCCCATTTTTTGATTGGATTGTTTATCTTCCTTTTATTAAGTTGTATGAGTTCCCTGTAATGTTGGAGATTAAACCCTTATAGGAGATAACATTGGCAAATATGTTCTCCCATGCAGTGGGCTTTCTTGTTGTTTTGTTGATGGTTTCTTTTGCTATGCAGAAGCCTTTTATTTTTATGTAGTCTCATTTTTTTTCTCCTTAGTTTCCATTGCCCTAGGAGCTGAATCATTAAATATATTGCTACGACAAATGTCTGCTATTTTGCTTCCTATGGCTTCTTCTAAGATTTTTATGGTTTCCCATCATACGTTTAAGTCCTTTATCAATTTTGAGTTTATTTTTATACATGATGTAAGTTGGTGGTCTAGTTTCATTTTTTTTGCAAGTATCTATCCAGTTTTCCCAACACCATTTATTGAAGAGACTGTTTTGACTCCATTGTATGGTCTTGCCTTCTTTGTAAAATATTAACTGTGCATAAAGGCTTCAGTCAATTTCTGGGTTCTCTGTTCTGTTCCACTGGTGTATATGTCTGTTCTTGTGCCAGTACCAGGCAGTTTTGAGAACAATGGCTTTGTAGTATAGCTTGATATCTGGTATTGTGATCTCTCCAACATTGTTCTTCTTTCTCAAGATTGTTGCAGCAATTCAGGGTCTTTTTTTATTCCAGATGAATTTTTGGAGAGTTCATTTTAGGACTTTGAAGTATGCCATTGGTATTTTAATGGAAATTGCATTAAATCTATAGATTGCTTTGGGTAGATTGGACACTTTAATGATGTTGATTCTACAAATCCATGAACATGGCATATTCTTCCATTTGTTCATGTCTTCCTCTATCTCTTTTTTTCAGCATTCTGAAATTTTCTGAGTACAGGTCCTTTATCTCCTTGGTTAAGTTTATTGCTAGGTACCTTAATTTTTTTGTTTCAATGGTCACTGCGATTCCTTTTTTAATTTCTCTTTCTGTGAATTCATTATTGGTGTATAGAAAAGCCATAGACTTCTTGGTGTGTTTTTTGTATCCTTCTACATTGACAAATTCATTTATTAAGTCTAGTAGTTTTTTGATGGAGTGTTTGGGGTTTTCTATGTACAATATCATGTCATCTGTGAATAAGTACAGTTTTACTTCTTCTTTTCCAATTTGGATGCCTTTTATTTCTTCTTCTTCTCTGATCATAATGGCTAGTACTTTCAGTACTATGTCAAACAGGAGTGGTGAGAGTGGGCATCCCTGTCTTGTTCCTGTTCTGAATGGAAATGGTTTTAGCTTTTGCTCATTGAGTATGATTTTGGCTGTGGGTTTGTCATATATGTCTTTTATTATGTTGAGGAATGATCCTTCTATTCCTACCTTGCTGACGGTTTTTATCAAGAAAGGTGTTGGATTTTGTCAAATGCTTTTTCTGCATCAATGGATATGATTATATGGTTTTTATCTCTCAATTTGTTTATGTGATGTATCACGTTTATTGACTTGCAGATATTGTACCATCCTTGCATCCCCGGAATAAATTCCACTTGGTCATGGTATATGACCTTTCTAATGTATTGCTGGATTCGATTTGCTATAATTTTGTTGAGAATTTTGGCATCTATGTTCATGAGGGTCATTGGTCTATAATTCTTTTTCTTTGTATTGTCTTTATCTGGTTTTGGGATTAGGGCAATGCTTGCTTTGTAGTAAGAGCTTGGAAGTGCTCCTTCCTCTTGAATTTTTTGGAATAGTCTGAGGAAGATAGTTTTTAGTTCTTCTTTGAATGTTTGATAAAACTCCCCTGTGAAGCCGTCTGGTCCAGGGCTTTTGTTTGTTGGCAGTTTTTTGATTACTGCTTCAATTTCCTCCATAGTTATTGACCTATTCAGATTTTTTTATTCCTCCTGGCTGAGTTTTGGAAAGTCATATTTTTTTAGGAATATGTCTATTTCGTTTAAGTTGACCAGTTTGTTGGAGCAGAGTTGCTCATAGAATTTTTTTATGATTCTTCGTATTTTTGTGGGGTCTGTTGGTATTTCACCTGTTTCTTTTCTGATTTTGTTTATTTGGGTCCTCTCTCTTTGCTTCTTGCTGAGCCTGGCTAGAGGTTCATCAATCTTGTTTATCCTTTCAAAGAACCAGGTCTTGGTTTCATTGATCTTTTGTATTGTTTTTGTTTTGTTTTGGTCTCTATGTCATTTATTTCCACTCTGATCTTTATTATTTCCTTTCTTCTGCTCACTCTGGCCTTTTCTTGTTGCTCTCTTTCTAATTCTTCAAGTTGAAGAGTTAGATGGGTTATTATCAGTTTTTCTTTCTTTTTTATTTTTTTGAGGTAGGCATGTAATGCTATGAACTTCCCTCTCAGTACTGCTTTCATTGTGTCCCAAAGATTTTGGATTGTTGTGTTTTCATTGTCGTTTGTTTCCAGGATGTGTTTTATTTCTTCCTCAATCTATTTGGTAACCCACTCATTGTTTAATAGTATGCTATTCAGCCTCCAAGTGTTTGAATTTTTGTGATTGTTTTTATTGTAGTTGATTTCTAATTTTATGCCATTGTGATCTGAGAAGATGCTTATATGATTTCAATCCTCTTGAATTTGGAGAGACTTTGCCTGTGTCCCAATATATGGTCTATTTTTGAAAATGTCCCATGTGCACTTGAGAAGAATGTATATTCCGTGGCTTTGGGGTGAAATGTTTAGAAGATGTCAATTAAGTCCATCTGATCTAGTGAGTCATTTAAGATTGAAGTTTCTTTTTTTAATTTTTTTTGTCTAGAGGATTTATCCAGTGATGTTAATGGGGTATTAAAGTCTCTTGCTATGCTTGTACTGCTGTCAATCTCTCCCTTGATATTCTCCATAAGTTTTTTTTTTATGTATTTGGGTGTTCCTGCATTGGGTGCATAAATGCTTACCAGAGTTATATCCTCTTCTTATATTGATCCCTTTAGAATTATGAAGTGGCTTATCTTGTCTCTAGTTATGGTCTTCACTTTGATGTCTATTTTGTCAGATATAAGTATTGCTACCCCAGCTTTTTTTTTTTTCATTTGCCTGGTAGATATTTTTCTATCCCTTCACTTTTAGTCTGTGTGAGTACCTTATTCTGAGGTAGGTCTCCTGTAGACAGCATATATATGGGTCATGTTTTCTTATCCATTCACTCACTGATGTATTTTGATTGGAGCATTTAATCCAATTACGTTTAATGTTATTATTGATATGTACTTGTTTAGAGCCATTTCTGGGCTTTATGCCTGTGTTCCTTCCTCCCTTTATGTTTCTTCTTTATAGTGCATTCCCTTTAGCATTTCTTGCATTGCTGGCTTGGTTGTGATAAACTGCCTTAGTCTTTTTATGTCTGTGAAGCTCCTGATTTCCCCTTCAATTTTGATTGATAGTCTTGCTAGATAGAGTATTCTTGGATTCAGTCCTTTGCTTTGCATCACTTTGTATACCTCCTCCCATTCCCTTCTAGCTTAATGTGTTTCTGTTAAGAAATCATTTGATAATATGATGGGGGATCCTTTGTAGGTAACTCTCTGTCTATCTCTTGCAGCCTTTAAGATTCTCTCTTTGTCCTGAACATTTGCCATCATAATTATGATGTGTCTTGGTGTGGGTCTTTTGGGATTCATCTTGCTTGGGACTCTCTGTACTTGTGTAACTTTTTTCTTCCCCATATTCGAGAATTTTTCTGTCATTGTTTCTTCAAATAGATTTTCTAATCCTTGCTGCTCTTGTCCTTCTGGCAGCCCTATTATACGTGTGTTACTTCATTTTGCGTTGTCCCAAAGCTCCCTTAGGCTATGTTCCTGCTTTTAATTTTTTTTTTCTCCAGTTGCTGTTCAGATTGGGCTTGTTCTGTACCTTATCTTCTAACTCACTAGTTCGGTCCTCTCCTTTTTCTAGTCTACTGTTGAAACCTTCCATGGTGTTTTTTATTGTAGCTCTATCACTTTTGATTTCTTCCTGGTATTTGCTTAGGTTGTTGATTTTCTTTTTCCACCCGGTGTATGAACTGTACCACCATTACTCTGAATTCTTTTTCTGTCATGTTGCATGCTTCCTTTTCTCTTATTTCCTTTCTTGGCGACTCCTCATTTTCTTTCCTCTGGAGTTTGGGTCGTCTCCCCATTCTAGCTATCACTGGAAGGTTCAAATGTCAAGTTGAGGGGGCCTGGGCCATGTGCAGTGAGAGCTTTGCACCTTCCGAGTGTCACTGAAGAGCTCTGACCCCAAGACATTGGCTGCCATGGGTTGGTGGGAGCAATGCTTGCCCAGGATCAGAGTCACAGGCCCTTAGTCTGGCCTCATGGGCTCACATAGAATCAGGGACCCTGCCTGCGCCTAACTGAAACAGAGACTCTGCTGGTGTGTGCTGAAAATCAGAGTCCCCTAGCATGTGTCAGGAGTCAGAGACCCCCTGTGCCCACACCGAGAATCAAGTATTAGAGTCTCTGTTGCTTGGGGCGGCCTTGCGCTGAGAATCAGGGTCCATGTTTGTGCATGCGCCAAGAATTGGAGTCACTGGCTCTTAGTGTGAATGCACTGGGAATAAGGGATTCCAGGTGTGTGCAATGAGAAACAGAATCAAGTCTTTGGTGCACAGTGCTGCCTCTCATGCAGGGAATCAGGGACCCAGGTCTGCTTGGAGGACCGGGTTGCACAATCGCACTGTGTCAGCAAGAGGTCCACTCCTGCCCTGCAGAAAACAGCCTTCTATGTGTGCTTGCCTTGAATCAAGGTCAGGTGGCTCTTCTGTCCTGTGTGGGTGTGGGGTCTGGTCCCGCAGGTGTGCACTGTGGGAAACAAATGCCCAGTGTCTGCACACCCAGGCTCAAATTCAGCGCAGCCTCCCTGCATGGGCATGGGGTCTGATCACAGGAAATAAACTCCCTGATTTCGTGCTCTCAGGCTCAAATTCAGCACAGCCTCCCTGCGTGGGTGCAGGGTCTGGTTGTGGAAAACAAACTCCTCTGTCCCTGTACCCATGCTCAAATTCAGCGTAGCCTCCCTGTGTGGTTCTGGGGTCTGGCCGCAGGAAACTTACTTCCCGTGTCCGCACACCCAGGCTCAAATTCAGGTAGAGCCACCGCTGCTGTGTGTGGGCAGGAGGCCTGTTTGAGCAGAGAGGGTCTGGCAGTTCCTATGCCACTGCAGTGGGGCAGGCGGGGAGGGGGATTTGCTCTGTGACTCACAAAAGTCTGAGGCCGGGGTGCCTGGGGTCTTGGTGTCAATGGGTCTGCAGCTGTGGTCACAGGTCTTTTACCCGAGTGGCTGTAGGGTCCTGGTTTGCGTCTCAGACCAGATTGGGTAGTGGCGAGGTTAGGATCCTAGTCTCAAGCAGTTCTGTTCTTCAAGATGGCATGGTCTCTGTGCCTGCACTGGCCGCCCCCGGAGTGTTTGCGGTGGCAGCAGGGTTTTGCTGTCTAAGACTGCCTGGTTTGGCAGCCCCTTGGAAGACCTGCAGGGTCTCACACACACACCACACAAGTCCACACACTCCTCTATCACACCCTCACTCTCTCTCACACTCTCCCTCCCTACCTTCTTGCCAGTCACCGGTCACCATCTTGGGTCCTTACGTTGATCTCTTAAAACCTGTGATGGATTTAGGTAAAAACAAAACAAAACATAAGAGTTATTTATGGTGCTAGAAGAAGTAATGATATTAATTATTCCAAAGTGCATGCCCAAAAATTACTACATGAAAATTCTGATCAAGTATGAGGGAATTCCAAATGTAATTTTCCAAAGTAGACAACTTTATCATTACCTATCATATGACAGCCCTCTGTCCTTGAGGAATTTCTAAGCAAAGAAAAATTATTAATAATGTTACATTGCAGTTACTTGAGTAGATCATTTCTTATATTTTTACAAAAGTAAAAATTCATGCATGGATAGGCTTTAGAATGTTTCTATATATACACACATGTATATTCTTAGCAAAATGTTCATGATGTTGAATAAAAATCAAAATAGAACAAATTTTGATGTCAACAATAGTTCCTACCTTTTTTTACATTCTTCACTTTGAAGAGACCAAAACTTGTGATTCAAATATTGCTTCTCCAGTCATTAGTTATGTCATTTTGGACAAAGGAATCACTTTTAAAACTATGGGTCAGAGAAAGTATTTATTCACTTTTGTAGTTAAATTGTGCATACAGGTTTCCCAAGATATGCAAAAGTATAGCATTCCTATGGAATCTTTCATAAACCAAAATGGTGTAAAGTGAGGAAGCAGTTACATGGAAAATTTTTTGTCTTCCCAGACCCCCCAAAATAACCTACCAAGCCATGCTAAATATGCTTAATCATGTCCAGTTTTATACTAAGTGTAACACCCTAATGAGCTTCCTTAGATTTTTCTGATACCTTAGTACACATCTTGCTAATGCATGCACAAAATAACTTTGAGGTAAAGAACAGATGATCACAGACACAGTTCAAAGCTATGACAGTTTGCTGCTGAGATGCTGAGTGTAGTGCCTGGGGAAGGAGCTTGGCAGGGCCTCTATAATGGTTCTCTGCAAAACAAATGATGAATGCTTTTTTGCTCTTCACCTATTTTTTTCATATTTCTTTTTTTTCAATTTTCTTCAGATTTCTTTCTTTTAAGGAAAACAGGTATTAATGTAGGTCTTTTATATAAAATCTAAATAAACTTTTGAAATGTGGGTGATACCTGTATAAACATAGAGGAAAATAATTCATATCATTAAATTGAGCCTATTGTGAGGTACTTATTAGGAAGCAGAGAATTTACCTTTTAGCAAAAAATACCAGAATTTACCTTTTAGCAAAGAATATTAATTAGGAATTTGTAGCTCATATATTTCAAGACTTTTTGGTTCAAATATATTTCTAATAGTTATTTGGAAAAAAAAATTAGTTTGACCATAACATCCTGAAACCATGATTTTGGTCACTTACATGAAAATACAAACATGTTTTAATAGGAGATCTTCCGGGGGTAAGTGACATACCTATTGAACTAAACATTTCCATGAATATTTCATGAGAGATATGTTCTCTGTCAAAATATATTCTTGTTGTCTACTATCAACTCTGACTAAAGAATACAGCCAACAGGTCTTATTTACTACTAGAGACCCAATACACAAATTCGTGCATGGGTGGGGTACCTCGGCCTGGCTGGTGATCTGGGCCAATCGGGGTCATCTCACCCAGTCCTGATCAGGGCCAATCAGGGCCAGCTGGCCGGGGTTGGGGGGGAGGGACCATGGGAGCTTGGCTGTGGGAGCACACTGACCACCAGGGGGCAGCTCCTGCATTGATTATCTTCCCCCTGGTGGTCAGTGCGTGTCATAGCAACTGACAGTTGTTCCGTCGTTTGGTTGCTTAGGCTTTTATATATATAGATGACTCAATAAGATTATTGGGTAGGGTAGATGGCACTGTGGTTTTAGCTGTGGAGCCTTGTCATATTCAGGATTGGGCTGGAACATGGCAAATCAGGATAGCTGAGTGCATTATTCTTATCCTATGATCCAGTGTGTATTGGTGTGAGAATGTAGTTTAATTATTGTTAACAACAGCTTATCTTCTCTAAATCCTCTAATACTTGAAAGATGAGTATATTCTATTTCACGAAAGTATTCAGTTTTATGGGCTATAATGGAAGAAAATGAATCTTTTCCTAGAGGCTGGGGATAAGGTTCTTTTTCAAAGTCTATACAATACAAATATGCATAGAGATTTGCATGCAAGTTGAAGATTTCCAGATTAGAGCATGTCAAAGAAACAAGTCCCATCAATATAATTTGGCTCCCCCCCCCCTTTAGCCAGCTCTCTGTAAATGACAGGCTTTTAGTAAAGGGAAAACTTTGACATTTGGAGAGAAACATTCATGGAAGTATCTACTGTGGAGGAGAATAATGTTTTAAGCAGTGATTATTATCCAGTTCAGTGAGGTGGCTTCTTTCCCATACAAAGGTAACCAAGTACATTCATGAGAATATACATAGGCATTTTGGAATGATGTTCCATATCTCTCAGTCTCTCTAGAAGTCACAGCATTCTTGTAATTTCTCTGTTTTAGCATTTTCTCAATCTTGTTGGCACCTGGATCTGCATATGCAATTTTTGTAAGAACTACAATAGTACCCTATTATCTGTGATTTTGTTTTCCATGGTTTCAGTTATCTGCAGTCAACCATGGTTCAAAATATTAATGGAAAATTCAAAAAAAAGTTATAAATTTTAAATTTCCCATTGTTCTGAGTAAAGTGATGAAATCACATGCTGTCTAGCTGGATCCCTCCTGGGACGTAAATCATTCTTTTGCCCAAGGTCTCCACACTGTATACCTGCCCATTAGTCACTTACACTGTCCAGATAATTGCAGTACTTAAGTTCAGCTAAGCCTTATCCTATATAATAAAGAGGTGACATGCAAATTGACACTCACTCCGTCATGTCATCACAAGATGGCTGCACCCACAGGGGAGGCAGGATTCCCATAACACAAGATGGCTGTGCCCACAGCGGAAGTGGGGTTCCCGTAATGAGCGATCAGCAGGGACCTGAGGCTGCATGGTGCCAGGCCGGGGCAGGGGGACCTGAGGTTGTGTCCCACTTGAGGGTCTTGATGGGAACCTCAAGCCATTCCCATCACTTGGCAGGGCTTGACGGGGGACCTCAGGCCATGCCCCCTGCCCCCTGCCCAGTGGGGCTTGACGGAGACCTCAGGCTGTGCCCCCCACCACAGTGCCAGGCCTGGGGACCTCAGCCAGCCCCCCTGCCCCAACGCCAGACCAGGGGACCTCAGGCCACACCTCTGGCCCAGAGAGGCTTGATGGGGGTGGGGCTGTCTGGGTCTGGGTCTCCTGCATTTTGGAAGTGCATATGGGTGGTGGGCAGGGACTTGACTCTAGGTCCTGTGGCGTGCCCCAGACTCTGACAGGAGGGAGATTTTCATATACATTTTACTAATTTTCTTTCATCTCTGACACTTCTGTTATAGAGAAAGGGCAAATAGCAATATTAAAATATTTCCTCTAATTAATTCCTTTTTAATGTGCACAATATTTGTGCACCAGGCTACTAGTTTTACTTAATAATGGCCCCAAAGTGCAAGAGTAGTGATGCTGGCAATTCATATATGCCGAAGAGAAATTGTAAAGTGCTTCCTTTAAGTGAAAAGGTGAAAGTTCTCAACTTAATAAAGAAGGGGGGAAAAAGTATGCTGAGGTTGCTAAGATCTCTAGTATAACTGAATCTTCTATCTACAAAATTGTGACAAGGTAAAGAAATTTGTGTTAATACGCTAAGAGAGATAGACCATGTTCACATAACTTTTATTACAATGTATTATAATAATTGTTCTATTTTATTATTGTTGTTAATCTCTTACTGTGCCTAACATAAATTACACTTTATCATAGGTATGTATCTATAGTAAAAAATATAGTATATATAGAGTGTGGTACTATCTGTGGTTTCAGGTATCCACTGGAGATCTTGGAACATATCCAAGGTGGGGGGCTATTGTACTGGATAATCTTTAATAAGATAATATAAAGGCTTCTTAAATATCTGGAGGAAATAGACAGCACCTAATCTGATCCAGAAAGTGCAGTGGTATAATAAAAAAATTCCCCATATTCCTGTTGTGGTTTTCTGCTGTTTTTATCTACCCCAGTAGTTAACATGGACTTAACTACCTAGAATCTATAGGAAAGGATAACTGACTGGCAGACACTTGATCCTGCCATGATTGTGTTAGCGTGGTAAAATTTTAACCTCTGAGCACAGGGAATCAACATTTATTAATCTGCCTTCTATATATATCTGTTAAGAAGATAAATTTTAGCCAAGAATATCCTAGCTATTTATTATTTATATTAAATAGGCCAGTATACTTATACAAGCACTACAATTATATGGAGAAAATAAAAGTAATATTATTTAGTGAATGATTATTATGTTTCATAAGTTTGTCATCATTCATAAAACTTGTTTTCATTTTTGCCTGGGGAGGACATACAGTACTGATGTGTGTTTTTGAATAGTGATTGAGAAATCTAGGCTTGCCTTAATCAATAAAGAAATTTTTTAAAAAATAAAAATAAAATAAAATAAAGTGATTATTGATAAAAAAAAAAAAGAGAGAGAGAAATCTAGGCTTGAATCCTCATGATCATTTTGCCTGCTTCTCTTTCACACACCCCTAACTGAATCAATTGCTAAACACATTGTAATATTTGCTTTACACTAACTCTTAAGTCCATTTCTTTACTTCAAGGCACATAGACTTTAGAGTATAAAGTTGAATTCCAATTTAGCCATCTACTAATTGCATAACCTTGGGAAAAATACTTAATCTTTTATAATCTCAGCTTCCTTGTCTATAAAATGGAGATAACACTTGCTTCATAAGGTTGTTATGCTTCTGTGTATCCCACAGAAAGTAACCAGGTATTTACTGTATACAAATCTGTTAAATGAATGAGTGCTTCTTTATGCAAATTTTTAAAATGACTCATCTTAATTTAGTACTGGGAATTTTAAATTTAGATCCTGAGATTACTAGCCAGTGTTAAAGATTTTTACTACTTGGCTTTAAATGTTGCCCTGGCTTAGTATAATATTCTTCATGGCTTGCAATTTGTCTTTTTACTTTTTTTAAACAAAGTCAACAGAACTGTCACAGCTGCAGTTATTTTTATTGCATACTTACTAGGTGTCCAGTACAAAGTATGTGGAATATGGAAGAAGGTTATGCTTACACTTAATGAGCTCAGCATCCAATTAGGGAGGCAGGGACCAAGTTATATATGCATGAAAAATTATATAGCAATACAAAAATACCTGATGGATGCACAAGAAACTATTAGCAGTAATCACTTGAATGAGAAAGGAGGTGTTTTCTATATGTGGATAATCTTCATCATGAATTGCTGTTATTACTGTTTCTGTACTGTTATTATTTTAACGAAATTGATATTAAAATATCAAATTTGATGTTAAATACGATATATAAATATATAGTTTATATCTAAATTATATTTTTAACACAGAATATTAGTGCATTTTCAAGAAGGGTGTGACCTTATTTCATTCATTATTTATATCGATAACATTTGTGGAGCACTTCTCCAATACCATGAATAGGGCTAAACATTGTGTTCTGAAAGAGTGCACAAAGACCCTGCCTTTGCCCTAATAAAACCCTGCAATGGGATAGGAAGACAAGCCAACAAATACAGTAAAATAAGATAAGGGATATAATTTGGCTATGCACATCGTGAGCATGAGAATACAATATAAGCAGAGAGAGAACTTGAGCGTCATATTCAATAAATCACTTAGAATTCTATTCTAGGCTCTATATTGAACAGAAATTCTTATTGTAGGAGTACCTTAGAACAGAGCAGTGCAAGATACTTTCATGTAGCTTGGGAAGACTGCATAAGCAAATAAGACCTATTTCATCCCGCCTACATAATTTTTTGTTTAAAAATGATACCCCAATTCTAGTCTACCCAGAATATTTTATATTCAGCTACTTGCTTCTCTTTCTCATTGACCAGCTCATCTGATTGCCAGAGCATTTTCGTTTAAGTTTCACAGCTGACTTTCTCCAGAGTCCCTCCTATCAGCTGATTTGTCTCTAGAGAAGATGAAATACACAGATATTAGAAACTTCAGAGAGAGAAATTTGATTTGTCTCATGTCCTAGCTAATTCTATTGATAGCTGTTGCAACAAAAATGTTGATATGATTAAAAAGAAATTAAGTCTTAGCTAAAGACTTATTTATTTTAGTCAATATCCAGCACTGCAAAATTCTGTTGTAGCATGTTGCCACAAGATTTAACCTAGATGAATTGATACAGTATATAGATATATAATATAGATATTGGGAAAACAGTATTTAATGTTAAATTTATTCTACTCAATTTTTTTGGGTTTGCCTTACACTGAAAATAAGGTATAACTATGAATATTTTGGTATAAATACCTTTGAAGAAATGATTTCTGATATTTTCATAACCTAATCATAATTACCCTCTGAAAGTATACATTGTACATAATTGCCAGAATATATTTTGTAGCAGAATAAATGAGGTAGTTCAATTTCATAATGATTCAATATTGAGAATGCAGGTTCTAGTGGTTATTCCACAGAAGATGGAAGAAAAAGCCTGAAGTCAATTGATTCATCAGCTAGTGTAAGTTTGTTCTTACTGTTGGTGGTGATCTTCTGCACTCTTTTTTACTGTAGTGAAACCATCATGAGGATATTGAGTCAATAAAATAGATAAGAATTTATTCAAACTGATTTAAATAACACAATTAATTGCAGACAGACTTTAACACAAATCTGGCAATCTTCTCTTTTTCAGGAACAGTATTCTTAATTGTATACATTTTGTGGGTGTATTTACAGTTAATTAAATCTTCATAAATGCTGTAACCTACACAATAAGCAGATTAAAAGTCCTAGAGATAACGAAACGTCCCACCTTGTAACAAAAACTTTATTGTAATACTAGAGGCCCAGTGCGCAGAATTTTTGCACTTGGGGGGTCCCTCAGCCTGGCCTGCACCCTCTCACAGTCCGGGAGCCCTCGGAGGATGTCTGACTGACGGCATAGGCCCACTCACTGCAGGCCTATGCCATCAGTTGGACCTCCTTAGCGCTGCTGTGGAGGCAGGAGAGGCTCCCGCCATCCCCACTCCACTCACCAGCCGTGAACCTGGCTCAGGGGGCAGCTCCTGCATTGAACATCTGCCCTCCCCCCATAGTCAGTGTGTGTCATAGCAACCAGTCATTCTGCTGTTCGGTCGATTTGCATATTAGGCTTTTATTATATAGGATATCCTTGGTGCCAACTCTTAAAGGATGGGAAATTGTCACAGGTCTTGGAAAGGATGTAGAGAAATTAGAACTCTTGTGCACGGTTGGTGGGAATACAAAATGGTGCAGTTGCTATGGAAAACAGAATGGAGGTTCCTCAAGTCATTAAAAATGGGACTATCACATGATCTAGCAATCCCACTTTTAGGCATTTATCCCAAAGAACTAAAATAAGGAACCCAAAAAGATATTTGCATTTCCATGTTTTCTGATGCATTATTCACAATAGCTAAGATGTGAAAACAAACTAAATATCCATCATCAGCTTTTAAAAAGAAGGGAATCCTACTATATGCAGCAACATTGTTGAACCTTGAGGATATGCTAAGTAAAATAAGCCATTCATATAGGAAAAATACTGAATGATTCAATTTATGTGAAGTACCTAACATAATCAAATTCCTAGAAGCAGGAGTAGGATGGTGATTGCCAGGGGCTGGGGAAAGCCAGAAATGGAGAGTTGCTAATCAACAGGTACACAGTTTCAGTTATACAACATGAATACATTCTAGAGCTCTTCTGTACAGCATTGTGCATATATTTAACAATATTGTGTTGTACACTTAAAAATCTATTCAGAGGACTGGTCTCTTATTAGATGTTCTTATCTCAACAAAATAAAACATTTTATAAAAGTAGAGAACTGATGGTGGAGCAGGGAGGTGGCAGGTGGGAGATGATGTTTGTGAACAGTAGCTCTAACAGATGTTTAATTTCCAAAATATGTAAAGAACTAATGGAACTCGGCACCAAACACACAAGCAACCCAATCAAAAGATGGGCAGAGGACCTGAAGATTACACCTCTCCCAAGAAGACTACTAACAGCCAATCCTATATAATAAAAGAGTAATATGCAAATTAACCATCACTCTGCTACACCCACAAGCCATACCCACCAGCCAATCAGGAGCGAGTATGCAAATTAACCTAACCAAGATGGCTGCAGCCACAGAGGGAGCAGGAGGCTTGGGTTTCCCTGGCAATGGAGGAAGCCAAGCTTCTGTAGCCCTGGCCTGTCTTGGCCTTCGATCAAGGCTATAAAGTTTCAATTATAGAAGATAAATAAATCCCAGGTTCCAGGGCCTCCACTTCGGTTGCCAGGGGGCGTGGTCAGCCTGCAAACCACAACAGGCTCCTCACCCAGGCCACCCCATGCCACAAGGGAACCCCGACCCTGATCCGGGACACGCTTCAGGGCAAACCAGCTGTCCCCGACCCGTGCACCAGGCCTCTATCCTATCTAATAAAATAGTAATATGCAAATTGACCATCACTCCAACACAAGATGGCTGCCCCCATTTGGTCAAAGATGGCTGCCACAAGATGGCCAGCAGAGGAGAGCAGTTGGGAGGGACAAGGCCTGCAAGGGAGGGCAGTTGTGGGCGATCAGGCCAGCAGGGGAGGGCAGTTGGGTGGGAGCAGGCCTTCAAGGGAGGGCAGTTGGGGGTGATCAAGCCTGCAGGGGAGGGCAGTTAGGGGTGACCAGGCCAGCATGGGAGGGCAGTTAGGGGTGACCAGGCTGGTAGGGGAGCAGTTAGGCATCAATCAGGCTGGCAGGGGAGTGGTTAGGGGGTTATCAGGCTGGCAGGCAGAAGCGGTAGGGGCAATCAGGAAGGAAGGCAGGCGAGCAGTTGGGAGCCAGCAGTCCTGGATTGTGAGAGGGATGTCCGACTGCCCATTTATCCCAGTAGGATTGGGCCTAAACAGGCAGTCGGACATCCCTCGAGAAGTCCCAGATTGTAGAGGGTGCAAGCTGGGCTGAGGGACACCACCCTCCCCTGTGCACGAAGTTTATGCACCGGGCCTCTAGTAGGTATATAATAAAATGTTCAATGTCACTAGCATTTAGGGGAATGCAAATCAAAACTGCAATGTGATACCAACTCATGCCTGTTGGAGTGGCTATTATCAACAACACAATCAATAACAAGTGTTGGAGAGGTTGTAGAGAAAAGGGAATCCTCATTCACTGTTGGTGGGAATGTAGACTGGTACAACCACTATGGAAAGCTACCATATGACCCAGCAGTCCCTCTCCTGGGTGTATAATGAAAAAACTCCAAAACATGTATTTACCAGGATGTATGCACCCCTATGTTCATTACAGCATTATTCACAGTGGCCAAGACATGGAAACAACCAAAGTGTCCTGTGATGGAAGACTGGATAAAGAAGATGTGGTACATATACACAAAAGACAAAATACTGCCATTTGCAGCATCATAGATGGACCTTGAGATGAATGTTGTGCTGAGTGAAATAAGTCAATCAGAGAAAGCTAAGAATCATATGATTTCACTCATATGTGGGAAATAGAACTGGGGCCCCTGAACGCATACAGCTATGTGGTGGCAGCCAGAGGAAAGGGGGTGGGGGATGAAGGGGATCCGAATGTGTGGTGATGGGAGAGGATTTGACTTTGAGTAGTAGGCACCCAGTGCAATATACATAGAAACCCATACTTGAAACCTATATGATCATATGAACCAATGTCACCCCACTAAATTTTTAAAAAAAGGTTTAAAAAGGTAGAGAAAAGTAAGCTCTTTTTCCTCAGTCCATTATAGCACATTTTCATTTAATCAAGTTAATGTTCTTAATTTTTTTCATCATAAGAATATATGTAATATCTTCTAGGTGACATAACATATTAGGCATTTTTTCCCATTGTTTCATATGTTAACCTTAATTGTTTTAAAACTGTCAACAAACTACATTTTCTCTTTTTTTAAATTTCTTTATTGATTAAGGTATTACATATGTGTCCTTATTCCCCCATTACCCCCACCCCCCATTCATGCCTCCACCCCCCTGTTGTCTGTGTCCATTGATTAGGCTTATATGCATGCATATAAGTCCTTTGGTTGATCTCTCCGCCTTACCCCCACCGTCCCCTACCTTCCCTGAGGTTTGATGTTCTGATTGATGTTTCTCTGTCGCTGGATCTGTTTTTGTTCATCAGTTTATGTTGTTAATATATTCCACAAATGAGTGAGATGATGTGATATTTATCTTTCTCTGCCTGGCTTATTTCACTTAGCATAATGCTCTCCATCTCCTTCCATGTTGTTGCAAATGGTAAGAACTCCTTCTTTTTAACTGCAGCGCAGTATTTCGTTGTGTAGATGTACCATGGTGTTTTAATCCACTCTTCTGCTGATGAGCACTTAGGCTGTTTCCAAATCTTACCTATGGTGAATTGTGCTGCTATGAACATAGGGTTGCATATAGCCTTTCTGATTGGTGTTTCTAGTTTCTTGGTATATATTCCTAGAAGTGGGATCACTGGGTCAAAAGGGAGTTCCATTTTTAGTCTTTTGAGGAAACTCCATACTGTTCTCCACAGTGGCTGCACCAGTCTGCATTCCCACCAGCAGTGCACAAGGTTTCCTTTTTCTCCGCATCCTCGCCAGCACTTATCATGTGTTGATTTGTTGATGATAGCCATTCTGGCAGGTGTGATATGGTACCGCATTGTTGTTTTGATTTGCATCTCTGATGATTAGTGACTTTGAGCAGGTTTTCATATGTCTTTTGGCCTTTCTTCTGTCTTCTTTCAAAAAGTGTCTATTTAGATCAGTTGCCCATTTATTTTTTGATTGGGTTGTTTATCTTCTTTTTGTTAAGTTGTATGAGTTCCCTGTAAATATTAGAGATTAAACCCTTATCATTGATATCATTGGCAAATATGTTCTCCCATGCAGTGGTCTTTCTTGCTGTTTTATTGATGGTTTCCTTTGCTGTGCAAAAGCTTTCTATTTTGATGCAGTCCCATTTGTTTATTTTCTCTTTAGCTTCCATTGCCCTAGGAGCAGTATCGGTGAAGAAATTGCTTCGGCATATGTCTGAGATTTTGCTGCCTGTGGATTCCTCTAATATTTTTATGGTTTCCCGTTGTATGTTTAAGTCCTTAATCCATTTTGAGTTTATTTTTGTGTATGGTGTAAATTGGTGGTCTAGTTTCATTTTTTTGCATGTATCTGTCCAATTTTCCCAACACCATTTATTGAAGAGACTGTCTTTATTCCATTGTATGTTCATTCCTCCTTTGTCAAACATTAATTTAGCATAGTGATTTAGGTCGATTTCTGGGTTCTCTATTCTATACCATTGATCTATATGTCTCTTCTTGTGCCAGTACCAGTCAGTTTTGAAAACAGTGGCTTTGTAATACAGCTTGAAATCTGGTATTGAGAACCCACCTACTTTGTTATTCTTTGTCATTATTGCTGTAGCTATTTGGGATCTTTTTTTATTCCAGATGAATTTTTGGAAAGTTCATTCTAGGTCTGTGAAATATGCCTTTGGTATTTTAATGGGAAGTGCATTGAATGTATAGATTGCTTTGGGTAGTATGGACATTTTGATGATGTTGATTCCAACAATCCATGAACATGGTACGTTCTTCCATCTGTTTATGTCTTCCTCTATCTCTTTTTTCAGTGTTGTATAGTTTTCTGCATATAGGTCTTTTACCTCCTTAGTTAAGTTTATTCCTAGGTATCTTAAATTTTTTGATGTGATGGTAAATGGGATTGCTTTTTTAGTCTCTCTTTCTGTAAGTTCATTATTAGTGTATAGAAATTCCATAGATTTCTTGGCATTAATTTTTTATCCTGCTACATTGCTGAATTCATTTATTAAGTCTAATGATTTTTTGATGGACTCTTTAGGGTTTTCTATGTACAGTATCATGTCATCTGCAAATAAGGACAGTTTTACTTCTTCTTTTCCATTTTGGATGCCTTTTATTTCTTCTTCTTGTCTGGTCACAATGGCTAATACTTCCATTACTATGTCGAACAGGAGTGGTGAGAGTGGGCATCCCTGTCTTTTTCCTGTTCTTAGTGGAAATGGTTTTAGCTTTTGCTCATTGAGTATAATTTTGGCTGTGGGTTTGTCATATATGTCTTTTATTATGTTGAGGAATGATCCTTCTATTCCTACCTTGCTGACGATTTTTATCAAGAAAGGTGTTGGATTTTGTCAAATGCTTTTTCTGCATCAATGGATATGATTATATGGTTTTTATCTCTCAATTTGTTTATGTGATGTATCACATTTATTGATTTGCAAATATTGTAGCATCCTTGCATCCCCAGGATAAATCTGACTTGGTCATGTTGTATGATCTTTCTGATGTACTACTGAATCTGGTTTGCTAGAATTTTGTTGAGGATTTTGGTATCTATGTTCATGAGGGATATTGGCCTGTAATTCTCTTTCATAGTGTTGTCTTTATCTGGTTTTGGTATTAGGGTGATGCTGGATTCACAGAAGGAGCTTGGAAGTATTCCTTCCTCTTGAATTTTCTGGAATAGTCTGAGGAGAATAGGTTTTGGTTCTTCCTTGAATGTTTAGTAAAACTCCCCTGTGAAGCCATCTGGCCCCGGGCTTTTGTTTGCTGGAAGCTTTTTGATAACTGCTTCAATTTCTTCCATAGTCATCAGCCTATTGTGATTTTTTAGAATCTTCCTAGTGAGTTTTGGAAGTTTGTGTTTTTCTAGGAATGTGTCCATTTCCTCCAGGTTGTCTAGTTTGTTAGAATAGAATTGTTCATAATATTTTTTTTAACAATCCTTTGTATTTCTGTGGGGTCTGTTGTTATTTCACCTCTTTCATTTCTGATTTTGTTTATTTGGGTCCTCTCTCTTTGCTTCTTGGTGAGCCTGGCTAGAGGTTCATCAATCTTATTTATCCTTTCAAAGAACCAGCTCTTGGTTTTGTTCATCTTTTGTATTTTTTTTGTCTCTATGTCATTCATTTCTCCTCTGATCTTTATTATTTCCTTCCTTCTGCTCACTGTGGGCTTTTCTTATTGCGCTCTTTCTAATTCTTTGAGTTGTTGAGTTAGATGATTTATTACCATTTTTTCTTGTTTTTTTTAGGTAGGCCGGTAGAGCTATAAACTTCCCTCTCAGGACTGCTTTCATTGTGTCCCATAGCATTTGCATTATTGTGTTTTTATTATCATTAGTCTCCAGGATGTTTTTACTTTCTTCTTTGATCTCATTGATAACCCAATCATTGTTTAATAGCATGCTATTCAGTTTCCAAGTGTTTGAATTTTTTGGAATGTTTTTATTGTAGTTTATTTCTAATATTATGCCATTGTGGTCTGAGAAAATGCTTGATATTATTTCAATCTTTTTGAATTTGAGGAGACTTTGCTTTTGACCCCATATATGGTCTATTTTTGAAAATGTCCCATGTGCACTTGAGAAGAATGTATATTCCGTGGCTTTGGGGTGAAATGTTTAGAAGATGTCAATTAAGTCCATCTGATCTAGTGGGTCATTTAAGATTGAAGTTTCTTTTTTTAATTTTTTTGTCTAGAGGATTTATCCAGTGATGTCAGTGGTGTATTAAATTCCCTTACTATGATTGTATTGTTGTCGATCTCTCCCTTGATATCTTCCAGGAGTATTTTTATGTATTTGGGTGCTCCTGCATTGGGTGCATATATGTTTCTCAGGGTTATATCCTCTTATTGTATCAATCCATTTATTATTATGAAGTGGCCTTCCTTATCTCTTGTTATGACCTTTACTTTGAGGTCTATTTTGTCCGACATAAGTACTGCTACCCCAGCTTTTTTTTTGTTTTCATTTCCATTTGCCTGAAAGATGTTTTTCCTTCCCTTCACTTTCAGTCTGTATGAGTCCCTTTTTCTGAGGTGGGTCTCTTGTAGACAGCATATATATGGGTCGTGTTTTTTTATCCATTCAGCCACTCAATGTCTTTTGATTGGAGCATTTAGTCCATTTATGTTTAAAGTTATTATTGAAAGGTACTTGTTTGTAGCCATTTTTATTTTTGTGTCTGTGTTCCTTCTTACCTTTTTATTTCTTCTTGTTACACCAGTCACTTTAGCATTTCTTGCATTGATGGGTTGGTAGTGATATACTCCCTTAGAGTTTTTTTGTCTGTGAAGCTCCTTATTTCCCCTTCAATTTTGAATGATAGCCTTGCTGGATAGAATATTCTTGGATTCAGTCCCTTGGTTTGCATCACTTAGTAAATTTCCTTCCATTCTTTTCTGGCCTGATGTGTTTCTGTTGAGAAATCATTTGATAATCTAATGGGAGCTCCTTTGTATGCAACTTTCTGTGTCTCTCTTGCAGCCTTTAAGATTCTCTCTTTGTCCTGAATATTTGCCATCGTAATTATGATGTGTCTTAGTGTGGGTGTTTGCAGTTTCATCCTGTTTGGGAATCTCTGTGCTTGCGTGACTTTTTTCTTCACCACATCAGGGAAGTTTCCTTACATTATTTCTTCAAATAGGTCTTCTAACCCTTGTTCCTCTTCCTGTTGTTCTGTCACCCCTATTATTCATATGTTGCTTCATTTCATGTTATCCCATAGGTCCCTTAGGCTCTCCTCCTGACTTTTAATTTTTTTTCTCCAGTTGCAATTCAGTTTGTCTGTGTTTTGCTTCCCTGTCTTCTAATTCGCTAATTAGGTCCTCTGCTTCTCCTAGTCTACTGTTGTAACTTTCCATGGTGTTTTTTATTGCAGCTATGTCACACATCATTTCTTCTTGATTCTTACATAGTTGTTGATTTTTTCATGCATTTCTTCTTGATTCTTACATAAGGTGTTGATTTTTTCTTCCATCCGGTTTATGAACTTTATGAGATTTATTCTGAATTCTTTGTCTGACATATTGCATGCCTCTGTTTCACTTGGCTGCTTTTCTGGCGATTCCTCCTTTTCTTAACTTTGGGGGTATCTTTGTCTACCCATTTTTGTTTTCACTGACTGATCTAGATGTCGAGCCGTGCAGGGGCTGCTCCTTGGGTGGCAGTGGCTTCTCGGGCTGCGGTTGCTCCTCAGGAAGTTACGGTAGCAGCTGCTTCTCAGTTGGCAGTGGCTCCTCTGGTGGGTGCTGTTCGCAGCAGTGTTGCCTCCTCTGGCTGGTAGGGGAGGCTGCTCGTATAGCTGTTGTTCCTTAGGTGTGGGCTGATTATGAGGTTGTTGCTCATTGGATGGGGACGGGTTGCTTGTGTCCGCTTCTCCTTGGATGGGGGCCGGCTACTCACATGGCCACTGCTCCTCAGACAGGGGCAGACTGCTCGTGTGGCTGCTGTTCTTTAGATGGGGGCTGGCTGCGTGCTGTTGCTGTTCCTCAGATGGGACAGGCTGCTCGTGATGCTGCCACTCCTTGGACAGGGGCTGGTTGCTTGCAGGGCTGCTGCTCCTCGTACGGGTGCTGGTTGCTCATGCACCTGCTTCTCCAGGGATGCAGGGGGTCTGCTCGTGTGGCTGGTGCTCCTTGTGTGGGAGTGAGCTGCTCGTGCTATTGATGCTCCTTGGACAAGGATGGGCCACTCACCCAGCTCCTACTTGTTGGACAGGTGCAGGCTGCGTGTGGGTGCTGCTCCTCAGACCAGTGCAGACTGTACATGGCTGCTGCTCCTTGGATGTGGGCAGTCTCCTTATGTGACTTCTGCTCCTCAGATGGGGGGAGGTTGCTCTTGTGGCTGCTGCTCCTTAGAAGGGAGTGGGCTGCTCACACAGCTGCTGCTCCTCAAATGTGGGCAGGTGGCTCATGCATCTGTTGCTCCTCAGAAGGGGGTGGGCTGCTCACACAGGTGCTGCTCCTCAGATGGGGGCAGGCGGTTCATGCAGTTGCTGTTCCTCTGAAGGGGGTGGTCTACAAACACAAAGATTGCTCCTCAGATGGGGGCGGGCTGCTTGCACAGCTGCTGCTCTTTGGAAGGGGGCGGGCTGCTCATGCAGCACAGCTGCTACTCTTTAGACAGGTGCAGGGTGCGGGCTGAATGCAGCTGCTGCTCCTCAGATGGGGCAGTTTTGAGAACAGTGGCTTTGTAATACAGCTTGAAATCTGGTATGGAGATCCCACCTACTTTGTTCTTCTTTCTCAGGATTGCTGTGACTATTCGGGGTCTTTTTTTATTCCAGATGAATTGTTGGAAAGTTCGTTCTAGGTCTGTGAAGTATGCCATTGGTATTTTAATGGGAAGTGCATTGAATGTATAGATTGCTTTGAGTAGTATGGACATTTTGATGATGTTGATTCTACCAATCCATGAACATGGTATGTTCTTCCATCTGTTTATGTCTTCCTCTATCTCTTTTTTTCAGTGTTGTGTAGTTTTCCGCGTATAGATCTTTTACCTCCTTAGTTAAGTTTATTCCTAGGTATCTTAATTTTTTTGGTGTGATGGTAAATGGGATTGCTTTTTTAGTCTCTCTTTCTGTAAGTTCATTATTGGTGTATAGAAATGCCATAGATTTCTTAGGATTTATTTTGTTTCCTGCTACTCTGCCGAATTCATTTATTAAGTCTAGTAATTTTTTGATGGAGTCTTTAGGGTTTTCTATGTACAGTATCATGTCATCTGCAAATAAGGACAGTTTTACTTCTTCTTTTCCAATTTGGATACCTTTTATTTCTTCTTCTTGTCTGATTGCAATGGCTAGTATTTCCAACACTATGTTGAACAGGAGTGGTGAGAGTGGGCATCCCTGTCTTGTTCCTGTTCTTAGGGGAAATGGTTTTAGTTTTTGCCCATTGAGTATGATGTTGGCTGTGGGTTTGTCATATATGGCTTTTATTATGTTGAGGTATGATCCTTCTATTCCCAGCTTGCTGAGAGTTTTTATCAAGAAAGGGTGTTGGATTTTGTCAAATGCTTTTTCTGCATCAATTGATATGACTATATGGTTTTTATCTCTCAATTTGTTTAAGTTATGTATCACGTTTATTGATTTGTGAATATTGTACCATCCTTGCAGCCCAGGGATAAATCCTACTTGGTCGTGGTGTATGATCTTTCTGATGTATTGCTGGATTCGATTTGCTAGAATTTTGTTGAGGATTTTGGCATCTATGTTCATGAGGGATATTGGCCTGTAATTCTCCTTCATTGTGTTATCTTTACCTAGTTTTGGTATTAGGGTGATGCTGGCTTCATAGAAGGAGCTTGGAAGTGTTCCTTCTTCTTGATTTTTCTGGAATAGTCTGAGGAGGATAGGTTTTAGCTCTTCCTTGAATGTTTTATAAAACTCCCCTGTGAAGTCGTCTGGCCCCGGGCTTTTGTTTGCTGGAAGCTTTTTGATAACTGCTTCAATTTCTTCCATAGTTATCAGCCTATTGAGATTTTTAGTCTCTTCCTGAGTAAGTTTTGGAAGGTTGTGTTTTTCTAGGAATGTGTCCATTTCCTCCAGGTTGTCTAGTTTGTTGGAGTAGAGTTGTTCATAGTATTTTTGACAATCCTTTGTATTTCTGTGGGGTCTGTTGTTATTTCACCTATTTCATTTCTGATTTTGTTTATTTGGGTCCTCTCTCTTTGTTTCTTGGTGAGCCTGGCTAGAGGTTCATCAATCTTGTTTATCCTTTCAAAGAACCAGCTCTTGGTTTTGTTGATCTTGTGTATTTTTTTTTTGTCTCTATGTCATTCATTTCTGCTCTGATCTTTATTATTTCCTTTCTTCTGCTCACTGTGGGCTTTTCTTGTTGCTCCCTTTCTAATTCTTTGAGTTGTTGAGATAGATGATCTATTACCATTTATTCTTGTTTTTTGAGGTAGGCCTGTAGAGCTGTACATTTGCCTCTCAGTACTGCTTTCATTGTGTCCCATAGGATTTGCAATGTTGTGTTTTTATTGTCATTAGTCTCCAGGATGTTTTTACTTTCTTCTTTGATCTCATTGATAACCCAATCATTGTTTAGTAGCACGCTATTCAGTTTCCAAGTGTTTGAATTTTTTGGAATGTTTTTATTGTAGTTTATTTCTAATATTATGCCATTGTGGTCTGAGAAAATGCTTGATATGATTTCAATCTTTTTGAATTTGGAGAGAATTTGCTTGTTACCCAATATGTGGTCTATTTTTGAGAATGTCTCATGTGCACTTGAGAAGAACGTATATTCCATGGCTTTGGGGTGAAATACTCTGAAGATGTTAATTAGGTCCATCTGATCTAGTGTGTCATTTAGAATTGCTGTTTCTTTGCTGATTTTTTGTCCAGAGGATTTATCCATTGATGTCAGTGGTGTATTAAAGTCCCCTACTATGATTGTATTGATGTCGATCTCTCCCTTGATATCTTCCAGCAGATTTTTTATGTATTTGGGCGCTCCTGCATTGGGTGCATATACGTTTACCAGAGTTATATCTTCTTGCTGGATTGCTCCCTTTAGTATTATGTAGTGGCCTTCCTTATCTCTTATTAAAGCCTTTACTTTGAGGTCTATTTTATCTGATATAAGTATCACAACCCCAGCTTTTTTCTCATTTCCATTTGCCTGAAAAATGTTTTTCCATCCCTTCACTCTCAGACTGTGTGAGTCTTTTGCTCTAAGGTCTGTCTCTTGTAGACAGCAAATATATGGGTCATGTTTTCTTATCCATTCAGCTACCCTATGTCTTTTGATTGGTGCATTTAATGCATTTACGTTTACTGTTATTATTGCTAAGTACCTGTTTGTTGACATATTTTTCCTTAGTGTTTGTGTTTCTTCTTGCCTTTCTCTTTCTTCTTTTTACAGCAGCCCCTTTACCATTTCTTGCATTGCTGGTTTGGTAGTGATGAACTCTCTTAGCCCTTTTTTGTCTGTGAAGCTTCTGATTCCACCTTCAATTTTGAATGATAGCCTTGCTGGGTATAGTATTCTTGGATTCAGTCCCTTGTTTTGCATCACTTTGTATATTTCATTCCATTCCCTTCTGGCCTGGTGTGTTTCTGTTGAGAAATCAGTTGATATTCTGATAGGAGATCCCTTGTAGGTAACTTTCTGTTTCTCTCTGGCAGCCTTTAAGATTCTTGCTTTGTCGTTGGTGTTCGTCAATTTAATTATGATGTGTCTTGGTGTCGGTCTTTTGGGGTTCAATTTGTTTGGGACTTTGTGTACTTCTTGGACTTGGATAATTTTTTTCTTGCCAATATCAGGGAAGTTTTCTGTCATTATTTCTTCTAACAGGTTTTCTATTCCTTGCTTCTCTTCCTCTCCTTCTTTTATCCCTATTATTTGAAGGTTGTTTCGTTTTGTGTTGTCCCGAAGCTCCCTTAGGCTCTCCTCTTGCTTTTTAAGTCTTCTTTCCAGTTGCTGTTGTGTTTGTGTGTTTTTTCCTACCTTGTCTTAAAGGCTCTACTCTTTAAGCCTTCCATTGTGTTCTTTATTTCAGCTATGTCGTTCTTCATCTCCTCTTGGTTTCTTTTCATGTTGGTGACATTTTCATTCAGCTCCTTATAGCTCTCATTGAGTTGTGTGTATTTGTCATCCATCCATTTAAACATCCTTATAACGAATACTCTGAATTCTTTCTCTGTTAAGCTGCTAGCCTCAAGTTCATTTAACTCGCTTTCTGGTGATTCTTCCTGTTCCTTCCTTTGAGAATTTCCTTTCTGTCTCCCCATGTTTTCCTGTAATGTTTTAATTGTAGTTCCAATTGCTTTGCTACACAGGATCTTTTGGTGATGGTGCTACTGGTATAATCTCTCAGTTCTCCTGGGCTTGGTAATCTAGAGTAGCTCTCTACTTGAGCTACTTGGGTTCTCTTGATGTAGGCCTGAAAGCTTGAGAGGCACAACTGTGGTGTCTAAAAGTCAGCAGCTATGGAGTGGAGTGTCCCAGTTTTTGCTGTCTTGCACCCTTAGTTGAAATAGCACGTGTCCTGTGGGAACTCACAGTGGCACCCAGGGACCGTCTGTTGGGAGAGCTCCCAGTGGCTCCCCCTAGCACCCTGTGTGTAGATGGGCTCGGGGTGCCTGCCTGTTGTAAATTCCCTTCTGTGGAGGTGTGTTTGCAGGCGCACAGCTCTGACGCACTTTGAGGGACTCTGGCACTGAAGTTAAACAGCTAGGGTGTATGTGGGAAGTTATTCAGGAGAAAGGAGTTCAGAGTTTTTGCTGTTGGGCAGCATGTCCTTGGCTGTACAGAATCACTCCCAGCAGGGGCTCAAAGCAGCTCCCCATTGAACCCTGTGGATATATGGGCTCGGGGCACCTTCCCTTGCTGTGGCTGTGAGTTTGCCATCCCTGGTGTGTGCGTGAACTGGTGGCGCACACGCCGGCGCACACCTCTGACGCAATTTGAGAGATTCTGGCACTGAAGTTAAACAGCTAGGGTGTATGTGGGAAGTTATTCAGGAGAAAGGAGTTCAGAGTTTTTGCTGTGGGGCAGCGTGTCCTTGGCTGTACAGAATCACTCCCAGCAGGGGCTCAAAGCCGCTCCTCAGAGAACTCTGTGGTATATGGGCTCGGGGCGCCTTCCCTTGCTGTGGCTGTGAGTTTTCCAGCTCTGGAGTGTGCGCGAACTGGTGGTGCACCCGCCGGCGCACACCTCTGAAGCAATTTGAGAGACTCTGGCACTGAAGTTAAACAGCTAGGGTGTATATGGGAAGTTATTCAGGAGAAAGGAGTTCAGATTTTCTGCTGTGGGGCAGCGCACCCTTGCCCGTACAGAATCACACCCAGCAGGGGCTCAGAGCAGCTTTCCAGAGAACCCTGTGGATATATGGGCTCAGGGTACCTTCCCTTGCTGTGGCCGTGAGTTTGCCAGCCCTTGAGTGTGCGCGAACTGGTGGCGCGCCCGCCTGAGCAAAGCTCTGAAGCCCCCTGGCACTGAAGTTGCACCGCAGGGGTGTCCCTGGGCTGTTATTTAGGAAGATGCAGTTCAGAGATTCTACTGTAGGGCCGCGCACCCTTGACTGTGCAGAATCACCCCCTCAGGGGCTCTCAGTGCTTCCCAAGCACTGCCTGGGTAGTGGAGTGCCCGGGTGCCTATGGGCTGGGGACGTGGTGAGTCCCGAGCTCCGGCACTGGGGAGGGGGAGGCTGTACTTACTGCCTTCAGGGGCGCACTTTTGGAGGTGGAGGTCTCAGTGTTCGCGCGTCTGCAGTGGGGTATCAGGTCTTCTACCAGAGTGGCTGTAGTGACCAGGTTTGCTTCCGAGACCAGACTAGGTAGTGGTAAGGCTAGGATTCTAGTCTCTAGCAGTTCTTCTCTTAAAGATGGCGGGGTCTCTGTGCCACTGGTGTCCTCCCTGGAGTGTTTTCATCGGCCGCTGGGTTCTGCCAACCAGGACTGCCTGGATTGGATGCCCCCTGGAAGAACTGCAGGGTCTAAGTGTCCCTATTTCACTCACACACACACACACACAGGTCCACACACACCCCTGCCACTCCTTCACTCCATCACACGCTCACCCTCCCTACCTACCTGCCAGTTGCCATCTTCCCAGCCTCTGTCTTTTCAGGCAAATTTAAATTGGCTAGTTGAAACAAGCGAATATTGTAGAAAAAATTATTGTACTGGACAAAAAGGTGTTCCTAAAGTGTTAACTAAAATTTTTATTGGTACTTCATCTCATGATAAAATTGTGCACCATGTAATGAACCTAAAACAGTAATATTATAGTGCAAAAAATTAAAATTTGAAAGCCATCAAGACTACATTATAACATTTTCAAAAGCCTCCTAACATTTAAATCAAAAAAGGAGGGGATAGTAGAGGAATATCATGTAAGGAAAAATAACCTGTAAATAAATTACATCTAGAAAATTAGTACTTTAGAAAATTAATTGTAAGGCTAAAGGCAAGACACCCATGAAAAACACACAAGGTGACAAAACAAGCCAGAGGAAAATCATTTGGGCAAAAAATGAAATAGGATCCCAAGTCAAATTTATAGAAAATATTCCATTATTAACTTTTGGTCGAGAATATGTTTGTATATTTTCAGAAAACAACTCCGAGACCATGTGGATTCCAGCAACAGAGAGGAATCGACAGGACTACTCCAGCCATGAAGACAGAAGAGAAGCAGTCCAGAGATGGAAGACGCTGATGTGGCCTTCCCATACTAGCAGTTAGCAGCTGTGCATCACTGCAGGTTGCCTAGGACCAAACCAGAGAGAGTCGGACCTGTATTACCACCATTTGTCCACCATCCAGAACTGTAATGTCAGTGCTGACATGTACACATAAGGAACTGTTGGACATTGAAATTGGATCTCAAAAGAACTGTTGGCCCAGAAAGAAACTCACTACACACTGATTCATTTGCCTGTCACCATAACCATTATTGCTTGTTTCATTTTCGGTTCTTATAAGTGTATTTCTAATAGCACATGATCTCACTCATCTAGGGGAAATAATGAACAACATAGACTGATGAACAAGAACAGACCCAGAAACAAGGAGGCATGGATCAGACTGTTGGGCCTCAGAAGGAGGGTAGGGAAGGGTGGGGGTAAAGGGGAGAGATCAATCAACGGACTTGTGTGCAAGCATATGAGCCTAACCAGCGGTTAAGGACAACAGCGGCGTGAGGGCATGTGTGGGGAGGGTTGTGGGATGGGAATGGGGGGATGAGGACAAATATGTGATACCTTAATCAATAAAGAAATTTAAAAAAAAGAGAATATCTGAGTTTCCACTCAGTAGAAATATCATAAAAGACCAAATAATGAGACTGAACACAAACGTACAACATCAATTAAAGAGAGACATAAGGAAGTGTAAATATTTTTCAATCTCTCTTGATGAAACTACTGATGTCACATCACATGCTCAGTTGGTCATTATTGGTCGATATTCTGATGGTCTCACAATGAGAGAAGAGTTGATAAAGTTAGTATCAGTGTCAACAAGTAAATCAGGAAGCGAAATATGTAAGGTTGTTATACAAACATTTCGTGACCTAAGCATTGATATCTCTAAAGTTGTGCCGTGACAACAGATGGGGCACCAAATATCGTGGGGAAAAAAGTCGGATTTGTCAAATTGTTTACAGAAGCTATTGGACATCCGATTGTGCCTTTTCATTGTATTATCCATCAGGAGGCTTTATGTGCCAAGGCAGGATTCACCGACTTAAACTACTTAAAATCAGTTGTTACAAAAATAGTTAATTTAATAGCTGCTCACCCCCTTCACAAGCGAGAATTTTCAGCACTTTTACTGGAGGTTCATTCCACCTACAGTGGACTGCTGATGTACAATAATGTAAGATGGCTGAGCCGAGGCAAAGTTCTTGAGCGCTTTGTGGAGTGCTTTGAAGAAAATAAGGTATTTCTTGACGATAAGGATCTGGGAAACTTTCCTCAGCTTAATGATGATAAGTGGGTCAACACCCTGATGTTTTTTACAGATCTCTCTGTTCATATGAATGAACTGTACTTAAAGTTACAAGGTTTTGGCAAAAGTATTGACGTTATGTTTGGATACATAAAAGCCTTTGAAAGTAAAGTTAAAATTTTCAAGCGAGATGTAGAAACTAAAACATAAGTATTTTCCTCGAGTAACAAAGTATTTTGAGAAGGCCAGTGCATCTGTACAAAATGAAATGGAACTCTTGCATATGAAGTACCAGCATGTTTTAGACTCGTTACTTGACCAGTTTAGTGATAGATTTAGTCAATTTAGAAGTCTAGAACAGACCATGAAAATAATTAAGTATCCTGATGTAGTAGTCTACAGTATTTTGGAATTAAATGGTTTCCAATGGATGCAAATTGATGATTTGGAGATGCAACTTGCAGAATTTCAAGACAGTATGTGGGCTCAGGTGTTTGTCGACTTGAGGTCAAAGCTTGAGAATCTGGAAAGGTGCTGCTTGGAGAATCAAGAGGAGTGCCACTATGAACAGGAAATTTGGAGTGCCTGGAACCCACTACCAGACACTTTTAGCACCCTGAAAAATATATCAATGGCTTTACTCACAATTTTCCCCTCTACATACTTTTGTGAGGCCTTATTCTCAGCGTTAAATAATATCAAAACCAACAAAAGAAACAGATTGACAGATGAAGTTAGTAGCGCTTGCTTGGGCCTGAAGTATACAAAATACCAACCTTCAATTGAAGATTTAGCCAATGAAATTCAGCAACAAAAAGTCACTAATAGGCAGGTTAGTTAAAGAATTCCCCCTCCCCCTCACTTATCTTAGTTCATGGCACCCCACACAAGCTAAATAATATCAAGACCAACAAAAGAAACCAACTGACGGATGAAGAAAGAAGTCACTAAGCAGGTAAGTTAAATATTTCGTTTTTGGTTTATTATCTATAACAATTATACATTTATGTTATTTAAACTATAAATATCGCGAAATAATGTTTTTTCCTCAAAGTGACACACTACCCGAGTTATGCTCAGTTTTTTGGCGAAGTTTGACACACCAAGCTCAAAAGGTTGCCCATCACTGGCATAGAGACTGGTAGGAAGGACTGAGGTGTGAAAGGCCTACCCAAAGACAGCAATTGAAGTTCCAGAGATATATCTCAACTGTGGGGGTTGCCAATGGGAACTCTGAAGTCTAATTCCTAAGATGGGTTCCCCAGCACAGAGCACTGGAACTGAGAAAGGTGCCCACATAACATCTGGCTGTGAAAAACAGCAGGGCTGCTCTCTATCAAGGAGAGAGGGCTGGAAATGCAGACACTCCCTTAAAGGGCAATGCACAAAATTGTGTGTGCATCCACTCACCTTGGGCTCCAGCAGAGGGAGGGCAGAGTGGTCTGGAGCTGTGTGAGCAGAAACCAGGTTGGGGGCTTTGGGGTTAGAGCTCAGAAAAGCAGAAACACTGGTTTCCTGTGCTGAGTCATTCCTTCACACTGTGGAGGTCATCTTTCTCAGGCAGAACTTTGCTATCCAGGAGGTTTATTCCATGGGGGAAGACAGTTGACTAAGCCTTTTTGAAAACCCTTTGTTCCACCCTGTGGAGTTCCGAGGTCCATTAAGATACTTAGAATAACAATTAGCCTCCAGGCAGAAACAATTGTCCCACCTTGTTGAAAAACCTCTCACCACACCTGTGGATTATTGCCTGAAGCTACTTAAGGCTGAATATAAGCAGTCTGCAGGCAGAGGCAGGTATCTGGAGGCTTTTAGTCTTTGTCTGACTTAGTCAGAAACAGCAATTGGGTTCCAGCCACAGACACTGCCCCAGGCAGCACAGGGAAGTGAATGCCAACAGGTCCTTGTGTGTGTCCCTGCCTTGGACACCACTCTGGACCATACAATGAGGCAAAAACCAATAGGACTCCAAGCGTCTGCATCTGACACCTATGGGACTAAAACCATGGGGGAAGGGAATACAGATCAGAACAGAGACAATCAAGGTGTTAGAATCAAGGCAGACTTAGTCTCTGGGCTAAGGAGTACCCAACCATTGCACCACTAATGGCTTCAACCTCTGGACCTCAATCAGGTTGCCCAGGGCCAGAAATGGACAATGACTCACATTCATCTGAACTATAGGAGTTCCCAGGAAACCCAGGATAGCCACTCCAAGGGACCAGATACAACATCAGAGAAAAATCCAGGGAGCCCCACAAATAGCAGACCCAGAGCACCTGTATACAAGCTGGCACAATGACATCAGGGATGAACTTCACAGGCAGCAAGTTGGAGGGGAGAGCCCTCCCACAAACAGGATATCAACAAACAAGTCCCAATTACAACAGAAGAACCCAAATAACTCACACAAGGGTCATTCCTAGAGCATCCAGCTCAGGTGAACAAAAAGATTGCACCACTGGACCACTCAATACACTTTCTACATAAGACCATCCCACAAAGACTGGGAGGTATAACTGTTCTATCTAATATATAGAAGCAAATAAAAAGAGACAGGTAGAATGGAAAGACAAAGAAGCAACCATCAAATGAGAGAAAAGAAGGAATCTCCAGAAAAAGAACCAAAAGAAATGGAAGCATGCAACTTACCAGACACAGATAAATCAATGGTTATAAAGACACTTAAGGAACATAGTGCAAATTACAGCAGCATGAAAAGGGAAATAGAGGCCATGAACAAGAACCAGACAGAAATGAAGAATAATATATCTGAATTCAAGAACACACTGGAAGGGATTAAAAGTTGATTGGATGGAGCAGAGGATTGAATCAGCAATGTGGAAGACAAGGTTACCCAATTAGAGCAGCAAATAAAAAAATAATTTAAAATCAGGAAGATAGCTTACGGGAGCTCTGGGACAACATGAAACACAACAACATCGACATTACAGAAATACCAGAAGGGGAAGAGGGTGAACAAGGAACAGAGAACATTTTTAAAGAAATAATGACAGAAAACTTCCCCAACTTGGTTATAGAAAATGTCACACAAACTCAGGAGGCACAGAGAGTCCCAATCAAGATGAACCCAAAGAGACCCACAGGTAGACACATCATAATTAAAATGGCAAATGTTAAGTACAAAGAAAAAATCTTAAAAGCAGTAAGAGAGAGACAGAAAATTACATACAAAGGAGTTTCCATTAGAATTCCAGCTGACTTTTAAATAGAAACACTTCAGGCCAGAAGGGAGTCGTGTGAAATATTCAAAGTAATGAAAAGCAAGGGCCTAAATCCAAGACTACTGTATCTGGCAAGGCTATCACTTAAAATTGAAGGTGAAATAAAATCTTCCCAGACAAAATAAGATTAAAGGAGTACATTGCCAACAAACCAGCAATGCAAGAAATGTAAAAAGGACTGCTTTAAGAAGAAGAAAAGGATAGAGAGGATCATAGGCATAAAGAAAATAAAAATGACCATAAATACTGTACTTTCTGGTGTATAAGACGTCTGGGCGTATAAGATTTTCCTGGGTTAAAAAGTCGTTTTATATGCCAGAAAATACAGTATATTGGACTATATTGATGGGATTAGATATAATGTATTAGATATATTGGACTACCATATTTTCCGGCATATAAGACGACTTTTTAACCCAGGAAAATCTTATACACCCAGTTGTCTTATACGCCGGAAAATATGGTACCTATCAATAATAAACTTAAATGTAAATGGATTAAATGCTCCATTCAAAAGATAAAGGGTGACTGAATAGTTAAGAAAACATGACACATATATATGTTATCTACAAGAGACCCACTCAGAACAAAATATACACACAGACTGAAAGTAAAGGGTTGCTAAAATATATTCCATGCAAAGGAAAAAAAAAAGTTCAGATAGCAATACTCATATCAGACAAAATAGACTTCAAAACAAAGGCCATAACAAGAGACAAAGAGGGCCACTTTATACTACTAATGGGAATGATTTAACAAGAAAACATAACCCTTGTAACCCTATACGCACCTAATATAGAAGCAGCCAAGTACATAAAAAAACTTATGATGGACTTAAAGGGAGAGATGAACAGCAATATAGTCATAGTAGGGGACTTTAACATCCCACTGATATCACTGGATAGATCTTCCAGATAAAAAATTAACAAGAAACAGAGGCCTTAAATGACACAGATGGATCTAACTGATATTTACAGAACATTTCACCTCAAAGCAACAGAATATACATTCTTCTCAAATGCACACAGAACATTCTCAAAGAGAGATCACATATTAGGGCATAAAAAAAGTCTATACAAATTCAAGAAGGTTGATATACTACCAAGCATCTTCTCAGATCACAATGGCATGAAGTTAGAAATCAACTACAATAAATAAACTCAAAAACACCCAAATACATGGAGGCTAAATAACATATTATTAAACAATAAATGGGTTACCAATGAGATCAAGTAAGATATTAAAAACTCCCTGGAAACAAATGAAAATGAATATACAACCACCCCAAACCTATGGGACAAGGCGAAAGCAATCCTGAGAGGGAAGTTCATACCACTACAGGCCTACCTCAAGAAAGAAGAAAAAGCATGAATAAACTATCTAACCCTACAATAAATGAATTAGAAAGAGGACAGCAAGAAAAGCCCAGAGGAAGTGGAAGGAAGGAAATAATAAAGACCAGAGCAGAAATAAATGACATAGAGACTAAAAAAAGAAAAAAAAAGTACAAAAGATCAATAAATTCAAGAGCTGGTTCTTTGAAATGATAAATAAGATTGATGAACCCCTAGCAGCTAGGGCCTAGCCAGACTCATCAAGAAACAGAGAGAGGACCCAAATAAACAAAATCAGAATTGAAAGAGGCAATATGACAACAGACACCACAAAGGATTGGAAGCAAATATTATGGACAATTATATGCCAACAAACTGAACAACCTTGGTGAAATGGACATATTCCTAGAAACATACAATCTTCTAAAATTCAATGAGGAAGAATCAGAACACCTGAGTAGGCCAATAACAACTGATGAAATAGAAGCAGCAATTTAAAAACTTCCAGCAAACAAAGCTCCTGTACCAGATGGATTTACAGGTGACTTTTACCAAGCATTCAAAGAAGAACTAACACCTATCCTCCTCAAAGTATTCTAAGAAATTCAAGAGTAAAGAACACTTCCAAAATCTTTTTATGAAGCCATCATTATCCTAGTTCCAAAACCAGATAAAGACACTACAAAGAAAAAAATAAAAGTACAGTCCCATAACCCTGATGAACAGCAGATGCTAAAATTCTCAGCAAAATATTAGCAAATCAGATCCAGCAATATATAAAAAAGATCATACATGATGATCAAGTGAGATTTATTCCAGGGATACAAGGCTGGTGCAATATTTACAAATCAATAAATGTGATACACCACATAAACAAATTGAAATATATAAACCACATGATTATATCAATAGATACAGCAAAAGCATTTGACAAAATCCAGCACATTTTGTTGGTAAAAACTCTCAATAAAGTGGGAATAGAGGGATCATACCTCAACATAATAAAGGCAACATATGACAAACTTACAGCCAACACAATGGGAAAAAAACAAAAGTATTTCCCTTAAGAACAGGAACAAAAAAAGTATGTCCGCTTTCACCATTCTTATCCAACATAGTACTGGAAGTCCTGGCCACAGTGATCAGATAAGAAGAAATAAAAGGCATCTAACTTGGAAAGGAGGAAGTAAAACTCTCATTATTCACAGATGAAATTATATTGTATATAGAAAACCCTAAAGATTCCATAAAAAAATAAAAGGTTTAATAAATGACTTTGGCAGTGTAGCAGGATACAAAATCAACACCCAAAATTCGATGGCTTTTTTATATACCAATAGTGAATTCTCAGAAAAAAGAAACTAAACAAACAATCAAATTTAGCATTGCAACTAAAATTTTAGATACTTATGAATAAGCTTAACCAAGGAGATAAAAGACCAGTACGTAACTACAGGATCTTAAAAAAAAAGAAAAAGAAGAAGATATAAACAAGTGGAAGAGTATACCGTGTTCTTGGATTGGTAGAATCAATGTCATTAAAATGTCCATACTACCCAAGGCAATCTATATATTCAATGCAATCCCTATTAAAGTATCAACAGCATAATTCACAGATCTAATACAAATACTCCAAAAATTTATATGGAATAAAAAAGACCCAGAATAGCTGCAGCAATCTTGAGAAAGAAAAACAAAGTTGGAGGAATCACAATACCTGATTTCAAGTTATACTACAAAGCCACTATAATCAAAACAGCCTGGTACTGGCATAAAAATATGCATATAGATCAATGGAACAGAACAGAGACCCAGGAATTGACCCAAGCCATTACGCTAAATCAGTATTTGACAAATGAGGCAAGAGCATACAATGGAGTCAAGAGAGTCTCTTCAATAAATGGTGTTTGAAAATTGGACAGATATATGCAAAAAAAATTAATCTAGACCACAAACTTACACCATACACAAGAATAAACTCAAAATGGATAAATGACTTAAATGTAAGTCGGGAAACCATAAAAATCCTAGAAGAAACTATGGCAGCAAAATCTCAGATATCTCTCATAACTATATGTTTATGGATACATTTCCTAGAGCAAAGGAAACTAAGGAGAAAATAAACAAATGGGACTACATCAAAATAAAAAGCTTCTGCACAGCAAAAAAACCATCAACAAAAAGAAAAGGGAGCCCACTGTTTGGAAGAACATATTTGGCAATGATACATCGGATAAAGAGTTAATATCCAAAATATATAAGGAACTGATACAACTTAACAAAAGGAAGACAAACAACCTAATTAAAAAATGGGCAAAGTATCTAAATAGACACTTCTCCAAAGAGGACATACAGAAGGCCAAGAGACATATGAAAAAATGCTCAAAGTCACTGATCATCAGAGAGATGCAAATTAAAACAATGATGTATCACCTCACACCTGTCAAAATGGCTACCATTAAGTAATCAACAAACAAGTTCTGGCTAGGATGTGGAGAAAAAGGAACCCTCGTGCACTGCTGGTGGGAATGCAGACTGGTGCAGCCTCTGTGGAACACAATATGGAGTTTCCTAAAAAAATAAAAAAATAAAAAATGGAACTCCCAGTTAACCCAGTAATCCTATACTTATTTTAGTTAACTGTTAGTCTATGAAATTTGAAACCCTTAGACTTTCCTTTTTTGTAATTCTTGATTTCACTTTGTTTAGGTGAAAGGAATCATTCCTACTTCTACCTCTCTGGCTGCTTGCTTTAAGAAATTTTTGTGTTTTGCTTTCTCTCCACCTTGGTCCCTAATTATTAATATAGGGTATGGAAAAAGTAGGTTTGCAGTTGTTTGTATGGAAAATAATACAATTATTAATAAATAATAATACAAAGAATATTTTGTTTTGTGTACCTCATAACTGTAAACCTATTTTTGCCACACCCTGTGTTTTCTTAAGATTGTGTTTGGGCCATTTTTCATCGAATATATTCTCATGGGCTACCTCATCCATATGAGCTAAATACTTATAGCTTAAATGCTAATGACTTTAAAGTATAGACCCTTTTACAAAGAGAATATGTATTTGAGAGTGTTTGAAAAATATTTCTTCATTATAAAGAACTAGAAAATAAGGAAATATGGAAAGGAGGAAAATAAAAATGCTTCCATCAACCAGAGATAACCTGTTATCTTTTGGTGTTGTTTTTATTAAAAATTCAAAGTCACTGTATGTTCTTACATAGTTTCTAATTACACTGTTTGCATATTATTATTATTATTATTATTATTATTATTATTACTAGAGGCCCAATGCACAAAATTTGTGCACGGGGCAGGGGAGAAGTTCCCTCAGCCCACCCTGCACCCTCTCCAATCCAGGACCTCTTGGGGGATGTCCGACTGCTTGTTTAGGACCAATCCTGGGGATCGGACCTAAACCGGCAGTCGAACATCCCTCTTACAATCTGGGACTGCTGGCTCCTAACTGCTCACCTGCCTGCCTGCCTGATTGCCCTGCCCCTAACTGGAACCCCAGCCAGCCTGATCACCCATAACTGCCTCTGCCTGCCGACCTGATCACCCCTAACTGCCCCCCCCACTGGCCTGGTCGCCCCTCACTGCCCCCCTCTTCTGGCCTGGTCTCCCCATGCAACCTGCTGTTCAGTCATTTGGTCTAACCTCACTAACTCCCCTGCCAGCCTGGTTGCCCCATGCAGCCTGCTACTCAGTCATTTGGTCATCCCTCACTAACCCCCATGCTGGCCTTGTCGCACCACTCAGCCTGTTCGGTCGTTCATTCAGTTGTTTCGGATGTGATGGCCCCTGGTTCTTTATATATATAGATTATTTTTGTTGTTAATCCTCACTCGAGAGGATATTTTCTCCATTGATTTTTAGATAAAGTAGAAGGAAGGGGGAGAGACAGAGAGAGAGAAACATTGATGTGAGAGAGATATCTATTGGTTGCTTCCCACATGCACCCTGACCAGGGTCAGGGATTGAGCCTGCAAATGAGGTATGTGCCCTTGACCAGAGTGGGAATCAAACCTGTGAGACTTCAGTCTGCTAGCTGACATTCTAACCACTGAACAAAACTGGCTAGGGCTGCATATTATTTTAATCAGCATAAAAGTGACTGGCTTGTTCTTTCTATGAAGTACTAATACAGGGTTATATTCAAATGAACTTGCCAAATATATTTGTAGGTTTATTTAATGGTGTGCCACAAGAGTGTTAGAATCCAATCCACAGCACCACTTCTGAAATTCCTCTTTAGAGTTCTTCCTTCTCAGTACCTCCACTCCTCCTCCTTCTCTTCTTCCCTTTGGTCCCCCCATCTCACAAATGACCCTTTGCCCTAATGATCTCCACATTATAGTCCCACCTACATTGCTTTTCTATTTTTCTACAAACAAGTATTTCACCTAGCACCCTATCCAAGTATTGGGAATAAAAGCCTCTAAATTGTTACAATACTGTCTTACTTTTCTTAACATTATATCATATTTTTAAATGTCTTCATAAACATAATTCTTGGGGCAATTTTTCTAAATGACCAAGTTAATTATGTAACTTATCATCTTAAAATCTCTCATTCACCACTTCTAACCAATTCTCATTGCCTCAATGATAAATTTCAAACCTTTGGCATCCTATCTAATAAAGAGGGAATATGCTAATTGACCCTTACGCTATCACAAAGATGGAAGCACCCACAGCCAATAAGGAGAAAATATGCTAATCAACTGCCCCACCCTCAAAGATGGCAGTGCCCACAACCAATAAGGAGGGAATATGCTAATTGACTGCCCCGCCCTCAAAGATGGCAGTGCACACAGCCAATAAGGAGGGAATATGCTAATTGACTGTCTCACCCTCAAAGATGGCAGTGCCCACAGCCAATAATGGTGGAATATGCTAATTGACTGCCATGCCCTCAGAGATGGCGGTGCCCACAGCCACAAGATGGCAGCACCCAGTCCCTTCAGTCTTTCCACTCACCTGCCTCCGGAGTCCCCCAGTCCCCTCAGCCCCCCAGCTGTCCAGGGCCGGCCTGAGGTTTAGGCAATCCTAGGATTGTGGCTGCCCAGCCGATGCCCAAGGTGCAGGCAAGCCTCGGATGTCAACTGCCCAGCCTCCCAGGGCTGGCCCGAGGTGCAGGCAAGCCTTGGATGGCAGCTTCCCAGCCACCCAGGGCCCCCCGAGGCTCAGGTAACCAGGGTCTGCTGAGGCTTGGGCTTCCAGCAGTGGCAGCAGTAGAGGTGTGATGGGGGCATCACCTTCCCCTGATCACTGGGTCACCTCCCACAACTGAAGGCTCCCGGACAGTGAGATGGGGCAGGCCGGGCTGAGGGACCACCCCCCACCTCCAGTACATGAATTTTCATGCACCGTGCCTCTAGTGGAATATAAAGCCCTTCACAACATATACAAAATTAGCCTAGTGCTTGGCACATTGCTGCATAGTACAGTTACCTTATCCCTTCATGATCCAATCCCTGTCCATCTCTCTAGTATTATTTTCTGTCACTTCCACCTGAACTCTGTACTCCAATAGTTCTAAATACTTTGGTTTTCTGAGAAAGTGTTGTTCATCTTGCCTCTAGTAGTTATTGAATACTCTTCAAATGCTTTTTCCTTTCCTTGAATTCCACTTCTCATCCCACACTATCAACATGGGGCTCAGCAGAAATATTAGAATCCCCAAAAACCCTTCCTCTATTGCTGGATGCTTGCCATATTTATAGTGCACCAACATGCAGTTATTAAAAGTTATGATTGTCAAGCATTGTAATAACATGAAAATTGTGTATAGTATAATGGTAAGCAACAACAGAAAAAGCTATATGGAGAATTGTATTGATAATATCCTAATTGTATAAAGAAGACCTGAAAAAAATTAATCAAAATGTTACAAGAGTTCATATCTACACAGTGCAATTTTCAGTACTTTTATTTTTTCTTCATAGTTTTTACTTTACAAAATGTGACAATTATTATATTTTACACTTTAATAAGGAAAAGTACATTTTAAAAAGCCTCATACATCTCACCCAGCAGAATATTTAGGGACTGCATCTTACTAATCTTTGTATCTCTAGCAGCAACTCACTCAGGCCATAGCATAGGGTAGAAACAAGAAAAAATAAAAGGAAGAAAACACTTTTTGAGAACTATGAATTTATGGTTCACATGCACATTTGGAGTATAAAATTAATCTTATTTGATTTAATCTGTCAGTTACTAAACTAAACTTTGGATGCTGAGACAAGAAATTAATAAGAAGATGATTTCATGTTGAAGGATTGGTTGGCCAGAGACAAAGAAAGCAATACATCTTAGTTCCAAGTGTAGGAAGAATCTCTTAAGGGCAGTCATGTTGTGTGAGCTAAGATTAATTGCTTTCATTGACAAGAGTATTGGTCCAGTCATTAATGATGGTATTGGCTGAAAATGAGATGACTGTCAAATTAGAGAATCACATGAAAATAGAGTCTACTTTTAAAAATGTAATCTTGTTGCTTTTATTGCTTTTAGGAGAATGCATGATTTATCAGTTAAATTTCATTTTAAATTACATGTAAGACACTTTCATTGACAGACATTTCACACTACTAAAAGCCTATGGCATTTGTTGAAATTTAATTCCATTCCAAAATTTTTAAAATAGCCATATATTTTTATTGTTTTAATTAAAATTTTTGTTAGATAAGTGCTATAACTTATCCTCACTGTAATATATTCAGAAGTTTATAGAGTAATATTTGAAAGTCTTTTCCTATTTCCTGCAAACCCTACCTGACCCCTTTCCCCAAATGCCTCTTTCTTCAAGAGGTAGCATTGTTGAGTTTGTTGTGTATCCTTCAAAAAGGTTCCATATATAAAAGCATAGACATATATATGAAAACTAGAGGCCTGGTGCATGAATTCATGCATGAGTGGGGTCCTTAGGTCTGGCCGGCAATTGGGGCTGGCCGAGGATAGGTACTGTGGGAGGTTGATGGCTGGAGGGGAGGGACCACGGGAGGTTGGCCGGCAGTATTACAGGAGGTTGGCCAGCCATGGGAGGTTGGCTGTGGGAGTACACTGACCAACAGGGGGCAGCTCCTGAATTGAGAGTCTGCCCCCTGGTGGTCAGTGTGCATCATAGCAACTGCTTGACTGGTTGTTCCAGTCATTTAAGTCGTTCTGGTCATTCAGTTGTAACAGTTGCTTACGCATATATATATATATATATACTAGTGGCCCGGTGCACAAAATTTGTGCACAGGGGGGTTGTCCCTCAGCCCGGCCTGCACCCTCTCCAATCTGGGACCCCTTGAAGGATGTACTACTGCTGGTTTACAAGTATTTGGCCTAAACCGGCAGTTGGACATCCCTCTGGGACTGCTGGCTCCTAACCACTTACCTGCCTGCCTGCCTGATTGCCTCTGAACACTCTGCCTGCTGGCTTGCTCATCCCCAACTGCCCCCCGCCACTGGCCTGCTCTCCTCCAAATACCCCACCACCACCCTGATCACCCCCAACTGCCCCCCGTGCCAGTGTGCTTGCCCCCAACTGTCCCCCCTGTTGGCCTGATCGCCCTCAACTGCCACCCTTGCTGGACTGCTTGCCCCCACCTTACCTCCCCACTGGCCTGCTCATCCCCAACTGCCCCCCTGCTGGCCTGCTCACTCCAAACTGACCCCTGCTGGTCTGCTCACCCCCAACTGCACCCCCCACCAGCCTGATCACCCCCAACAGCCCCCCACCAGCCTGATCACCCACAACTGCCATCCCATCCTGACCTGATCACCCATAATGGCCCTCCCCTCTTGGCCTCTAACCACCTCTACCTTGGCCCTGCCACCATGGCTTTGTCCAGAAGAACATCCAGAAGGTCTCCTGGAAGGTCTCCCAGTCTAATTAGCATATTACCCTTTTATTAGTATAGACAGAAGCCTGGTGCACGGGTGGGGGCTGACTGGTTTGCCCTGAAGGGTGTTCCGGATCAGGATGGGGGTTCCCTTGGGGTGTGGGGTGGCCTGGGCGAGGGGCCTGTGGTGGTTTTCAGGCCAGCCATGCCCCCATGTTGTGAGGGTCCCTGCTGGGTGTGTGTGGCCAGCCTGGGTGAGGGGCTGATGGCTGTTTGCAGGATGGCAATGCCCCTCAGCAGGGACTCTTACTCCATGGGGGCATGGTGAGCCTGCGTAAGGGGCTGACGGCTGTTTTCAGGCTGGCCACAGCCCCTTCAGGTTGGGGGGTCCCGTTGGGGTGCCTGGCCAGCCTGGGTTAGGGGCTGAGGGCTGTTTACAGGCTGGCCAAGCCCCCAAGCGGGGACTCTCACCCTGTGGAGGTGTGGCCAGCCTGGGTAAAGGGCTTAGGGCCATTTTCAGGCTGGACACGCCCCCCGGCGACCCAGGCCCCTGGCCACTCCTTGAATGTAAGCCAGGGTTCCCAGTCTCTCCTTTCTTTTTCCAGCCACTCCTTGAGCAGAGGCCAGGGCGGGCAGGAAGCTTGGCTTCCTCCATTGTTGGGGGCAACCCAAGCCTCCTGCTCACTCCAGTTCCATGGCCACGGCCTTCTTTGTTGGTTTAATTTGCATACTTGCTTCTGATTGGCTGGTGGGCATAGCAGAGGGATGGTCAATTTGCATGTTTCTCTTTTATTAATGTAGACTAGTTTACCCGGCACACGAATCTGTGTGCCAGTAGGTCACTGCCGCCCTCCTGTAGCTCTCTGCCTGCTGCCCCACCCTCCTGTAGCTCCCTCTGCCTCTGTCCCCCCTCCTCCCTCATAGCTTGATGCCATGCCCCCTCCTGTAGGTCACCGCTGCCCACTTGTAGTTCACTGCCCCACTCTCCTGCAGATCCAAGTTCCGGTCATAAGGTGGTTGGTCGTTACACCTCAGGGTGTAATGGATAATTAGCATATTCCTCTCTTATTATATAGGATAGATTAGATATATACATCTACTACTTTCCTTTCTCTCCTTCTCTACCTCTCCCCCTCACCCTCTCCCCTTCTCTCTCTCACACACACACCTAAAATATACACACATACAAATATATGTATGTATGTGCATCTCCGCCACAAATGCAAACATTTTGTACATAGAGTTCTGCAACTTAGTTTTTCATTTGCAAGTTTTTAAATTTAACAATTTTTTTTAATATTTTTAAAAATATATTTTATTGATTTTTTACAGAGAGGAAGAGAGAGGGATAGTTAGAAACATTGATGAGAGAGAAACATCGATCAGCTGCCTCTTGTACACCCCCTACTGGGGATGTGCCCGCAACCAAGGTACAAGCCCTTGACCGGAATCGAACCTGGGACCCTTGAGTCTGCAGGCTGGCGCTCTATCCACTGAGTCAAACCGGTTTCGGCAACAATTTTTTTTCATGTTAATATAAATAAATAGATCTACCTCATTTTTCTAACTACTCCCTATTATCTCACACTATTAATGTGTCAAAATTTATTAATTCATTTCTTTATTGAACAAACAAAACCGAAACAGACTCATGGATACAGAGAACAGACTGATGGTTGCCAGAGGGGAGGGGTGTTTGAGGATTGGGTGAAAAAGCTGTAAGGGTTGAGAAGTACAAATCAGCAGTTGCAAAATAGCCATGGGGATGTAAAGTACAGCATAGGCAATATAGTCAATAATCCTATATAATAAAAGAGAAATATGCAAATTAGGCTGGGACATCAAGACCAGCTCAGGAGGCTGTCTCATGACCAGATCAGAGCACACCCCCAGCCCCAGAAGACACACACCATACACCAGGGTTAGGGGCAGGCTCTGAGTAGCTGAGGCCCCAGCCCCAGTGCCACCCAGCCCCAGTGCCACCCAGGTCCAAGGCCACTCCCGCCGTGGCTTCGTGGGCAGGCATGCCTCGCAGCCTACTCTGGGAGCAAGGGCCCCAGCAGACCCACAGATCCACCCAAGAGGGCGTGCTCTGAGCTCCCATGGCCAGATGAGGGAGCAGTCCCAAGCTGTCAGTAGGAGATCCCCTGAGGGCTCCCAGACTGTGAGAGGGGGCATGCTGGGCTGAGGGACACAAACCCAGTGCAGGAATTTCATGCACCGGACCTCTAGTATTGTTATAACTATGTATGGTGCCAGATGGACACTAGAAATATCCAGGGGGCACTTTATAAAGTATACAATTATCTAACCACTATGATGTACACCTGAAACTAATAAATATAATAGTTAATGTAAACTGTGATTGAAAAACATGAAGAAAGACAAATAGTTTTATTTATTTATTTTTTTACAATTAGGTTTTATTACAATTGCTGTTTTCTGCATGTTTATTTTTTATACAAACAACACTGCAGAAAACATACTGGAAAATGCCTGTTTATCACAAGTACAAACATTTATTTATAAGATAAAAACTTAAGAGAGAAATTGCTGGGCTTAATGCTATGCCCACTTTTAATTTTAAAATTAATGCCAGATTGCCCTCCCAAATAATAACTCAAATAGTAGTATGTGAAAGTACCATTTCTGAGAGGAGAAAATGGCGGCAGAGTAGGCAGACGTGTTCCCAGCCTGGTCCTGGAGCAGAAAGAGAGAACAGCTGAGGGTTGCACTGGGAGTGTTTGTTAGCAAGCTGAGGGACAGCTGAACGCCAGGAGAAGGTGTGGACTGCTGGACAGGGTTCGCCTGACAGGGCAGCCCCACTGTGGCTGGGTCCCCTCACGGAGCTATGGGCATGGATGACAAAATCTCAGCATCTTGAAAGGGAAGGTGGATTTTGTCCGAGGCCTGAAAATCAACAACTTCGGTGACCACCCAACAGCTGTTTGCCCCAGAGCACCGATCCCAGAAGGCGCGAATGCTTGGACTCAAAGCCACTCTTCACTCCACCACAGAAAGGAGAGAGAGAACTACATAACCAGACATCAGAGAAGAGAGACCATGGGGAGACAAAGAAACAGCTCCCATAAGAAAGAAAAGCAGGCATCACCAGAAAAGGAAGTAAACAAATTAGAGGCAAGCAACCTATCAGAGAAAGAATTCAGAGAAATGGTCATAAGGTGGCTGAAAAGAATGGAAGAAAAAATCGACAATATGAGTAAGAACCAAGAGGAAATGAAGAAGAACCAAGAAGAAATGAAAAATGACATCGTTGCTGTGAAGAACTCAATAGAAAGCATCAAGAGTAGACTAGAAGAAGCAGAGGACCACATCAGTGAGCTAGAAGACAAGATGGAAAAAATACTCAAGTAGAGCAGCTTCTAGAAAAGAAAATGAAAAAGCAGAAAGAGAACCTAAGGGAACTTTGGGACAGCACAAAAGAAAACAACATCCACATAATAGGGGTTCCAGAAGGAGAGGAAACTGAGCAAGGAATAGAAAACCTGTTTGAAGAAATAATGACAGAAATCGTTCATAATATAGGGAAGAAAAAACCCACACAAATCCAAGAAGCTCACAGAGTCCCAAGCAAAATGAACCCCATAAGACCTACGCCAAGGCACATTATAATTAAATTGGCAAACACCAACGACCAAGTAAGAATCTTAAAAGAGGCCAGAGAGAAACAGAAAGTTACATACAAAGGAACCCACATCAGACTAGCAACTGATTTCTCAACAGAAACTCATCAGGCCAGAAGGGAATTGAATGAAATATACAAAGTCATGCAAAGGAAGGGTCTCAATCCAAGAATACTGCACCCAGCAAGGCTATCAATCAAAATTGAAGGTGAAATCAGAAGCTTCACAGACAAAAAAGGGCTAAGGGAATTTATCACCACCAAACCAGCAATGCAAGAAATGCTAAAGGGTCTGCTGTAAAAAAAAAAAGAAAGAAATAGAAATAGAAAGCGAAGAAGAAACACAGGAGTATAGAATAAAAATGGCGACAGATAAGTACCTATCAATAAAACTTTAAATGTAAATGGATTAAATGCCCCAATCAAAAGACATAGGGTAACAGATTGGATATGAAAACATGACCCATATATCTGCTGTCTACAAGAAACCCACCTCAGAAAAAAGATGCACACAGACTGAGGGTGAAGGGATGGAATAAGGTTTAACAGGCGAATGGAAATGAAAAAAAAAAAAAAAGCTGGGGTAGCAATACTTATATCTGACAAATTAGATCTCAAAGTGAAGTACATAACAAGAGATAAGGAAGTCCACTTCATAATACTAAAGGGAGCAATCCAACAAGAAGAAATAACTCTGGTAAACATATATGCACCCAATACAGGATCACCCAAATACATAAAAAAAAAAAACTGGAGGATATCAAGAGAAGGTTAACAGAAATACAATCATAGTAGGAGACTTTAATACACCACTATCACCACTGGACAAATCCTCTAAACAAAAAATCAGCAAAGAAACGTCGACCCTAAATGACTTACTAGACCATATGGAATTAATTGACATCTTCAGAACATTTCACCCCAAAGCCACAGAATACACATTCTTCTCAAGTGCACATGGGTCATTTTCAAAGATAGACCATATGTTAGGACATAGGCAAAGTCTCTCCAAATTCAAGAAGATAGAGATCATATCAAGCATCTTCTCAGATCACAGTGGCATAAAACTGGAAATCAACTACAATAAAAAGAATCCAAAGAAATAAAACACATGGAGACTAAACAGCATGCTATTAAACAATTACTGGGTTACCAGAGACATCAAGGAAGAAATAAAAAACTTCATGGCAACAAATGACAATTAAAACACAACAATCCAAAATCTATGGGACACAGCGAAAGCAGTCTTGAGAGGGAAGTTCATAGCTCTACAAGCCTACTGCAAAAAACAAGAAACAATGGTAATAAATTACCTAACCCTACAACTCAAAGAGTTAGAAAGAGAGCAACAAGAAAATCCCAGTGTAAGCAGAAGGAAGGAAATAATAAAGATCAGAGCAGAGATAAACAACATAGAGACCAAAGAAACAATACAAAAGTTCAACAAAACCAAGAGCTGGTTCTTTGAGAGGATAAACAAAATTGATGAACCTTTAGCCAGACTCACCAAAAAACAAAGAGAGAGGACACAAATAATCAATATCAGAAATGAAAGAGGCAAAATAACAACAGACCCCGCTGAAATACAAAGGATTGTTTCAAAATACTATGAACAACTCTATTCCAACAAACTGGACAACCTGGAGGAAATGGACATATTCCTAGAAAAATATAACCTTCCAAAACTCAATCAGGAAGAAGCTAAACAGCTCAATAGGCCAATAACTATGGAATAAATTGAAGCAGTCATCAAAAAGTTTCCAGCAAACAAAAGCCTGGGCAAGACGGCTTCACAGGAGAGTTTTACCAAACATTCAAGGAAGAACTAAAACCTATCCTCCTCAGACTATTCCAAAAAATTCAAGAGGAAGGACCATTTCCAAACTCCTTCTATGAAGCCAGCATCACCCTAATACCAAAACCAGATAAAGACAACACAATGAAAGAGAATTACAGGCCAATATCCCTCATGAACATAGATGCCAAAATCCTCAACAAAATTCTAGCAAATTGACTCCAGCAGTACATCAGAGAGATCATACAACATGACCAAGTAGGATTTATCCCAGGGATGCAAGGATGGTACAATATTAGCAAATGGATAAACGTGATACATCACATAAACAAATTGAGAGATAAAAATCACATAGTCATATCAATTGATGCAAAAAAAGCATTTGACAAAATCCAACACTCTTTCTTGGTAAAAACTCTCAACAAGGTGGGAATAGAAGGATCATACCTCAACATAATAAAAGCTATATATGATAAACCCACAGAAAACATCATACTCAATGGACAAAAACTAAAACTATTTCCCCTAAGAACAGGAACAAGACAGGCATGCCCACTCTCACCAGTCCTATTTGACATAGTACTGGAAATATTAGCCATTGCGATCAGACAAGAAGTACAAATAAAAGGCATCCAAATTGGAAAAGAAGAAGTAAATCTGTCCTTATTTGCAGATGACATGATACTATACATAAAAAACCCGAATGTCTCCATCAAAAAAACTACTAGACTTAATAAATGAATTCAGCAATGTAGCAGGACACAAAATTAACGCCAAGAAATCTATGGCCTTTCTATACACCAATAGTGAACTTATAGGAAGAGAGATTTAAAAAACAATCCCATTTACCATCGCACCAAAAAATTAAGATACCTAGGAATAAACTTAACTAAGGAGGTAAAAGACCTATATGCGGAAAACTACGGGACACTAAAAAATGAGATGAAGACGTAAACAGATGGAAGAACATACCATATTCATGGATTGGTAGAAACAACATCATTAAAATGTCCATACTACCAAAAGCAATCTATAGATTCAATGCACTCCCTATTAAAATACCAACAGCATATTTCACAGACCTAGAAAGAACTCTCCAAAAATTCACCTGAAATAAAATAAAGACCCCGAATAGTCACAGTAATCTTGAGAAAGAAGAATAAAGTAGGAGGGATCTCAATACCAGATTTCAAGCTGTATTACAAAGCCATTGTTCTCAAAACAGCATGGTACTTACATAAGAAAAGACATATAATCAATGGAATCGAATAGAGAATCCAGATATCGACCCAAACCACTATTTTCAATTAATATTTGACAAAGGAGGCATGAACATACAATGGAGTCAAGACAGTCTCTTCAATAAATGGTGTTGGGAAAATTGGACAGATACTGCAAAAAAATGAAGCTTGATCACCAACTTACACCATACACAAAAATAAACTCAAAATGGATACAGGACTTAAACATAAGATGGGAAACCATAAAAATATTAGAGGAATCCAAAGGCAGCAAAATCTTAGACATATGCCGAAAGAACTTCTTCACTGATACTGCCCCTAGGGCAATGGAAGCTAAAGAGAAAATAAACAAATGGGACTACATCAAAATAAAAAGCTTTTTTACATCAAAAGAAACTATCAACAAAACAACAAGAAATCCCACTGTATGGGAGAACATATTTGCCAATGTTATCACTGATAAAGGTTTAATCTCCAACATCTACAGGCAGCTTATACAACTTAATAAAAGGAAGATAACTGATCCAATAAAAAAATGGGCAATGGACCTAAATAGAATCTTTTCAAAAGAATTCATAAGGAAGGCCAAGAGACACATGAAAACATGCTCAATGTCACTAATTATCCGAGAGATACAAATCAAAACGACAATGCAATACCATCTCACACCTGTCAGAATGGCTATCATCAACAAATCAACAAACGGCAAGTGTTGGCAAGGATGTGTAGAAAAAGGAACACTCATGCACTGCTGGTGGGAATGTAGACTGGTGCAGCCACTGTGGAGAACAGTATGGAGTTTTCTCAAAAAACTGAAAATGGTACTCCCATTTGACCCAGTAATCCCACTCCTAGGAATATATCCTAAGAAACTGGAAACACCAATCAGAAAGGATATATGCACCCCTACGTTCATAGCAGCACAGTTTACAATAGCAATGATTTGGAAACAGCCTAGGTGCCCCTCAGAAGATATCTGGATCAGAAAACTATGGTACATCTACACAATGGAATACTATGCTGTCGTAAAAATAGAAGGAATTCCTACCATTTGCAGTAACCTGGATGGAATTGGAGAACATCATGCTAAGTGAAATAAGCCAGTCCATGAAAGAAAAATACCACATGATCTCACTCATCTATGGATAATAAAGAAAATTATAAGCTGTTGAACAAAAAGATAGATACAGAGACAGTACAGCAGCAAACAGAAGGTCAAATTACAGCGGGAAGGTTAGGGATAGGTGGGGGAGATAAGAGATCAACCGAAGGCTTTTATGCAAGCATATAAGCATAACCAATGGACACAAAACTCTAGGCGGTGAGGGCATGTATGGGAGTGGGGGGGGGGCAATGGTAAGATATTTACACATTTAATAAAAAAATGAAAAAAAAATAGAGGATGTAAAAAAAAAGTACCATTTTTGCACAACCTGGCCAACTGTAGATATTGTTATATTTATGCCAATCAGATGCAAAGAAAAATATTCTATCTTATTGTAGTTTCACTTCCCTTGCTTTATAGTAAGACTGAGCATATTTCCTTATGTCTAGTGACCCACAGTACTCCTTCTTAAAGTGTGTGTCCTTGTAGTTCTCCCATTTTTTTCTGATAGGTTGTTTTTTTCTCATACTTTATAGGCATTTGACTTCATTGTTGAAAACATTCAGGTTTAGTTTAACTGTAATGTATATATTGAAAATAGTTTTGCCCAGACTGTCACTTTTCTTTCAAGGTTTTAAATATTTTACTTCACACTCTTCTTGCTTGAAAAATTCCACTGAAACTTTTATTCTAGTTCCTCTATAACTAAGGTAGATTCCCATGACCCCCATGGCTTCTTTCAAGACTTTGTATTTGGTTTTCTGAATTTTGAAGCTGATATGCCTAGAGGATTTTCTTGGTATTTATCATGCTTGTTGTTTTCTGAAATTCATGAATTTGTGGTTAGGTATCCTTCATTAATTTTGTGAAATGTTCAGCCATTATTTCTTCAAATGTCTTCTGCTCTGTTCTCCTTCCTTATCCTTCCTGTATTCCAATTACACATATGCTGTTCTTGGTACTCTGTTCTGTGTATTTTTTTTCATTTATTTTCTCTTTATATATCAGTTTGAGAAGTTTATGTTGATATATCTTTAGTCTCACTCATTCTTTCCTTAGTCATGCCCAGTCTACTGATGACCCCATTTCTTTATTTCTTTTTTTCCCCTAGTATTTATTTTTTATTCTTTCTTAGAGGTTCATCTCTGTGTTTACATGCCTGCCAGTTCCTGAATTTTACCTACCTACATCTTTCTATTAGAACTCTTAACATATTAATCATAGTTATTCTAAATCCCCTGTCTGATAATTTCAGAATCTGTGTTTATCTGAGTCTGGTTCTTATAGTTGCTTTGTCTCTTGACACTGTGCTTTTTAGTATCCCTTGTCACTTTTCTGTTAAAAGCTGGGCATGATGTATCATGTAATAGGAATTGAGGTAGATAGGACTTTAGTATGAAGTTTTATATTAATATAGCCAGGAATTGGGCCATGTTTCATGTAGCTGTAAGGTGCCACAGTCTTCAAATTCCTATAGTGTCCTTGTTTTTGTCTTTGTTGTCTTTGGGTTTCCCTGAGAACTTATTAGGTGGAGTCAGATTTTGCAGCTATTTCAGTTGTAATATTCACTGTTATTAAATGGGAACACTGTTTTTATAAAAATAAAATGTAGGGAAGTTGCCTTTTAATCCTATTTACTGTATCTATTATCATATCATAAAATACTTATCACTTTTATGTAGCCAACTCACTTATTTTTCCCCTCTTATAGTCTGGTATCTATTGTCTCCTTTAAAAGAGTCCCCCCACCTCAAGATTATAAAAACATGTATATATCTATACAAGCTAAAGAACAATAATAATAAGAAAAAAATTGACACCCAATGCCAGAAATAAATCAGTTTCACTAAAAGAGAGATGTTGACAGGAAGCCAGGAAGGCTGGTCAACAACCTTAATTGCTCTAACCACTCACCCTTTAGTTGAAACATTGTTAGCTGAAGCAACCTCCACCTTTGTTTTTCCATGTAAATTTCTGTTTATCCTGGCTAAGATGTTTTCCCCAAAGCCTCAATAAAAGGGATGGCAGGGCCAGAGCAGGTAGTAGTTCTCCCACTAGATTTGGACTACCGCCTGGCCCCCCATGTCGCCAAAATGAATTTCTTCAAGTCTCCTTTCATTTGTGTGCGGCCCTTCTCCAGAACTCGAACCCTGAACTGGAACCCTGAACCACGCGGGACGTGGAAAGGGATTCCTACAACCCAAGTTAAGATACAGAAGATTTCTGTTACCTTTGAAGGCTCCTGTGGGCCTATGTTTGATTTCACTTCCCAGTGTTCTCTGATGGGGTAACCACTACCGTGAATATTTTGTTAATCATTCCCTTGCTTTTCTTTGTAATTTTACCATTTGTGTACGAGTATGTATCCCCAAATAGCATATTATTTATTTTTCCTATTTTGGAACTTTGTATAAATGGAGTCATACTTTATTGTATTAGTCAGGGTTCTCCACAGAGACAGACCAATAGGTTGTGTGTGTGTGTGTGTGTGTGTGTGTGTGTGTGTGTGTGTGTGTGTGTATACATTTTTATTTTTAAATAAGGAATTAGCACATGTGATTATGGATGTTGGTAAGTTCAATATCTGCAGGGTTGGATGACAAGCTGGAGGTCTAGGAGAGCTGATTTTCCAGTTCAAATCTGAAGGCTGTCTGCTATAGAACCAGGAAAATCTGATGTTGCAGATGAAGTCCAAAAGGGAGTCTACTGGAGAATTCTCTCTTGCTTGAGGTAAGCTGTTCTTATTTTCCTGTTGAGAGCTTAAATGGATTGGAAGAGGCCCATCCACATTATACAGGAAAAGCTGCTATACTAAAAGTCCACCAATTTAGATGTTAATCTCATTTAAAAACATCCTCACAGCAACAGCTGAATAACATTTGACAAAATATCGAGGGACCTTGTGGCTGAGCCAAGTTGACACATAAAATTAACTGTCATATCTATATATTCCTATGTGGCTTGCTTTCTTTGTCCAATAATATGTATTTGCATTATATCCATATTCATACATGTCATTTATTTTTACTATTTGTATTCATTTTTTGAATACACTACAATTTACATATTTTACTATTGCTGGATATTAAGGTTGTCCCATGTATTTTTTATAAATATGTTTTATTGATTTTTAGAGAGAGTAGAAGGTAGAGATAGAGAGAGATAGAAACATCAATGAGAGAGATGCTTCCTGCACATCCCCCCACTAGGGATGGAGCTCACAATCTGGGCATGTGTTCTTACCAGGAATCAAACTGGGGACCTCTTGGTGCATGGGACAATACAGTGAGCTAAACTAGCTGGGCTATGTCATGTTTGTTTGTTTTCATGTCTGGCAAATTTAATACACAAGTCTCAAAAGTCAATGGCAAGAACAAAAGGAATAAAATAAAAATGGGCCCTAGTCAGTTTGGCTGAGTGGATAGAGTGTCAAGCCTGTGGACCAAAGGTTCCCAGTTCGATTCCAGTCAAGGGCAAATACCTTGGTTGCAGTCTCCTCCCTGGCCCTGGCCCTTGCCCTGGTTGGAGCTCATGCAGGAGGCAACCAATTGATATGTTTCTCTCACATTGATGTTTCTCTTTGTCTTTTCCTCTCTCTTTAAAAAATAATCAATGGAAAAATATCTTTGGGTGAGGATTAACAAAAGTAAAAATAAAATATAAAATAATAAAATAAATACAATAAAATCAAATAAAAATGGAGTCAGGGGAAGAGCTCCATTGGCACACATAGGGAGGGGCAATAAGTGGGTTAGTCAACTGGAGCAAGAGAGTACCATTCCTTCGGCATCACATCTCATCCAAACTGTAGTCCGCCTAAGGAAAATCCCCCAGTGTCACAACTGATGGCTTAAGGAAGGCATGGTAGTTGGTCTGGCATTTGAATTAGTGTTTCCTATTCACAGTGCCATCTTTTTTCTCTAGTGGCTCATCATAGTGGACACCAATCCAGTACCCAGACTTGAAATCTGTTAGGCCTACATACATGACGATGATCCCGGCGAGGAGGCTGCCTAGGTGCCTGTACCTCACAACAGCTGTCCACAGGGATGACACTGTCATGGGCCTTCTCCTCCCTGAGGTGCTGGGTGATCTCAGTTTCTTGCTGTGCCTGCTCCTTTTCATTATATCTACCTAGCTTGCTGCAATTCAGGAAGGAGCAGAGTGATTCTTGCCTCTGTTCATAGGCTTCTTGTGAGATCCTATTTTCCCACATTGGTCACATCCTCATACTCCCCAAGGCAGGCACCACTGTGGTCAATGACATGGATGTGGAAGCTGTCATCTACAGGGTAGGAGCCCAGGAGCACATCCTCCTGATCCAGCTTGCTTTAGAACTTCTTGTCAGCTCCACACATCTCCAGTTCCATACAAGATGTAAGGTTTGCCTAAGGTTAGAGAGTGGGAATTTTTGCCCATATGCCCCAGATAGAGATGTCAGTGCTGATACCAGGCCAGGCCTTGAGTTATGGTCTCATGGCCCCTTCCCATCACGTAGGCCTTCTTTCATAGAACACTGTCAGCTTTCTGAAGAACAGGATGACCCTGTAAATAACATGGTCGTCACTGGCATGACTCTGACGTTGCTTGGGAAAAACTGTTTTGTCTTGGGTTGCTTGCTCTGCAAAAACAAGATGTGGTAAATGTGCTTAAAAGCGGTCCTAGACAAAGAGTCGGGGCTGCTCTCTGGACTCCCTGTGTAAAGAAAGGCAGAGCAGTCGCCGGGCGGCTGGCTGGCTGGCTGGCCAGCTAATAAAGGCTACTTAAATTTTAATTTGGTCTGGACTCCAGTGGTTGTTCACTCACATTCGCTCCACAACACCTACCACCAGCTCTAATTTACACATGAATTCAACTATAATGAGAATGCAAATGTGCTGCTTCTAGGAGCAAAAGCTGCTGATGAAAATGCTCTCTGTGGGTGCCGACAACCCTGTCACCTCCAACTCTGCACCATGCCTGACCACCTGTCTCATGAATTTATTATGTTAGCAAAGCTATAGACATTTTTCTACATCTGTCTCTTAGTGTACATATAACAGAAATTTTAAGGTATACCTCAGAGAGGAAATGCTGAGTTATAAGGTATGCACATATTCAACTTACTACGTAACACCAAAATGTGCTTTTAAAAATAAGTGTTGACATCTGGTAGGTCACATCCCTCCAACTTATTCTTTTATGCTGCCTTGACTCTTCTTGGTGCTTTGCTCTTCCACATATTTTAGGGGATCAACATGTTCAGTGCCCAGCTGAATCTTCTTTTCAGCCTTTCAGTTCAGTGTCTTGCATAAGAAGCCCTTTCCTATATCAAGATTATAAACAAATCTGCATTTTTTAAAATACATTTTGATTTTTACACTTAAGTCTTTAATCTCATCAGAAAATTATTTTTGTTGTAAGTTTGGGATTGATTTTTTTAAATTAGATTTAATTTGAGTAATTGTGGGAAAGCAAGTTTAAAGACAAACAAGGCACAGATGGAATAGGAACCCATGAAAACAGGTATTGGGTCCATTTTACAAATTTGAAAACAAAGTCTGAGAGAGAAGCTAAGTAATTTTTCCAAGGCTGCTCAACTGAAGGGCCAGAATTAAAAGTAGGACAGTCTAGCCCTACCCAGTTTTGCTCAGTGGATAGAGCAGCGGCCTGTGGACTGAAGAGTCCCAGGTTTGATTCTGGTCAAGGACATGTACCTTGGTTGCAGGCACATCCCCAGTAGGAGGTGTGCAGGAGGCAGCTGATCGATGTTTCTCTCTCATCAATGTTTCTAACTCTCTATCTCTCTCCCTTCCTCTCTGTAAAAGAAATCAATAAAACATAAAATATAAATAAAGTAGGACACTCTAACTCTAAACTACTTATTCATTTTCTAAAAAATTTCCTTGTTGTGCTCCAGCTGAGATTTTTTAAATAGTTGTCCTAGTGCCCAAAATAGTTTATTAAATATACCATAATTTCTCTACTTATATAAATAACCTCTTTTGTCACATATTAATGCCTATATAAAATTGATCTGTTTTCTTTGATTGCTTTTTCTGTTTGGTGCCAGTACCATACACTTTTAATTACTAATATCTCTATTGTAGGTGTTGATATCTTGGAAGGATTTATTAGTTTCCTGTGGCTTCTATTACATATGACTACAAACTGGGTGGTTTGTGTGTCTCACAGTTCTGGATGTCAGAAGTCCAAAATCAAGGTGTTGGCAGAGCCATACTTCTTACAGAAGCTCTAAGGGATAGTTCCTTGAATCGGTCAGCTTCTGGTGTCCCTAGGATTTTTTTGGCTTGTGGCTACATCACTCCAATATTTGTTTTCATCTTCATGTGGCCTCTTTTGTCTCTGTAATCTCCTGCCTCACTCATAAGAACACTTGTCACTGGATATAGGGTCCATCCTATCTAATAAAGGGTAATTTGCAAATAGACCATCACTCCAACACACAAGATGGCCACCCCCATGTGGTCAAACATGGCTGCCTCCATGTGGACACAAGATAGCCGCCACAAGATGGCCTGCAAGGGAGGGCAGTTAGGGGTGACCAGGTCAGCAGAGGAGGGTAGTTGGGGAAGACCAGGCCTGCAGGGGAAGACAGTTGGGGGGGACACAGGCCAGCAGGGGAGGGCAGTTAGGGGTGACCGGGCTGGAAGAGGAGGGAAGTTGGGGAGACCAGACCAGCAGGGCAGCACAGTTGGGGGGGACCCAGGCCTTCAGGGGAGGGCAGTTGGGGCAACTAGGCCTGCAGCGGAGGGCAGTTGGGAGGGACCAGGTCTGCATGGGAGGGCAGTTGGGGGGTGCCAGGCCTGCATGGGAGGGCAGTTGGGGCAACCAGGCCTTCAGGGGAGGGCAGTTAAGGGTGAGTGGGCTGGCAGAGGAGGGCAGTTGGGGAGACCAGACCAGGAGGGCAGGACAGTTGGGGGGGACCCATGCATGCAGGGGAGGACAGTTGGGAGGAACCCAGGCCTGCAGGGGAGGGCAGTTAAGAGTGAGTGGGCAGTTGGGGAGACCAGACCAGGAGGGCAGGACAGTTGGGAGGGACCCATGCATGCAGGGGAGGGCAGTTGGGGGGGACCAGGCATGCAGGGGAGGGCAGTTGGGAGGGACCAGGTCTGCATGGGAGGGCAGTTGGGGGGGGGCAGGCCTGCGTGGGAGGGCAGTTGGGGCAACCAGGCCTGCAGGGGAGGGCAGTTAAGGGTGAGTGGGCTGGCAGAGGAGGGCAGTTGGGGAGACCAGACCAGGAGGGCAGGACAGTTGGGGGGGACCCATGCATGCAGGGAAGGGCAGTTGGTGGGGACCAGGCCTGCGTGGGAGGGCAGTTGGGGCAACCAGGCCTGCAGGGGAGGACAGTTGGGAGGAACCCAGGCCTGCAGGGGAGGGCAGTTAAGGGTGAGTGGGCTGGCAGAGGAGGGCAGTTGGGGAGACCAGACCAGGAGGGCAGAACAGTTGGGGGGGACCCATGCATGCAGAGGAGGGCAGTTGGGGGGGACCAGGTCTGCATGGGAGGGCAGTAGGCGTGGACCAGGTGCGCAAGAGGAGGGCAGTTGGGGAGACCAGGCCAGTAGGACAGGACAGTTGGGGGTGACCCAGGCCTATAGGGGAGGGCAGTTGGGGGGGCAGGCCTGCAGGGGAGGGCAGTTAGGGGCGACCAGGCTGGCAGGGGAGGGCAGTTAGGGGTGACCAGACCAGCAGGTGGGGGCAGTTAGGGGCAATCAGGCCGGCAGGGGAGAAATTAGGTGTTGATCAAGCTGGCAGGGGAGTGGTTAGGGGGTGATTAGGTTGGCAGGCAGAAGCGGTTAAGGGTAATCAGGCAGGCAGGCAGGCCCGCAGTTGGGAGCCAGGAGTCCTGGATTATGAGAGGGATGTCCCAGATTGGAGAGGGTACAGGCTGGGCTGAGGGACATACACCCCCGTGCACAAATTTCATGTACCGGGCCTATAGTTAATATGTAATCCTGAATCATCTTGTCATCTTATAGTAATTAATTGAATACTCTGCAAAGACCTTTTTCTCTTTTCAAGTAAGGTAGCAGTCAACGGTTCTAGGGATAAGGATGTGGACATATCTTTTTGGGAGCCACCATTCAACCTACTACAGTTCAAACTACTACAGAGGACAAAGTGCCCTCTATTATTTTTCAAAAATTTCCTGTGTATTTTTTTTATTTTCTCTGCTTGAAAGCTTTTGAACAAATCTGTGAAGTTAAAATATTCCCTTTGATATTAGATTGTAATAGAATTGAATTTATAGACTAATTTTGTATATTTTACTCTTTTCCTTTGTGTGTTAATCTTCACCCAAGATATTTTTTTTATTGATTTTTAAAGAGAGTGGAAGGGAGGGGTAGAGACAGAGAGAAGGAAACATCAATGTCAGAGAGACTGGCTAGGGCAGATTTTACTTCTTTAATTACTAAATCTTCCCCTTCCAGGTATGGCTTATATCTCTCCATTTTTTTTTTTGTATTCTTCTTTATTTGTTAGAAAAGTTCTATTGTTAGACTTAATAAATGAATTCAGCAATGTAGCAGGATACAAAATTAACGCCAAGAAATCTATGGCCTTTCTATACACCAATAGTGAACTTGTGGCTACAGACAGAGAGACTAAAAAGGCAATCCCATTTACCATCGCACCAAAAAAAAAAAAAAAAATTAAGATACCTAGGAATAAACTTAACTAAGGAGGTAAAAGACCTATACACGGAAAACTACCGGACACTGAAAAAAGAGATAGAGGAAGACGTAAACAGATGGAAGAACATACCATGTTCATGGATTGGTAGAATCAACATCATTAAAATGTCCATACTACCCAAAGCAATCTATAGATTCAATGCACTCCCCATTAAAATACCAACGGCATATTTCACAGACCTTGAAAGAACTCTCCAAAAATTCATCTGGAATAAAAAAAGATCCCGAATAGCCACAGCAATCCTGAGAAAGAAGAATAAATTAGGAGGGATCTCAATACCAGATTTCAAGCTGTATTACAAAGCCACTGTTCTCAAAACAGCCTGGTACTGGCACAAGAACAGACATATAGATCAATGGAACAGAATAAAGAATCCAGATATTGACCCAAACCACTATGCTCAATTAATATTTGACAAAGGAGGTATGAACATACAATGGAATAAAGACAGTCTCTTCAATAAATGGTGTTGGGAAAATTGGACAGATACATGCAAAAAAAATGAAGCTTGATCACCAACATACACCATACACAAAAATAAACTCAAAATGGATACAGGACTTAAACATAAGACGGGAAACCATAAAAATACTAGAGGAATCCACAGGCAGCAAAATCTCAGACATATGCCGAAAGAACTTCTTCACTGATACTGCCCCTAGGGCAATGGAAGCTAAAGAGAAAATTAACAAATGGGACTACATAAAAATAAAAAGCTTTTTCACAGCAAAAGAAACCATCAACAAAACAACAAGAAGGCCCACTGCATGGGAGAACATATTTGCAAATGGCATCACTGATAAAGGTTTAATCTCCAACATCTACAGGCAGCTTATACAACTTAATAAAAGGAAGATAAATGATCCAATAAAAAAATGGGCAACAGACCTAAATAGAATCTTTTCAAAAGAAGACAGAAGGAAGGCCAAGAGACACATGAAAACATGCTCAACGTCACTAATTATCCGAGATATGCAAATCAAAACAACAATGCAGTACCATCTCACACCTGTCAGAATGGCTATCATCAACAAATCAACAAACGACAAGTGTTGGCGAGGATGCAGAGAAAAAGGAACCCTCGTGCACTGCTGGTGGGAATGCAGACTGGTGCAGCCACTGTGGAGAACAGTATGGAGTTTCCTCAAAAAACTGAAAATGGAACTCCCATTTGACCCAGTAATCCCACTCCTGGGAATATATCCAAAGAAACTAGAAACACCAATCAGAAAGGATATATGCACCCCTATGTTCATAGCAGCACAATTCACCATAGCTAAGATTTGGAAACAGCCTAGGTGCCCGTCAGCAGATGACTGGATCAGAAAACTGTGGTACATCTACACAATGGAATACTATGCTGCCATAAAAAGAAGGAATTCTCATCATTTGCAGCAACCTGGATGGAATTGGAGAACATTATGTTAAGGGAAATAAGTCAGTCAATGAAAGAAAAATACCACATGATCTCACTCATTTATGGATAATAAAGAACATTATAAACTTGAACAAAAAGATAGATACAGAGACAGTAAAGCATCAAACAGACTGTCAAATTACAGGGGGAAGGTTAGGGAGAGGTGGGGGAGATAAGAGATCAATCAAAGGACTTGTATGCATGCATATAAGCATAACTAATGGATGCAAAACTCTGGGGGGTGAGGGCATATATGGGAGTGGGGTGGGTGGGCAATGGTAAGATATGTACACATATAATACCTTAAAAAAAGTTTTATTGTTTTCTTCTCATACACCTTATGCATATTTTAATAGAGTACTTATTTTTCAGGTTATTTAATAGTTATATATAGATTTGCTGCTATTGAGAATGGGATCTGTTTTCATGATATTACCAAATTGATTATTTTTGGCATATAGGAAAGCTATGACTCTTTGCATTTTTATTATTTTATATAGTTTTCATTGCTTCTCAGCTTTTCAACTGATTTTTGTGGACTTTCTAGGAAGATGATCATAATGTCTGCAAATAATCATGATTTGTGGACTTATTTTTCAATATTTATACATTATCATTTCCTTTTGATTGTATTAGTCTTGAACTCTTCAACAATGTTGAATATATTGAACAGGGGAAACATCATTATATTATTCTTGATATTAATGGGATTGTTTTTAATGAATAATGATTGCTGTAGCTTTCTATTAGATACCTTTAACCACATTTAGGAGTTGCCTTTATTTTTTACTTGATTATATTTTGTTGGTTTCTTGTTTCATTGCTTTCTTTCATGTGCCTCTTCACAATCAGGAATTAGTATGGGATTTTATTAAATGTTGTGGCATTTGCTAAAATGTTTGTATGAGTGTTTTTCTTTAACTTTCAAATTAATTTTCTTAATGTTGAACCATACTTGTAATTTCTATGATAACCTTATTTAATGATAATATATTATTCATTATGTATTTCAAATTTTGTCATTTATATTTCTAAATGAGGTTGAACTGTTATTTTCTTTATTTCCATCCTCCTCTCTTCTTTATCTTTGTATTCTGCTATCTGATCTTACCATTAGGGTGTGCTAACCTCAAAATGATTTTTATAGCTTCTGCTTGTCTTTTTCTATGTTATCTAACAAATGTGTTTGGGCTTAATGTAGTTTGACAGGTAGATTGTTTATACTTTGACCCCTTCTACTATAATTATTAACATATTCAGATTGTCTACCTCTTCATGAATGACTTAATTTAAATATCCCTAGAAAGCAATTGATTTATTCTAAATATTTTCAAATTAATCGCTATATAATTATATATAACTAGGGGCCCGGTGCACAAAATTAGTGCATGGGGGGGTCCCTAAGCCCAGCCTGCACCCTCTCCAATCTAGGACCCCTTGAGGGATGTCCGACCGCCTGTTTAGTCCCTCTCACAATCCAGGACTGCTGGCTCACCTGCCTCTGCCTGATTGCCCCTAACCACTTCTGCCTGCCAGCCTGATCAACTCCTAAGCACTCCTTTGCCAGCCTGATTGACGCCTAACTGCTCCCCAGCTGGCCCAATTGCCCCTAACTGCCCTCCCCTACAGGCCTGGTCGCCCCCAACTGCCCTCCCCTGCCAGCCTGGTTGCCCTTAACTGCCCTCCTGTGCTGGCCTGGTCACCCCTAACTGCCCTCCCCTGCAGGCCTGCCCCCCCCCCGCAACTGCCCTCCCCTGCTGGCTTGGTCTCCCCCAACTGCCCTCCTCTGCTGGCCCAGTCATTGCTAACTGCCCACCCTGCTGGCCTGATTGCCCACAACTGCCCTCCCCTGCAGGCCTGGTCCCCCCCAACTGCCCTCCTCTGCTGGCCTGGTCACCCCTAACTGCCCACAACTTCCCTCCCCTGCCAGCCATCTTGTGGTGGCCATCTTGTGTCTACATGGGGCAGCCATCATTGACCATATGGGGGCGGCCATCTTGTGTCTTGGTGTGACAGTCAATTTGCATATTACTCTTTTATTAGATAGGATTTTATTACTCTTTATACCTTCTCCATATCTGCCATTATTTTTTTAATATATTTTATTGATTTTTTACAGAGAGGAAGAGAGAGAGATAGAGAGTTAGAAACATCGATGAGAGAGAAACACCAATCAGCTGCCTCCTGCACACCCCCTATACTGGGGATGTGTCCGCAACCAAGGTACATGCCCTTGACCGGAATCGAACCCAGGACCCTTCAGTCCACAGGCTGACGCTCTATCCACTGAGCCAAACCGGTTTCGGCCATATCTGCCATTATTAATTGCCTCTAATTTTCCTAGGGTACCCTCTGAACTTTCTGTGTGTGCTCACTACATTGGGAGTTTATCTTGCCTCTGAACTTTCTGTGTGTGCTCACTACATTGGGAGTTTATCTTGCCTTCAAAAGGCTTTTTTCTTGAGCATTTTTTGAGCAGTTGATATTGTTCTTCTCCTGTTTCTCAGTAAATATGACACCATTCTATATACTCTTAATTTTCTAGAAAGTTCTCTTTCTAATAACTTATAGTCCCCTCTCTTGTATTCCAGTGCTGTCAGGGATTTACTCTTTTCTTAAATTTTTTTTTTCTGGCACTTTAAATGACTTGGAGCAATAAATGAGATGAATTCGCATTTTGAATCTTACATGTAAATATCCAACCCTAAATCTAGTAGTTAATTTTCTTTGGATTATTTGATAAACCACAACACTCCCTTTATTTTTTTTATAAATGCATTTTTATTGACTTTTTACAGAGAGGAAGGGAGAGGGATAGAGAGTTAGAAACATCAGTGAGAGAGAAACATTGATCAGCTCCCTCCTGCATGCCCCCTACTGGGGATCGAGCCTCCAACCAAGTTACATGCTCTGGACCAGAATCAAACCCGGGACCTTTCAGTCCATGGCCCGATGCTCTATCCACTGAGCCAAACCAGTCAGGGCAACATTCCATTTCTTTAGTATTCCCAAATAATTGAATTTACTGTAATCTCTTTAAAAAGGAATACTATGACGCTATAAAAAAGAAGGAACTTTTACCATTTGCAACAGCATGGTTGGAACTGGAGAGCATTATGCTAAGGCTTAAGTGAAATAAGCCAGTCGAAGAAAGATAAATATCGCATGATCTCACTCATATGTGGGATATAATGATCAACATAATTTGATTAATAAGAATAGATCCAGAAACAAATGGTAGGGGAGGGGGGTGTTAGAGAGCAACCAAAGGACTTGTATGCATGCATATTAGCATAACCAATGGACACAGAAACTGGGGTGGTGGGGGCTTTATCGGAGTGGGAATGGCTGGGAGGGGTTCAACTGGGGGAAAAGGAGACATATGTAAAACTTTAGACAAAAAAGAAAGAACGAAAATGAAGCACACACAACAAAAAGTAATATATGATCATACCTTGTTCTACATAGAGAGACTAGAGTATTAGGCAACTGAAAGGGAAGGTTTGTTGTAACATGTATTTGAAAGTGAGTGATAACTAGCAGGGTTAAGGTGCTCTACTTGGATAATTTATATTAAAAAACAGGTTTTTAAAAATTTTATTGAGGTGGCATTACTCAATGTGAACACATGGGTTTCATGTGTGGACGGTTTTGTTTTTATACCAACACTAGATACCCTTGATTCTGCCTCTCAGCTTTCAAGCAGTACATGTTTTCTTCTTATGGCCTCAAGCAGCTTCTCAATGCCATTTCTGCCAAGTTCCATTATAACACAGTGCAATATTGAAAAAAAATAGTACATGCAACCATAGCATTTTATGTTCCTTCAGCTCCAGCACAGGGACTTGCATGCAACAAATACTTGTTTTTATATCTGCTATTTTGGATACTTTTCACCCAGATGCCAGCTGGGATCACTCTCTTTATTAAACCAAGATAAAATCAGTTCAAATATTTTTTGTTTTTCTTTTGGAAAGTCTAATGCTAAAGATTTATCTAAATTTATCAAGATTGCCACAGCCAGTTTTGCTCAGCAGAAAGAGCATCAGACTAGGGACTGAAAGGTCCCGGGTTTGATTCTGGCCAAGGGCACATACCTTGGTTGCAGATGTGATCCCTGGTCCTCGTTGGGGTGTGTGTGAAAACAACCGATAGATGTGTCTCTTTCACATTAATGTTTCTTTAAAATGTCTCTCTCTCTCCCTCCCACTCTCTCTAAAAATCAATGGAAAAATATACTCAGGTGAAGATTAACAATAAATCCTATATAATAAAAGGCTAATATGCAAATCGACTGAATGGCGAACGACAAGTCACTATGACGGGCACTGACCACCAGGGGGCAGACACTCAATGCAGGAGCTGCCCCCCTGTGCTCAGTGCGCTCCCACAGGGGGAGCGCTGCTCAGCCAGAAACTGGGCTCATGTTTGACAAGTGCAGCCTCCATGGCAGTTGGAAATCCCCTGAGGACTCCCAGACTGCGAGAGGATGCAGGCTGGGTTGAGGGACCTTGCCCTTGAGTGCATGAATTTCGTTCACCAGGTCTCTAGTAAATAAATAAATAAATAAATAAGTAAACAAACAAACAAACAATTTTCTCAAGGCTTGTTTCTCCCAGTCAACTCTGACTCTTATTTCCAACTTCTGCTGCATTCTCAGTCTCCATTCTGTATCTTTCTTTAATTCCAAATGGTATTGTCCCCCACAACCCAATGACTCACACATGAAATAAATCTGTGTTATGAACATTTATTAAACACTATTGTTAGTAAGAGGAGTTATATAATACACTAAATATATAATTTAAAAAGAAATATTTCCATGTTTTTAAAAAAAGTTTCTTGGCCATTTCTGTCAGTTCAGGTGACAACCTTTCATTATATAGTCTGGTCTCCTCTTTGTCTTTTTCTAGCTTCTTTAGTTTTTCTCACTCCTCTGCTCTCCCTTCCCAATCTCTGATTCTGTTAATGTATTATACACAACAGTTGTCCAGAATTTTGTAATTGTAAAGAATTGAATATATTATTTTTTCAGAGGTGGGCAGGTTCTGGGGAATTAATCAATGCTATCCAAAATCACATGAATCTGACATATACAAAATGTTTGTTTATTTATTTTAAAAATAATTTTTATTTTTCAATTACAGTTGAAGTATAGTATTGTTAGCTTCAGGTGTACAACTCAGTGATTAGACATTTATCTAACTTATAAAGTGATCACCCCAATAAACCTAATACCCATCTGACACCACACATCCTATTTGATAAAGAGGTAATATGAAAATTAACCCTCACACCCTCACAAGATGGCTGCCTATGACCAGACTGTCAGGGGGGTTAGTGAGGGATGACTAAACAACTGAACAGCAGGCTGTGTGGGGCAACTAAGCTAGCAGGGGGGGTAGTGAGGGACGACCAAATGACTGAACAGCAGGCTGTGTGGGGTGAATAGGCTGGCGGGGGGTCGATGAGGGGTGACCAGGTCAGCAGGGGGGGCAGTTGAAGTCGATCAGGCCAGCGGGGGGGGCAGTTAGGGGAGATCAGGCAGGCAGGCAGGTGAGTGATTAGGAGCCAACAGTCCAGGATTGTGACAAGGATGTCTGACTGCAGGGGATTGGGCCTAAACCTGCAGTAGGACATCCTCCAAGGGGTCCCAGATTGGAGAGGGTGCAGTCAAGGCTGAGGGACCCCCCACTCGTGCATGAATTTTGTGCACTGGGCCTCTAGTAATTATTATAATATTAGAGGCCCAGTATGTAGGGTCTGGTTGGCTCAGGCCCAATCGGGGCAGCTCGGGGCTGGGCCTGTTGAGAGGAGAAGATGGCAGGAGGTTGGCCAGACGGCCCGCCCCTATCGGGGCTCAATCAGGGCCAGGCTGACTGGGGGAAGGGGTCACAGGCAATTGGCCAGCAGGCCCCACCCCTGATTGGGGTTTGGAGGCTGATTGGGGGAAGGGCCAGTGATGGGGAGGGGATGTGGGCAGTGCGCCAGCCGGCCCTACCCTCAAGTGGGGTGGGAGGTGATGATCAGGGGCCAGCGACCTGGGGGAGGGGCCATGGGTGGTTGGCTAGCTGGCCTTGCCCTTGGTGGGGTGGGGGACCCATCTGGGGTGGGGTCGGGCAAGGAAAGGAGCTGCAGGAGGTTGGCGGGCTGGCCCTGCCCCCTATTTGGGTGGGGTGCAATCAGGGGTGGGGTGGCCAGGAGGAGGAGCTGCAGGAGATTGGCTGGCCATCCCTATTCCTTATTGGAGTGGGGGGGTGCGATCAGGGGCAGGCCAGCCAGGGGAAGGGGCTGCGGGCCTATCATGGTGGGGCGGGCTGATTAGGGGCAGGGCAGGCCGGGGGAAAGGGAGGGGGCGTTTGGCCTTTGGCCAGCTCTTGATTAGGGTGGGAGAGTCTGATCAGGGGAAGGCCAGCAGGGGGGAGGGGCTGTGAGGTTGGCTGGTGGCCCCACCCCCTGATCTCCTGGTTTGCTGGCCACAGTGGGCATCATAGAGACCAATCATTATGGTCATTATGGGCATTATGATCGCTGGCTTTTTATATAGGGAGACTAGTGGCCCAGTGCATGAAATTCATGCATGGGGGGGTGTCCCTCAGCCCAGGCCTGCACCCTCTCCAATCTGGGACTCCTCAGGGCATGTGGACTCGGGCCTAAACCAGCAGTTGGACATCCCTCTCACAATCCGGGACCACTGGCTCCTAACCACTCACCTGCCTGCCTGCCTAATTGCCTTTAACCACTCTGCTTGCCAGCCTGATTGCCCCCAACTGTCCCTGCCTTCCAGCTTGATCACCCCTAACTGCCCCACCTCTGCCAGCCTGCTCACCCCCAATTGCCCCCCTACCAGCCAGCTCACCCCAACTGCTCCTCCCTGCCAGCCTGATCGCTCCCAACTGCTCCCCCTGATGGCCTGCTCACCCCCAACTGCACCCCCATGCCAGCCTGATCACCCCCAACTGCCCCCCCCGCTGGCCTTCTCATCCCCACCTGCTCCCTCCTGCTGGCCTTCTCATCCCCACCTGCTCCCTCCTGCTGGCCTGCTCACCCCCAACTGCACCCCCTGCCAGCCTGATTGCTCCCAACTGCAGCCCCCTGCCGGCCTGCTCACCCCAACTGCCCCTCCTGCCAGCCTGCTTGCCCCAACTGCCCCCCCTTCTGCTGGCCTGTTCACCCCTAACCTGCCTCTGCCTCAGCCGTGCCACCATGGCTTTGTCTGGAAGGATGTCCGGAAGGTCTCCTGGTCTAATTAGCATATTACCCTTTTATTAGTATAGATTATTGAAAATGTTCCATATTCTATACAAATTGGTAGTTATGAAGTGTCCATTTAAATATTGGTAATAGGGGAGACACATTTTCAGTGATCAAAGAATGTGTTCTGAATCTCAGGTAAGTCTCACTGGCTCCAAAAGTTAAACTTAAACACTTTTCACATAAATGGAGTTCAAAGATAACTTTCTATCTGGAAGATAAATTAGATTTCAGATTCCTTAAATTCATAACACATGTACCCATTAATCTTAATATTCAATAGTATTTGAAAATCATATGAAAGTTCAATTTCTTTCACTATAATTACCATAGTACATTTATCACATTTAGGGTGTTTGACCCTAGATTTTGGAGTTCATACTATTTTGTGGAGTCTGAATCATCTATTCAGCTACATCAGTGAAACTAAGTTGCTAATATTAATATCTCTATTCAAAATTAGAGTTCATAATCTTTGAACTTAGCTTCAGCTATTTTGTAGAAGTTAGGAGGCCAGAGGAAACAATAAAATATGCTCCTCACATGATTCAATTCATCAATTCATACTGGTTTTGTATCTGTCAAGTACTGAGGAAAATTAGTAAGAGATTATTTCTGTCTTTGAGAGAATTATAGATAGTAGAGGACAGGCATTCCATGAAGAAGCATCTGAGAAAAAAATTTGTTTTTTGGATACCAATGTTTCCATTCTCCTGCTTTTTAATTATAAACATTCACATTTGATAGGCAACTCTAATAAAGTGTTTCCAAACCTTTTTGGACTACAATCATTGTAGCCACCTTCCTGTTTCATTTCTTTCTCTTTTTTTATTGACTTTTAAAGAAAGAGGAATGGAAAAGAAGAAAGAGAACCATCCGTGTGAGAGCACATCAATCAGCTTCCTCCTGCATACCACCTACTGGGGATCAAGCCTGCAACTCTGGTACATGCAACCTTTCAGTGTACAGGATGATGCCCCAACCTACTGAGTCACACTGGCCAGGGACCCTTCCTATTTTTTGAATACATGAACTGTGCTCCTGCTTTGAGCCTTTGTATTATTCCCTCTGTCTGGAACATTATCCTCCCAGGTAGCCACATATTCTTTTCTTCACTTTATTCAAATCTCTGCTCAAATGCCACTTCAACATGGAAGATTTCCCTGATCATACTATGTTATTCTCTAGTTTATCCCCCTAGCCTGCCTTATTGTTCATCTTGACACTTATTATGTTTTCCTCATCCTCACTTGAATATAAGCTCCATAAAAGAGACTTTCTATTTTTATCTCTAGCACTTAAAATAGTGGCTGACATAATAGGCACCCAATATTTGCTAAATGATAAATTATTAATATGCAATATCTTGGATCTACCTAGGGATTAAAAAATAATTTGCCATCATTTGTTTGATATATGACAAATAATAAGGCTTTATTTTAGACCAGTCTATTGTTAAATATCCTACCTAATAAAAGGATAATATGCAAATAACCATCACTCCACTATGCCCACGATTGGGCTGGCGGGAGGCTGGGGGGTGGGACTCAGGGTGGCCTATCCGGCCATTGAGAAAATCAAGATGGCGGCGCCCGGTCCTCTTAGCCCCAGCAGAGTCCGCCCACTAGCAGCAGTCCAGGGTGTCTGGCAGGGAGGCACCAGCGCCCAGCGTGAGCCACAGGATCGCTGGCAAGTGGCAGTGGTTTGGGGGCAGGGATCTCAGCCACCCCCAAGCAGCAGGATCCCCTGGCAAAGCGGGGCGGCTGGGGGACGGGGGTCTCAGCCACCCCCAAGCCGCAGGATCACTGGCAAGCAGGGCGGCTGGGGGGCGAGGGTCTCAGCCGCCCCCAAGCAGCAGGATCCCCTGGCAAACCAGGGTGGCTTGGGGGCAGGGGTCTCAGCCGCCCCCAAGCTGCAGGATCAGTGGCAAGCCTGCCTGAGACCCCTGCTCCAAAGCCTCATGATCCCTTGGCAAGCCGGGGCGGCTTGGGGGCAGGGGTCTCAACCTCCCCCAAGCAACAGGTTCCCCTGGCAAGCGCGGCTGAGACCCCTGCCCCAAAGCCTCGTGCTCCCCTGGCAAGCCAGGGCGGTTTGGGGGCAGGGGTCTCAGCTGCCCCCAAGCCACAGGATCCCCTGGCAAGCCGGGCTGAGACCCCCGCCCCCAAGCCGCAGGATCCCCTGGCAAGCTGGGGCGGCTTGGAGATGGGGGTCTCAGCTGCCCCCAAGCCTCAGGATCTCCTGGCAAAGTGGGGCAGTTGGGGGGCGGGGGTCTCAGCCGCCCACAAGCTGCAGGATCAGTGGCAAGCCTGCCTGAGACCCCTGCTCCAAAGCTTCATGATCCCTTGGCAAGCCGGGGCGGCTTGGGGGCAGGGGTCTCAACCTCCCCCAAGCCACAGGATCCCCTGGCAAGCCCGGCTGAGACCCCCGCCCCAAGCCTTGCGATCCCCTGGCAAGCCGGGATGGCTTGGGGGTGGGGGTCTCAGCCGTCCCCAAGCGGCAGGATCCCCTGTCAAGCCGGGCTGAGACCCCTGCCCCCAAGCTGCAGGATCCCCTGGCAAGCCGGGGCGGTTTGGGGGCAGGGGTCTCAGCTGCCCCCAAGCCGCAGGATCCCCTGGCTGGGCTGGCTGCCTGGGCTGGGGTCTCATGCCTGCAGGGCCAGGCACCCCCATTGCATGATCACCCAGCCAGTGGCAGTGGCCTGGGCTGGGGTCTCAGGCCGGGAGGGCGGTGCACCCCCACCATGCTATCTTCAGGCCAGCAAAGGCAGCCTGGGCTGGAGCTGCGCACCCCTACCAGGCTATCCCCAGCCAGGCTGAGATGGCATTCTGAGCTGGGGTCTCAGCCTGGCCAGGGCCCGAACCCCTCCAGCGGTGGCAGCCTAGGGTCTCAACCATTGAGTCACACCAGCCAGGCAGATATGGAGGAATCTTAAATGTGTTTTTTTTAATAATATATATTTTATTGATTTTTTTACAGAGAGGAAGGGAAAGGGATAGAGAGCTAGAAACATCTATGAGAGAGAAACATCGATCAGCTGCCTCCTGCACACTCCCCACTGGGTATGTGCCCCCAACCAAGGTACATGCCCTTGACCAAAATCGAACCTTGGACCCTTGATTCTCCAGGCCAATGCTCCATCCACTGAGCCAAACCAGTTAGGACTGTCCAATATGCTAAAGAAAAAAACCCTATCTAATAAAGAGGGAATATGCAAGGGAGGGCATTTGGCGGTGACCAGGGTATCAGGGGAGGGCAGTTAGGCATTGATCAGGCTGGCAGGAGAGTGGTTAGGGGGTGATCAGGCTGGCAGGCAGAGCGGTTAGGGGCAATCAAGAAGACAGGCAGGCAAGTAGTTGGGAGACAGCAGTCCTAGATTGTGAAAGGGATCCCAGATTGGAGAGGGTGCAAGTTGGGCTGAGAGACACCCCCCAATCCCCGGGCATGAATTTCATGCACCGGGCCTCTAGTTTATTATATAAAATGTATTTTTAAATAATTTTAATGATATTAAATACACAGAGACAAATTTCTATTTGTTTCCATTTAATAAACCATGTACATTTCCTAATTTATTTTAATTAGTTATGTAAAAAGAATCATATGTGAACTAATTTTTAAAATGATGTATGGAATTCTTACATAATGTTCTTACAAATTTAACTGGTTTATTTTAAAATTTTCCATTCATATATCAAAATAATGAGATAATAAGAGTAACAATAGTAACATGAATATATAACCTATTCCCAGGCACTGCCTTTGCATGCAATAACTCATTTAATCCTCACAACAAGCCCATAAAGTAGATATTATTTTATCCCCATCTACAAAATGAGGAAGCTAAGATACAGATACATTAAGTATGCCTAACTTCCCATAAGTTCAAACTCAGAATTCAGGCTGTGATTTCTTGCAAGAAGTTCTTTACTGATGACAAATTGCAGTATATTATGCAAAGGTAAATAATCCAGAGAAAGACAAGTACCACATGATCTCACTCAAATGTGAAATCTAAAGTAAAAAATAAACTGATGAGCAATATAGATCCAGAGGCATAGAAGCATGGAACAGACTGTTGAATCTCAGAGAGAAGGCAGGGGTGGGTGGGTGGGTGTGAAGAGATTAACCAAAGAATTTATATGCTTATATGCACAACCCATGGACACAGATAATAGTGTGGTAAAGGCTTGGGGCAGGGGGCGGGGCAAGTTAGAAGGGGTCAATGGAGAAAAGAAAGGGGACATCTGTAATACATTCAACAATAAAGATAAATTTTAAAAAAATGCAGGTGTGAATTGTTATTCCCAATAAATGAAAAGCAAAGTAGGGTTCAGTTATCACTACATTTTCTCTTTTTAACAATAGTTTTTTAAATAAAGATATGTTGATGTGCTAAATGAGAATTTTTATTGGATTATTGCTATGCCTGGGTCTATTAGAGATAATCTCATAGCAAATTTCATACATATTATTAGTATTATGCTCACTATACTCTTTGTCTTTCAACATCACTGATTCTTATGCTTCATGTATTTAACTAATGATCCACTGTGGTACAGATTTTTAAAAATAATATGGCTAAGGATGAAAATTGTTTAGAAAAATAGTATTAAAAATCACTACCAAAGTAAGCATTGTTAAGCTGATTGATAAACCAGTTAAGAATCTGATTCATGGGCATCATCAACATGCTTACCTGATCTCTACTAACTGACACATATGCTCACTCAATATTGATTTAGAGGCTTAAACTGTTCCATTTTTAAGGGATATCCTATATAACAAAAGGATATTATCTGCAAATTGTTCCCTCTACCAGGAGTTCGACTGTGAGTACGACAGAGGGCTGGGCCGGCCAGCCGGACCCCACCCATGCATGAATTTGTGCACTGGGCCTCTAGTATTTTGATAATGTCTTATTTTTAAAATTAATAATAATTAAAAGCAAACTCCTGAAATACTACTGGCTATGAAATGCTGCTCTCACATATTATATACGTTATATATATGGAACTGTTGAGTTGATTGGTATGTGAATATTCAACTTTCAAGGCAGAGCTGGTCTTTTTCCACATGTATAACAGATCCTCAAGTAATATTTCATTCAATGTAATTTTTTATTATAACATTAATGAGGAAAAAAATTGATCCCAAACCAAGGCCACTGTATGTAAGGAGTTTGCACATTCTCCCCATGTCACTGTGGGTTTTCTCCAGGTGCACCAGTTTCCTCCCACATCTCAAAGATGTGCACATTAGCTTAATTGGCATGTCTAATTGTCTCAGTCTGAGTGAGTGTGGGTATGTGCATGAGTGCACCCTGCAATAGAAGGGCATCTTGTCTAGGGTTGGTTCCCACCTTGTGCTCTGCATTGCCAGAATAGGCTCGGGCCAACCACAATCCAGAACTGGAATAAGCAGGCTGGAAAATAATGTTCTTTATATGATTTTAAAATCTTTTGAAAATGTATGTAGAGCTCACATTTATTTCAATGTTTAATATTAGAAGTGTTTTAAGTCTTTACTTAGAAATTGGATGATATTTCTGTAACCAAAAATGTGCCCTAGAAATTTTACTCTTATTTACATCAATTAGCCTATGGTAAAACTGGTTACATTATTTGTTGTTTTTCTTAAAGTAACAGTTTCCAAGAACATATAGATGATGTTAAGTGAGGACTTATTGTATAGTAGTCCTCTATACAGTACAAGCCAATGCATAAAATATACTCTCCCACCAGCAATGTATACGAGATCATTTAGGTCAAAAAGTATTTTCAACATAAGAACATCCAGACCTATAGAATATTTTTATAAAAGTTTATTTAAGCCAAATTGATAACATTTCAGGGAAGCAATATCTCAAATGCTCCAAAGAATGACAACTTTGCCATTTCATTTATATATTTGGAATTAAGGAGTGAACTTAAGGAATATTACATGAAGATGGGAGAAAGCAAGACAAGTACTGGATTATGCAATAGATAAGATTATTTCCTCTCTTGAGGGTGGTTACCCTTCTGAGGGGTCTGAAAAAGAGTGATTTCAAAGGTGTGTTAACCTAGATGCACAGAAACAATGGGCAGGAATTCCTTAAGGCAAAGATAAACATTTTACTAAAGAAATGACATGCTTGAGGTATGACCACCCACCATAAACTACCTTGTAAGGTTACTTTAGGTTAGCTTTATTACAGCACCCTATTTTCCTTCATTATATATATATATATATATATATATATATATATATATATATATATATATATTAAAAGTATTACATATACCCCCTTTACCCCCCCCATTGACCCTTTCTAACCTGCCCCACCCCCCATATCAGGGCTTCATCACCCTATTGTCTCTGTCCATGGGTTATGCATATATGCATACAAGGTCCTTGGTTGATTACCTCCCACCCACCCACCCTCCCCTGCCTTCAACTCTAGATTCCATACAATGTTCCATGTTTCCATGTCTCTGGATCCACCCTGTTCACCAGTTTATTTTGTTACTTAGAATAGGCTTTCTAACCTGTGAGTGGTTTTGGAGTTGCATTACAATGCAAATATGATTGATTTGAAGAGAACAAACATATTTATAATGTCATCTTTCAATTTAGGAACATGTGATATTTATCCATTTATTTAGGTCTTCAGTAATATATTTCAATGATTTTAAATATTTTATTTAATACAAGCAATGCACATCTTTTGTGAGATTTATTTGCATGTATTTTATAGTTTACTAGAAGCCCGGTGCACGAAATTCGTGCATGGCGGGGGGTTGTCCCTCAGCCCAGCCTGTACCCTCTCCAATCTGGGACTCCTGGAGGGATGTCCGACTGCCCGTTTAGGCCCGATCCCACCTGATCGGGCCTAAACGGGCAGTCGGACATCCCTCTCACAATCCAGGACTGCTGGCTCCCAACTGCTTGCCTGCCTGCCTTTCTGATTGCCCCTAACCGCTTCTGCCTGCCAGCCTGATCACTCCCTAACCACTCCACTGCCAGCCTGGTTGATGCTTAACTGCTCCCCTGCCAGCCTGTTTGCCCCCAAGTTCCCTCCTCTGCCAGCCTGGTCACCCCTAACTGCCATCTCCTGCAGGGTTGATCACCTCCAACTGCCCTCCCTTGCAAACCTGGTCCCTCTCAACTGCCCTCCCTTGCAGGTCTGGTCCCTCACAACTGCCCTCCCTTGCAGGCCGGGTGCCTCCCAACTGCCCTCTTCTGCTGGCCATCTTGTAGTGGCCATCTTGTGTCCACATGGGGGCAGGATCTTTGACCATATGGAGGCAGCTATATTGTGTGTTGCAGTGATGATCAATCTGTATATTACTCTTTTATTAAATAGGATAGAGGCCTGGTACAGGGGTGGGGGCCAGCTGGTTTGCCCTGAAGGATGTCCCAGATCAGGATGGGGTTCCCTTGGGGCGTGGGGCGGCCTGAGTGAGGGGCCTGTGGTGGTTTGCAGGCCAGCCACGCACCCTGACGACCCAAGAGGAGGCCCTGGTATCTGGAATTTATTTTCCTTCTACAATTGAAACTTTGTAGCCTGGAGTGGAGCCAAGCCTGCTGTTCCCTCCGAGGCGGCAGCCATTTCTGTGGCAGTTAATTCACCTTCTACAATTGAAACTTTGTAGCCTTAAGCGGGTGAGCCCGGCCAGGGTGTGCGGAAAGCTTTTCTTCCCCCGTTGCCGTCGGCAACACTGGCCTGCTCTCTCAAGCTCCATTCTGCCGCCATTTGTTTGAATTTGTTTACCTTCTATAATTGAAACTTTGTAGCTTGAGTGGAGGCTTAGGCCTGCAACGGCTATGGAAAGCTTGGCTTCCTCTGTTACCTGGGAAACCTTGCTCTCTGTGGCTGTAGCCATCTTGGATTGGGGTTAATTTGCATACTCATCCTGATTGGCTGGTGGGCGTGGCTTTGGCTGGTGGGTGTGGCTTATGTAGCGGAGTGATGGTTAATTTGCATATTACCATTTTATTAGAGAGGATTGCTAATGCATTGTTTTTTAACACATTTTCAAATTATTGCATATATACAAGTTCAGAATTGACATTTGTAAATTTATTTCTTTTTTCAACAACTTTTATTGAGGCATAACTTACATAGAGTAAAATGCAAACACCACCAAAAGCAAGACATGAGAGTTCAATCACCCTTCAACATTCAATCATGCCCCTTTACAATTAACTCCTGTTTCCATCTCAGTCACTGGAAACAGGAGTTAATTGTAAAGCCACTGATCTGTTGTCTGTCTGATAGTTTTGCATTTTAAAAAATAAGATATAAATGGAATCATACAGCAGCCTTTTTATTCAGGTATCTTTCACTTAGCAAAATGAATTTGAAATTCATATACTATGTGTGTGCATCAGTCCTGTATTTCTTTGTCTTGCTGAGTAGTGTTCTAATCTTTGGATATATCACAGCTTGTTCATACATTTACCAGTTGTTCTTAGTTTTGGAAATTATGAATAAAGTCATTAAAACATCCACAAGCAGGGTTTTTTAGTGAAAATAAATTTTACATATCTTTGGTAAATACCTAGGAGTGGGATTGCAAGGTTGCATGGTAATTATAAATTTACCTTTATAAAAGAAACTGTCAAACTGTTTTCCGAAGACATTGTACTTTTGCACTCCCATTGATAATGGATGAGAGTGGAAAGCTACAGAATTCTCAGCACATAACAGCTCTCTCCAAACTTCTGCACTAAAATGTGAACAAACTTCCGCATGACTTCTTGTAACAGTGATAACTGTGATGACCCCAGTCCCAGGAGAATTTACTGTTTTTCTAGCCAACACCTGATGTTATAGGCCTCTGACTGCTCTTTCTTACAGAATTTACCAAAAAGGACTTAGAATTGTGAATCCTTCCTCTGTCACTTTGAGATATAAATGTATTGCTTACAACTTAGAAATGTCTTTCTCAAGGAATTGAAAGAGATGCTTTTGAAATGTAATCTCCAGGAAGGATAGAGCCTCTGTCTCCCAGTCTCTGTGAAAGGATTGAATCCAAACATCCATAATTGCCAGCTAGCAAACACAGTTGTGTTAGGGGCAGAAATATAATATTGGGGCCTAACTATTAGTTATAAGAAATAAAATAAGAATTATTAATCATGCTCTGTTAACCATGATTATTTTGTTCTTATTTAAGAAAGCACATTCTAACCTGGTTGGGAGTTGTATGCCTTGAGACATGGGAGCTAACATCTGAATGCAGTCCATCCTCCTGTCCAGAGAACTGCATATCATTATAGAAAGATTTACAACTTCGTGTCTGAAACAATGCACCTGCTCTTTACAACCCCCACCCCCTATTGCCTGTAATCTGGTCTTGGGGGCCCGAGGCACCCGCCCTTTGTCAACCCCACCCCCACCCCCAGTGCCAAGCTGGCATGACTTGTAACCTGTAATGAGTATACCGTGTCTACTTTTCAATGCCTCTAATTCCTACTTCCCCATGTAATCTTTGTCCTTTTACCCAATATAAGCAGCTGGTTTATGGGAAGAGGCAGAGAAGATTTTTGTGGATGACCTGCTGCTCCCCCATGCTGTCGGCAGTATTGGAATAAATGCTCATATATGATTCAACCCTATCTCTGCTTAGGCAGCCAGGACCCATTGGTTGTCCCGTTTCAGTTGGACTAATCACATTTACACTGACCAACCCTTTGCAAGTTTATACTGGAGCCCCTACCCCTCCTCCTTTCTACTCCCTCACTTTTCCTTTGCAACACTCAGTCAATTGCACAAATCGGAACGGAGCTCAGCTCTTTACTATTGTTAGTAGTTATTGAATAAAATGTCTTCACCACTGTAACTTTGTTTAGCAAGTATTATTTTATTATTATTTCAATAAGTATATACTGGTATCTCATTGAAGTTTTAATTTGCTTTCCATAGGGAATGAAGAACAATTTATATGTGCTTATTTGATATTTATCTTTTTTCATGAAATGTCTGTTCAAATCTTTGATCCATTTTGTCCTTGGGTTGTATATATATTCTGGATACCAGTCATTTGTCAGAGATGTATTTAGATGAAAAAGGGGCCAAATACTAAACCTGACAAGATCAGGGGAGGCCTGCATGGCAGGCCTTACAAACTCAGATACCTAAAGTAACCACAAAGGATGGTCTAAAATTGAAACTTCCTAACTAAAAGCAAGTCATGGCAGGTAGTCAGGTCCTAGGCCAGTATTTCCTTGACAAAGGTCAATCTTTACTTTAAGCAAGCCTGTTTATTGTCTTTTTACATCTATGATTACATGCCTTTGGAATGTCAGAGTAATCCTCTTTTTCCAGACCCCCTCAGAGCACAATCTCCCACCAGAGAAGAGACCACAGAATCCCACATTGTTATCTTGTTGACTAAATACCATCTCTTTGTGTTGTAAATGTTAAATTAACTATCCTATACTCACCAATGATAAAGAAGTTTGTGTCTGTTGTTTTAGTTTTTGTCCAATATCAGAGATTTCCTACTTTGCTTTCTCCCACCTTCCTAATCTACCACCAATGAATTTCATGTAACTCCCTTATGCCTCATCCTTTGACTGTAATAGATAAAATAAGATGCAAGCTGCCATTCTCTGAAGCATTTTTTCAATCCTTTGAGATTTTGCTTCCTGGCAATACTTGTCAGTTTGGCTCAAATAAACTCATAAAAATTCTCCACAGGTTTGGACGTTTCTTGCATTGACATGTTCTTCAAATTTATTCTTCTAATTTGTGTGTTATTTTCTCATTCTCTTTCAAAGTGTGTAGTTTTTGAATTTTGCTGAAATCTAATGTATCAATTTTTCTTTTGCTTTTGTGTCATATCTAAGAAATCTTTCCTGTAACCCAAGGTCCCAAAGATTTTCTCCTATATTTCCCTTGAAAAGTTTTATAGTTTTAGGGCTCACATTTACGTTTGTTACTCAGTTATATTTAAATTTTGTAGGTGGTGTGTTGTATAGGTCAGTTCATTTTTGTGGACATGGCTGTCCAATTTATTCAATTATTATTTGTTGCACATTGGTCAAAAATCAATTTGATACATGTGTGGATCTAATTTTGGGATCTCTATCCTGTTTCGTTGGTTTATGTATTTATTCTTTCACTAATACCACACTGTCTTGATTACTGTACCTTTATAGTAAGTCTATAAAAATTGGATGAGGTAAGTTTTCCAACCTTGTCCATTTCAAAATTAAGTTGGCTATTCTAATTACTTTCCTTTTCAACTTTAGAAACAACTTGTCAATTTCTATAAAAAATTTTCCTGGAATTTTCAAGAAATTGCATTCAAATTGTAGATTATTTTGGGGAGAATGTATATCTTAACACTACTGAGTGTTCCAATCCATGAACACAGTATATATTTTCTTTTATTTTGGGTCTTTCTTATTTCTCTCATTAGTGTTTTGCAGCTTTTAGCATCAGTTACTGTATATGTCTTGTTAGATTTATACCTAAGTTTTTAATACTGTTTTGGTGCTATTGTAAGGCACGTTGATGTTAATTTGAATCAAAAGTAAAGAAGGAAAATATGTCAGATTAAATAAATAAAATTTCTCCGCAGTTACACAGTTGTGTTTGTGAATCGAGAAAGTTTTATTTCTTCTTCTCTGGTCTGTATGCATTTTCTTTTTATTCCTTTTCTTGTTGCACTGGACAGAACCTTTGTTATAATATTAAATATGTGTATAGAGAGCAAACATTATTTGTTATTTCTGATCTGAAGGAGAAATCATTCAGTCTTTTACTATTAAGTATAACCTGAGCTCTAGGTTTTATGTAGGTTCCTGTTATTGATTTTGGTTTGTGAGAATTCCCTTGCATTCCTAGTTTGCAGAGTTTTATTTATTTACTTATTTATTTTTCATATATGGGCATAGAATTTGTACAAATGCTTTTTCTACACATGATCATTGCTATTATTTTTCTTCCTTAGTCTATTGAATTTTTAATGTAAAAATAGCCTTAAAGTCCATGGAAAAATCTCACTTATTAACGATGTATTATCATTTTTATATATTGCTTGATTCAATTTACTAATATTTCTTCATAATTTTATATGTATTTCATTAGGGAGGGTACCTAACTATTTTGTATTAGTTTCAGGTTTTATATTGGTTACAGAATAGTGGTTAGACAATCATATTCTTTACAAAGTGTTCCCCGATATTTCTAGTACCCACCTGGCATCATACCGTCATTACAACACTATTGACTATTTTCCCTATTTAAGTGACAATGTGTTTACAGGTTTCTTCCAGTCTTTCTTTTGTGTTGTTCACCTTTCCTTTTCTTTCTCACTTCTTCCCTCATTTTCCTTATATAGTATCTCAATTGGCCATCAAAGCTCAGCAAAGGCACTGGGACACGCTTCATCCATTTTACAGACCAGGCAACTGAGGCCAATTCCAGTTGGCTGTGGAACTTGACTCAGCACACAGGAAGCCCTCAGAGCCATGCTCTTTGCGCTTCCTAAGAGGCAGCCGCCCGGCAAACAGAACAAACCTTCCAGTCAGGCTTCCGACCCTCTTTCTCAAGCACCTCTTCATTGGGGATGCTCCACATTCTTTCCGGTCCCCTGCCCCCATTCTTTACTGTCCCCCACTTCTCTGGAGCAGGTGGTAGGCTTCGCACTCACTGCACAGGCATGCTCTTCCATGGGGCAGGGTGGGCTCGGGCTTGTTTTGGGCCAAGGCTGGAGCAGGAGTCGCCTCCTCTGAAGTGCGAAGGCTGCCTGGGCGAGGCTGGTTAGCACTGGGAGCTTCTCTGAAAGACATCAGTCAGTCCAGTACCCTGCAGTGCAGCACCCCTCCACTGAGGTGGCGCCGCCCCTCAACCCCCACCTCAGGGCTGCAGGTCCTTTCCCCTCTGCCCAGGTATCCTTCCATGCCCCTTGATCCCCGGCCAGGCCCATCTGCATCTTGGGGCCACTGCAGAACCTCTCTCTCTGCAGGCCAGGCAGATTCCTGCCTGCCGGCCCCTGCCCTGGCCAGAGCCCCCTCTGGTGCACCTCGCCTCGCCAGATTTTTGCATTTGATCTGTGGCATTGGTGACAGCACACTCCTAGCAAGCCTGGTACCCAGAGGGGCACAGGGTCAGTTCTTTGCCCAGAATGTTAGAGGTTGCAGTAGCATTTGCAGATGTTGCCCAGAGCCTGCGGGTGAAGGCAGCACCTGTGTGGGGTGAACTCATAGAGGGACAGTGCAGCCACTCTGTGCCCCTTGGAAGGCCCGCCTCCTGGCTGGCCGCTTCACCAAAGCTGCTGCACTAGCCCTGGAGCCCCGCAGTCAGCCTCGCACCTCTGGTAGGTCTCCACCCTCACCTGGTTCACCTCCTTTCTTCCCCATTCGGCCTTCATCCATCCCTCTCTCCTGCAGTGCTTGAGCTCCAGGCCCAAAAGAAAAGGACCAAGGTCAAGAAGGACAAAGCCCAAAGGAAGTGAGTCTTGAACCCCCACATCTCATTCTCTGGATTTCCTCCTGCACCTCCTCTCTGTGTCACATCTTGAACAGGCACCCTGTGGCCCAGCCACATGGCCTCTAGGCGGCCTGGTAGAGTCGGTCTCCATGAAGCTGTGAATCTGTGGCCAGAGGCCTGGCCTAGCAACCCCATGCCTGCGATGTTCCCAGGGCCCCGTGGGCGTTGCTAGGCAGGCCAGCGGAACCTCCCGGAAACAGCAATGTTCCTGGGGCCCCATGGGCGTAGCTAGGCGGGCCAGCCGCCCTTCCCCAGGGTGGTGATGTTCATGGGGACCCATGAGCATAGCTAGGCGGCCCGGCTGCTCCTCCCCAGGACCGCAATGTTCACGGGGCCCTGTGGGCATGGCTTGGCAGGCCCAGCTGCCTCCCAGGCCAGCAATGTTCCTGGGGCCCCACAGGCGTGGCTAAGCAGACCTTGTGTGCCTCCCCAAGGCTGTGATGTTCCCAGGGCCCTGCAGGCATGGCTAGGCAACCCGGCTGCCTCTCCTGGGGACTGTGATGGACTCGGACCCCGCAGGCAGCGTCTGGCGCTGCTGGCCCTGCCTCCCTGGGCCCAGATGGACTGGTACCTTGCAGGTGGTGTCTGGTGCTGCCTGCCCAGCCTCCCCACACCCAATGGACCTGGACCCCCAGGGGTGGGCCATGGCGCTGCCGGCCCCACCTGCGTATGCAAATTTACCCACCATCTTTGTTGTGTTAATTTGCATATCACTCCTGATTGGCTGGTAGGTGTAGTGGAGGTACGGTCAATTAGCATATTTCTCTTTTATTAGTGTAGATACAATCTTCCTGGCAATCCCATTGTAGTGGACAATATCACTTACTGTCCTATATTTCAGGTCATAAAATAATAATTTTTATAGTGTTATTCAGGTATTTCTTGCATTGAGTAGAGTAGTTATACATTTAGGCTCCCAATTTAAACTATGTTGGCTTGAATACTTGCTCCACCTCTTCCTAGCATTCTGACTATTGGCAAACTACTTAAAACTCTCTGATTCTTCATCTGTTAAGAGGTAGTACAGACCCTACATGATTATTGTGAAGAATAAATGAATTCATTAATGAAAAACGTATGGCATAGTGTTTGGTACATAATAAGATATAATAAACATTAGGTACTTTTAATATATGAAAGACATCTGTTTAGTTTTGTTCACTGATATTAGAATTAGTGTAGGATTCTGTATACATTGCTTGTTCATTTTTAAAAATTAGCCCTAGGAAAATGACTAAAGTCTAAAAGTAAAGAAGATGTGACCTAAATAAAATATAGAAAATAGAAATCACATTAAAAAGTCTAGAGGAGAATATTTGGAAATAATAGTCCTGAAGATAGGATACCTTTTTAAGGAAAAGGTCAAAATAATGATGTATTCTTATGTACATTATCATGAAAAGATGTCCAAAGTCTTGTTAATTTGAAAAAAAATTAAAATATACATAGTTATGGAATGATCTCATTCTTTAAAATTATATGTGGAAGTATTTTTATATGTAAATATATCCAAAAAATCTGAAAGATAAGTAACCAAGATGTTAACATTTCTTATCTCTAAGTAGGTTACCATAAATTATTTTCCCCCTTTTCTTTAAATTTATACATTCATTGTTAAAAATGTAAAGCATAAAGATAAAACTCCACATTCTTCTTAATTAATAAAATTATTCATACTTTGGGGGAAAGTCAAAGACTAATTTAAAATCAGAGAAGAGAGTAAAAGTTGACTGCTTGTCAAAAGCAAACTAAAATAATCCTTTGTTAGAAATAATATGTGTTAAATTTTAGTGAAGGCATCGCATCCTCATGACATCCTTCTTTATTTAAAATGTCTTTATCAGAGATCAAATTTGTAAATAACATGGTATTGTACCCTAAGCTAACAAATAAAGGTATTCGTATTTGGATATAATAAATACTATGCAAATGGTGTAGAAAATGTCTAATGTGTATCTTGGAGTTTGGCACAGAGTTGTGGAAGTGTTGGGTTAATTTTATCTAAGTTTAGCCCAATTTACCCCAAATTGGGAATTGAAAAAGACAATATATACAATGGTGATTTGGTTATGCGATTGAAATTTTCTTTACTATTTTTGTTTACTATTCTTATTGTTTCTTAAATACAAAGGGATGAAGAATGTTTTTTACTAGAGAAGCAATGTATAAATGTAATGAAAACATCTAGCATAGAATATGTCACACAACTTATTTTCACCTATAAGCCACTCTCCTGTAACACAGTGCAATTCTATAAAATCAGATTGTCACACCTCTGAAATGTTCAAAACTAGGAGACACTTTATATTGAAGAAAGCCACTGACCTTTTGATGCTTAATGATTAACAAACCTGACAATTCTTAAGTCAGTCATACCAATAGTAGAGTGTTTAAAGTAGGGGTGAAAGGTAGATTTAATTAAGAAAGAGGAAGGAGCCCTAACCGGTTTGGCTCAGTGGATAGAGCGTCGGCCTACTGAAGGGTCCCAGGTTCGATTCCGGTCAAGGGCATGTACCTTGGTTGCGGGCATATCCCCAGTAGGGGGTGTGCAGGAGGCAGCTGATCAATGTTTCTCTCTCATCAATGTTTCTAACTCTCTATCCCTCTCCCTTCCTCTCTGTAAAAAATCAATAAAATATATAGTTAAAAAAAAATAGAAGGAGGAAGGACCAGCTAGAATGATCTGTTTTAAAGTGCTATTTCTTAAATCCAAACCTATACAACCAGCTATAGCTTTTGGAGCACATCCTAACTGCCAAGCATTGTGCTAAAAAGCTATACATATGTTTCCTGATTTAGTCCTCACAATAACTCTAGAAGTAAGAAAAATTATTACCATTAGCATATTAAAGATGAAGAAACTGAGGCACAGACATAACCAGGGTTAAAATATTATTAAGGTTTCAAAGGAAGATTGTTTGACTCTAGAGCATCATTAAATTTCACTACTAAAGAAGAACCTCTTTTTCTGGCTTACCCAACCCAAGTTTATTTCTTGCTCACATTACATTTTCAGCACATGTCAGAATAACTTAGTACCTTAAAAACAGTACATGTAGCTAAGGAGGTAGAGAAGTTCAATGACTTAAGGATGAAATATGCCTAACTGAATTGGAATATTTACACTTGGAGCTATGCAGTATTCCTTGAGGATGGCCTGTGCTTAATGTAAATATGGGAATGTTAAATAATTTCAAAGAGAAAATGCAACTTAGGAACTTATGCAAGCCAACAGCTGTGACCTCAGTCGAGCAGGCAGTGGAGTTTTCATTCAGCAAGCTGTGCCTCATGCTTTTTTGGCTAGAGCTATGTATATTTAATTAGTGTCCTCTCACCTTCACAGTGCATGTTTTTCCACTTGACAGTTTCTGGCACTGAAAGAATGTCCTTGAGAAAAAAGTCAGGCCTATTGACTACTAAGCATATTATTTGACTTGGTGTTCAACCATTCTGAAGAAAGTATTGGGAATAATTAAAGACAGTGGGGCAGAGAGCCACTTTAACTGACAGTGTCAGGTTGGTCGAAGCTATTGAACAGTTCCTATTAAATTAGCTTAGCTTCATTTCGGCTAGTTAAAGCTGGCATGCTGACAAATTAATTTCTATCTGTATAGAAAAAGAGTAAGGAAGAGCAGATTTACAATAGGAGCTTAGTGACAGTCACATCACAAGGTCAATAAGAACATGTCCATCACAGAACTGTGTTTGTCCCATGTCAATACATTGGATGACCAGCTTCAGGAGATAAGCACATTCTTTCTGATGAAAGAATGAGGGAGGGTAAGGTGAGAGGAGGTGGAAGAGGGTATAGGAGGATAAAAGAGCCCTTAGCATTCTTTTAAAGTTATTTCATTATTTCTCTGAAGGAATTTTAGCAGAGATAATATTACAGTTTTTATAGCTTGCTGGAAATCCAAATGTAAATTTTATTTAGTATTTCCACTCATAGATATGTGGGACAAGATTGTGCCTCTTCTTGGAAAAAAAAAACCACTATAAATTAAGATACCAATTTTCTTACAATTTTTAAAAATTCTACAGCTTCAAAAAACTACATATTTGTTGAAATGGTGTCAAGAATAATTTTGGATATATGATTTTAAAAAGAGGCAAAATTGACCTCATCTAATTTTTCATCTCAGAGTTCAGATTGTAAGTCCTAGAATGTTTGGGATTTCCACCAACACCAGAGAAAATAAGTAATGGAGGGAATTCTATTCACTTCTAGGAATGCTTTTGGATGTGGAACAAGCACCCTTAACTTTCTTTTTGTTAAATGTATTTTCCTTTTTATTGAACTTATTGGAGTGATACTGGTTAACAAAATTATACAGGCACAATTCCACCATATATCATCTGTACACTGTATTGTGTGTTCACTACCCTAAGTCAACTCTCCTTCCATCACCATTATGATTTCACTCATATGTGGAATCTAATGAACAAAATGAACTAACAAGCAAAGTAGAGACAAACTCATAGATAGAGAGCAGGCTGACAACTGTCGGGGAGGGGGTGGAGTGATTGAGCATAAAAGAAAAAAAAAAGAGGAAAAAAACAAACCCTCATGATCATGGACAACAGTGTAGTGATTACCAGGGGAAAGGTAAAGTGAGAGGAGGTGGAAGAGGGTATAGGGGGGATAAAAGAGCACTTAGCAATTATTTTAACTAATTTTAAAATTGTCTTTTACAAAAACCAGTGCCATGCATGGAAAAAATAGCTCTCTTCATATGTTGCTCATAATAAACGGGGAAATTATTCTGGAGAAATCAGAAAATGAGATATGTCAAAACAACTTTCTGTGGTGTGTGGGTATAGTAACAAGACAGTTTCTCCCATCACTTGGTACTATTATCTCCCTTTATTTCCCATTTACCTGCTTTCCTTTTAGTTGCCTAAAGTTTTTAATTATGGTATTCACCAAACCAAATCTTTTCCTGCTTCAAAATTCTCCCTTCCTCTCTCCATAACTATTCATTGCTTAGCTACAGAAGCTGATTTCAGTTTTTAATGTGATTGCTTTGGGCAAGAGGTTAAGTGGCTGATAGCTCTCCCAGAGGAACTTCCTATTTTAAAAGAAAGGAGGTGAATGAATTTTCAACTGTTAGAATTCAGAAACATTCACAATATAAAACATTCTTCAAGAAGAATTTTAAAGCAAAAGGCTTCCCTGGCATTTCTAAATTGCCTACAGGCCTGCATGCCTACTCCATACCATTTCTTCTCTATTTTGAACCCTCCATACAGATTGTGAAAGTTTTGGGTGGGGGCTTCATGCTGTGGACAAAAGGAGCCACGTGCTAACCTGACAAGCTCAGGGGAGGCCTACATGGCAGTCTTGCAAACTCAGACCTAAAGTAACCACAAAAGATGGTTTGAAAATTAAATATTTAACTACAAACAGGTTATAGTGGGTAGTCATGTCCTAGGCCGGTATTTTCCCTGACAAAGATCAACTTAGATCTTTCCTGAGCCCATTTGCCTTTTTGCCTCTAAGATAACATATCTGTGAGATGTCTGGTTAACTTGTAACTTCCTTTTTACCCCGGGCCCCTCAGGGCACAACAAATGGCACTGGGACATTCCCTCATTGTTATTGTTATCAAGTTAATTGTCAACTGTTAATTACATTAAAGTATCCTGTATCCATCTTTGTAAGAGAAGCACTTGTCCATCATTTCACTTTTCACCCTATCCCAGAAGTTTCCCCTGCTTTGCTTTGTCCCACCTCCCTAATCTATCACTAATGAATTTCATGTAACTCACCTATGTCCCTTTCCTTTGATTGCAATGTATAAATATAGATGTAACCCTCCATCCTCCGGAGCATTATCTCAATTCATTGAGGTTCTGCTTCCTGGCATATGTCGACAGTTTGGCTCAAATAAACTCACAAAAATTCTTTACATGTTTCAATGGTTTTTTTTCATTAACAATGCCGACTATATTAATTATGCCATTAAATAAAAAATTACCCCAAAACTTAGGCTTAAAACATCAGTAAACATTTTATTATTGTTATTGTTGTTATCATTATTTTACTAATTCTTTATTGTTGAAAGTATTATATATGTCCCCTTTTTTCCCATTGACCCCCTCCAGACCACCCCCTTCCCTCACAGCCCCATTGTCTGTGTCCATGGGCCATGCATATATGCATACAAAGTCCTTGGTTGATTACCTCCCACCCACGCACCCTTCTCTGCCTTCCCTCCCAGCATGCACTCTGTTCCATGCTTCCATGTCTCTGGATCCACTCCATTCATCAGTTTATTTTGTTACTTAGATTCCACATATGAATGAGATCATGTGATACTTGTTTTTCATTGACTGACTTATTTCACTTTGCATGATACTCTCCAGGTCCCTCCATGCTGTCTCAAAAGGTAAGAGCTTCATCTTTTTTACTACTGCATAGTATTCCATAGTATAAATGTACCACAGCTTTTTTATCCACTCATCTACTGATGGGCACCTAGGTTGTTTCCAGATCTTAGCTATTGTAAATTGTGCTGCTATGAACATAAGAGTGCATATATCCTTTCTGGTTGGTGTTACTGTTTTCTTGGGATATATTCTTAGAAGTGGGATTACTGGGTCAAGTGGAAATTCCATTCTTAATTTTTTGAGGAAACTCCATTCTGTTTTTTATAGTGGCAGCACCTGTCTACATTCTCACCAGCAGTGTTCTAGGGTCCCCTTTTCTCCACATCCTCTCCAGCACTTGTCATGTCTTGGTTTGTTGATGGTAGTCATTCTGACAGGTGTGAGGTGATACATCATTGTCGTTTTAATTTGCATCTCTCTGATGATCAGTGACTTTGAGCATTTTTTCATATGTCTCTTGGCCATCTGTATGTCTTCTTTGGAGAAGTGTCTATTTAGGTCCTTTGCCCATTTTTTAATTAGATTGTTTGTCTTCCTTTTCTTAAGTTGTATGACTTCCTTATATATTTTGGATATTAACCCTTCATCAGATATATCATTGACAAATATGTTCTCCCATATAGTGGGCTCTCTTTTTGTTTTGTTGATGGTTTCTTTTGCTGTGCAGAAGCTTTTAATTTTGATGTAGTCCCATTTGTTTATTTTCTCCTTAGTTTCCTTTGCCCTAGGATATGTATCTGTGGACGAAAGGAGCCACATGCTAACCTGACAAGCTCAGGGAAGGCCTGCGTGGCAGTCTTGCAAACTCAGAGACCTGGAATAACCACAAAGGATGGTTTGAAAATTAAATATTTAACTACAAACAGGTTATAGTGGGCAGTCATTCCTAAGCTGATACCTTCCCTGACAAAGATCAACTTAGATCTTCTTTCCTGAGCCCATTTGCCTTTTCGCCTCTAAGATAACATATCTGTGAGATGTCTGGGTAACTTGTAACTTCCTTCTTTTGCTGGAGCCCCTGGGGCACAACCAAATGTGGTAGGCGCCAGGACAGATGCCTCAAATTCCTTCATTATCCTGTTAATTGTTCCTGTACCCACCTAAGTATGTGTCCATCATTTTACTTTTTGTCCAATCCCAGGGGTTTCCCACCGTTTGACTTTATCCAATGAATTTCATGTAGCCCACCTATGTCCCTCCTTTGATGGCAATGTATAAATACAGATGTAACCCACCATTCTTCGGAGCATAATCTCAATTCGTTGAGGTTCTGCTTCCCGGCATATGTCGACAGTTTGGCTCAAATAAACTCACTAAAATTCTTTACAGGTTTCAATGGTTTTTTCGTTAACATATCCATAAACATATTGCTATAAAAAGTGTCTGAGATTTTTGCTGCCTATACTTTCTTCTAAGATGTTTGTGGTTTCTGGACTTATAATTAATTCCTTAACCCATTTGGAGTTTATTCTTATGTATGGTGTAAGTTAGTGGTCTAGTTTCATTATTTTGCATCTATCTGTCCAATTTTCCCAATTCCATTGTATGCTCTTGCCTCATTTGTGAAATATTAATTGAGTGTAATGGCTTGGGTCAATTTCTGGGGTCTCTGTTCTGTTCCACTGATCTATATGCCTGTTGTTATGCCAGTAACAGGCTGTTTTGATTACGGTGGCTTTGTAGTATAACTTGAAATCTGGTAATTGTGATTCCTCCAATTTTGTTCTTCTTTCTCAAGATTGCTGCAGCTATTTGAGGTCTTTTTTGATCCCATATAAGTTTTTGAAGTCTTTGTTCTAGATCTGTGAAATATGCTTTTGGTGTTTTAAGAAGGATTGCATTGAAACTGTAGATTGCCTTGGGTAGTGTGGACATTTTAATGACGTTGATTCTACCAATCCATGAACATGGTATGTTCTTCCACTTGTTTATATCCTCATCTATCTCATTTTTCAATGTCCTGTAGTTTTGCCTCCTTGGTTAAGTTTATTCCTATGTATTTTAATTTTTTAGTTGCAATGGTAAATGTGATTGTTTTAGTTTCTATTTCTGAGAATTCCTTATTGGTGTATAAAAAAAGCCATCAAATTTTGGGTGTTGATTTTGTATCTTGCTATAATGCCAAATTCATTTATTAAATCTAGTAGATTTTTTGTGAAGTCTTTAGGGTTTTCTATGTACAATATCATGTCATCTGTGAATAATGAGAGTTTTACTTCTTCCTTTCCAAGTTGTATGCCTTTTATTTCTTCTTGTCCGATCGCTATGGCTATGGCTCAGTACTATGTTGGATAAGAGTGGTGAAACCAGACATGGCTGGCTTGTTACTGTTCTTAGGGGAAATGGTTTTAGTTTTTCCCCATTGAGTATGATGTTCACTGTAGGTTTGTCATACATGGCCCTTATCATATTGAGATATGCTCCTTCTATTCCCACTTTGCTGAGAGTTTTTTTTATCAAAACTGGGTGTTGGATATTGTCCAAAGCTTTTTCTGTATCTATTTATATGATTATGTGATTTTTGTCTTTCAATTTGTTTATGTGATGTTATCACATTTATTAATTTGTGAATACTGTACCAGCCTTGTATCCCTGGAAGAAATCCCACTTGGTCATGGTGCATGATTTTTTAATATATCACTGGATCTAATTTGTTAATATTTTGTTGAGGATTTTAGCATCTATGTTCATCAGAGATATTGGCCTCTAATTATCTTTCTTTGTAGTGTCTTTATCTGGTTTTGGAATTAGGCTAATGCTGGCCTCATAAAAAGGCTTGGAAGTGTTCATTCCTCTTGGATTTTTTGGAATAGTTTGAGGAATATAGCTGTTAGATCTTCTTTGAATATTTGGTAAAACTCCCCTGTAAAACCATCTGGACCCGGGCTTTTGTTTGCTGGGAATTTTTTTATTGCTGCTTCTATTTCATCAGTTGTTATTGGCATATTCAGGTTTTTTATTCTTCCTGATTCAGTTTTGGGAGATTGTATTTTTCTAGGAATTTGTCTATTTCATCCACATTGTCCAGCATGTTAGCATATAGTTGTTCATAGTATTTTCTTACAATCTTTGGTATTTCTGTGGTATCCGTGGTTATTACTCCATTTTTGTTTATGATTTTATTTATGTGGGTCCTCTCTCTTTATTTCTTGATGAGTCTGGCTAATGGTTTATCAATTTTGTTTATCCTTTCAAAGAACCAGCTCTTGGTTTCATTGATTTTTTTTGTATTGTTTTTTTAGTCTCTATGTTATTTATTTCTGCTCTCATCTTTATTATTTCCTTCCTTCTACTTATTCTGGGCTTTTCTTCTTGTTCTCTTTCTAGTTCTTTTACTTGTAGGGTTAAATCATTTATTTCTGATTTTTTTTTTTTTTGAGGTATGCCTGTAGTGCTATGAACTTCCCTCTCAGGAATGCTTTTTGCTGTGTCCCAGAGATTTTGGGTTGTTTTGTGTTCAATTTAATTTGTTTCCAGAAACTTTTTGATTTATCTCTTGATCTCATTGGTAACTCATTCATTGTTTAATAACATGCTAATTGGCCTCCATGTGTTTGAATGTTTTTGGGTGTTTTTACTGTAGTTGATTTCTAATTTCATTCCACTGTGATCTGAGAAGATGCTTGATATGATTTCAATGTTTGTGAACTTGTAGAGACTTGTTTTGTGTCATAACATGTGGTCTATCTTTGTGAATTATCCATGTGCACTTGAGAAGAATGTATATGCTGCAGCTTTGGGGTGAAATGTTCTATAAATGTAAATTAAATCCATCTGATCCAGTGTGTCCTTTAGAGTTCCTGTTTCCTTGTTAAGTTTTTGTCTGGAAGATATATCCAGTGAAGTCAGCGGAGTGTTAAAGTCCCCTACTATGACTGTATTTTTGTTGATCTCTCCCTTACATTTTTCCAAAAGTTTATATATATATATTTAGGTGCTCCTACATTTGGGTGCATATATGTTTACCAGGGTTATATTCTCTTGTTGGATCAATCCTTTTATTATTATGTAGTGACTTTTGTTGTCTCTTGTGATGGCCTTCATTTTGAAGTCTATTTTGTTGGATATGAGTATTAGTATTGCTACTCCAGCTTTTACTTCTTTTCCATTTGCATGGAAAAAAAAAAATTTATCCCTTCATTCTCATCCTGAGTGTGTCCTTTGTTCTGAGGTGGGTCTTGTGTAGACAGCATATAGTTGAGCTATGTTTTTGTATCCATTCAGCTACCCTATGCCTTTTGATGGGAACATTAAATCCATTTACATTTTGAGGTATCATTGATGGGTACTTATTTGTTGCTATTTTAATTCTATATGGCTAGGTTTTTCTCTCTATTTCCTCTTCTCATTACAACAGTCCCTTTAGCATTTCTTATAGTGCTGGCTTGGTGGTGATGTACTCCTTTACCTTTTTTTTCCCCATGGGAAGCTCTTTATTTGACTGTCTACTTTGAATGATAGCCTTGCTGGATATAATAATTTTGGTCTGAGATCTTTGCTTTCCATTACCTTGAGTACTTCATGCCATTCCGTTCTGGGCTCTAGAGTTTCTTATGAGAAATCAGGTGTCATTCTAATGGGAACTCCTTTGTGGGTAACAGTTTGCTTTTCTCTTGCTGCCTTTAAGATACGCTCTTTAATTTTTGGCATTTAATTATGATGTATCTGTGTGTTGGCCTGATTGGGTTATTCTTGCTTGGGGTTCTCTGTGCCTCCTGGACTTTTTCTTTTACCAGGTTAGGAAACTTTTATGCCATTATTTCTTCAACCATGCCCTCTACCTTTTTCTCCCTTTCTGCCTCTTCTGGCACACCTACTATTCGAATATTGTTACATTTCACATTGTATCATAGCTCCCTTAAATTGTCCTCCTGTTTTTTTTTAAAATTTCTTTATTGATTAAGGTATCACATATTTGTCCTCATGCCCCCATTCCCATCCCACACCTCTCCCCACACATGCCCCCACCCCCCTGTTGTCCCCAACCGCTGGTTAGGTGCATATACTTGCACACAAGTCCATTGGTTGATCTCTCCCCTTTACCCTTCCCCTCCCCTACCCTCCCTCTGAGGCCGGACAGTCTGATCTGTGCCTTCTTGTTTCTGGGTCTGTTCTTGTTCATCAGTCTATGTTGTTCATTATTTCCACTAGATGAGTGAGATCATGTGCTATTAGAAATACACTTATAAGAACCAAAAATGAGACAAGCAATAATGGTTATGGTGACAGGAAATGAATCAGTCTGTAGTGAGTTTCTTTCTGGGCCAACAGTTCTTTTGAGACCCAATTACAATGTCCAACAGTTCTTTATGTGTACATGTCAGCACTGACATTACAGTTCTGGATGGTGGAGAAATGGTGGTAATGCAGGTCCGACTCTCTCTGGTTTGGTCCTGGGCAACCTGCAGTGATGCACAGCTGCTAACTGCTAGTATGGGAAGACCAAGTCAGCGTCTTCCATTTCTGGACTGCTTCTCTTCTGTCTTCATGGCTGGAGTAGTCCTGTCGATTCCTCTCTGTTGCTGGAATCCACATGGTCTCGGAGTTATTTTCTGAAAATATACAAACATATTCTCGACCAAAAGTTAATAAAGGAATCTTTTCTATAAATTTGACTTGGGATCCTATTTCATTTTTTGCCCAAATGATTTTCCTCTGGCTTGTTTTGACACCTTGTGTGTTTTTCATGGGTGTCTTGCTTTTAGCCTTACAATTAATTTTCTAAAGTATTAATTTTCTAGATGTAATTTATTTACAGGTTATTTTTCCTTACATGATATTCCTCTACTATCTCTTCCTTTTTTGATTTAAATGTTAGGAAGCTTTTGAAAATTTTATAATGTACTCTTGATGGCTTTTACATTTTAATTTTTTGCTCTATAGTGTTACTGTTTTAGGTTCATTACATGGTGTACAATTTTATCATGAGATGAAGTACCAAAAAAAATTTTAGTAAACACTTTAGGAACACCTTTTTGTCCAGTACAATTAATTTTTCTAGAATATTCACTTGTTTCAACTAGCCAATTTAAATTTGCCTGAAAACTTGACTACTATTTTACTGTCAAATTTGTTACTCTAACAACAATCTTATTTTACCCTGTAAATATTAGTGGGAGGGATTATTTGCCTTCTTGAGTAGGTCCTGAGCATTCCTGGTGGTAGGTTGGATTTAGATATCGTAAACCCACTTCCCCACACCATGGGTATAAGACAACTCAAACAATTCTTGTTGGAGTAAGAGGGCAGCTGTTGTCGGCCAAGTCTCTGTCGGTCACCTGAGTCCTGATCTGAGCTGGGCATGGGAAGCACGAAGCAGCCATGGGGGCAGGAGACATCCCTCAGAAGGGGATAGGGTTCAGGCCCCTGCAATGTTGGGGGGGGTGAGGGTCTGTGCCCCACCTCTGTTGATCCGCAAATTCTTTCCTGATGGCCCCTCTGCGACTGTGCCTGTCTTAGGTTGTTCCTTCCTTGAGGAATCTTACCCGTCTCTGGCTAACCAGCCATCCTCCGGGGCCAAGCAGGGTGACGTAAGGTTCAGTTTTGTCTCCTTGGTAGCCTATGCCCCCATGGCCTCCATGCCCAGCACTTGCCTTGGGATCGCTCGCCTGCTGGCGGGGCCCCAGCACTGATCACCTATATTGTGGAACGCGGGTTTCTTCTCCAGGGAGGGCTCAGTTTGCCCCACTGGGTGAGAGAAAGATCCATGGCACCAGTCATCACGAGTCTTCAACCTCGACATGAACAGAGAGCTCATGCAACAGGTGTGAGCAATTGAATTGTGATAAGAGGGTCTCTCTTGGCCTAAAGGGTAAGAGGGACCAATATAGAATGCTCAGGTGCCTTCCCAGGAGGCCCTCTACACAATGAAAAGGATTAAATCCTTACATGTCCTTTTTAACTTGCTGCCAGACATTCAAAGAATTAGTAAGTTTGCTTGGGATAATTGTATATTATGCTGTTGTAATTCTAAAGTATCAAGAGATGTGTTAAGTTTGTCTCCAAGCACCAAACAGATGTTTTGTTTTTTTTTTTTAACCCCAAGGGTGCGAGTAACTATTATAAGTACTGAGGGTGATCCAAATCTGGGAAAAATTTTAATGACAGTGTAGAATAATATCATGTAAGGATATTCTTTGTTCTAGTCCATGGCAATTCCCTTTCAAACTGGCTGTTCATTTCTTTTTATATAGACAAGGTCTTAGTTACATTTTCTGCACCTCTACTGGGGGCAAGTAGTGATAGTAGTGACACCCTTTCTTTGGTGTCCACACAAGCCAGAAACCTCTCTTTAATTGTACACACAAAGGGGCATTATTTTGATTTTGTGTCATACAAAAGGGAAGCTAGGTGGAGACCCCTGTGTATTTATACTTTCTTGCCCCACCCATGGGCCTCCTGGATGACCAAGGTGTTTGGTATTATTGGTAACTACATTAGTCAGGGGATCAGCCCCCGTAAGGGGTCTTACCCATGAAGGGTCAGGAGCATAAGACCAAAATACTTACCATCTTGTCCCAGGTAAAATTACCGTACATCTGATGATTGCCAGCGTGGCTAGAAAGGCGTTCTCAGGCATTCTTGGGTTTCTGGTTACCTCACAATTTCTTCCCTGAGGTTTGACGTTCTGATTGATGTTTCTCTGTTTCTGGATCTATTTTTTCCCCATAAGTTTATGTTGTTCATTATAGTCCACAAATGAGTGAGATCATGTGATATTTATCTTTCTCTGCCTGGCATATTTCACTAAGCATAATGTTCTCCATCTCCATCCATATTGTTGCAAATGGTAAGAGCTCCTTCTTTTTTTACCGCAGCGTAGTATTCCATTGTGTAGATGTACCACAGTTTTTTAATCCACTCATCTGCTGATGGGCACTTAGGCTGTTTCCAAATCTTAGCTATGGTAAATTGTGCTGCTATGAACATACGGGTGCATATATCCTTTCTGATTGATGTTTCCAGTTTCTTGGGATATATTCCTAGAAGTAGGATCACTGGGTCAAATGGAAGTTCTATTTTTAGTTTTTTAAGGAAACTCCATACTGTTCTCCACAGTGGCTGCACCAGTCTGCATTCCCACCAGTAGTGCACGAGGTTTCTTTTTCTCCACATCCTCGCCAGCACTTGTCATTTGTTGACTTGTTGATAATGGCCATTCTGACAGGTGTGAGATGGTAACGCATTGTTGTTTTGATTTGCATCTCTCTAATGATTAGTGATTTAGAGCAGGTTTTCATATGTTTCTTCGCCTGCCTTCTGTCTTCTTTCGAAAAGTGTCTATTTAGATCAGTTGCCCATTTTTTGATTGGGTTGTTTATCTTCTTTTTGTTAAGCTGCATAAGTTCCCTGTAAATGTTGAAGATTAAACCCTTATTGTTGACATCATTGGCAAATATGTTCTCCCATGAACTGGGCTTTCTTATTGTTTTATTGATGGTTTCCGTTGCTGTGCAAAAGCTTTTTATTTTGATGTAGTCCCACTTGTTTATTTTCTCTTTAGCTTCCATTGCCCTAGGAGCAGTATCAGCGAAGAAGTTCTTTTGGCATATGTCAGAGATTTTTCTGCCTGTAGATTCTTCTAGTATTTTTATGCTTTCCTGTCTTATGTTTAAGTCCTTGATCCATTTTGAGTTTATTTTTGTGTATGGTGTAAGTTGGTGGTCTAGTTTCATTTTTTTGCATGTATCTGTCCAATTTTCCCAACACCATTTATTGAAGAGACTGTCTTGACTCCATTGTATGTTCATGCCTCCTTTGTCAAATCTTAATTGAGCATAGTGATTTAGATCAATTTCTGGGTTTTCTATTCTATTCCATTGATCTATATGTCTGTTTTTGTGCCAATACCAGGCAGTTTTGAGCACAGTGGCTTTGTAATACAGCTTGAAATCTGGTATGGAGATCCCTCCTACTTTGTTTTTCTTTCTCAGGATTGCTGTAGCTATTCGGGGTCTTTTTTTATTCAAGATGAATTTTTGGAAAGTCCGTTCTAGGTCTGTGAAGTATGCCATTGGTATTTTAATGGGAAGTGCATTGAAATTATAGATTGCTTTGGGTAGTATGGACATTTTGATGATGTTGATTCTACCAATCCATGAACATGGTATGTTCTTCCATCTGTTTATGTCTTCCTCTATCTCTTTTTTCAGTGTTGTATAGTTTTCCGCATATAGGTCTTTTACCTCCTTAGTTAAGTTTATTCCTAGGTATCTTAAATTTTTTGGTGTGATGGTAAATGGGATTGCCTTTTTGGTCTCTCTTTCTGTAAGTTCATTATTGGTGTATAAAAATGCCATAGATTTCTTAGCATTTATTTTGTATCCTGCTACTCTGCCGAATTCATTTATTAAGTCTAATAATTTTTTGATGGAGTCTTTAGGGTTTAATATGTACAGTATCATGTCATGTGCAAATAAGGACAGTTTTACTTCTTCTTTTCCAATTTGGATGCCTTTCATTTCTTCTTCTTGTCTGATTGCAATGGCTAGTGTTTCCAACACTATGTTGAACAGGAGTGGTGAGAGTGGGCATCCCTGTCTGGTTCCTGTTCTTAGGGGAAATGGTTTTAGTTTTTGCCCATTGAGTATGATGTTGGCTGTGGGTTTGTCATATATGGCTTTTATTATGTTGAGGTATGATCCTTCTATTCCCAGCTTGCTGAGAGTTTTTATCAAGAAAGGGTGTTGGATTTTGTCAAATGCTTTTTCTGCATCAATTGATATGACTATATGGTTTTTATCTTTTAATTTGTTTATGTGATGTATCACGTTTATTGATTTGCGAATATTGTACCATCCTTGCATTCCAGGGATAAATCCTACTTGGTCGTGGTGTATGATCTTTCTGATGTACTGCTGGATTCGATTTGCTAGAATTTTGTTGAGGATTTTGGCATCTATGTTCATGAGGGATATTGGCCTGTAATTCTCTTTCATTGTGTTCTGTTTATCTGGTTTTGGTATTAGGGTGATGCTGACTTCATAAAAGGAGCTTGGAAGTCTTCCTTCTTCTTGAATTTTCTGGAATAGTCTGGGAGGATAGCTTTTAGCTCTTCCTTGAATGTTTTGTAAAACTCCCCTGTGAAGCCATTTGGCCCCGGGCTTTTGTTTGCTGGAAGCTTTTTTGATAACTGCTTCAATTTCTTCCATAGTTACCAGCCTATTGAGATTTTTAGTCTCTTCCTGGCTAAGTTTTGGAAGATTGTGTTTTTCTAGGAATGTGTCCATTTCCTCCAGGTTGTCTAGTTTGTTGGAATAGAATTGTTCATAGTATTTTTTGACAATCCTTTGTATTTCTGTGGGGTCTGTTGTTATTTCACCTCTTTCATTTCTGATTTTGTTTATTTGGGTCCTCTCTCTTTGCCTCTTGGTGAGCCTGGCTAGACATTCATCAATCTTGTTTATCCTCTCTAAGAACCAAATCTTGGTTTTGTTGATCTTGTGTATTGTTTTTTTGGTCTCTATGTCATTCATTTCTGCTCTGATATTTATTATTTCCTTTCTTCTGCTCATTGTGGGTTTTTCTTGTTCCTCCCTTTCTAATTCTTTGAGTTGTTGAGTTAGATCATCTATTACCTTTTTTTTCTTGTTTTTTGAGGTATGCCTGTAGAGCTATACACTTCCCTCTCAGGAGTGCTTTCATTGTGTCCCATAGGATTTGCATTGTTGTGTTTTTATTGTCATTAGTCTCCAGGATGTTATTAATGTATTTTTTTATCTCATTGATAACCCAATCATTGTTTAATAGCATGCTATTCAGTTTCCAAGTGTTTGAATTTTTTGGAGTGTTTTTATTGTAGTTTATTTCTAATATTATGCCATTGTGGTCTGAGAAAACGCTTGATATGATTTCAATCTTTTTGAATTTAGGGAGATTTTGCTTGTTATCCAATATGTGGTCTATTTTTGAGAATGCCCCATGTGCACTTGAGAAGAACGCATATTCCATGGCTTTGGGGTGAAATACTCTGAAGATGTCAATTAGGTCCATCTGATCTAGTGTGTCATTTAGAATTGCTGTTTCTTTGCTGATTTTTTGTCCAGAGGATTTAACCATTGATGTCAGTGGTGTATTAAAATCCCCTACTATGATTGTATTGATGTTGATCTCTCCCTTGATATCTTCCAGGAGATTTTTTATGTATTTGGGCGCTCCTACATTGGGTGCATAAACGTTTACCAGAGTTATCTCTTCTTGTTGAATTTCTCCCTTTAGTATTATGTAGTGGCCTTCCTTATCTCTTATTATGGCCTTTACTTTGAGGTCTATTTTATCTGATATAAGTATCGCAACCCCAGCTTTTTTCTCATTTCCATTTGCCTGAAAAATGTTTTTCCATTCCTTCACTCTCAGTCTGTGTGAATCCTTTGCTCTAAGGTGGGTCTCTTGTAGACAGCAAATATATGGGTCATGTTTTCTTATCCATTCAGCTACCCTATGTCTTTTGATTGGTGCATTTAATCCATTTACGTTTAATGTTATTATTGATAAGTACCTGTTTGTTGTCATATTTTTTCTTAGTGTTTGTGTTTCTTCTTGCCTTTCTCTTTCTTCATTTTACAGCAGTCCCTTTAGCATTTCTTGCATTGCTGGGTTGGTAGTGATAAACTCTCTTATCCCTTTTTTATCTCTGAAGCTTCTGATTCCACCTTCAATTTTGAATGATAGCCTTGCTCGGTATAGTATTCTTGAATTCAGTCCCTTGTTTTGCATCACTTTGTATATTTCATTCCATTCCCTTCTGGCCTGGTGTGTTTCTGTTGAGAAATCTGTTGATATTCTAATAGGAGATCCCTTATATGTTACTTTCTTTCTCTCTCTTGCAGCCTTTAAGATTCTTGCTTTGTCATTGGTGTTCGTCAATTTAATTATGATGTGTCTTGGTGTCGGTCTTTTGGGGTTAAATTTGTTTGGGACTCTGTGTACTTCTTGAACTTGGATAGTGTTTTTCTTGCCAATATCAAGAAATTTTTCTGTCATTATTTCTTCAAACAGGTTTTCTATTCCTTGTTTCTCTTCCTCTCCTTCCTTTATCCCTATTATTTGAATATTGTTTCGTTTTGTGTAGTCTTGACATTTTCATTCAGCTCCTTATAGTTCTCATTGAGTTGTGTGTATTTGTCAGCCATCCGCTTAAACATCCTTATAACGAATACTCTGAATTCTTTCTCTGTTAGGCTGCTAGCCTCAAGTTCATTTAACTCCCTTTCTGGTTATTCTTCTTTTTCTTTCCTTTGGGGATTTCCTTTTTGTCTCCCCATGTTTTCCTGTAATGTTTTAATTGTAGATCCAGTGGCTTTGCTGCCCAGGTTCTTTTGGGGATGGTGCTATTGGATTAATGTCAGTTTTCCTGGTTTTGTTAATCTAGTGTAGCTCCTACTAGAGCTATTTGGGTTCTCTTGATGTAGGCCTGTGAGCTTGAGAGGCACAACTGCGGTGTCTAGATGTCAACAGCTGTGGGTGGGAGTGTCTCAATTTTTGCTGTCTTGCACCCTTAATTGTAATCACACATGCCTAGCAGGGACTCACAGTGGCCCTCAGGTACCTTTTGTTGGGGTGTTGGGGCTCAGGGGATCTGGTCTTTGAAAGGCGTTGCTGTGGTGCCCTGAGATCTGCAGTCGTGGGGTGAGCAGACCCAGCTTTTTCTGTTGCACCTGTGGTGGATAGGTTCTTACTCCCAGCGTTGTTTTACAGGAGCACCCTCGGTACTTTTGCCAGTGAGGCACACTGAAGGGCTCTGAAGGGCCCTGGCAGAGTAGCCAGGTAATTGGGGTGCCTATGGGCCGGTATCCATGGTAAGTGATTTCAAAGCTTCTACTGCTGGAGTGGCGTGCACCCCCTGCTTGTTCAAGATCACATCCAAGGAGAGCTCACAGTGGCTCCCACTAGCACCCTGTGGTTGGTTGGGCTCAGTGTGTTAGTATCTGTGGAGGCGTGCTCTCTGGTCGCAGAGCTCTGATGCACTCCGAGGGGTCCTGACACTACGGTTGAGTAGTTGGGGTTAATGTGGGCAACCCTCCAGGAAGAGGGAATTCAGAATTTCCACTGCGGGGCCGCGCGCCTCCATCTGCGCAGAATCACACCCTTGGGTGCAAACCCTCAGCAAAGTGACCTGGGGCTGAGAACACACAAGTGCGTGCGCAGCTGGGGTTAATGTCGGCAACCCTCCAGGAAGAAGGAAGAAGGAATTTCCACTGCGGGGTCGCGGGCCCCTTCTGCACAGAATCTCACCCTCGGGTGCAAACCCGGAGTAAAGTGTCTTGGGGATGAGATCACACCAGTGCGTGTTCGTGCACGTGTGCGGGCGGGAACCAGGGGTTCTGCTGTTGGGGATGGGGAGTTGCACTTACAGCTGTGGAAAGCTGTGTCTTTGGAGGTGGAGGTCCCAGGTTCCGCGAGTCTGCAGCTGGGGTAGCAGGATATTGGTTGGAGTGGGTGCTGGGTCGCGGGGCAGTTCCAAGGCCTGTCTTGTTGGTGGTGTTGATGAGTTTCTACCTAAGGCCGTTCTCTGCTCAAGATGGCGTGGGCTCCCTCTGTGCTAGGGTCCCGCCGTCCTGGGAGTGCCCGCAGCGGTGGTAGTCTCTCTTTGTCAAGGAGAGGCTTTCTGCCAGCCCCTGCTGCTCCTGCGAGATTTAACTTTCCCTCACTCACTCTCACACACCCCACGCACAACCACACACTCTCCTTTTATACCCTCACTCAATCACTTCCTGTCTCTCCACTCCGTCCTGCCAGCCGCCATCTCTCTTCTCCCCTACTCTGTCCTCCTGTTTTTAATTTTTTTTTTCTTTTTGGTTCTCTGATTGAGTGATTTTTTTCAACCCTCTATTCTAATTACGAATCCAATCCTCAGCTTCCCCTAATCTGCTGTGCATTTCTTTCAATGTGTTTTTTATTTGTGCTATGTCATTTATTTCTGTTTTCATAGTTACTATATCTTGAACATCTTCACCATTATTTACCATTATTATTCTGAACTCTGTATCAAATAAATTTCTTATCTCTGCTTCATTTATCTCTTCTTCTGGAGAATTCGCTTGTTCTTTCATTGGGGTTTATTTCTTTGTTTCCTCATTTTGGCTGCCTTTTTTGGTTTGTGACTATGTATTAGATAGATCTGCTATGACAAAGATGATTACTTAGGGCCAGAATACCAGGAGGTGGCTTCATCATATCAGATCTTACCACATTTCTGACTAATCTTAGGCAAAGATTCAAAGCCTCCAGAGACCACCTCTGTTTATGGACTGATAGGATTTTGTCTTGAATTGCCCTCAAGCAATTGTCCACTGGTGTGTCAATTGTTTTTTCAACATGGTGGGGCAATTGTTTCTGCCTGGAGGATAACTGTTAGTCTTATAATGGGCCTGTGGTACTCTGCAGCATGGGGCAAGGTGTTTTCCAATAGGGTGGATCAACTGTCTTCCCCCTAAGGCAAGGTCAGGTGCAGAGCAAATGTCTGTGTGAGAAAGATGACTTCCACAGCTTGAGGAAATGACTGAACCCAGGGAATCAGGATGTCTGCCTTCTGAGCTCTATCACAGAGCTCAGATCCTGGCTTCTGCTCACACAGCTCCTGTCCACTCTGCTCTCCCTCTGGCGGAGCAAAATGTGATGGGTGGCTCTACAGGAAATTTTATATATTGGCCCTTTAAGAGGGTACTTGCATGTCCTGCTGTCTCTCACTGGCAGAAAACAATGCTGTTGATTTTCACAGCCAGATGTTATATGGGTACCATTCTATTTTCTGGTGATCTCTGCTGGGGGGCTCAGCTTGGCGATTAGACTCCATAGTTCCTAGTGGCATCCCCCCACAGCTGAGATATCTCTCTGGAACTTCAGATGCTGTCTGTGGTAGCTCAGCCAGCCCTTTCGTGCCTCCACCCCTCCTACCAGTCTCTATGCAGTCTCCACTTTCAGTCCTTGGTTACCAGGGTTCTCTCCAGTAAGTCTTCTGTTGATTATTCAGGATGTTTTTCTGTATTTTAGTTGTAATTCCAGTTTGGTCCTAGGAGCATATCCATGCAGCATCCACTTACTCCACCCCCATTTTTAATCTCCATCAGTAAACATTTTATTTAACAGCTTTTGTAAATTAGGAGTGTGGGTGTGGATTAGCTGAGTGGTTCTGGCAGAGTTTCTCATATGGCTGCAATCAAGGTGTCAGTTGAGGCTGCAATAAACTCAGGGCTTCACTGGAAGATGATCTATTTCCAGACTCACTCATGTATGTGGCTATTGGCATGCTTCAGGACCTGACTGGCTGCTGATTAGATATATCAGTTCAATGAGACTGCTCACAGCATGGCTACTTAATTCTCATTCATTCTCTCTCTCTCTCTCTCTCTCTCTCTCTCTCTCTCTCTCTCTCTTTCGGGCTTTCTCTTTGTCTTGTGCATGTCAGAAGTGATCGATGTCACTTCTGACATGCACAAGACAAAGAGAAACAAGTCACTAGGTCTAGTCTAGATCACACTCAAGAAGAAGATGATTACTTAGGGCCAGAATACCAGGAGGTGGCTTCATCATAGAAGATCTTACCACATTTACACAGGGATAGGAAGGGTGGCAATACTTTGTTAGAAAGTTTGTTATGTATAAATTTGTATAGATTTTAAACTTTGCTATAGCAATAGATGTCCATGTGACCTATATTAGTTACTCTTAGTATGCTTTTTGAGATCACCTGCTTTTATGAAGTAATAACACCAGTGGCTATTTTTTTATTTTTTTAAATATATTTTATTGATTTTTTTACAGAAAGGAAGGGAGAGGGATAGAGAGTTAGAAACAACGATGAGAGAGAAACATCAATCAGCTGCCTCCTGCACACTCCCTACTGGCGATGTGCCCACAACCAAGGTACATACTCTTGACTGGAATCGAACCTGGGACCCTTCAAACTGCCTGCTGATGATCTATCCACTGAGCCAAACCAGTTAGGGCACCAGTGCCTATTTTAAGGAGTTGTTAGGATTGGACTATATTCAAGAATGAGAGAAGGGAAATAGAAGTAATTAAGTATGCCTGCACACACAAAAAAATAATTTTAAATTAAACATTCATGTTTAAGCTTCTGCTATATGTCAGACATCATACAATGTACTACTGCATATACAAATGTGAATAGAACAATCTCTTCCCAGTAGGTATCCTAATATGGTGGAGGTCACTAACAATTAAACAAAACTGAGTGCAATAAAGCATGTGCAAAAATACGGGATTGACTAAAATACTATGGATAATGAAATGTATACCTTTGTCTGGATAACCAGGAAGCCAATTAAATCTTGACCTGAGTCTTCAAGTGTTTCAGGTTGGCAGAGTAAGGGAGTAAGTTACCACCAACAGTTAGATTAACATAAGTATAGGTGTGGGTCAAGAAGACATGGACACATTCAAGGAGCTCAAGGTATTCAACAAGAAGAGCCCTGAGTGTGTGAGATGAGGAAAGACATTTCAGGAGGCTTCAAATGCAGGCCTTGCATGCCATGTAAGGATTTTGGATTTTATCCTGAGGTTAATGTTGTGCTACTGGAAGGATTTAAGCAAAGGCCAGATCTGTTGTTTAAAAATATCAATTTAACTTCAATGTGAATTTCAGAGTGGGGGTAGGGGAGGAAGTGAGGGGAAATAGTGTTGTACCAGAGGGTTTAAGATCATGTGCTTTGGCCTTAGACAAATTCTGCTTTACCATTTATATGGAGAAAATAACTAAATCTTGTTTAAATCTTCTGTTTCTCATTATTCAAATAGAAATTACTACAGCACTGACCTCACAGGGTTGTGATTGAAGTTATAGGAAGTGATAGATGCAAAGTGCTTAGTACAGTTCCTGGCACATAGTAATTGCCTATAAATGATAGCTCTTACTATTCATCTTGTTTCAGAAATTTAAAAAAAGACCAATAAGGAAGCTTTTTTCAGTAATTCTGGTGAGAGAAGACAGTGACCTGTATTATGGTGATGGTATTGTTGTGGGACATAAGTGGATGCATTAAAGAGACATCTAGGAGATAAAATCAATAAGTCTTAGTAACCAATTGGAGTTATTCCACTAGGCACCATTTCTAAGTAACTGTTAAGGGTCATTTAATACTGCAGCTTTTATTTGAGTGGACAATGGAACTGGTTATGTGCTGCACTATATGAGATAAATATAGACCCCTAGTTACTTGATGTGAATATAAAAACTGCACTTAAATCCTGCTGTGTGAATCAGCGTTAGCATGAACTGTTTCTTTCTTTTTCTCTTTAAATTTGAAATTCCAGGAAAGGAAAATCACTTTATCAGTTAAACTTTTTTATATTCCACATGTAAATGAGATCATCAATATTTTTCTTGTGTGTCTGGCTCATTTCACTTAGAATAATATCCTCTAGGTCCATATTGTTGCAAATGACAAGATTTCCTCTTTTTTAAAAGGCTGAATGATATTCCACTGTGTGTGTGTGTGTGTGTGTGTGTGTGTGTGTGTGTGTGTGTGAGATTTTCTTTATTCATTCATCCATGGAGTCTTTGTTATTGTAAGTAATGCTGCAATGAGCATGGAAATACACCTATTTTTGAGTTATTGATTTAATTTCCTTTGGATATAGTCCCAGAAATGGGATTGCTGAATCATAAGGTAGTTCTGTTTTGTTGATTAGTTTGAAAATGGTGATTATTTCATGATGTAAATGTATATCAAATTATCAAATCATACACCTTAAATACAATTCTTAATCATTCAATATACCTCAATTTAAAAATTTACCCTTATAACCCTACTCAGCAGAGGAAAAAATTAATGTATATTAAAGGAATCTACATTATAAAAGGCCAGGGGCCGTCACGAACTAAAAGACCAGAGGGACGACCAGTGACCAGGAAGTGCATGGAGCACCTCTCGGTCCCTCCCCTGTGGCCCACAGGCTCCTATCACAGCAAGGCTGGTAACTGGTGGGCAGGGGTGGGCAGGGTGAAGCAGGTGGGGCTGAGTGCCACCATCTTTGAGGGTGGGCCAGTCAATTAGCATATTCCCTCCTTATTGGCTGTGGGTGCCACCATCTTTGTGATGGTGTGAGGGTTAATTAGCATATTCCCTCTTTATTAGATAGGATAGCAACCATGCTGTTCATTAGATCTCCAGAACTCCTTTACCCTACATAACTGAAATTTTATACCATTTAGTCAACATCTCCCAATTTTTTAATTCTCCAGCCCTTGGCAACAACCGTTATATACTCTTACTCTGCTTTTCTTAGTTCAACTTCTTTAGATTTTACATATAAGTGAGATCATGCAGTATTTGACTTTCTGTGTCTGACTTATTTCACCTAGCATAATATCTTCAAGGTTCATCCATGTTGTTGAAAATGTCAGGATTTCCTTCATTTTAAGGTTGAATAATATTCATGTATGTGTGTGTGTGTAGCACATTTTCTGTATTCATTTGTATATTGACAGGTAGATTGCTTTAATAGCTTGGCTATAATGAATAATGCTGCAATGTGTATCTCAAAATAGATACAAAAATAAACTCAAAATGGATCAAAGACTTAAATGTAAGACTTGTATGCATAAAACTACAAGGTTAAAACACAGGTGAAAAGATTCTTGACATTGGTCTGGCAGTGATTTTGGGAGGGGGTGGTGAAACAAAAAGCACAGGCAACAAAAGAAGAAGTGGGCTTTAATCACATTAAAAATCTTCACAATAAAAGAACCTATAAACAGAATGAAAAAGCAGCCAACATAATGGGAGAGAATATTTGCAAATCAAATATCTGCTAAGGGCTTAATATCCAAAATATGTGAGGAACTCAAATAACTCAGTAGCAAAAAATGAATTTAAAAAACCACCAAAACAACAACAAAAACCCCACTAATAACCTGAATAAAAAATAGTCAAAAGGCCTGAAGAGATATTTTTCCAAAGAATACATACACATGGCCAATAGGTACATGAAAATTCAGTGCTCAACATCTTTAATCATCTGGGAAATGGAAATCAAAATCACAGATAGTACCTCACACTTGTTAGAATGGCTGTTCTCAAAAACTCAAAAGATAACAAGAGTTGGTGAGGATGTATAGAAAAGGGAACCCTACACTGTTGATGGGAATGCAAATTGGTATATCCATTATAAAAAATAGTATGGCCGTTCCTCAAAAAATTAAAAATATGATACAGCTGATGATACAACAGACCTGGCAAGTGTGGATCAGTTGGTGGGAGCATTGTGTGGTATACAGAGAGCTTGTGGGTTTGATACCTGGTCAAGGGCACTTGCAGGAGGCAACCAATCCATGTTTCTCTCTCACATTGCTGTATCTCTCTCTCTCTCTCTCTCTCTCTCTCTCTCTCTCTCTCTCTCTCCCTTCTCCACTCTCTAAAATCAATAAGCATACCCTCAGGTGAGGAATTAATATCCTATATTATAAAAAGCTAATATATAAATTGTCCCCACAGGCAGGAGTTCCACTGACCAGGAGTTAGACACGCGCTGACCACCAGGGGGTGGCACGGAACATGGCGGACATTGGCAACATGGTGCTGCCAGCTAGCTGCAGTGGAGGTGCTGCTGGCCCTGATAGGCCCCATCAGGATGATGGTGGGATGGTGTAGCAGGTGAGCAGGCAGCGGTGCCAGGCCAAGGTGGGTGTGAAGGGAGGCCCCAGCTGGCAGCGGTTTCAGGCAGCAGGGGGAAGGGAGGCCCCAGCCAGCAGCCCACAGCCACTAAGGAACCTACCTATGCATGAATTCCGTGCACTGGGCGTTTAGTATACATAAATAATACAGCAATCTTAATTCTGATTATATATCCAAAGGATATGAAATCAGTTTCTCATAGAGATAGCTGGCTTTGAGTTTAAGATGCCCTTTATCAAGTTGAGAAAGTTCCCTTCTATTCATAGTTTGTTGAGAATTTTTAAAACGAAAGCAGGCTTTTTCTTTGTCTATTGTGATGATCATGTGATTTTTAACATTTTTATTTCTTCCTTGGACTTTGAATCTTGAATGAGGGATGCTAAGAGGAAAGGACAGCTTACCAGTGGTGGCCTTCAGCAGCAATGACAGAGTTTCATAGAGGCAGAGGCACCCAGAGACCACAATGCCAGTAGTGACTTTCACCCCAGACTGTCACTTGTGGTTCTTGTTGTGCATGCTGCTGTGGCCTCCTTTTCCTCTTTATTCCAGTTTTTTTGTTTTTGTTTTTTTCTCTTTCTGATCCTGGTTCTCCGGCTCTGCTATTGATTTTGTGACTTACATTTTCAAGTTTCTTTCTGGTTAAATTAGCCAGAATTGGCTTCTGCCATTCAGAACTTAGACTGATATAACAAGCAATGCAACTAGAGGGAAGAAAACTGGAGCAGCTTTTGGAATCTATGGAATAGTGCCAGGATTATTATGTGTGTATGGACTTGTGAAAAAGCTAAGCAACAGATTAGACTGGTCTGTAGCAATAAGAGATAGGGGATGTATTCCAGCTGAGGATCCTTGGAAGTCTCTGAGGCATAGGAGCACAGTACACTAAGAGTAAGTAGGCTGGTTACACTAAGCCCTGGGCTGAAAGTTTGATATTAGGCTAAGTTCAACCAATTCTGAAGTTGAATTAACACTGACATTTTGGGATGTACAAGATGTCAGTACATGAAGGTATGTGTGTATGTTTTTTAGCAATTATTTTATTTTTCAATTACAGTTGATACACAATATATTAGTTTCAGGTGTGTAGCCCAGTGATTTTATATATATACTAGAGGCCCGATCCACAAAATTTGTGCATGGAGGGGGGAGTTCCACAGCCCAGCCTGCACTCTCTCCAATCTTGGATCCCCAGGATTGGGCCTAAACCAGCAGTCAGACATCCCTCTTGCAATCCAGGATGACTGGCTCCTAACCACTTGCCTGCCTGCATGCCTGATAACCCCTAACCCCTCTGCCTGCCAGCCTGATCACCCTACCTTGCCCCCCCGCCTATATCTGGACTGATAGCCAGCCATATGCACTATACTGCCAAACCGGTAATTAAAAAATTGAATCACTTTTTTACACCTTAACCAAACTGCTGTTGCCCTTAAAACCCCTCCTCAGCCCCCACCTTAGGTTCTGCCTTAGCAGTTCACCCAGAGTAGGTTCTGATTGGTTGGTTTCTATGCCAGTCAGCATCAAAAGCTTCACCTCTTAAGCAGCCATTGGTTCCTCAGTTCAACCAGATTTGGTTATGATTGGTCGGTTTCTATGCCAGTCAGCATCTCTGGGGCCTATCTCTGGGCCTGATCATAGAGGTGGGGCTGATCAGCAGCTGCCCCAGCCTGCTGGGAGTGGGCTGAACTGCTGACCTCTGGGAGAGAGAGAGAGGTTTGGATGCTGGCAAGGCCCGGAAAGAGAAGCAAGGTCTGATCACTCTGCTTCTCTCTACAGGCTTCACCAGCAGCCACTGCTGCTGCTGATCAGCCCCACCTCTCTCTCTCTCCAAGAGGTCAGCAGTTCATCCCACCCACCTGCTGTGTGTGCAGCCTGGCGTTCGGTCGAGCCTTTGGTCATTTTGGAAGTTACGACCCCGCCTCTCTCTCTCTCTCTCTCTCTCTCTCTCTCTCTCTCTCTATATATATATATATATATATATATATATATATATATATATATATATATGAAATGATCATCCCAATAAATCAATGCTCATCTGGCACCATTCATAGTTATTACAATATTATTGACTATATTCCCTATGCTGTACTTTACATCCCCATGACTATTCTTTAACTACCAATGTGTACTTCCTAATCCTTTATCATTTTTCACCTATCCTCTCAAACTCACTTCATCTGGCAACCATCAAAATGTTCTCTGTATCTGAGTCTCTTTCTGATCTTTCTTGTTTGTATTTTATTTTTATTTTAAAATATATTTTTATTGATTTCAGAGAGGAAGGGAGACAAAGAGAGAAATATCAATTATGAAAGAGAATCATTGATTAGCTGCCTCCTGCATGCCCCCTACTGCAGATGGAGCCCAAAACCTGGGTGTGTACCTGACCAGAAATTGAAACATGACCTCCTGGTTCATATGTAGACGCTCAACCACTGAGCCAAGTTGTTTTTTAATTTTTAGATTTCACATATAAATGAAATCAAATGGTATTTGTCTTTCTCTGACTTATTTCATTCAACACAATACTCTCTAGATCCATCCATGTTGTCTCAAATGGCAAGGTTTCATTCATTTTTATGGCTGAGTCATATTCCACTGAATATATATGCACCACTTCTTTATCCATTCATCTATTGATGGACACCTCGGTTGCTTCCATATTTTGATTATTGTAAATAATGCTGCAATGAACATACGGATTCATATGACTTTTCTATTTAGTGTTTTGGGTTTCTTTGGACAAATACCCAGAAGTGGATTGCTAGGTCCTTCTTTTGTTTTTATTATAGCTTTTGTTTTACGTAAAGTATTGTTATCCCAGCTTTTTAACATTCATTTCCATTTTCACAAAATATCTTTACCCATCCATTTAATTTTAATCTGTATGTGTCTTTCATTCTGAAGTGTGTCACTTGTTGACAGCATATATAAGAGTCTCGTTTTATTATCCATTCAGCCACCCTATGTCCTTTGATTAGAACATTTAATCTATTTGCATTTAAAGTAATTATTGATAGGTATGTATTTATTGTCATTTTACTATTCATATAGTTTATCCTTTTTCTTTTTCTTCTGAAAGATGACTCTTCAATATTTCTTGTAATGCTGGTTTGTTGGTGATTAACTCCTTTATGCACTGTGTACAGGAAGGCAAATCTGTATCCAGGGTAAGTGTTTATTCTAGTAAGAATAAAACAGTGTATCTTAAATTATGACAGAGGGTATGGGTAATCAACCTGACATCAGGCAGCTGGCTGAGCACTTTGGGGATTGGGTCATATTAAAGACTCTTTTTTCTCTGCTGCTCGCAAATTGGGCACTCAGAAGTAGCCTTAGCCAGGTCCTCTAAGATAAAAGGAAGTCTATGTTGGTGAGAGTCCCTATAACCTCTATTCCTGCCACAATGGCCACTTTGTTCATGAAGTCATTGGGCAATTACTCCAGTGGCTGGGGGAAAAGGCTAACTGGTATCCACAGAATGAATTGGTCATTCTATCCACTTGATTTAAATTCTCCTCTACAGAGATCACCCTTTGGTGAGAATTCATATGGGACAAAAACATCTTCACACTTTTTGACCATTTAGGGAGGCATATCCATATATCTCTATCTCAAATTTCCTTGTCATCAATTTTTCAAACATGTTTTATTGAAGTCCCTGACCATTGAGCCAAATCATTGATTATATACCATGAATTGGTATATAATTACACATCTATTTTTCTAAGCAAAGTGAATAAACAGGTGAACTGCACCAAGGGGTGCAGAAAGGGGCTATAGTGGTGCAGCTGTCCACTTCTTGATAATACCTACATATCTTGCAGAACTATTTTGTAAACTAGGCCTAAGATTTCTCTTCCCCTGTAAAATGATATAAGAAAATCCCCATGAAGCCACAGGTGCAGGCTAGAAAGGAGAAGATAGTGTAACAGGAGTGAAGACAGTGGGCATTTGGGCAAAATCTTCATGAAACTTACTTGTGGTTTCAGGGCTTGTTCAGGCCCAGTTTAATATACTCCACTTTCATTTGACGGTGAAGTGCTGCTGTGTATGCCAACTTTATGGCTTGGTAGGTCAGATACCACCTAGTTTATGATGGTCAACACAAGTCAAATGATAACTTGGTGGCCTATGGTTAAATATTCAGTTGCTACAAAGACCCCGTAGCAGGCCAAGAGTTCTTTCACTAAAGGAGAGTAGTTATCTGCTGTGGATTGCAGGGCTTGGATCCAAAATCCTAAGAGCCTGTGCTACAGTTCACCTATAGGAACTTGACAAAGGTTCCAAACAGCTTTCCTATGTGCCACTGATACTTCAAGCACCACTGGATCTGCTGGATCATCTGTCTTAAGTAGCAGAGCAGCTTGCACAGCAGGCTGGTCATGTTGCAAAGCCTTCTTTCATTCTGGGCCCCACTCAATGCTTGCACCTGTTTAAGACACTTGGTAAATGACTTTCAGTAACACACACAAATGAGGAATATGTTTTTCAAAATCCAAAGAGCCCACTTGGCAATTTGCCTGTTTTTGATTGTAGGTAAGACCACATACAGTACTTGATATCTCAACATGACCCACACCACTGGATCCCTACAAATTTCACTGAAGTAGAAGATCCCTGAATTGTTTCTGGACTCATTTCTCACCCTCTGGCACATATGCCTTACAAATAAATCTAGAATAGTAACTATGTCTTGCTTACTAGGTCCAACCAGAATAATGTCATCAATGTAAAGGACCAGGGATATATTTTGTGGAAGTGAAAGGTGATCAAGATCCCTGTGAACTAAATTATGACATAAGGTTGGGGAGTTGATATATCCTGAGCTAAGTTAGTGAAAATATATTGCTGTTCTTGCCAGCTGAAAGCAAACTGTTGCTGGTGATTGACAGGTATAACTAGTAGAAAAAAAACATCGTTTGCCAGATCAGCTGCTTATGAGATACCAGAGGGCATGTTAATTTGCTCAAGCAATGACATTACATCTGATTCAACATCTGAAATTGGAAGCATCTCCTGGTTAAACTCACAATAATCCACTTTTATTCTCTAAGACTCATCTGTCTTCTGCACAGGCCAGATGGGTGAGTTGAATGGGGATGTAGTAAGAATCATCATGTCCACATTCTTCAAGTTCTTGTTAATGGCACTAATGCCTGCAAACCCTCTGGGAATGTGGTATTGGTTTTGATTTACTAATTTCCTAAGCAGAGGAAGTTCTAGTGACTTCTTGACCTTTCCCACCATAGTATCTCTCACTGCCAAAGTCAGGGAACCAATGTGGGGATTTGGGAAGCTGGTAAATGTGTGTGTGTGTGTGTGTGTGCCCCATTTGTGCATTCTAGAACTGGGGAAATAACCATAGGATGGGTTCATGGACCCACTTGGTCCCTGTGAAACAGACATAGGCTAAAATTCCATTGATCACCTGACTTCCATAATCTTCTTGTCTGACTGGTGGCCCATAGTGACATTTTGGGTCTCCTAAAATTAGTGTCAGTTCAAAGTCAGTGTTCAGTAGTCCCCCAAAAATATGATTATTTATTTTTCCCTAATGCACAGTTACTCTGATTAAAGGTTGTAGGTCCCTGTGGGGAAGATTGGGGAAAGATTAACAGCATAAATTTTAGTAGTATACCAGGATCCTTTCTCAATGTCATGCAGCTTCTCCTTCATTCAAGAGATTTTGTATTTGTAAACTACCTCAAGTCTCAGAATTGATTGTTTAATGACTCTATTTTAACAATTCAGGTCATTCATACTTATTCTCTTGACCTTGAATTTTAGTTTTTGAAGTTTTTAACAATTTCAAACTTATTAAACATAAAATGCAATTTGGAAAAATAATGCAGGAAATTTTATGAAAACATTAAAAATGATAAAACAATTAATTCTTTAGAATATACCTTTGACAATACTAGAGACAGATAACTTTAAGAAATTTATTTGTAAGTTACATGAATGTAGAATCACTATGCTGTACACCTGGAAGTAATCTAATATTATATGCCAATTATACTTTATTAAAAATAAATTGATTGAAGTATTTGATGTATGAGAATAACTCTTCTGCTTAGTTTTAATATTAAGAAAATCAATATAAAGAAAAATCCTTCCATTTTGATATTGACCTAAAACATTTTGGCTTATACAGATAAGAAATAATTTAGTTGACTTCCTATCTCTTTTAGTCTAGGAACACTATGATCAAGTATCCAGCATCATATGTCTGCCTGAGTCAGACTATTCTGGTTTTTGCTTTGACTCTGCTGTTCATTATGGTAATCTTGCTCATCTTGTTTTTGGCAATTGAATGGTGCCATTTGAACCCTACCAACCCAGTATCCAATTACTTCCATTGCATTTAAGTTATCCAATTCAGTGATTGCTATTCTCACTCTGAGGTCTGGCCTACAAAGAAGAGCATACAGAGCTCTCTAAGAATTCCGTTGCTTCCCTCAGAAGTTTATTTCTCAAAGTATTAGTGAAAGGTATGACTTCTGGACCCTCCCAATATGGGTAAGTAGGTATAAAATGAGGAATCCACTCAGTATTACAATCTCCCGTAGCCTCTGAATCCTTCCCTCTACATTAAACTAGCAGTGCAGGTCTAGAATGTCCAATTCACTCACTGTGGGCCATCTTTTGGTCCATGTTTCAGTCAACCAACAAAACAGACTGTTAGGGACTTTTGTAACTCTCTGAACTGCAACATTAAATGCAGAATCAATGTTTAGTGAGTCTGCATCAATAAATTTGGCCTAATCCAACTTTATGTTCCTTCTGCCATTATCCCATGTAGCTATTCCAAAACATGATTCCCTGATTTCTGTTTGTATAAATTAGGAAATTCAAGTAGGTCTTTGTAGTGTAGCACACTGTATCATAGGTCACATTTTGTACACTACCTTCAGGGACCTGCTGAAACTTGAATCTGGTTATGGGTCTAGAAGCAAAGAGAGGTGGTTGGGTCCTGAAGAGAATCATCATTGTCTTGTATAGCAACTGCTTCAGGGGAGGCCATTAGAGTTTGCTCGGGCAATACAGGATTTGTTCCCTGGGATAGGAGTGGAGAGGCTATTACCAGTGGGAGTGGTGAAACAGCCATCATTAGGGGTGGGGAGGTTGCTTATACTGGAGGTGTGTAGCTACTTCCACTGGTAGACTCATCAGAATTTAGGGACTCGTTGCCCCCAGCTTCACTGAGGTCTTCTGACACACCCCTATCTCAATTTACAGGATCTCATTCATTTACAATCAATGCCCTCACTTTAAAAGTAGACATCTTGTGGAGATAGGAGTTCCAACTTGCATTGCCATTCAGCCAGTAGCAGGATGAGATTCTGTGTTTGATTTTCAGCAATTTTAACTCTGAAGTTACCAGAGCTAAGGATCGAGTTCAGGGCACACTTAGAAGGTTTCAGATCATTTATGTGGCAATTGTGCTGGGAATTTGAGTCCCTGAACTCATCCTTTTCTTGTACCACGTTGTCCAGAAGACATAAGGAGCAATCAGCCTACTTCATTTTATATTCATGAGTTTTTAAAAAATGCTCTAAAGCATCATATATGCAGTTACTCACTCCTTGCTTCTTGTGTTTTATTAGGAATATCCAATGTAGATATTTTGCATACCTCTATTACCAGATAAAATCATGGGCTACAAGTGCTCTCTTTACTATTGGAAACACAGTCATTAGCATCTTTGAATCTAATAACATTAGAGAGCCAATTTCAGAAACCCTGAAACCAATTTAGAAAACTTATTCTTAATATATTCTGTTTCTCTAGAAGTACTCTCAGTACTAAAATACATATTAGAGTTCTCCAGAGAAATAGAACTAATAGGAGGAAGATTTATTATGAGGAATTGGCTCACATGATTATGGAGACTGAGAAGTCTTGGATCTACCCTCTGAAAGTTTGAGATCTAGGAAAGCTGGTGATGTAGTTTAGTCAGAGTATGAAGGCCAGATAACCAGGAGAGATGATGGTGTAATTATCAGTGTGAGGGAAGAAGACTTATGTCATGGCTCAAGCAGTCAGAGATTCAAATTCTCCCTTCTTCCATTTTAAATTTCTCTTTAGGCTTTCAACAGATTGGATCTTACCTACCCACTTTTGGGAGGGCCATCTGCTTTACTGAGTCTACCAATTGAAATGCTAATCTCCTCTGGAATCACCCTCACTGTTACACCTAGAAATAATGTTTAGCCAAATATCCGGGCATCTTGTGGCCCAGTCAAGTGACATTTAAAATTCACTATCACAGTATTTCATTAAATTTGGGAAGTTTTCAGATAACATTTCTTTGAGTGCTCTTTAAGCTAATTCTTTATTTCATTTTGTCTTCTCTCTGGTTTTCATATTGGGTAAATTCTGTTGTTATATCTTCAAATTCAGTTATTCTCTTCTTTTTCATCTCTGATTTACTGTTGAGCTTATACAGTGAGTTTCAATTTCAGTTAATGTCTTTTTCCATTCTATAAATTTGGTCTCTCTTTGCCAAGAGCTCCTATTTTTTTTCATTTATTCAAAGAACATTTATAACGGCTCATTGAAACATTTTATGATTTTCAGTTTAAAATATTTGCTTGATAATTCCAGCATCTGACTGTAAGCCTCTGTTGATTGTTTTACCTGGTTGTGATTTTTCTGTTTTGTGTTTTTTTGTGGGTTTTTTTGGTTGTTGTTTGTTTGTTTTTGGTATGATGAGTGATTTTCTATTGTATACTGGACATTTTAGGTGTTATTATATGAGACTACAGATTCTATTTAAATCTTCCATTTTACCAGGATTCACCCTACTTAGTTTCAGTGTGAAAGTCCTGACCTACTTATTTATGCTGTAATTCCAATTACAATTTAGCATCCAGAACCCTTATAGTACTATTGTGGTCTGCTTAGTTTGTGTGCTACTTGGAGGCCATTCTGAAAACTAGGGTGATTTCACATGGTAGTTCAGTTCTCAAACCTTTAGGTGTGTTGATAATAGCTTCAGGTATGAGTCATGCAGGAGCATTCCCAACACTTCATACGAAAGTATAAAGAACCCCTTTCTCCAACTCTATTTTTTTCTTATATCCTTCTTTTACTCTGTATTTGGCAGGGTGATGAGAACTAGTTGGTACTTCTGGGCAATAGGTGCAAGTCTAGAGTCTTTACTTGATCTATTTGGGAATGTGAATGGAGCCATGCCCTCAGTCACCTGCTACTGATGCTTCTGAAATAGGAGTCCAGACTCCCTACTCAGCCTTTGCTGATGTTGCCAACAGGGGAGAAAGGTACCTCCCCAGGCTCTCTGTGACTGACTTGTGTGGGGGCTATAAACCAGATTCCACACTTTGCTGATTTTGCTCCTGTGAGAGAGGAAAACACCTCCTCTAGCTTTCTATTGTCACCAAGTTGGGGTCATGACACCAGATTCCCTGTTTCATCTGGCATGGAAATGGTTCCCTCCCCAGACCACCTGGCAACACTGACAGGGGCAAAAAGAGGCCTCCCTTGCCTCTTGCAACCTCTCCACTGTCATTGTTGTTGGGGTTGTAGAAGTACCACCTTGGGTCATATGCTACTACCAAGTAAGGGGCCAGGAATCTAGACTCCTTGTTTGGTCTCCAGTGTAGTGCTGATGTGGGGAGGAATGCACTTTTCTTGGCTATTTGCTATTGCTTAGGGAATGGGATTCCATGCACTTAATTGTTTCTAACATAATTTGAAAGGAGCAGGTAGTTGGGGAATTATCCATGTTTTTTCCCCTCTGAGTAAGGACAGTTTTCTATCCTGTGCTCTTTCCCAGTCTTTTCTTGAGACTTATGTTTGTCTGATTCTGGTGGTGTTCTGGGTTGCAGAATTCTTCAACAACCAGTCTAGGATAAATGGAAGAGAAAAAAACCTTAGGAACTCACTGCTGTGTTTTTCCTCAAGTCCTGAGCTCTCTAGGCAGCCCCACTTTGTCTTTCCCATCTTTCTGTGTCTTCTTATGCTTGTTGCATAATATTCAGTTTTTAGTTGCACTTAAAAGAAATGAATATGAATAACGAATCTACATGATTTGTGCAGAATTAGAAGTCTCTGTTATCTTCTTAGATCTTAATTTAAAATTACTTTAAATGATTATTTCCTGGTATATTTACTATGCATATTTCAAGAAGAGGGTTAAACCAAATTATGTGACCTGCTATTACTGAAAATTCTTTTTAATATTTTATTTTAAAAGTCAAAATTTGCCCTTTTTCAAATATGCTCATTTAGTTTTCAATAGTTTATTGGCCTTTATTCATTGTTTTCATCTTATTTATTTATTTATTTAAACATGTAATCTTATTTTACACTTGCAATTTCTAAATCCTTTGTAGTTCTAATGTAGGTGTTTTATTCTTTCTGCTGGCTCCTACTCATAGTACCTTTTATTCCTTATTCATTTTGTGATTTCTTAAGTTTTATTACATTAATTGGTGCTTCAAACATGGGTATTATTTGATCATTTGTGTTGAATATTGTTTATAATTTAAACTTGAGTATTCTTTACTTTTTCATTCTCCTTTAATAAATACATTAAACATTTTCCTTAAACATTTTACCCACCACTTTAAGTTGTTTTCAGTGGGAGGATTGGTTAATGTACTTAGAATGAAGTACAGCTGGTAATAATAATTGAATCTTGGACTTTTATATTTTTATTCAGACAACATTTATATCTGCCTAAGAAATTTACTGGAATTTAATGTGCATATTTCTGAGAACAAAATTTAAAATTTATACATACCTTATTTTGCTTCCTTAAAAAACACAGGCCTTCTGGTTTTCATTAACTTCCATTGCCCTCCCCTCAATTTATATTATTTGATATAGTTGATAATTACTTAGATTATGTGGAAGGCAGAATAATGATCTTCCAATGATGTCAACATCCTAATACCCAGAATCTGTAATTTGTTTCCTGACATGGCAAAAAAAGATTTTGCAGATATGGTTAGGTTAAAGGTCTTGAGTTGGGGAGATTATTCTCCATTACCTGGGCAGGCTTTAAATGGAATCATAAGCATTCTTGAAAGGTAGAATAGGGAAAAATAAAAGTTTGAGAAGGAGACATGATGATGGAAATACAGGTAAGAATAAAATTTATGGCTTTAAAGATGGCAGAGAATCATATTCTCCCTTTGAGCCTCCCAAAAGAAATGTAACCTTGTCAAGACCTTGACTTCAACGCAGGTCTGGTTTCTGACCTCTGGAACTAGTACAAGGTAATACATTTGTGCTTTTATAAGACACTAACTTTGTATTAGTTTGTTACAAGAGCCATAGGCAACTAGTATTGAGGGATAATCATTGCTTAACATTAAGTGTTTAATGAGTGATTACTTATTTTATATTTTATGATTCTCTTGAATGACTAAAACATCTGTTTTGGTAACATGTTCAAGTCAAAAGCATTGCATCCATGGTATAAAACTTTGGTATAAAACTCTGGGGTCTTGATTGCCCTTTTGTCTTTGTTTTGGAGTATATCCATAACAGCAACAATAACAACAAAAAACTGCTCCAATTTACAAATATACTTTTCCCAACCCAGTTTATTTAAGCATACATCCTGGTTAGGATCCTTAACATTAAGAAAAAGTAAAATTTACCTTCTAATTATCAGTTGGTTGTCAAGACCATGTGTTCTGGAATAAAACTTTCGGGCCAAATCTTGATGCTACAACTTAAACTGAGAAACTTAGGCATGTTACCTAAATTTCAGTTTCTTGGTGATTATAAGAATAACTTATGAGATCACCCAAGTAAAATAGTTAATACAGTGACTGACAAATAGAAAACATTAAAAATGTTATTATTACCTATATTTAGTAATACAGGTCTCTCCACTCCAGATTATTCCAGAGAGTATAATCATGAACCCTTTACTGCTCAATTCTTATTGGAAAGCTTAGTTAGGAAAAATCACATTTATTGAAGTATAGAAGGTTATTTTTTCAGTTTAAGACATCTTAAAGTGAATTTTTTTCCAATAACTTTCTTTTTTATTTTCAATTACAGTTGAAACCTGAAACTAATCTAAAATAATATTGAATGTCAGTTCTTCCATTAAGGATTGAGACCTCAAATATCTTTAAGGCTAGGAAGTTCAAGTCAATAAGACAATAAGGAGTGGTAGAGATTATAGGTAACTAGAGACTACATGGTCTGTTTTAATAATTCAAATTGAAAAGAAAAAACAACAACAAAGACACTCTGTAGACTAAATAAAACACATGTGCAAGTTGAATGTAGCTTTCTTGCTGCCAGTTTATGAACATTGGATCAATCTCCAGTGGTTCTCAACCTTTCTAATGCTGCGACCCTTTAATACAGTTCCTCATGTTGTGGTGATCCCCAATCATAAAATTATTTTCGTTGTTACTTCATAACTGTAATTTTGCTACTGTTATGAATCGTAATGTAAATATCTGTGTTTTCTGCTGGTCTTAGGTGACCCTGCTAGTGGTTCTCAACCTAAATAAATGGGCAATGTAGATTCTAAACTATCAAAGAATTGTAGTCTTGAATCATCTTATTTAGGTCCTTTATGTAACAGCTGTTTTTGAATACTCCATGGTTTTATGAAATTAGTCTGCAAGGAAAGACAATATTCAATCAATAAACATTTATTTAGTGCTACTTTGTAACAGGCAAACATTAAGGCAATATAAGGAGTTATAAAAAATTCACTATTTTATTTGTTATGGAGGATTCAGATTACTATGTCAAATAAATTTCCTTTTATGTGGACCCATTGGGGAAATACCTTTTGGGTTCTTTGAAATTCAGTTTTTGGAAAATGCTGTGTCTCTCTTGAGCAGTTGCTTTGACTATATATTCTGAAGTTGTTTAATCTGATAATTGTTCACCTCTTTACTCAGAAAAAGCCTCATCGACAAAGAGACCTCAGAGACAAATTTTTGGCCCACTTCTGGTAGTTATAGAGCAATGTATGGTCTTTTGTACATGAACTCTATCACTGGCTTTATCTTATTTTCCTGTTACTTCCATTCCCTCATTCATCTTATTTGTCTTTATAATAAAAATAAAAGTAAAGCTAATGTTTAGCAAGTGCAACTGAATAATATAATTTTGTTTTACACATGAATAAATGAAACTCAGAAGTGAGATTAATTAACTTAACCAAGGTAACTACCTCATTAAGTAATAAAACCAGATTTAAATTCAGCCTGATGGCAAAGCTTTCATGTTTAAACATTACATTAGACTGTCTCTATTTGTTCAATATGATGTTTTCTTAAATCCAACTTTGGAATTAAGTGGGACTGTGTGTGTGTGTGCGCGTGCATACATGTGCATGTATTTAAGTTAATGGTTGAATACAAGGATTAAAGAATGCAGGGTGCTTTGCACAAATGTTTGGGTTCACCTCAGAAGCTATAATAAAATATCCTCAAAACACGATTTCAACTTGTGTTCCTCTGAATGGAAAGGGGACGATTTTCAGATAGCATACCTCATGATTGATTGCCAATGATCTATATGGTGATGAACTGAACAGAAAGAACAGTAGGGAGGGAGTGATGAGTTTCAAAAGAATGGTAAACCCACTTATTTTAGGGTATGGAGGTCATACACATAGGGGTTAAGAGTGGATGCTTAAGAGCTAGTCTGCCTAGATTCAAATTCTGCCTCCACTATTTACAAACTATATGCTTGGCTAAGTTACTCAAACACTAGGAAGGCTCAGTTTCTTTGAACATGAACTATGGGCAATAATAGTATGCCATATACATGCTTGTTGTGTGGACTAAAGAAAATAGTCAATGCAATGTATTATTCCAATAAATGCCAAATTGTAAGCCTTTAACCAAGAGATCAAATTGAATAATATTGGTGATGAGACATAGTGACATCACGTACTTACCAGTAAGAGCCAGTAGAAGTGACACAGACTCACTTCATTGTATTCATGTGCAAAATGCATAATCTGAATTGAATCATAATAAAATAGCCGTTATCAGAAAAAATCCAAAATGTGGAGCATTCATCAAAATAACTGGTTAGTATTCTTAAAATGTACCTAGGTCATAAAAAAGAAGATAGATTGAGAAACTGTTCCAGTTTTGAAGAAACTAAGGAGACGTGACAACTAAAGACAATGTGAGATACTTAATTAGATTCTGGAACAGAGAAAGGACATTAGCAAAAAAACTGGTGAAATCTGAATAAAGTAGGTAGTTCAGTTAATAGTTTTGAACCAATGTTAATTTTATGGTTTCAATAATCATACTATCTATAATAATAAAAGCATAATATGCTAATTAGAATGGACAGCCGAACATCCTTCTAGACATCCTTACAGACGTCCTTCTGAACAAAGCCGCAGCGGCTATGAGAAAATAAGATGTTTTATATGAATAAATAAATAAATAAATAAATAAATAAATAAATAATAAATAATAAATAAATAAATTATAACTATAGGTGTCTACTAAGAGATAGAGTGATATTTCTATTTAATGTGCTTCATACATCTATAAGCACAAAAACAAAATTAACTGCTCTCTTGTGCCTAGTCACTGAACATACAGTACTGCAATATGCAAACCCAGAAGCACTCAATGTGTGTGGAAATAAAAATATCTCATTTGTCAGTTTCAAAAAAAAAGGGCTCTTTTTTGTCTTGGTAAAGTCTTTTCTTTGCACTTTGAAAATAAAATTATACCAATCTATGAGATAATCTGAGTATCAGAAGGTCTCTGAGATTAGAAAAAATATCATACTGATCCTAAACTTCCTGTTTACCTAAGTGGTTTACCAGATTATATACTATGCATCTAGATAACATAAGAAGGAGTATAGTATAGTGATTAGACATGTAAGCTTTGGAGTTGGAGAACCTAGTTGAGGAACAAATTCTACCACCTACTAACTGTATACATTTTTGGCAGAGGCCCTTATAGTTTTCTATGGGTTCTATAACAAATTGTCACAAACTTAGCAGTTTAAAAAAACAGAAATTTATTCTCTCATTGTTCTGAGAGGCTGGAGGTCTGAAAACAGTATCACTGGGCTGAAACCAAAGTATTGGCAGGGCTGTGTGCCTTTCTGGATACTCTAAGTGAGAATCTATTCCTTGACTCCTCTAGCTTCTGGTGATTGCTATCATTCCTTGGTTTGTGGCTATCAAACCTTTGGTTTATTTGTAACATCCCACTTCAACAGGAGAAACCTGAATTTCATCATCCACCATTCATTACATATTTGTGCAATCCCAGTATACATGTACCAGAGGCCTGGTGCATGAAATTCGTGCACTGTAGGGGGGGTCCCTCAGCATGGCCTGCGCCCTTTCACAGTCCAGGACCCCTCACTCCTTACTGCCTACCTGCTCACTGCTCCTTACCGCTCAGCTCGCTGTTCCTTAGTGCTGCTGCGGAGGCAGGAGAGGCTCCCGCCACTACCTCTGTGCTCACCAGCTGTGAGCCTGGCTTCTGGCTGAGCAGCACTCCCCCTGTGGTAGTGCACTAACCACCAAGGGGCATTTCCTGCATTGACTGTCTGCCCTCTGGTAATCAGTGTGTATCATAGTGACCAGTCATTCTGGTCATTCGGCCATAATGGTCATTTAGGCTTTTATTATATAGATAGTGATTTCAGAATTATTAACACAGTGGTTCTCAACCTTTCTAGTGCCGCGACCCTTTAATACAGTTCTTCATTTTGTGGTGACCCCCAACCATAAGATTATTTTCGTTGCTACTTCATAACTGTAAATTTGCTACTGTTAATGAATCGTAATATAAATATCTATGTTTTCTGATGGTCTTAGGCTCTGTAGCAGCGGTTCTCAACCTGTGGATCACGACCCACAGGTTGAGAACCGCTAGCAGGGTCGCCTAAGACCATCGGAAAACACAGATATTTACATTACGATTCATAACAGTAGCAAATTTACAGTTATGAAGTAGCAACGAAAATAATCTTATGGTTGGGGGTCACCACAACATGAGGAACTATATTAAAGGGTCACGGCACTAGAAAGGTTGAGAACCACTGTTAACATGTACCCCTTCCCCCACTGCCCGTGGAAACAACATAATCAACTAGAGTAGTGCTGTGTCTTTTGCCTTCAGGCTTACATTCTCCACTCATTTACAAAGTTACTGAGAGCAGGATCTTTCCCCCCATCTCCTTCAGAAGGGTTGTTTTGGAAATTTGATAATACAGTTAGATTTTGTCACATTCCACATTCCATCCTAGAATATGCTTACTCAGTAAATGATATTTTAAATGTCTCCATGCATTAAGGTTCATCTTTGTATTAAAAATTTCAGTGGGTTTTGACAAATATATATTATCATGTATCTACCACTACAATATCATAAAATATGTCCATTCTTTTGTTTCAGATTTTAAATGTTATAAACAAATGTCATTATTTTCCCTAAAATAGTAATGAGAGTTATGGAATCTAATACTTAATATCTTAAGTGTTTTTTGAGGTTTGCTCTTATGTAGCTGATAAGAATAGGAAATTTATAATTTACAGTTCAAAGAGTCCTTTGTATATATTATTTTAAATGAGTCTTTAAAGAGTACTAAGAGTGAGGTAGGCCCTAAATGGTTTGGCTCAGTGGATGGAGCGTCAGCCTGCAGACTCAAGGGTCCCAGGTTCTATTCCGGTCAAGGACATGTACTTTGGTTGTGGGCACATCCCCAGTAGCAGGTGTGCAAGAGGCAGCTGATCGATGTTTCTCTCTCATCGATATTTCTAACTCTCTATCCTTCTTCCTTCCTCTTTGTAAAAAACTCAATAAAATTTATTTTTTTTTTAAAAAAAAAAGAGTGAGATAGAATAAGTCTTAATATCCTCCTCAGAGAAAACTGAGAATTCAAAAGGTTTCAGAAGGTTTCAAAATTATACAGCTGAGGCTGGTCAGTGTTGCTCAATGGTTGAGTGTCAACCCATGAATCAGAAGGTCATGGTTCGATTCCAGGTCAGGGCACATGGCCAGGTTGCAGGCTTGATCCCTGGTAGGGGGCATTGTAGGAGGCAGCTGATCAATGATTCTCTCTCATCATTGATGTTTCTATCTCTCCCTCTCCCTTCCTCTCTCTGAAATCAATAAAAACATACTAAACATATTATACATCTGATAATTGGAGGGACTGTAACTAAAATCACTGACTATTGCTATTATCATATTTATAAAATTGTTTTTAAATGGTATTTTCCTCTCGTTTCTCCATGATTGGATATGGTACCATTAGTTGGGGGGAATATGTAGAAATTGTGCTCTGTGGGATTTGGTCTCTGTAATCTTATCTAACTATGCTCTACCCTGTTTAATAGTTCTATATACGAATCCTATTTAACTAGGTCAGACTCCAACATAGCTTTGTGAAAAATCAAGCCCTACACAATTAATTCAGTGCAATTAAAATCATTGTCTGATGAAAAGGGGAATAGGTTAATTACTTGTTAGAGCAGTGTCAAATTACAATATTAGTATTTTATCCTTGCTTTGTGATACTCCCACAACAATGTTTTTGGAATTTTTAGACTCTAGTTGGAAATTCTAGCAAAGTTAGTGACCTAAAAAATAGACAATTACTGGAATAAAAAGCATGAGGTTTTTAAAAAGTATAATAATTAAAATTAGAAAGTTTTGCCCTAACTGATTTGGCTTAGTGGATAGAGTGTTGGCCTGTGGACTGAAAGGTCCCAGGTTCGATTCCGGTCAAGGGCATGTACCTTGGTTGAGGGCACATCCCCAGTGGTGGGTGTGCAGGAGGCAGCTGATTGATGTTTCTCTCTCATCATTGTTTCTAACTCTCTCTCCCTCTCCCTTCCTCTCTGTAAAAAATCAATAAAATATATTAAAAAAATAAAATTAGAGAGTTTAAAATATTACTTAAAAATAAAAAAAGCCCTGTGCAGTGTGCTCAGGGATTAGAGTGTTGGTCTGAGCTCCAAAGGATCTCGGGTTCGATTCAGTCAAGGGCACATACCTGGGTCATAAGTTCACTCCCAGCCCCTGCTCTGGGTGCACTCGAGAAGTAACAAGGGGATGTGTCTCTCTCACATCAATGTTTCTCTCTCTCTTCCTCCCTCCTTCCTTCCACTCTCTCTGAAAAGCAATGGAAAATTAATCCTTAGGTAAGGATTAACAACATTTTTTTAAAAAAAATATTACTTTACAGTGTTATGGGGGGGATAAGGACACATATTAATACCTTAATCAATAAAGAGAAAAAAAGACGTTTTTAAATTGAATTTAGATAGTGTCCCATGATTGAGTCCCTTCCTATAATATTTATTATAACTATTAAACTATATGCTTTCTAGTGATGCAGAAGATGGCTTTCAGAATTCAAGAAACATATTGATTATTGGATGTCATGTGTGGCATTCATTAGTGCTGCTTACTGGCTCTTTACTCCAGGCAAATGGTAGAATTGCAATTTATTGGTTCCTTTGTAGTTTGGTGTGGTCTGAAGACCAGCTTTGCCAATGGATTGTGAGTGGATGTAAAAAGCGCGCCCCCTCCCCCAACAGCATGTAATGCTTAATTTTATGTGTCAACGTGGGATGGACTGGTTAGACATTACTCTGGATGTTTCTATGAAGGCCTTTTGGGGATGAGATTAACATTTATTCTTAGACTGAGTAAAGCCAATTACTCCTCATAATGTGGGTGTGCCTCATTCAATCAGTTAAAGCTAGAATTGAACAAAGACTGAATTCTCCTGGGCAAGAAGAATTTGGACAGTGGAACTACCTTTGAACTGGAAATGCAGCTCTTCCCTGGGTTTCCATCCTGCATGGCCTACCTTGAAGACTTACAAAACCTTTACAGTCACATGAGTCAATTCCTTAAAATAAATGTCTCTGTATACTTACTCTATTGGTTTTGTTTCTCTGGAAAACCCTGACTAATTCACAGCACATCCATAGAATTAAAATAGGCTAACCACAGTGAAAACCATTTCCTGTCAGACCATCCTGAACATTATATCTGCTCACCTCACTTGTTTGACTAATTTCCCTCAAAAGTTCTTGTTTGCCTTGATTATCCATCCCTTTGAAAGAAAAGTCTTTTTCTGTTTGACTTTGAGACACTTGCAGATCCTGAAGTTGGAGCATTCTTCCTAATGTGGTTGTCTTTTTGAAAAAAGTTTCTTCTTATCTAAGGTTGGATTTGTTTTTATTTGACACAAGAAACCATAAGAAAGAACATGAAGATTAAAAGTTAAAATAGAAATGTGTTTAGGAAACATTAGGGATAAATGAAAATGAGCTACACCAACAAAAAAAGGTCAGACAAAAAAAACACAACAGGTGGAGAATACAAATGAATTTAAGATATACATGAAAAAGAAAAGATAAAATGATCAAAACAACTAAGATAAAGAAGTTTAAATAGTTATTTATTGTTGATAAATTGCAGTTTTTGTCTATTAAATAAGTATGATATGTGGTTAGTAAGGGTTGGCTTAAAGGGAATATGTGTTTAGATTATCCTATCTAATAAAGCGGAAATATGCTAATTGACCATCACTCCGTCACAAAGATGGCTGCACCCACAGCTGAGGCGAAGTTCCCATAAGGAGCCTTAACAAGCAATCAACAGGGACGTGAGGCTACACCCTCTCCCGCCCATGTGGGGTTTGACAGGGGACCTCAGGCCACGCTCCCCACCCAACAGGGCTTGACAGGGGAACACAGGGTGCTCCCCCTGTCCCAGCGCCAGGCCACGGGACCTCAGGCCAGGCCCCCCAAAAGGTGGGGCATGACAGGGGACTTCAGGCTGCGCCCCCCACCCTGGCACCAGGCCAAGGGATCTCAGACAGCATCTCCCCACCCCAACACCGGGCCAGGGGACCGGAGGCTGTGCCCCTGCCCGGCAGGGCTTGACAAGAGTGGGACTGGCCAAGTCTGGATCTAGCCCAATGGGGGGGGGGGCGGCCGGGTCTGGGTCTCACGCGATTTTGAGGTGCACTCGAGTGGGCGGGGACTTGACTCTGGGTCCCATGGTGTGCCCCAGGCTCTGACAGGAGGAAGGATTTCATGTACATTTTACTAATTTTCTTTCATCTCTAACACTTCTATTATAGAAAAAGGGCAAATAGCAATATTAAATTATTTACTCTAATTAATCCCCTTTTAATGTGTGTGAATTTCGTGCACCAGGTAACTAGTATTTAGATAACTATTTTTGAGATTATTAACTGAATATGTCCATAGCTCTCCTTATAATATAAACATATGGTAATAGAATTATTAATCTATTGGTGAGTACCTTAATCTTAGTATCCTCAGGGGAATTAAAGTGGAATTCTCTTTATATATATATACTTTATTGATTTTTCACATAGAGGAACAGAGAGGGATAGAGAGTTAGAAACATCTATGAGAGAGAAATATCGATCAGCTGCCCCCTGCACACCTCCCACTGGGGATGTGCCCGCAGCCAAGGTATGCGTGCCCTTTACCAGAATCGATCCCGGGACCTTTCAGTCTGCAGACCGACGCTCTATCCACTGAGCCAAACTGGTTTCGGCTGGAATTCTCTCTCTATTTTTTTAAATCTTTATTGATTAAGGTGTCACATATTTGTCCTCATCCCCCCATTCCCATCCCCCACCCCACCCCCCTGTTGTCCTTAACCATTGGTTAGGCTTGTATGCATGCACACAAGTCCTTTGGTTGATCTCTCCCCCCTACCTCCACCCTCCCCTAACTTCCCTCTGAGGCCCCACAGTCCGATCGATGCCTCCTTGTTTCTGGGTCTGTTCTTGTTCATCAGTCTATGTTGTTCATCATTTCCCCTAGATGAGCGAGATCATGTGTCACTAGAGATATAATTATAAGAACCAAATGTGAGACAAGCAATAATAGTTATGCTGACAGGCAAATGAATCAGTCTGTAGTGAGTTTCTTTCTGGACCAACAGTTCTTTTGAGACCCAATTTTCATGTCCACCAGTTCCTTATGTGTACATGTCAGCACTGATTTTTCAGCTCTGGGTGGTGGAGAAATGGTGGTAATGCAGGTCCGACTCCCTCTGATTTGGTCTCGCCCGGACCCAGGGGCGCGGCTTCACCCGGACTCAGGGGCACGTGGCCTCACCCGGACCTGCGACCCAGCATCACCCGGGCCCTGGGGGCACATGGCCTCACCCGGACCCAGGTGAGCGCGGCCTCACCCAGTCCCGGGATCCAGCCTCACCCGGACCCAGGGGCGCGTGGCCTCTCCCGGACCCAGGGGCGTGGCCTCACCCAGACCCGGGACCCAGCCTCACCTGGATCCAGGGGCACATGGCCTCACCCGGACCCATGATCCAGCTTCACATGGACCCAGGGGCGCGCAGCCTCGCCCGGACCCAGGACCCAGCCTCACCTGGATCCAGGGGCACACGGCCTCACCCGGACCCGGAATTCAGCTACACCCGGACCCAGGGGCGCGTGGCCTCACCCGGACCCAGGGGCGCGTGGCCTCTCCCAGACCCAGGGGCGTGGCCTCTCCTGGACCCAGGGGTGCGGCCTCACCTGGATCCAGGGGCGCACGGCCTCACCCGGATCTGGGATCCAGCTTCGCCCGGACCCAGGGGCGCATGGCATCACCTGGACCCAGGGGCGCACAGCCTCTCCTGGACCCAGGGGCATGGCATCACCGGGACCAGGGACCCAGCCTCACCCGGACCCAGGGGAGCGTGACCTCACCCGGACCCAGGGGCGTGTGGCCTCAGCCGGACCCGAATCCAGCCTCACCTGGACCCAGGGGCATGGCCTCACCCAGACCCGAATCCAGCCTCACCCGGACCCAGGGGCGCATGGACTCACCCGGACCCAGGGGCACGCAGCCTTGCCCGGACCTGGGACCCAGCCTCACCCGGATCCAGGGGCGCGCGGCCTCACACGGACCTGGGACCCAGCGGGGCCTCGTCTTCTCGATCCCAATTCCTGTCGGTCAATTCCCTCTCAGCAATTCCTTCGGCCATCCTCTCAAAGCTCCTGGGCGGCCGCCACGGAACTCGCCAGGTGGCAGGCTCGGCGAAGCTCCGGTGCGCCCAGTACACAGCGGCGGGCCAGTCCAAGGTCACTGCGGCAGCACTCGGGCCTGCAGCGGCGACCAGTCTCCGGGCGAGCACACCCGGATCCGGGACCCAGCGGGGCTCCGTCTTCCCGATCCCAACTCCCATCCATCAACCCCCTCCCAGCAACTCCTCTGGCCATTGTTCTGGATGGTGTCTGCTCTGCCCTCCGGTTGCAGTCTCAAAATTGTTGTGGTGGGCAACAATCAGGCATCTGCCCTATGCCGCCATCTTGATCCTCCAGAAGATTCTTAAGTAACCTTATAAATGTGGTTCTGAACACTGTGTCGTCCATTAGTTTACTTTCCTTCATCCCTTCTATTCGTGACCTGCTTTGGTGTCTCCACCTTTTGGCTGCCTCCCTATGTGGATGGAGTGGCTTTGTGTGATCAGTGACCTATAGGGGCCGGTAGCTCAGCTTCCCCAATATCCCTAGGTGGTCGCTCTTGGTACCCCCCTTTGTGGGCTGAGTGCAAAGTCTTGGTGTTGTTAAGCCTTGATTGCTGTTGGTACATTGGGAGGATTTGCCCTCCAGTCCAATTGCCTGTGAGGATCAGCTGTGTCTACGCCGGGAGACAGCCTTATTCAACTAGACTTGCAAAATTGTAAAAGCCTCTGTGCTCAGCTTGGATGGGGCGGAGTTTCAGGGTGGAGCCTACAGCCTTGGCTTCCCATCAGCCCCGCCCTATGAGGTTCCTGGGTCTCAGTGTCCCTCTGTACTCCCTGCAAACACCTCTGAGAGAAAAGCGCCCTGGAGCTTCGCCCGCCACCAGTCTAGTCTCTCCCCCCATGAATCTGGACTCCCAGATTCTTGACCGGAACTGGGTTTCAGTGTAGTCGGAACTGGGGCTCAGAGCAGTCTGGCGCCTTTGTCTCCTTCCCGCCAGGGCAATCCAGCGACACAGTCAACAGACCATCCTCTGCGCACATTCCCGTGCGCACCTCCGGTGCTCTGCCCTTCGCCGCTCCTCTGCATCTCTGCCTCACAGCCCAGGTTCCCCCAGCATGAGGCTGGATTCCCAGGGTCTTTCTCGGAACTGGGGTTCAGTGCAGTCGGAACTGGGGTTCAGCACGGTCCGGAGCTTTTGTCTCCTTCCCGCTACGGCAATTCAGTGGCACAGGCAACAGTCCGTCCTCTGCGCGCATTCATGTGCGCGCCTCCGGAGCTCTGCCTTTCGCCGCTCCTCTGTGCCTCCGCCCCACAGCCCAGATTCCCCCAGCATGAGCCTGGTTTCCCAGGGTCTCGCCCGGACTGGGGTTCAGTGCAGTCGGAGCTGGGGTTCAGCGCAATCTGGAGCTTTTATCTCCTTCCCGCTAGAGAACGCTGGCCAGACCGTCAGTCGCCCCGTCCTCTGCGGCTTCGTCCTCCCCGCACGCGCGCGTGCTTGTGTCTCCGCCCATGTCTCCATACCTCAGGCTTTTACGTCTCCTCTGATTCTCCTTGTGGTTTTTCTCTTTCCTTCTAGTTGTGGGCATTTCAGTCAGCCAGCTTTCCTGTGGTTCTGGATGATGTCCGTTTTGACCTTTAGTTGTATTCTTAAAATTGTTGTGCCAGGCTGCAGGTTAGGTGCTTAACCTATGCTGCCATCTTGGTTTCTCTTTGGAATTCTCTTAATAACCATGGCAGAGTCCATATTTTATAGTTAAAGTGGAAAAAAAAACTAGAGAAAATAATTTCACTTTTCTGCTTCACTCAGCAAAGTCTTTTGGGTTTCTTTAGACAAATAATTTTTTAAAAATCCATTTTTGTATATTATGTGTCCTTTAAAATCTTGCAGATTTTAAATAGAATGGAGGAAAGGATGAGAATGATTGTGTGAAAGATAGGAAGGGACTTCCCTCTAGTATATAGACAGAGTGACTTTCTAGGCCAAAGCTATTCTACCATACATGTGTTTCCACTACTCAATGGGTATTACTCATTGAGAATGGGATATCCACAGTAGGAATTCCATGCTGGAAACTGCCCTCAAGAGAATGTTTGATTTTAAACTGTTGACAATCTTTGCTAAATCTATCTCAAGAATGTAGTAATAGAAAAGTGCAGCATTAAACTCATTAATTAGTTTTCATGTATATTTCACTGAGGGAAAAATGTCAGTCACACATAATAATGAGAAGAGAGTTTTAATTTTTCCTTAACTCTAATTAATGTTGACTCTTCATGTTTCATTAACGTTATTCTGCTGACTAGGGGATTTACTAAAAGTACATGGAGAATCATCAGTTTACACTAGATAATGTATTATGGGCATAGGAGGGGAGATGGCACTATTAAATATATTTTACTTTAGAATCAAGCAAAGTTCACTTACCTCATCCACAGGAAAATTGACAGGGTCAGGGGGAAACTTGGGGAATATTTTTCTCATGGTCTAAATGTTAGAGAGACATCTTTATCATTTTCTTTATCAGGTTAATGCCCTGTCTTGAAAGCAACAGCTGGAGGACAACATGTTGGCTTAATGGTCTTCCTTATGAAGCATGAGTGAATATTCCCTGTGTACTTCCCTCAACACAGGGAAAAAATGATCCTTAATTCTCCTTCTGTTGCTGCTGCATTTACACTGGGCTGCATGATTCCTGGGAAGGTTGAAGGACAGAAGCCCAAAGGGATGGGAAGATTCAGAATATAGGGAGACAAAGAACCTCTTTTGAATAAGTTAATAATAGCTAAAATTTAATGAGCTTTTACAATCTGCTAGTCACTGTGTTGTATACTTTACATTAATAACTCATTTGGTCACAACACTCAATTTCTACTGTTATACTCATTTTATAGATGAGAGAATCAACAGAAAGTTTTAAGTAACACACCAAAAGGTTATAAAGGTATTATGAGAATCAAGATTCAAATCCAGGTATTTGAGATCCAGAGCCCATCTTTCTGGCTGCTATACTATTTAATAATTGCATAATCTGGGTAAATACTATGGTTTAGCATAGTGCTGGCAAAATGGGATGATCTGTTTAACAAAATCTTTTTGGAAAAGGTTTTTTAAGGTACAAAGTGGAAAAAGGAAAGGATGTGGTTTGTTGGGCCAGGAAAGGAGAGATTATCCATGCATGTGAAAAAATTAGCCAAAATTAGTAAAACATTACTCTGTTATTAATTTTTTGAGGAGTCTCCATACTGTTCTCCATAGTGGTTGTACCAGTTTACATTCCCACCAGCAATGAATGAAGGTTTCTTTTTCTCCACAACCTCTCCAAGACTTGTTATTACCTGTCTTGTTGATAATAATCATTCTAACAGGTGTTATCTCATTATAGCTTTGATTTGCATTTCCCTAATTGCAAGTGAAGTTGAACATCTGTTGGCAATTTGTATGTCCTCTTGGGAGAGGTGTCTCTTCAGGTCCTCTGCTCATTTTGTAGTTGGATAGTTTGTTTGGTGTTGAGTTGTATGTATTTTGAATAGTAACTCCTTGTTTGAGCTGTTCGCCAATATCTCTTTCCATTTGGTTCCTTGCCTTTTTATTTTGTTGGTGGTTCATTTTGCTGCCCAGAAGCTTTTTAGTTTGAAATAGTCCAGTTCATTTATTTTTGCCTTTCTTCCCTTTTTTGGGGAGTCAAATTCATAAAATTCTTTCTAAGATCAAAGTCCAAAGTTTAGTACCTATGTTTTCTTCTATGTAATTTATTGTTTCAGTTCTTATATTTTGATATTTGATCCATTTTGAGTTAATATTTTATATGGAACAAACAATAATCTAGTTTCATTCTTTTGCATGTGGCTTTCCAATTTTCCCAGTACCATCTCTTGAAGAGGCTTTGTTTGTCTCCATTGTATGTTTTTTTCTCCTTTGTTGAAAATTATTTGCCCATATGTTCATTGCAGTATTGTTCATGGTGTCCAAGACATCAAAACAACTGAAGTCTCCTTTGATAAATGATTGGATAAAGGAAATGTGGAGCATATATACAATGGGATACTACTCAGCCATAAGAAAAGATGAAATACTGCCATTTGTGACATGGATGGATCTTGAACATATCATGCTAAGCAAAATAAGTTAAGAACCATATGATTTCACTTATATGTGGGATATAAAACTGAAAGTAACAAATTAACATACAAGAAAAACAAACAAAAAACCCCTCATAGATACAGTCAACATTATGGTGATTACCAGAGGGAAGAGGGGCAGGGAGGTAGTAAAGGGTAAAGGAGACCAAATATATGGTGATGGGAGGAGATTTGACTTTGGTGGTGGGCAGACAATGCAATATATAGATAATGTATCATAGAATTGTACACTTTATACCTATAGATCTTATTAACCAATGTCACCCCAATAAACTTAATAAAAAAGGGAATGTGAAAATAATTAGTAAAGGTGAAGCAAAAAGGCTAAATACCATAGACAGAAACAAGGCTTTTGAACCTGTGTAAGTCATTGAAGGTGAATAGATTTTACCAGATTCTGTTCCTACAGATGAAATGTTTATTGCACACCTTTGTAATGACAACAGAGCTAGAAACCTTGCCAAAATGCATTGCTTCCACATACAGGAAAGACAGTGACAAAAACAATAATTTTGAAGTCAGTGGGCCTGGGATTGATCCTAGATTCTGTCACCTACTGGCTGTGTGAATTTAGGCACTGAAGTGAGTCACACCTCCTCAGTAAAATGGTGATAGTAATAATATCTGTCTTATGGTCAGTTGGAGATGAGAAGATATGCTGTTATTAAAGAACAGAACAAGCACTCTGTAAGTGGCATTTATGGACACAGGCAATAGTGTGGGGAAGGTCTAGGGTGGGGTGGGGTGGGGGCTGGGTGGAGGGGGGTAAAATGGGGCATGGGAACATCTGTAATACTGTCAACAATAAATAAAAATGTGAGCTCAGGTCTAATTTATTTAAAAATTAAGTGATAAGAAAAATGAGAAAGAAAGAAAAACCTTAAGATATTTTCATTTTTATTATTTTTCATATCTTCAAGATATATTTTACATACCATAAAATCCAACCATTCAAAATGCATAGTTCAGTGGTTTTAGTATAGTCACAGAATTGTGCAGCCATTACAATTTAACCTTAGAATATTTTCACTAACCCCCAAATGAACTACATACTCCTTAGTCATTATGCACCAATCCTATAATCAATGGATTTATCTATTTTTTATTTACTGGCTTTGCTTCTTTCAGTTAGCATGTTTTGAAGGTTAATCCATATTGTGGTATGCATCAGTACTTCATTGCTTTTACTGATGAATTATTTCTTTGTATGCATATACCACATTTTATTTATCTAATCATCAATTAATGGACATTTAGATTATTTATACTTTTGGGCATTATTAATTCTGCTATGAATATTTTTCTATAAGATTTTGATTCTAGGTATATATGTTTTCACTTCTCTTGAGCATAAAACCTAGGAGTGGGATTTCTGGGTCATATGGTATCTCTATGTTTAACATTTTGTTGAAGTGTCAAACATTATCCCAAAGTGACTGCAACCTTATATTTACTTACTTCTTTATTTTTAATTAATTAATTAAGTTTTTATTCTTTAGGGTATTACAGATGTCCACCGTTTCCCCCCACTTTGCCACCTCCAACCAGCCCCCACCCCACCCCAGTCCTTCACCATACTATTGTCTATATCCGTGGGCTGTGCATATCCTATATAATAAAGAGGTAATATGAAAATTGACCCTCACACCCTCATGTCACAAGGTGGCCACCCCCATGTCATCACAATATGGCCGCCCCCATGTCATCATAAGTTGTCCGCCCCCACGTTGTCACAAATGTCCAACAAGGGAGGGCAATTGGGGGCAACAAGGCCTGCAGGGCAGGGCAGTTGGGGGTGATCGAGCTGGCAGGGGAGCAGTTAGGTATCAATCAGGCAGGCAGGGGAGAGGTTAGGGGGTGATAAGGGTGGCAGGCAGAAGCACTTAGGGGCAATGAGGCAGGCAGGCAGGTGAGTGGTTAAGAGCCAGCAGTCCCGGATTGTGAGAGGGATGTCTGACTGCCAGTTTAGGCAGTCGGAGATCCCCGAGGGGTCCCAGATTGGAGAGGGTGAAGGCCGGGCTGAGGGACACCCTCCCAGTGCACGAATTTTGTGCACTGGGCCTCTAGTTTATATATACTTTATAAAAGCCTAAGTGACCGTTACAACTAAATGACCAGAATGACCAGAACAACTGGTCGACCAGTCACTATGATATGCACTGACCACCAGGGGGCAGATATTCAACACAGGAGCTGCCCCCTGGTGGTCAGTGGACTCCCACAGCCAACCTCCCGAGCCTGGCCAACCTCCTGCAGCCCCTTCCACCAACCGCCCTGCCTACATCTCCCCCTCCATAGGCCTCTATCATCGGCCAGGCCAAGGGATCCCAGCTGTGCACAAATTCATGCACTGGGCCTCTAGTATGCACATAAGTTCTTTGGTTAATCTCTTTCCATCCCCCCACCCCCTCACCTCTGAGATTTATCAGCCTATTCCATGCATCCATGTCTCCAGACCTATTTTGTTCTTCAGTTTATTTTGTTCATTAGATTCCCCATATAAGTGAGATCATGTGATACTTGTTTTCCCCTGAATGGCTTATTTCACTTAGCACAATTCTCTCCAGGTCCCTCCATGCTGTCTCAAGGGATAAGAAATCCTTCTTTTCCACAGCTGCATAGTATTCCATGGTGTAAATGTACCACAGCTTTTTTATCCACTCATCTACTGATGGGAAATTGGGCTGTTTCCAGATCTTAGCTATTGTAAATAATGTTGTGAACATAGGGGTACACATAATCTTTATGATTGGTATCTCAGGAATCTTAGGATATATTCCTAAAAGTGAGATGACTGGGTCAAATGACAGTTCCATTTTTAATTTTTTGAGGAAATCCCATACTGTTTTCCATAGTATTTATACCAGTCTCCATTCCCACCAGCAGTGTACTAAGGTTCTTTTTTATCCCCATTCTTGCCAGCACTTTTCTTCAGTTGATTTGTTGATGATAGCCTTTCTGACAGGTATAGGTGATACCTCATTGTAGTTTTAATTTGCATCTCTCTGATGATTAGAGATGTTGAGCATTTTTTTCATATGTCTATTGTCCATGTTTATGTCTTCTATTCAGGTCCCTTGCAAATTTTTAATTGGATTATTTGTCTTCCTTTTGTTGAGTTGTATGAGTTCTTTAAATATTTTGGAAATTAACCTCTTATCAAATGTATCATTGGCAAATATGTTCTTCCACCATTTTATATTCCCACCAGCAACATATGAAGTATATATTCTCTATATCTTTGCCAACAGTTGTTATTATTTATCTTCTTGATTTTTAGCCATTCTAGAGAGTTTGTCATGGCATTTTAATATTGTTTGATTTGAATTTTCCTGATGTCTAATGATGTTGAGCATCGTTTCATGTGCTTATTGGACATATTTATATCTTTTTTAAAAATACATGCCTATTCAGGCACTTTGATCATCTTTCTGTTTGGGTTATTTGTCTTTTTATTGTTGAGTAGTAAGAATTCTGTATATATTCTGGATAAAACCTGTTATTAGAAATATAATTTGCAAATATTTCTCCCATTGTGTGAGTTGTGTTTTCACATTCACAATGGTTTCTTTTTTCTTTTTAAAATAACTTTTTACTATTTATTGATGGAGAGAGAGAGAGAGAGAGAGACTGACCTGCTACTCAACCCTTCCATGCATTCACTGGTTGATTGATTCATTCCTGTATTGCTCTGCCCAGGGATCAAGCTTACAATCTTGGTGTTATTGGGTCGATACGCTAATTAATGGTGCTACTCAGCCAGGGCCTAATGATGTCTTTTGAAACACAAAAGGTTTTAGTTTTGATGAAGTGCAATTTACCTAAGTTTTCTTTTTCACTTAAACTTGTTAGTGTTGTATCATAAAACCATTTCATAGCCCAAGGTCATGAAGATTTACTTCTTTGTTTTCTTCTGGGAATTTTAAAGTGTATCTCATACATGTAGATCTATTATACACTTTGAGTCAATTTTTATGTATGGTTTATGGCCCAATATTCTTTTTAAAAATATATTTTTTATTTATTTCAGAGAGGAAGAGAGAGGGAGAGATAGAAACATCAATGATGAGAGAGAATTATTGATTGGCTGCCTCTTGCACATTGGGTATCTAGCCTGCAACCTGGGCATGTTCCCTGACTGGGAATTGAACTATGACCTCCTTGTTCATAGGTCAACATTCAACCATTGAGCCACACCAGCCTGCTACTCCACACCAATATTCTTTTATTCAGTTATATGAGCACACATTTTGAAAAACACTATTTATTCCCCTATTTAATGGTCTTGGCACCCTCTTTGAAAATCAGTTGACCATAGATGTATAGGTTTATTTCTGGACTCAATTCTATTACATTGATCTATATATCTATCTCATGCCAGCACCACAATGTCTTGATTACTGTACCTTTAGAGTAGATTTCAAAATTGTGAAGCATGTGTCTTCCAATTTGTTCTGATTGTTTTGGCTATAGGTACATTAATTTTTAAACTGAAAACAGACAGTAGGCATAAGAGACCTGTATACATTTATAAGTAAATGCAAAGTTGCTGTAAGTGTTGTTCACTGTTTTTGGTTTCCCAGCTTTGTATAGTATATACCATTGGTTAATAAAATTTTTCCTATTGAACCTAACTCCTGCAATAGAGAATGGCCAAATGAGTACATTTTATTGGAAACAATTGTCTTCACTCAAGCTACTGTACCAAATACCATAATTGGGTGGCTTAAATAATAGAAATTTACTTCATATAGTCTGGAGACTGAAAAGTCCCAAATTAGTGTGCAAGCATGGTGGGTTTCTGATGTGAGTTCTCTTCCTGGCTTTCAGACAGAGCCAGCTTTCTTATTGTGTCCTTAACATAGTGAGGGTGGTGGATGTAATGAGGTGTGGAAGTGGGGGTAAGGATGGGGTATCAGGAGAAAAGATTGGAAGAATCTAAGATGTTTTTCCTGGCTGAAGTTTGCTTGTTAGTGCTTAATGTTCTGTTAGAACAACTCTGCTTTCCTTTTTCCTGTAGGATGAGAAAAATCATAGTAGAACAATTGAGCACATGAAGTCTGAAATCAGGTAGGACTAGATGGAGCACAAGCTCTACCTCCTTCCCCTGTGATGCTGCACGTGTCCTTCAACCTTTCTGAAACATCCTCATTTGTAAAATGGGATTAATAATAATAGTGCCTTCCTCATAAGATTTTTGTGACAATTATATTACTAAATCATGTGAGATGTGTAGTATAAGGACTGGCCTGTAGTAAATGCTCAATAAAATCCAGCTATTATAATTTATTACAATTTGAGAAAACTACCCATTAAAAGACTCCAAACGTTTACAGACCAGATTCCAATTTTGAAATTCCTTTTTGTGAAGGATAAACTGAATAAGAAGTTTGTCACAAATGTACACAGAATTTTTCATTCAAAGTACTCAGTACTGCTAAAATAGAGATGTACACACAAGATTTTGCTTTCCCTATTCTCCTCTCTCAACAGATTTTTCTGTAAGAAAGTAGCTGACCATGGAAACCAATTAATCTCTCTCCTGCAGCAAAGCAATCATTTGCAAAGGAATGTACTCAAGTGCCAACCCCAAATGCTCCAGAACAGCTAGAGAGGAGAAAGCTGCTTTTTCTTTAATTTTCATGGCTGGTGAGAGCAGTTATTTGGGAAGCATGTGGTGTGTGTGTGTGTGTGTGTGTGTGTGTGTGTGTGTGTGTGTGTCTGGTAATTCAGTAATTTCTACACACCTCCCTGAAGCTTTCATGAGAGATTTTATGTGCAGCCCTGGCTGATGTGGCTCAGTTGGCTGTGTGTCATCCTGTGCACCAAAAGTTTTCCAGTTCTATTCCAGTCAGGTCACATGTCCGGTTTGCGGGCTTGATCCCTGGTAGGGGACTAGTGTGTGTGTGTGTGTGTGTGTGTAGGAGGCAGCAGATTGATGTTTTGTTCTCACGCTGACGTTTCTCCCTCCCCTTCTCTCTCTAAAACTCAATTTTAAAAATCTAAAAAAAAAAAAAGATTTTATGTGCAGTATGTGTGGCATGGGAAATTACCTAGATATACTCATTTACTTGTGTCTTCCTCCATGTCCATGGACCTCTTTTTCTCTTGCCATTCCCAGTTCATAGCACAGTATATAACACCAGAATCAAAGAACATGAATTACTGCCCAGCAAAAATTTGCAGTCTAAAGTGGTTCAGAGCATAGATTTTGGAGTGAGATAGAAACTGATTCCCAACTCCACTACTTACTGGCTCAATAATTGGGTGAATTATTATACTTTTCAGAGTCCCAGTTGCTTTACTTGTAAAATTTAGTTAACATATGAACAACAGGTTGGTTTGAAGCTTGAAGCAATGTGGAAGTGTATAACAATGTTCTTGGCATGTAATAAACATGCGGTGAATGAGCTATAGGAACCAAAGAAATTCTTTGTAAAGTAAATGAATAAAGAGTCATTTACTAATCATTTATCTTAGGATTTATTTATTCAATATAGTACATTTAAAAATATCTATTACAAGTATGCAAGTCATAAGGAATACAGAGATGAGAAACAATCTCAATCTTCAATGGACTTCCAATGGAGTATAGAATATAGCCGGGTAAAATAACTAAAGCTATAACATTTAAAAAGTCTGTGGCAGAGGTCTGTATACAACACAATAAGGGGCCCATAAGTGCACCTTCAGGATAAGGTAGAAAGTCACTGAAATGACTGTGTTATTTCAACATTTAACTAATAAAATTTTCATGGAGAAAAAAAACTTCAAATAATTCTATAATAAAAGGGCAATATGCAAATTAACTGTCACTCCAACACACAGATGGCCGCCCCCATGTGGTAAAAGATGGCCATCACAAGATGGCCTGCAGGGGGCGGGCAGTTGGGGGGACCATGTCTGCATGGGAGGGCAGTTGGGGTGGACCAGGCCTGCAGGGGAGGACAGTTGGGGGGGACCCAGGCCTGCAGGGGAGGGCAGTTGGGTGGGACCAGGCCTGCAGGGGAGGGCACTTAGGGGTGATCGGGCTGGCAGAAGAGGGCAACTGGGGGCAACCAGGCCAGCAGGGGAGAGCAGTTGGGGGGGACCAGGCCTGCAGGGTAGGGTAGTTGGGAGGGACCAGGCCTGAAGGGGAAGGCAGTTGGGGGGGGAACAGGCATGCAGGGGAGGGCAGTTGCAGGGGACCAGGCCAGCAGGGGAAGGCAATTAGGGGTGACAAGGCTGGCAAGGGCAGGCAGTTAGGGGTGACCAGGCCCGCAGGGGAGGGCAGTTAGGGGTGACCAGGCTGGTAGGGGAAGGCAGTTGGGGGATCAGACTGGTAGGGGAGGGCAGTTGGAAGGTACCAGGCCTGAAGGGGAAGGCAGTTGGGAGGGACCAGGCCTGGAGGGGAGGGCAGTTGGGGGGGATCAGGCCTGCAGGGGAGGGCAGTTGGGGGGGACCAGGCCAGCAGGGAGGGCAATTAGGGGCAACCAGGCTGGCAAGGCGGGCAGTTAGGCATGACCAGGCCAGCAGGGGAGGGCAGTTAGGGGTGACCAGGCTGGTAGGGGAGGGCAATTAGGGGCAATCAGGCCAGCAGGGGAGCAGTTAGGTGTCAATCAGGCTGGCAGGGGAGTGGTTAGGGGTGATCAGGCTGGCAGGCAGAAGTGGTTAGGGGCAATCAGGCAGGCAAGCAGGCGAGTGGTTGGGAGCCAGCAGTCCTGGGTTGTGAGAGGGATGTCCCAGATTGGAGAGGGTGCAGGCTGGGCTGAGGGACACATACACTACCAGCCCCCCCATGCACGAATTTCGTGCACCAGGCCTCTAGTTGTACAATAAGCATCTATATACTATCCACCTATACTCAATATGTTGCTATTTTGCTTTATCACATACCTAAATATTTATCCATACACAAATCTATTTTATTTTTTAAAATACTTTTATTGATTTCAGAGAGAAAAAGAGAGATAGAAACATCAATGATGAGAGAGAATCATTGATCGGCTGCCTCCTGCACACCCCACACTGGGGATCAAGCCCTCAACCTAGGCATGTGCCCTGACTGGGAATCAAACTATGCTATCCTGATTCATAGGTGGACGCTCAACCACTGAACCATGCCGACCAGGCCGATCTATCTTATTTTTAATGACTTTCAAAGTAAGTTACAGATAGTGCATTTACTCATCAAAATAATTATCATTAATAAAGTTTAATATTTGTTTGTTTTATTTTAAATGGTAAAATTTGCATATTGAAATTCACATACCTTAACTATAATGCTTGAGAACTTTGACAAAATGTATCACCTGTGTAAGCCAACTCATAGAGATCGAAAATATTGCCATCACACCATACATTTCCTTCAGATACTCCCCAATCAATTCCTGTTCTTAACCTTATAACCCTACATCCTCGAAACCCTAACTTGTCCAGATATTTTTCAAAATAGATCAATTTAGCCTCTTTTAAATTTTTATATAAATGTGAATATATAGTATGAATTCTTTTATGTAAGGCTTCTTTCACTCAGAGTAATGGTTAGAAATAGATCTATATTTTTTAAGATCCATCCTAGTTGCTACATGTATCATTAGTAAATTCATTTTTATTCTGGTAAAAAAAAAACAACACAGAACATAAAAATTACCATCTCAATAATTTTTCAGTTCACTGGCATTGAGTACATTCAAATTGTGGAACAAATCTCCTGAACATTTTCATCTTGCAAACCTAAAACTCTATACCTATTTAACAACTTCCCATTTCCCCCTCCCTTCAACCCTGGGCAAACACCATGCTACTTTCTGTTTCTATGAATTTGATTACTTTAGGTATTGCCTATAAATGGAATCATACAGTATTTGTCTTTTTGTGACTGAAATAAATCAGTCACAAGAAAACAAATAGCATAATGTCCTCATGGTTCATCCATGTGGGTAGCATATGACAGGATTTTCTTCCCTTTTAAGGTTGAATATTATTTTATGTATGTGTCACCTTGTTTATCCACACATCCATCCATGGACACTTGGCTAGCTTCTACCTATTGGATATTGCAAATATTGCTATCAATATGGGTGTGCCAAAATCTCTGTGAGATCTTGGCTTTAATTATTTTGGATATATACACAGAAGTAAGATTTCTGGTTCATATGGTATGTCTATTTTTAATTTTTTGAGGAATTGCCCTATTGATTTCCAGAGTGACTGTGCCATTTCATATTCTCACGAACAGTGCACAACATTTCAATGTCTGTACGTTCTCTTCAACACTTGTTATTTTTTTTATAGTAGCCATCCTAATAGATGTTAAGTGATATTGTGGTTTTGATTTGCATTTCCCTAAATGACATGATACTGGTTCTTTTCATATGCTTATTGGCCATTTGTATGTAATCTTTCAATAAATATCTACTGAAAACTTTTGCCCACTTTTAAATTGGGTTATTTGCTTTGTGTGTGGATGAGTTGTAGTTCTTTGTACATTCTGGATAGTCTTAATCAGATATGTGATTTGTAAATATTTTCTTCCATTTTGTATGTTGCCTTTTTGCCCTGTTGCATATGTTATTAGATGCACAAAATTTTTTAAGTTTGATATAATTTTATTTATCTAATTTTGGTTCTGTTGTGTGTGCTTTTGGCATCATATCCAAGAAATCATTGCCAAATCCAATGTCATGAAGCTTTCTCCCTACGTTTTCTCCTAGAAATTTTATATTTTTAGGTCTTACATATAGGTCCTTGATCCATTTTGAGTTATTTTATTTTTGTATATGGTGTAAGGTAAGGGACCAACTTAATTATTTTGCATGTAGATAGCTTTCACAGCACCATTTTTTTGTAAGAAACTGCTTTTGTATATGTGAGGGTTTATTTCTGGGCTGTATACTCTATTTAATGGTCTAGATATAACTATCCTTACACTAATACCACACTGTTTTGATTACTGTAACCTTGTAATAAGTTTGGAAATCAGGAAATGTTAGACCTCTAACTTTGTTCTTTTTCAAATAGTCTTGATAACTTGGGATTCCTCGAGTTTAAATATGCATTTCAGGATGTATGGACTTCTGAAAAAATATGTCATTGAGATTTTGATAGGGATTGCACTGAATTTGCAGATTGTTTTGGCAATATTGTCATTTTAAGAAAATTATTATGTCTTCTAATCCACAAATGTGGTTTGTCTCTTTTTTCATTTCTTTCAGCAATGTTTTATAGTTTTTAGTATACAAGTCTCTTGCCTCCTTTGTTAATTTTTTTTAAATTTCTTTATTGATTAAGGTATCACATATTTGTCCTCATCCCCCCATTCCCATCCCACAACCCTCCCCACGGATGTCCCAACCCCCTGTTGAACTTAACCATTGGTTAGGCTCATATGCATGCACACAAGTCCTTTGGTTGATCTCTCCCACCTTCCCCCACCCTCCCCTATCCTCCCTCTGAGGCCTGATAGTCCGATCGATGCCTCCTTGTTTCTGGTTCTGTTCTTGTTCATCAGTCTCTGTTGTTCATAATTTCCCCTAGATGAGCGAGATCATGTGTCACTAGAGATATACTTATAAGAACTGAATGTGAGACGAGCAATAATAGTTATGCTGACAGGCAAATGAATCAGTCTGTAGTGAGTTTCTTTCTGGACCAACAGTTCTTTTGAGACACAATATCAATGTCCACCAGTTCCTTATGTGTACATGTCGGCACTGACCCATCAGCTATGGATGGTGGACAAAGTGTGGTAATGCAGGTCCGACTCCCTCTGGTTTGGTCTCGGCTGGACCCAGGGGCACGGCTTCACCCGGACTCAGAGGCACGTGGCCTCTCCCGGACCCAGGGGGCGTGAGGCCTCACCTGGACCCAGGTGCGCGTGGCCTCACCCAGACCCGGGACCCAGCCTCACCCAGATCCAGAGGCACACGGCCTCACCCGGACCCGGGATCCAGCTTCACCCGGACCCAGGGGCGCGTGACCTCACCCGTACCCAGGGGCACGTGGCCTCACCCGGACCCAGGGGCGCGCGGCCTCACCTGGACCCGGGACTCAGCCTCACTCGGGTCCAGGGGCACACGGCCTCACCCGGACCAGGGATCTAGCTTCACCTGGACCCAGGGGCGCGTGGCCTCTCCCAGACCCAGAGGCGCATGGCCTCACCCGGGCCTGGGACCCAGCCTCACCTGGATCCAAGGGCACACAGCCTCACCCGGACCTGGGATCTAGCTTTAACCGGACCCAGGGGCACGGGGCCTCACCTGGACCCAGGTGCGTGCGGCCTCACCCGCACCCGGGACCCAGCCTCACTCGGATCTAGGGGCACACGGCCTCACCCGGACCCGGGATCCAGCTTCACCCGGACCCAGGGGCGCGTGGCCTCTCCCAGACCCAGGGGCGTGTGGCCTCACCCGGACCCAGGACCCAGCCTCACCCGGACCCAGGATCCGGCTTCACTTGGACTCAGGGGCGAATGGCCTCACCCGGATACAGGGGCGCACGGACTCACCCGGACCCGGGATCCAGCTTCACCCAGACCCAGGGTCACGTGGCCTCGCCCGGACCCGGAACCCAGCCTCTCCCAGACCCAGGGACGTATGGCCTCACCCGGATTCAGGATCCAGCTTCACCCGGACCCAGGGGCGCGTGGCCTCACCCGGACCCAGGGGCGCGTGGCCTCTCCTGGACCCAGGGGCGTGTGGCCTCACCTGGACCCAGGTGCGCGAGGCCTCACCCGGACCCGGGACCCAGCCTCTCCCGGATTCAGGGGCACACGGCCTCACCTGGACCCGGGATACAGCTTCACCCGGACCCAGGGGCTCGTGGCCTCACCCGGACCCAGGGGTGCATGGCCTCTCCCAGACCCAGGGTTGTGTGGCCTCACCCTGGTCCAGGGACGCATGGCCCCACCCGGACCCAGGATCCAGCCTCACCTGGACCTAGCGGCGCATAGCCTCACCCGGACCCAGGGGGGCAGCCCCACCCGGACCCGGGACCCAGCCTCACCCGGACCCAGGGGCGTGCGGCCTTACCCGGATCCAGGGGCATGTGGCCTTGCCCGGACCCAGGACCCAGCCTCACCCTGACCCAGTTTCCAGCCTCACCCAGACCCAGGGGCGCGCGGCCTCACCCGGACCCGGGACCCAGTGGGGTTTCGTCTTCTTGATCCCAATTCCTGTTGGTCAATTCCATCACAGCAATTCCTTCGGCCATTTTCTCAGAGCTCCAGGGCAGCTGCCGCCGAACTCGTTGGGCGGCGGGCTCGGCGAAGCTCCGGTGTGCCCGGTGCGCGGCGGCGGGCTGGTCCGGGGTTGCTGCGTCGGCCCTTGGGTCTGCAGCGGTGGCCGGTCACCGAGCGTGCGCACCTGGCCGCTTCCAGGGCATTGAGATTCTTGAAGGACTCGGAGGTCAGCAAGCGCGGAGTCTCCCACCCCATGTCTCCCAGGGGCTCGTCTGTCCGTGCTCGGCAGCGAGTGGAGCTGTCCCCTCAGCTGGAGACTGCCGGGGGAACTGCGCCGAGCACGTTCCAGGCCGCCATTGCATCGCCTGAGCCGTAGTTCTTAATTTGTGATCTTTGGGTCACCGGCATCATCATCATCCCGCGTACGCCTCTCTTTTATTCTAGTTGTAGAGCATCTGCTCAGCCAGCCCTCCGGTGGTTCTGGATGGTGTCTGCTCTGCTCTCCAATCGTAGTCTCAAAATTGTTGTGGTAGGCAACAATCAGGCTTCCGCCCTATGCCTCCATCTTGGTCCTCCTTTGTATAGTTAAGTCTTGATTGTTGTTGGTGTCACTGGGAGGAATTGTCCTCCAGGCCAATTGGCCGTGAGGACCCTCTGTGTATATAAAGGAAGAGTTGCTGTGCAGGAGACACGTTTATGGGCCGGGTCTTGTTGCAGCAAGGCTTTGGTGCTCACTGAGTCTGCCTCTTGAATGTGTCCCTTATGGGAGTGGTTGAAATCTAGTGTCATCTCACACAGACCACTAGATGCCCTCATTTCTGGGTTCTAATGGGGTGTAGGTCAGCTACTGCCTGAGGCCACTCAGCAGGCATTACAGCAAAAACTGCAGTTTCCTCCTCCTGTCTGAGCGGCCCTGGAGCAGTCCGACTAGAACTGCAGTTTATCTGGTCAAGCTGCCACTGGGCAGGCCACCCACATGCAAAAGCTGCTGCTTGGAGCCCAGGTGGGCCTGCAAAACATGCGGGGCGGGTCTGCAAAACGTGTGGGGCGGGTCTCAGGGCAGGGCGGGGTCTCTGGGCACCACCAGGCATTGGCGTGGCGAACCGCAAAGGCTGCAAGTCTGCTTTTTCTGCTTTCCACGTTTCTAAGCCCCCTCGTTCCGCACTCCAGTGCAGCAAACACTGATTGCTGGGCGCACCTCCGCAAGGAAGTTACTCCCACTCTCCGACATGAAGGCCGAGAGTCCAGCCTCTCCCCGCAGGCGTCTGGGTCTCCCGCGAGTCCCCATAAGCTGGATTTCAGGGTGATGGGGAGCTAATCTCTCCTAGGGTTGGAAAAAAAGCCGCACGACCCTTCTCCCGCCACCAGCCCGACCCACGCGCCTCCGCACCTTATCCCCTCCGAGTTCGCTCTTTCCTCTTCCTTCTTAGCTGTAAATCCACCATTCAGCCAGCTCTCCTGTGGTTCTGGGTGGCAGACGCTCTGTCATCCAGTTGTATTTTTGAAATTGCTGTGCGCGGCACAGTTCATTTGTTTAACTTTGCAGCCTTCTTGGTTCTCTTCTCTCAAAATGGCTAAAGGACTAGAATGTAAGACGGGAACTCCTAAAAATCCTCCAAGTCGGTGTCGGCGGCCTCCGGGGCCCCGAGGATCTCACTGGGCAGCTTGTCCAGGTAGGTGACGCGGATGGGCCCTTCCTGCAGAAAGATGGTCTCTTCCTTCACCGAGAGCCACTGTGCCGAGTCCGCGGCCGCCGCCACAGCAGCTGCCGTGGTCGCCCATGAGCTCATGGCCCCGGCTGAGGTGCTGACTGAGAGGAGCAGACGAGCAGCCGCCCGGCCTGGGGAGATGCGAGCAGGAGTCGCCACGCTCACCAGTCCATCTTTTAGTTGTATTTCCGAAACTGCCATGCGAGGCAACAGATCAGCGTTCACCTCCGCTGCCATCTTCTTAAATTTATTCTTAAGTAGTTTATTGATGCTATTATAAATGGATTTCTTTCTTAATTTTTGTTTCAGATTTATTGTTAGTGTATAGAGACATAATTAATACTTGCATGCTGATTTTTGTATCCTGCAACTTTGCTAAATCCTATTCTAACATATTATTTTGTGTGGAATCTTTAGGGATTTCTACATATAAGATCATGTTATTTGTAAAGAGATGTAATTTTACTTTTAAATTTAGATGCATTTTGTTTATTCATTCATTTTTTACTGTTTGCTCTGGCTATGTCTTCCATTACTTTGCTGAACAGAAGCGGTGAAAATAGTCATCATTTTGCTGTGCCTGATCCTAGAAGAAAAGCTTTTAAGTCTTTCACCATTGAATATGATATTAACTGTAGGGTTTTTATACATGGCCTTTATTATCTTGAGATAGTTTTCTCATATTTCCAGTTTACTTAGTATTTTTATCTTGAAAGAATGTTGAATTTTGTCAAATAGTTTTTCACACCAATAACTTGTTCATTTTTATTACTGAGTAGTACGATAGTTTATTTTATATATATAAGAGGCCCGGTGCACAAAATTCTGCACTCGGGGGGGGGGGGTCTCTCAGCCTGGCCTGCACCCTCCTTCTCACAGTCCAGGAGCCTTCTAGGGATGTCTGGGGGAGTGAGCCTAAGCTGTTAGTCGGACATCCTTAGCGTTGTTGCAGAGGCAGTAGAGGCTCCCTCCACCACCACTGTGCTCGCCGGCCGTGAGGCTGGCTTCTGGCTGAGTAGTGCTCCTGGTATGGGAGCACACTGACCACCAGGGGGAAGCTCCTGCGTTGAGCATCTGCCTCCTGGTGGTCAGTGTGCGTCATAGTGACCAGTCGTTCTGCAGTTTGGTCAATTTGCATATTGACCTTTTATTACATAGGATACCATTCTCCTGTTTATGGACAACTGGTTTGTTTCCAGTATTTGCCTATCATATTTTAATGACTATATTGTAAACCAGCCAAATTCAAACCAATTAACCCCATCTGCTCTCTATTTCTAGTACAGTCCATTGTGGTATTTGTTGGGTTTCTTACTTCCTTATACATGGCATTTGACTGTCAGTTAGCATTTAATGTTTTTCAAAATGTGAACCCACCTAGCTTTGTGTTTTACTCCCTGACATTAACAATGTTCTGCTTGCCCCCTTGCTATCCTCTAAGTAAGGCAAACCTATTTTCTACTTCCATTCATGCTTTTATTTGTAATAATAATAATAACAACAACAATAATAATGACAAAAACAATACTTACTTTCCTTTTGTTTCTGTTTTAAAAAACCTCTTCCCCCTGGTGAACTTACTAGAAATGTATACATACCATCCATCTGTCTATTTTGATTCATAATTCAGTACAGATTAACACAGAGCACCTAAGGCCCCCTTTTGGGCATCAATATTTGCTGTCCATTAATTATTATTTTTTCATCCACTTAACATATTCCCATTGAATACTTACTACATGTCTTTAGGCATGAAATGATGACTAAAATATATCTGATGTCCTGAGCTTATATTCAATCTAAAAATGTATACACATACATAATTAAAAACTGAGCTAATAACCAGGAAAACTACAGGGAGCTATGATAATATATACCAAGGGACATGATCTGTTATTCAGGGGGAGGAAATTCAAGACAGATTTTTCCAAGAAATTGACATTTCAGAAAAAATTGAATGTTTTTAGAAATTAGGCAAGTAAAGTAGGGGACGTGTACAGAAGAGTAATCTAGGTGGAAGAAGCAACATGTGCAAATACCCTGAGACATGAGAGAGCTTGAAGAGTGTGAGTACTCACAGAAATCCTGTGTAGCTGGAGCATAGGGAACCATGGGGAGCGAATAAAATTAGGCTGGACAGCTCAGCAGGGTTTTCATCCTAAGACCAATGGGAAGTCATTACAACATTTGTGTTTCTACAATATTGCTCATTGCAGTATGGGAGGTGAATTGTGATGGACAAATGTGGATGCAGGAAGAAAAGTTAAGATAGAGTGCTAGAGTCAGAGATAGAGAAAAGTTGGTAGAATTAAGCTTCATTTGGAAGTAAAATCAATGGGAATTAGTGGTGAAATGAAGCTATGAATTGAGGGCATGTTGAGGGTGATTTCTGGGGTTTTGACTAGTGTGAGTGGATGGTGATAAGGCCATTTACTTCCACATACGTGGCAGCCCTCTTTAAATGGTAATGCATATATACATACGCACCCAGCCTCTAATGCCAATAAACTTTAGCCAAGATACGTTATTTTGTCCTTAAAATTGTGGAAAATGTTGTGCAAAAGTACTGTAGGAAGTTAGGCTCCTGGTTATGTGAGTTGAGACATTGCTAGGACTGAATGATGAACTCGATATGGACCTACCTCAAAGTCACTTTAGGAAGAACTAGAAAAAGAATGCTTAAACCTATTTTAGGGCACACAAAAGGGAGTTCAGAGTAGTGTCATATGCATAATACTTTAAAAATGTGCTGCCCTAGTGTGGCTTTAGAAAGCCTTGAGCAACTTTCTAAAGGAGTAATTCTTTGAGATACCTGAGTAATTTGGTATCTATTCTACAGTTCAGCATGGACTTTAAGACTTTGTTATACAGGAGCTGATTCTTAATGGCCTATATAGGAAATTGCCCAACTGCTCATGGGAAAGGGAGTTTTATGCAGTGGAAGAGGTCAGTCATGAAAGAAGGGCTGGGCCTGACAGTGTATTTAGAAATTGTGAAAGAAGGTGGTAAATTCCAAACTAAAAAGAATGTAAAGAACAATTGAGTAAGTTATTAGGCTAAGGGAGCCCTATGATACTTGGGGGCCTAAGTCCTGCTCTATTATAGTAGAGATTACCTTAAGGAAAAGATGTATCAACCTGTGAAAGCAAGTTAAATTATTAGTCTCTAAATTAATATTAACATTACATATTTCATCACCAAGATTGTCACTTGTTGGCAATACATCCATTTCACAAAAATAACACTCTTCCTAACTGGAAATAGAATATTGTATTTAATTCACTATGACTCATGCTTTCTTCTGCATTACTTTTTATCCTTTGTGTCAAGGGGGAATCCTTGGAGAGGAAAGATCATGAAGTTTTTGAATTGCCCATCTGCTCCCTACTTTTTTCCCCCTAGACAGCATGGTTGCTTTCAAACTGATACTGAAACAAGACAGGCATCTAGGTTTACCTCATGCCAGTCTGCCTCAACATTGTTAACATAAGTCAAAAGGTTATGAGTCACAGCAGGAAATTTATTCACCTGCTAAATAAAAAGCAAAACAGAGAATGTATCTGCAATTCATATCAGGGTAGAAATTTACGTTTAAGAGAAAAAAGATGGCGACCAGCAGGAAGGTAGGGAGAGAGAGAGTGTGAGTGAGGAACCCATAGAGGAGAGTGTAGATGTGTGTGGTGTGTGTGTGTGTGTATGAGATAGGGTCAGTTAGATTCTGCAGGTCTTCCAAGGGGCTCCCGAACAGGGCAGCCCTAGACGGCGGAGCCCCGCGCACAAAGCGGACACTTCTCGGCGGCTGGTGCGGACGCAGAGACCACGCCATCTTGGGAAACAGAGCTGCCCGAGACTCGGATCCTGGCTTCCGACACAAACCAGGACCCTGCAGCCACTGGGGACAGAGAACTGCTATCACAGCTTCAGACAAACAAACAAGAATCCAGACTTCCCGGCAGATTTCCGTGAGTCAAAGAGCCTATCCCCCTCCTCGCAGGCGCTGATAGCGCCATAGTAACTGACAGACCCGCCCCTCCCCCAAGCTGCTGAGCGCCCACAGGCGTGCGGAAAGCGCCATAGTAACTGATAGACTCGCCCCTCGCCCAAGCTGCTCACAGGCGCGCGCACAGACAGCGCCATAGTAACTGATAGATCCGCCCCTGGCCCAAGCTGCCAAGCTTTGCGCAGGGACACGCTCCCTCTTAGGGAATTTGGCGCGCGCTCGCGCACAGGACAGAAGCAGCTCCCCGTCAGGGAAATCTGTCAGTGCGCACAGAGGGCTCCGCTTCGGGGAATTTGGGGGAATTTGGCTCGCGGGGCACAGCTCCCCCTTCGAAGATTCTTAAAAGCGTGCACAGAGGGGCTTCCCTTTGGGGAATTTGGCGCGCAGGACGGACTCCGCCCCCCTTCTGGGACTTTGGGAGAGTGCACTGAGCCGGCTCACCTTCAGGTTTTTAAGAATGTGCGCTCTAGCCAGTTTGGCTCAGTAGAGAGAGCACACACAGGATGCAGCCCCACTTCAGGGAATTTGGCACGCCGGACACAGCTGCCTGGGATCCCTGACTCACAGCGCATTCACACTAAGAGCCAGCGACCCCAATTGTTGGTGCGTGCACACACAGGGACACTGATTCTCAACGAGAAACCGCACAAGGCAACAGAGACTTTGACACTCGAGTCTTGGTGCAGACACAGGGAAACTCTGACTCCTGGCACATGCTAAGGATCTCATTCTCGGCACATACCAACAGTGTGGTGCAGACAGGGCCCCTGATTCTAAATGTGCACACGAGACCACACGGAACACTGGGGACACTGATCCTGGGCAAGTTTGGTTCCCACCAACCAAAGACAGTCACACGTCCTAGTGTCAGAGCACTTCAGTGAAACTAGGGTGGAGCGAAGTCCCCACAGCACACGGCCCAGGTCCACGCAAACAGAAGCTTGAGCTTTCTGGTAATAGCCAGAATGGGGAAACGAAATAACTCACAGAGGAAAGAAAATGTGGAGTCGCCAAGAAAGGAAATTAGTGAAAATGAAGCTTGCAACATGACCGAAAAGGAGTTCAGAGTAATGGTCATGGAATTTATACATCGGATGGATGAGAAAATCAACAACTTATGCAAGAATCAGGAAGAAATGAAAAGTGATATAGCTACAATCAAAAACACCATGGAAAGTTTCAACAGTAGATTACAAGAAGCAGAGGACCGAATTAGTGAGTTAGAAGATCAGGTACAGAAACAAGCTCAAGCTGAACAGCAATTGGAGAAAAAAATTAAAAAGCAGGAGGAAAGCCTAAGGGAGCTTCGGGACAACATGAAACGAAGTAACATGCGTATAATAGGGCTGCCAGAAGGACAAGAAGAGCAGCAGGGATTAGAAAATCTATTTGAAGAAATAATGACAGAAAACTTCCCGGATATGGGAAAGATAAAAGTTACGCAAGTAAAGAGAGTCCCAAGCAGGATCAACCCCAAAAGACCCACACCAAGACATGTCATAATTTCAATGGCAAAAATAAATGATAAAGAGAGAATCCTAAAGGCGGCAAGAGAGAGACAGAGAGTTACCTACAAAGGAACACCCATCAGATTGTCAAATGATTACTCATCAGAAACACAACAAGCTAGAAGTGAATGGAAGGAGGTATACAAAGTGTTGCAAAGCAAAGGACTGAATCCAAGAATACTATATCCAGCAAGACTATCAATCAAAATTGAAGGGGAAATCAGGAGCTTTGCAGACAAAAAAAGCCTCAGGGAGTTTATCGCCACCAAACCAGCAATGCAAGAATTGCTAAAGGGAATACTGTAAAAAGAAGAAATAAACAGGTAAGAAGGAATACAGACACAAAAATAGATATGACTGCAAACAAATACCTTTCAGTAATAACTTTAAATGTAAACGGACTAAATGCTCCAATCAAAAGACATCGAGTAGCTGAATGGATAAAAAAACACGACCCATATATATGCTGTCTACAAGAGACCCACCTCAGAACAAGAGACTCACACAGATTGAAAGTGAAGGGATGGAAAAATATCTTTCAGGCAAATGGAAATGAAAAAAAAGCTGGGGTAGCAATACTTATATCTGACAAAATAGACCTCAAAGTAAATGCCATAACAAGAGATAAGGAAGGCCACTTCATAATACTAAAGGGAGAAATCCAACAAGAAGAAATAATTCTGGTAAACATATACGCTCCCAATATAGGAGCACCCAAATACATAAAAAAACTCCTGGAGGATATCAAGGGAGAGATTAATAGCAACACAATCATAGTAGGAGACTTTAATACCCCACTATCACCACTGGACAAATCCTCTAAACAAAAAATCAGCAAAGAAACAGCAATCCTAAATGACTCACTAGACCAGATGGAATTAATTGACATCTTCAGAACATTTCACCCCAAAGCCACAGAATATACATTCTTCTCAAGTGCACATGAGTCATTTTCAAAGATAGACCATATGCTGGGTCACAGGCAAAGTCTCTTCAAATTCAAGAAGATAGAAATTATATCAAGCATCTTCTCAGATCACAGTGGCATAAAACTGGAAATCAACTACAATAAAAACAATCCAAAGAAATCAAACACATGGAGACTAAACAGCATGGTATTAAACAAGGACTGGGTCACCAGAGAGATCAAGGAAGAAATAAAAAACATCATGGCAACAAATGACAATGAAAACACAACAATCCAAAATCTATGGGACACAGCGAAAGCAGTCTTGAGAGGGAAGTTCATAGCTCTACAGGCCTATTGCAAAAAACAAGAAACAATGGTAATAAATTACTTAACCCTACAACTCAAAGAGCTAGAAAAAGAGCAGCAAGAAAAGCCCAGTGTAACCAGAAGGAAGGAAATAACAAAGATCAGAGCGGAGATAAATGACATAGAGACCAAAGAAACAATACATAAGATCAACAAAACCAAGAGCTGGTTCTTTGAAAGGATAAACAAGATTGATGGACCTCTAGCCAGGCTCACCAAGAAGCAAAGAGAGAGGACCCAAATAAACAAAATCAGAAATGAAAGAGGTGAAATAACAACAGACCCCGCTGAGATACAAAGGATTGTTACAAAATACTACGAACAACTCTATTCCAACAAACTGGACAATCTGGAGGAAATGGACATATTCCTAGAAAAATATAACCTTCCAAAAATCAATCAAGAAGAATCTAAACAGCTCAATAGGCCAATAACTATGGACGAAATTGAAGCAGTCATCAAAAAGCTTCCAGCAAACAAAAGCCCGGGGCCTGATGGCTTCACAGGAGAGTTTTACCAAACATTCAAGGAAGAACTAAAACCTATCCTCCTCAGACTATTCCAAAAAATTCAAGTGGAAGGAACACTTCCAAGCTCCTTCTATGAAGCCAGCATCACCCTAATACCAAAACCAGATAAAGACAACACAATGAAAGAGAATTACAGACCAATATCCCTCATGAACATAGATGCCAAAATCCTCAACAAAATTCTAGAAAATCGGCTCCAGCAGTAAATCAGAAAGATCATACACCATGATCAAGTAGGATTTATCCCAGGAATGCAAGGATGGTACAATATCCGCAAATCAATAAACGTGATACATCACATAAACAAATTGAAAGACAAAAATCACATAGTCATATCAATTGATGCAGAAAAAGCATTTGACAAAATCCAACACCCTTTCTTGATAAAAGCTCTCAACAAGGTGGGAATAGATGGCTCATACCTCAACATAATAAAAGCTATATATGATAAACCCACAGCAAACATCATACTCAATGGACAAAAACTAAAGACATTTCCCCTAAGAACAGGAACAAGACAGGGATGCCCACTCTCACCACTCCTGTTTGACATAGTACTGGAAGTATTAGCCATTGCAATTAGACAAGAAGAAGAAATAAAAGGCATCCAGATTGGAAAAGAACAAGTAAAGCTGTCTTTATTTGCAGACGACATGATATTGTACATAAAAAATCCGAAAGACTCCGTCAAAAAACTCATAGACTTAATAAATGAATTCGGCAATGTAGCAGGATACAAAATTAACGCCAAGAAATCTATGGCCTTTCTATACACCAATAGTGAACTTACAGACAGAGAGACTAAAAAGGCAATCCCATTTACCATCGCACCAAAAAAATTAAGATACCTAGGAATAAACTTAACTAAGGAGGTAAAAGACCTATACACGGAAAACTACAGGACACTGAAAAAAGAGATAGAGGAAAACGTAAACAGATGGAAGAACATACCATGTTCATGGATTGGTAGAATCAACATCATTAAAATGTCCATACTACCCAAAGCAATCTATAGATTCAATGCACTCCCCATTAAAATACCAACGGCATATTTCACAGACCTTGAAAGAACTCTCCAAAAATTCATCTGGAATAAAAAAAGACCCCGAATAGCCACAGCAATCCTGAGAAAGAAGAATAAAGTAGGAGGGATCTCAATACCAGATTTCAAGCTGTATTACAAAGCCCCTGTTCTCAAAACAGCCTGGTACTGGCACAAGAACAGACATATAGATCAATGGAACAGAATAGAGAATCCAGATATTGACCCAAACCACTATGCTCAATTAATATTTGACAAAGGAGGCATGAACATACAATGGAATAAAGACAGTCTCTTCAATAAATGGTGTTGGGAAAATTGGACAGATACATGCAAAAAAATGAAGCTTGATCACCAACTTACACCATACACAAAAATAAACTCAAAATGGATACAGGAATTAAACATAAGACGGGAAACCATAAAAATACTAGAGCAATCCACAGGCAGCAAAATGTCAGACATATGCCAAAAGAAATTCTTCACTGACACTGCCCCTAGGGCAATGGAAGCTAAAGAGAAAATTAACAAATGGGACTACATCAAAATAAAAAGCTTTTTCACAGCAAAAGAAACCATCAACAAAACAACAAGAAGGCCCACTGCATGGGAGAACATATTTGCAAATGGCATCACTGATAAAGGTTTAATCTCCAACATCTACAGGCAGCTTATACAACTTAATAAAAGGAAGATAAATGATCCAATAAAAAAATGGGCAACAGACCTAAATAGAATCTTTTCAAAAGAAGACAGAAGGAAGGCCAAGAGACACATGAAAACATGCTCAATGTCACTAATTATCCGAGAGATGCAAATCAAAACAACAATGCGGTACCATCTCACACCTGTCAGAATGGCTATCATCAACAAATCAACAAACGACAAGTGTTGGCGAGGATGCGGAGAAAAAGGAACCCTCGTGCACTGCTGGTGGGATTGCAGACTGGTGCAGCCACTGTGGAGAACAGTATGGAGTTTCCTCAAAAAACTGAAAATGGAACTCCCATTTGACCCAGTAATCCCACTCCTGGGAATATATCCGAAGAAACTAGAAACACCAATTAGAAAGGATATATGCACCCCTATGTTCATAGCAGCGCAATTCACCATAGCTAAGATTTGGAAACAGCCTAGGTGCCCGTCAGCAGATGACTGGATCAGAAAATTGTGGTACATCTACACAATGGAATACTATGCTGCCATAAAAAAGAAGGAATTCTCATCATTTGCAGCAACCTGGGAGGAATTGGAGAACATTATGTTAAGTGAAATAAGTCAGTCAATGAAAGAAAAATACCACATGATCTCACTCATTTATGGATAATAAAGAACATTATAAACTTGAACAAAAAGATAGATACAGAGACAGTAAAGCATCAAACAGACTGTCAAATTACAGGGGGAAGGTTAGGGAGAGGTGGGGGAGATAAGAGATCAATCAAAGGACTTGTATGCATGCATATAAGCATAACCAATGGATGCAAAACTCTGGGGGGTGGGGGCATATATGGGAGTGGGGTGTGGGGAGGGCAATGGTAAGATATGTACACATATAATACCTTAATAAAAAAATTGAAAAAAAAAAGAAATTTACGTTTAAGAGTAGTATTTGAAATTATTATTCAAAATCAACATAGATAATGGTAATCAGCCAGGTAGAGTTTGTTAGCTCCCCCAAGGTGTTCAGGTGCTTAAGGCAGAAACCAATTTAGGAAACACTTATTGTTGCTTGAATACAGAGAATGCCACTTACAATCTTACAAACATGCACTAGTTACTTCACTAAAAGAGTTGCTTTGATAAGCATGTAACTTGCTAAGAGAGATTATAGAACATGAAATAGCTCATGGAAGGCAAATTCTTATAGCCCTTCCAAAACTGTTGTGTGTGTTTTTTTATTCCCAGCTGGAAATATCACTGTTTCCTTGAACAACTATCAGGAGAATTTATTTGAGAATCATGAGTTTAGGCTAGATTGGTGCTTGTCTTTAACTCATTGTACCTTTTCCTTTCTGTATAGAAAAGAACACATATGTAACACCTTAATCAATAAAGAAATTTTTAAAAGTCACCTTTAAAATCTAATCTTTAATTTTTTTTAGACACAAAAACATATCAGTTTAAAAGGATATTTGGAAGTTGTTTTCTATTTAAAACATGACAAAGAGGCATTTTCAGAATATTGTGACTGTGCTGTCTAGTCAGTATCTATCTATCTATCTATCTATCTATCTATCTATCTATCTATCTATGTCTAATATGTAAAGTGTCCCCTCAGGAGTTTGACTGGGTGACCAGGAGTTCGATTGCTCGCTGTGATGTGCACTGACCACCGGGGGTGGCGTGGAATGAAGGAAGGCCCCAGCTGGCAGCTGGAAGGCTCCGATCGGCCCTGATTGCCGGCCAGGCCTAGGGACCCTACCTGTGCACGAATTTCGTGCACTGAGCTTCTAGTATTTATATAAGTGAAAAACATTCCTTGAAATCCCTTATAAATGAAGCACATTCACCATTCCTGCAAGAAATTTTAGGGTTACTGCAGCCAGCAATGTGCTTGTTTTTACATATTTTCATCTTTCCTCACATATAGAGCCATAACAGGTTTTAAAGCTTAGGGCACAAATGTCTGTCCCTGTTTTATGAATTCAAATTTTACCCATCTTAGTTAGCTAAGTTTTATAATTTTCACAAATAAAGAATTCCCTAGGATTGAAGACTCCTTGGCCATATGGCAATTCCCTCCACAGAAACCACAGAACAAAGTTAACAAGTGAAATGCACTTATTTTAATATAGGATTTCTATTTGTGACAGATTTTTGCCTGCAGCTTGCCCTGTAAGGTGCAAGAATAGGTTGATAGATATCCTTTCACCTTGGAATCAAAATCTTTTCATCAAATAGACAGAACCCTTAAAAAGGGGAAAAACTTTTAGGTAACAAATTTGCTTTTACAAACAATCCTGTCCTTAATGGAGATAGTGTGCTTATAACATATTGTGATTGCTGAGCTGAAGGAGTGATTTTGTACTGTATAGATGTAGCTTCATTCTCTGCAATCCAGCTATTTCTCTCCTCTTTTCATATGAATTAACAACTTTGGTACCTGGTACTGATGAGATGCCATTTACTATGGTTGAAACCAACAACAGTATTGCTTCATCCACCATCTATCTTATTCCTCAACTTAAATTTTTTGCCATTCTATGGGAAAATGCACAACTATCACCTCACATTACTATATTTCATCCCTTTCTGTACTACAACATACTCACACATAGTCAATCTTGAGTTACAATTGCAGAAAAGCTGATAGTTGGTAGGTGATAGGAGAGAAATAGGTCATCTTGGAGGTGGTATTCCAAGGCATTGAAAGCATTGGCATATGTTATTGGAGGAACAGCATTATGAAATCATGATAATCAATTTTCCCTTTTTAAAGGCCTCACAGAAATTCACCAAACTCATGAAATTAAAGTGTGGCTGGATCCACAACATAAAGAGAAAGGACCACCTACAAGAACACTTGGGGAAAAAAAGTTTGAGGTAGTCAAAAATCCATTGAGAATTTAAGTTAGTTTGTGTATTTGTCCATGTTTATGATGGGCTTTGTTTGATCAACTTAGTGTGCAATTTCTTTCCACAGGAGAAATTAAGATAAGACAAGTGGTGTTTCTACTGAACAATGTTTCAAGGTGCCTTTATTGAACACATGATAATGTGAATGAACAAGTGTGGACCTTTCTCTGTGCTATATGCTAGACATTTTAGAGTCAAAATAGTAGACCACCTTTTTCCATTTTATAGGACTTCATGAGTGTTTTTCCTGGATAAGTTGACAAACTTAACTCTACTGTACCATTTTGATTTTCCTTTGTCTCATTTTCTCACTTATTTTCAATGTATTATATCTTACTGTATTACATGCATCTTTGTGAACTACTAAGCTGCCTTATAACTTTTTTTTTTTTTGAAACAGGCATGGGGGGTGTATTGATTAAGTGTTTGAAAGCAGCCTGGCTGATCAGTACATTTTAACAATCTCCGTGGTGAATTCAAATTGCTGACAAGCACAGATGATGGTAATAACACTAAAAAAAGAAAAAGAAATCAGGCCCACTGCTGTACAACCTGAAACCTCTGTCTTTTCCATAAAACTTGGACCATATTTCATATACTGTAGTTAGATTCACCCCTCCACATCCCCTTCTAAATTTATTGTTTTTTCCACTAAAGCCTAATTACTCAGACCTCTCAATTAACTGGCATTGTTCGTTATTTGACTTTTAGGGGAAATGGCAGATAAGAAGAAAGAAAGCTAATTTCCATGATTTGTTTCTTAAAGTGTAGCTTCTACTACTGTTTGGTTTTGTGTGTGTCACCTAGAACCCATTGTTCATGTCATCTCTGAGCTCAGCACTTGCTATTTTCTCTGCTTAGAATACACTACCCCCTCACTCAAAAGATTGACAAACTACTAATCTTCTAAGCCTTAGCTCAAGTGTCCTCTATCAGGAAATTTTTATAAAGTGTGTCCAGGCTGGGTTGTATTCCTGCCTAGGTATTGCCATATGATCTTTTGCCCACCTCTACTGGCACACACTGCATTTAATCTATTTGTCTGTCCTACAAGATTCTGAGTAACTTGAGGGGGACAATTAAAATGCATGTCTTATTTATTCATTTTTGTGTCCCCAGCACCTTTTATAGTATTTCCTTCTAACAGGTATTCAATTGACTGAATTAATTGTCTGTATACTTTGTTTAGCAGTCTGAATGACTAAAAGTTCAGATGATCTAAAAATGTTTAGAAAGTAATTTTCTCTGTGTCCATTTTATTATTAGTCTTATTTTGAAATGGAAACAGACAGATCCTCACTTCTAAATATATCTGTCTATTTGCCCCATTTAGTGATTGGGTAGCTGAAAAAAAATCCCACAAAAGCTCCTAGTTGTTAGGTAAGCTTACAAGGACATTCTTCTGTGGGTGACAGCTGTCCCACAGAGCACCTGCTTTTGGCCTATCTCCACTAAGTCTCAAATCACTGGGTAATTTTCCCTCTAATATCTGCCTACATTGAAAAACCCCTAGTAATTGTTTTCAACCCTGTGGAGGCAGTTAAACTCTTCAGTTGGTAAGGACACAACCCAATTACAAGGAGAACTGCTGAATCCTTCAGATAAAATCAGTAATACAGAGAGACTAAGGCACTGGATACTTGGATTTCACACTATACTCCTGATGAGTTTCTTGTTATTCTCAATACAATGTTATCAGATCCATTTCTAAAATGTGAATGTCACGAGTGACCTGATATGCCAAGTCCTTAATTTTGACCAATTTTTTAAAATGTTTTTATTGATTTTAGAGAGAGAGGAAGTGAGAGGGATATATAGAAATATCAATGATGAGAGAGATACATTGATTGGTTGTCTCCTGCATGCCTCCTACTGGGGATCAAGCCTGCAACCCAGGCATGTGTCCTCATCAGGAATCGAACTGGGGCCTCCTTGGTTCATGGGTTGACACTAAACCACTGAGCAATACTGGCTGGGCAGTAGCACCAATCTTTAAATGGAAATCTAAAGTTCTAAATCTCTCATACAAATGAACTAAAAGAGGCCATCATTATTTTAAAGCTAGCTCAAATAGGCCAGGTATCAGAGTTCAAATCCTTGGTGAATTTCATAAAGCAGTTGCTGTTTACCATGGTCACATAATTATACTGCTAGAAAATATTTTTTTTCCTGAACATGTGGCAGAGAAAATTATTTCACAGGAGGGGGTTAATGAAATTGTCTACCAGTGGAGTAAATAATAGAGGGACAGAGAACTGAGTATTAGCGTTAATTAGGGGCTTGGTACTCTAAATTACGCCTTGTTAGAGGTAAGGTGTCTACATGTTGTGTTTAAGTGGAAACAAATGACTTGAATTTACGTGACACTGAACACCTAGTGCTTTGATAACTATGAGATAGTTTGTGTTGTTTTTCTTTTAAATTATGTGATTAAAGCTGTAATCTTTAGTAATACTAAAATTTGTTCTTTCTAATCCTGTCATAATCTATCCACTGTGATATGAGTGACAACTTTATAGAGACATTTACAAAAGCATCATCAAATGTACTCTGCTGAAGACCAGATTTTCTTATTATGTATTCTTTTATTTTCAATAACAGAGTGAAAAAAGTATGTGATTCAAATGAATTGACTGTAAAATTTCAAATCATATTACTTAAGAGACAGGTAGTACTCTACTTCATATATTTTAGAGATTAAATGAACTTTATAAGTCCTCTAGTATGCCCTCTTCTCCTCCCATTTTATAGATGAGAAACTGGAGAATAAGAAAAGGTAAGGACTTTTCACTAAGTCACAGTTCACTGGAACCACACTAGCAGCCATATGATAATCTTTTCTTTCTTGAAATATAGAGATATTTGTGTTTTTAATCATATAATTTTAAAGTACCCATCCTTCTCTTGTTATATTAACTGGGAGACCTAAAATACAAGGGTAATATTAGTGAAGCTATGCAGTGTCAAAATAGAGTTGACTCTGGAACAACTTGGGGGTTGGGGCCCTGACCCCCTACCGTATACAGTTTAAAATCCACGTATAACTTTTGACTTCCCCAAAACTTAACTACTAATAGCCCACTGTTGATTGGAAACCTTATTGATAACAAAAACAGTTTATTAAAACATATTTTGTATGTTATGTGTATTTTATAATGTATTCTTAAAGCAAGCCAGAGAAATAAAATGTTATTAAGAAAATCATAAAGAAGAGAAAATACATTTACAGCAGCAATTTTCAACTGATGTGCTTCAAAATTTTTGAAACATGCAATACTTGACTATTTAATCAGCAACACTGACTTATTTTCCCATAGATTGTCAAATTAAACAAAAAAATTACAACCAACACAACAATAGCTGTTCAATGTGACTGAATCAACATTATACCTATTTTTGTCAGATTGGCAAAAAATATATTTTTTGGTGTGCTGCGGAATTTTAGTAATTACTTTATGTGTGCCTTGAGATGAAAAAGGTTAAAATTGCTGATTTACAGTACTTATTGAAAAAAATCCACATATAAGTGGACCCATGCAGTTCAACCCCTTATTGCCCAAGGATCATATGTATACATTTGGTTTGTCATATAAGCTGATTCATGAAGTATTAAAATGAAAATTTTGAAGGTTCTTGGATTGATTCTGGAGAGAGGAGAAAGTTTAGAGATGCTTTAACATCTGTAATTTAATACTCAATGGTGTTTTAACAAGAAGAATAATCAGTTATTCTGAGATTTTATTGGGAAATTAAGTGATTTCAAGGAAATTAACTTTAATATCGGTATGGAAAATTGAGATAAGATGGGAATGATTTGCTGACATTTAATTATTAATCTTAGAATGAGTTAATAAAAGAATGTATATAATTTGAGGCTCTATAAAATTTGAGGAAACTTTTTAGTTTATTTAGGATAAGTCTATCTACGTATTTTACTGAAATAGTATTTTCCATATACTTACACGGAGAAAAAACAATGACAACGATGGTTTGGACTAAACATTTGGCAAATAATTAAAAATTTATCAGTTTTTATATAAAAAAAATCTCATTCTGTGACTTTAGGGATCAAATAAAAGAGAGAGTTAAGGGAGAGAGCATGCCATAGCAAAACAAATATGAGCTTTTTGGGGGGGCAGACCTATATTTGATATTTGGCTTATATAAATAATAGCTCTACAATCATAAGAAAGTTATTTAACTACTTTTTTAAAATCTTCACCCAAAGATACATTTAGAGAACAGAGGAAGAGAGAGGAACATCAATGTGAGTGAGAAACATCAATTGGTTGTCTCCCATACGTGCCCCGACCAGGGATGGAACCCAAAACCTGGGTATGTGCCCTGACCTGGAATTAAACTCACAATGTTTTTGGTGTACCAAACGACGCCCAACCAACTGGGCCACCTGGATATGGATTAACCTTAAATGTAATGACATTACTCCTGGATGTAATGTCTCATCTGTAAAATGGAAGTGGTGATGTCCACGACGCACTGTCTTCTTCAGGATTAACATTAATGCATGTGAAGTGCTTAGTACATAGTACATGACCAATAAATGCAAAATGTTACTATTTGCTAATAGGACCTTTGGTCAAAAAAGCAAATTGATTATGAAACTCTCTGAATGCCTGTATTTCCAAGGACAGATAACATCAGGAGATTCTGTTTTGGAGAAAAAGACAAAGGGTAAGACTAACAGATAAGAGAAGCCACTAGTTAATCTAAATAGATATTGAACAATTCATTCATTCAACAAATATTTATTGAGTCCCCACTCAAACAGCAGTATTCACTGTTCTAAGTTCTAGGGATTGAGCAGTGAACAAGACATAAATGATCAAATTAGCAAAGAGGAGACCACCAATGCATTTTTCTTTTTTTTTAAATGTATTTATTGATTAAGGTATCACATATTTGTCCTCGTCCCCCCATTCCCATCCCACACCCCTCCCCACACATGCCCCCACCCCCCTGTTGTCCTTTATCGCCGGTTAGGCTCATATGCCTGCACACAAGTCCTTTGGTTGATCTCCCCCTTTACCCCCACGCTTCCCTCCCCTCCCCCTGAGGCCCGACAGTCTGATCCATGCCTCCTTGTTTCTGGGTCTGTTCTTGTTCATCAGTCTATGTTGTTCATTATTTCCACTAGATGAGTGAGATCATGTGCTATTAGAAATACACTTATAAGAACCGAAAATGAGACAAGCAATAATGGTTATGGTGACAGGCAAATGAATCAGTGTGTAGTGAGTTTCTTTCTGGGCCAACAGTTCTTTTGAGACCCAATTTCAATGTCCAACAGTTCCTTATGTGTACATGTCAGCACTGACATTTCAGTTCTGGATGGTGGACAAATGGTGGTAATGCAGGTCCTACTCTGTCTGGTTTGGTCCTGGGCAATCTGCAGTGATGCACAGCTGCTAACTGCTAGTATGGGAAGGCCACATCAGCGTCTTCCGTCTCTGGACTGCTTCTCTTCTGTCTTCATGGCTGGAGTAGTCCTGTCGATTCCTCTCTTGATGGAATCCACATGGTCTCGGAGTTGTTTTCTGAAAATATACAAACATATTCTCGACCAAAAGTTAATAAAGGAATATTTTCTATAAATTTGACTGGGGATCCTTTTTCAATTAATTGTAAGGCTAAAAGCAAGACACCCATGAAAAACACACAAGGTGACAAAACAAGCCAGAGGAAAATCATTTGGGCCAAAATTGAAAAAGGATCCCCAATGCATTTTTCTTGATCTTTTTTTTTAATTTTAGCATTGGTAAACTGTGTAATCAGGGTGCAGTTAGTTTCATTAAGAGAGATATATAGTTAGAAGAAAACATTTTTTAAAGTAGGAGATTGTGTTTTTATTTTTGAAAGTAGCTATACCTGAATGACCAAATTCTCTTGGTTATTATGCCATAAAATGTTACCTCCACCATCTCATGCCAAGTACTATGAATTTTAGGTAGAAAATTCATATAAATAATAAAAAAGATGGTAACTAAAGTGGGTCATCTATGCATTAATATATTCAACACATTATTTTAAGTGCCTTCTAAGGTCTAGGCCCTGGATTTATAGTAATAAACAAAGAGAAATAATTCCTAATTTACATTGTAATGTGGAAAATAGACATTAACACATTAATATGCATGTTTAACTATAAGTTCAAACTTTATGAAATTATGTGAAGGAAGAAAATCAAAGTCTATGAGAAAGAATAATGAGTGGGAGATGATTTATAGTCTGGTGGTGAGAAAAGTCCTCGTTGAAGAAGTGCTATTTAAATTCAGAATTGAAGGATGAATAAGAGTTAACTGTGGGAGAGAGACAGAGAGAATGAGAGAATGTACTCTGGGAGGTGTGAACTTTCTGGGTCTCATATTCTGGGAGAGGAAACATATGTGAGAAGCTTCTGAGGAAGAAGATGACCTGTTTGAAAAGCTCAAAGAAAATGAGCATTTTAGGGAATATCAAAAGGACAAACTTGGCCTACTAATACAACTTCAGCAACATGAACATTATATCATCTCTAACTTTAAAATTTGTGAAAATAGCTCTGGGTTAAGCTCCTCCTAAAATTTAGATGTTGGGTAGACCCATTCACTATCTCATGTTATTTCATATTATTGTAGTGTCTTGTACCTACATTATACCTAGAAAGTATGATATCAAAATCAATACTTCAAACTCTTCAATCTACTTTCCACTTCATACTATGCTGTTGCAGCAAATACATATTTTTAAAAATCGGAAAGTTTTTTCTCATTTACCCATTATAACTACTAGCTAAACTGTGCCCCTTAGATTTTTCAAAGAAATACACATGAGAAAACTAGATATTTTATCCAGGTAACAACCTCTACCAACACACACACACACACACACACACACACACACACACACACACGCACACACACGCAGGCACATACGCACAAAGTTTATTTTTACTGTGAGGTAATAAGAGACCAGTAAAATACATTAGGCCTGTATGTTCAGAGCTTAATTTTTGAATGTGGACTCAAAGTGTATCTTGTATTTGTGATATTGTCAGAAGAAAATGGACTATATAAATAGAAATCTAATTTTTAGGTTAAAAATAATACTTTGATGGAGGTATTGGGCATGGGGAGAGAGAGGGTTTCTGGGGACTGTGTAATAAGAGGTTTTAATATCAATTAATGCCTTGATTATTAAAATCAGGGCGGGGTGCAAACAGAGATCTCACCAATTTCACAGCCAAGAATACCAACCTATTTTTAAGTTAAAGCTGTTTAAAAGCTATTTTAGAATACTGGAGTAATATATTATCCAAAAAAACTGGAGGAAAATGTAACAGTGAATTAATAAGGCACTTATAAAATGAGATACAAGGAGAGGTTCAACACCTTATTAGGTGTTCTTCAGATAACTTTTCTGTTTTGACTGATGGAACAAATTTTAAAAATTGTACACTCTTTAACATCTAGTCACTATGTTCTATTTTTAAAGCGTTTATTCCTATCTTTCTTTAGACTAATTTTATTAAAATTTTATTTGGCTATATACTATGAAACACCTGACCTTTGTATTGAGCTTGGCTGTAAACTAGAAAAAGTAAAAAAAAAATCTAATATGCCAAAAAGGAAAACCTTCAGAACTATGTGGCTGGGTTCAGCTATAGATGACATACACCTGGTATAAATATGGAAGATTATTAAATTTATCAGTTATAAAGCAACATATAAAACTTTTAGACATGTCTTCACCACTCCCTAAAACCCCACCCCTTCTATAACCTTAATTTGCCAATGGAATATGTAATGCTTAATATTTATTTCTGTTCTTCATAATTCCTTAAGACCTTTAAGAATTATCACATTGCTAAACAATAAAGTCTTATATCAAAAAGTCTCCAAGGGTAGCTCAAATAAACATTTCCCAGAGCACATAAATCTGTTTGAAGGAGTTAACCTAATCACCAATGTGTCTGGCAGATCTCAAGGAAAGTGATAAGTAAATCAAGTAATCCCATGAAATGTGGACTTTTACTTTGCTGGCTTGACCTTTCTTTCTGCCATTTAACCTTTATGCCCTTCAAAACTTAAAGGATGTGTGTGCAACTAAAGTTCTTGTAAAGTTTTTCTCTGTTGTATCAAGCAGGGTTAGCTTTATGATTTTCCCCAGAATAATGATTGAAAGAAGGGCAATAAGATGCAAATAGAAACAATATTACTGATCTTGAACATTGGTCATTTCACAGATATTATCATTAAATTATGGACATTAGGAGTGTTTTTAAAAAAACACAAAGTATTATAGAAAATAAAGTAGAAAACTTAATTGGGAAATGTTTTACAAAGCATATTTATATTTACTGAAACGTAAAATTTGCTGCTATGTGTTGTAATCTGACAGTGTTTACTTACAATTTGCTGCTGTTTAAGACACAGGGAGAGAATGGCCATTTGCAAGGCAAGGAGAGAGGCATCTGAAGACACCAAATCTGCCAAAACCTTGATCTTGAACTTCTGTCTTCCAGAGTTGTGAGAAAATAAATTTCTGTTGTTTAAGCCACCTAGTCTCTGATAGTTTGTTAGGGCAGCCCAAGCAAACTAATGTAGATTTGACCATTATGAGTTTTAATATTCACATTAAATAAAGATTGTGAAAAACCTGGTCCACATTAGGCACTCAATGAACGTCAGGTCCTTTGTCACTATGTGTCACAGATAAATACTATGTTTTTGCTTGTTTTATTTTTTCATATTCAAAATGGATAATATCCTTATTGATAATAAACTCGTGAGACTGTTCTTTGAAAATCATAAAAGAAACTACAACTCAAGATATTTTCACTGAAATTGGAACCAAATTATTAGAACCAACTATCCTTGACCTCTTCTATACAACTTGCTCTTAACCTTTTAATTGCCAGTTTACTGGGTTGTTCCAGAACTCAATAGATAAAGGTCTCTAATGGCATAGAACTGTTTCATAACTTAGTAAATTTTAGTTGAGAAAATTACAAGTGCTTGAGACTTGAAATATAGATGATTAAGGCATAAACGGACCATTTATCATATAGTAAAAACAATTCCATATCTTTCATTTTAGCTTGGCACAAGCTGAGAAGATAATAAAAAAAAGGTTCTGATTTTTGCATCCCCCATTTAGCCTAAGTAACCACTAATTCGCCATTGTATTAAGAAAAATGAGCTTTTTGGTACTCAGTTAGCTAAGTGAGAGACCAGGTATTGAATCCAGTCAACTTCAATAATTTTTCACAATGCAAGAGAAAGGACAGAAATCTGGGCGGACCAGATTATCCTTTAATAAAGAGTCCCTAACAGTAGCCAACACAGTGTTCTACACTGAGTGGACTCTCAGTAAATATGTGTTGTAAAGAAACAGGAGGAAGGTAGGATGGTAGGAAGACCAATTTCAAAGGGGTTTACCTGAAAAATTAAATTCATATATTGACCTCACATACACACACCTTTTAGGCCATTTAGCTGTAGGTCCTGGGATCTGAAGTGAAGGGTCTCAATTTTTGTTGATAGTTTGAGGATCAATTTAGGAAACTATATTCACCTTCAAGATGAATATAAAACACAGTATAAAGTGCACTACAATCAATAAATTTTATTGGTTACAAAATAAAGGAATAGTTTTCACATGAACACTCTCTGAATGTGTGGGGAAGTACAAATACAGTAAATGTGGTTTTTGTTCCTTGAAAAAAAATTGTTATCTGCTCAGGGCATTTGTTTAGCATTGCATTTATTTATTGTTTTTAAATGTAGCTTATGGCCTCTCTAATACTAAATATTAAGGGATTTCTGCAGCATACCGTAACTGTTCTCTCCCAGATAATGTGATTCCTCTTGACATTATCTGGATAAAATTAGATTACAGTAGTCCATGGGGGATGCCTTCTCATACCCCCAGTGGATGCCTAAAACTGTGGATAGTACCAAACCCTCTATCTACTATCTTTTTTTCCACACAAGCACACGTCTTTTTTTATTGTGCTTCACTTTATTGCACTTCAAAGATATTGCTTTTTTTTTTTTTTTTTTTTTTTTTTTACAAATTGAAGGCAAGACCTTCCACCAGCAAAAGATTCCAACTTGCTTTATTGCAGTGATCTGGAACCAAACCCACAATATCCCTGGGGTATTCCTTAGAGGTATCACTTAAAGGAAGCACTCTCTGGCCTGTTTGGAATATTGAATTGCTTGCATCACTACTCTTGTTTTTGGGGGCCATTATCAAGTTAAATAAGGGTTACTTGAACACAGGCACTAAGATGCAGCAACAACTGACCTGATAGCTGAGATGGCTACAAAGCGACTAACCGGTGTATAAATGTTGGAAAAAGGGATGACTCATGCTCAAGGCAGGATGGAGAGGGAGGACTTGAGATTTCATCATGACACTTAGAATGGCACACAATTTAAAACTATGAATTGTTTATTCTTGGAATCATCTATTTAATATTTTCAGATCATGGTTACTCACAGGTAATTGAACTGTGGAAAGTGAAATTGTGACTATGGGGGGAGGGTCTATTGTATATTGAATTATTGAATTTAATTATAGCAGTTGTTTCTGACAGATTGTGACCTTTTGACCAAACTTTTCTATTATGCTTTTTTTTCTGCTTTCATGTGAATGCTTTTTTTTTTTTGTCTTTCACAGTGCTTCAAGATGCAGCTACTGCTAACCTTGAACACTTTACTTACTTCCAATCTCTCAAGAGCTACCTTTGTTTCCAGTTCTTTCTAAGATTAGGTTTCTAATCTCCTGTTGAGAGAGAATAATGGCTAGGTTATAAATTGAAGCAACTGTGCTTTTTTCTGTTCACCAGGATGTGACTAGCAGGGTGTTTCTAACTTAGTTGCTAGAAGCTAAGTGCAATGCCTGGCACATAGAGGAGTTCAATAAATATTTAACAACTTATTAATTGCCTTAAGAGCAAAGGAACAAACTTCTAATGGTGGCTTTGGGGCTTCAACACAGTAGGCACATATGTGGCTATGCACACACACATGTGTTTGGTTTGGACAGGATGCATGCAGTAATCAGCTCTTGGTGCACTGCTTGTGTGTGAGGCAGCTATGTATGTAGATTCTCCACATAGACTCTGACACTGTTTTCAATGCAGACAGATTGGATGTTCAATAACTATATATATACTAGAGGCCCGGTGCACGAAATTCGTGCACGGAGCGGGGGTTCCCCCAGCTCTGCCTGCACCCTCTGCAATTCAGGACCCCTACACCTTTTTCTTATCTAGCTAACCTCTTCACATTTAAAAAAAATAACTGAAATATCAAATACTCTAGGAAATCCTCTTTGAACAAATGTCTTTACAATCTGTATTAAGTATTTTCATAGTATACCATTCTTTTTCTTTAACAGCTACTTAGAGTGGAGGCAATGTGGTTTTCATTCTTGCATCTGAATTTTTTTCTTCTTGCTCTTGTAATAGCAAAGCTTATCCAATTTACATTTGCCCTTCAAGGGCTTATATTTGGTTCAGTTTCTAGTTGGCTCCCTGCTTTTTTTCAAGCAATAAGTTTGGGTTGTGATAGTAAGCCTCACTTGTAATCAAGCCTGTAGGTCTCTCTATCTGAATATTTCTGTAATACCTGTCACTTTAGCATACCAGAGATTGTGTTCATTTATAGAAAATAACAATAAATGTCACCTGATCATTTGATCTTCTAGTAATATTTTATAGCAAGATGTATTATTCTAGTAATTTAACAATTACAAAACTGAGGCGTACAGAAATAAATCACATTGAACAATAAAGAATGACTCAAATATCAAAGCACGGTACACTTAAGGCCTCCCTTGTCCTGTGCCTCAGATATCATAGCATAGTACACATGGAACTCAGCTTCCTTTAAAATAGGAAGGGATGCCATACTCATGAAGCAGCTGATTTTTATTTAAGGGCCTCACTTGTTCTGCACCTTTACAGAGGGGTGAGTAGGGGCTGAGGGATTTTGAGGAAACCCAGACAGAATTCTCCTCCTAAAAGATTTTGCTAAGCTGGCCACCGGGACCACCGGGCATTTGTCCAATTAACACCCGGACACACAGCAATAACAAAGGCACTGGTCTCCTACTGCTAATACATAAGAATCAAACCCCAGCCTGCAGGAACTCACCCCTGCAGTCAGGACCAGGCCGCTGGGGTAGACCTGGGCTGGTGCTCCTAACTCTGGGGAGAGGGAGACTTCCCATGGCTGCAGGCTAGAGGGAAACAGGTCCATAGCGCAGGTTGGTCAGCAGAGCGACTTCTTCGCCTGGGATTGCAGGGCAGCTTGGCCAGGCTCTGCCTGGCCTGTTCACCCCATGATCACAGGTCAGCTCGGCCTGGCCTGTTCTCCCCATGATCGCAGGTCAGCTCGGCCTGGCCTGTTCTGTTCTCCCTGTGATCGTGGGGCAGCTCAGCTTGGCCTGTTCACCCAGTGATTGCGGGGCGCTTGGCCTGTTTGCCCCGTGATCGCGGGGTGGCTTGGACCCAGGCTCTTGGCCCTGTGATCGCGGGGCGGCTCGGCTTGGCCTGTTCACACCGTGATTGCGGGGCGGCTTGGACCTGGGCTCTTCGCCCTGTGATCACCGGGTGGCTTGGACCCAGGCTCTTTGCCCCATGATCATGGGGTGGCTCAGTCAGGCCTGTTCGCCCCGTGATCACGGGGTGGCTTAGACCCAGGCTTTTCGCGCCATGATCACGAGGTGGCTTGGACCCAGGCTCTTTGCCCTGTCATGGCAGGGCAGCTTGGACCCGGGCTCTTCGCCCCGTGATCACCGGGCGGCTTGGACCCGGACCCTTCGCCTTGTGATGGCAGGGTGGCTCGGCTTGGCCTGTTCACCCCATGATCGCGGGCAGCTTGGATCACGGCTCTTTGCCCCGTGATTGCAGGGCGGCTTGGACCCGGGCAGGTGGTGTGGAGGCTTGGTCCAAGCCGCCTGACGCTGCCTGCCCGGGTCCCCATCTCAGCTTGGATCCACCAGTGGCTTCAAGCTCTGCCCCCCGCTGCCTGCCCATGTCCCCAACTTCATCAGCCACATAGGGCCTCTGCCTCCACCGCCTGCATATGCAAATTTACCCGCCATCTTTGCTGGGTTAATTTGCATATCACTCCTGTTTGGCTGTGGGCGTAGCTAAGGTACGGTCAATTAGCATTTTTCTCTTTTATTAGTCTATATATATATATGCCTAAGCAACCATTACGACCAGTCGCTATGACATGCACTTACCACCAGGGGCAGACACTCAACACAGGAGCTGCTCCCTGGTGGTCAGTGCGCTCCCACAGCCAACCTCCCATGGTCCCTCCCCTAATTGGCCCCTATCGCCAGCCAGGGTGAGGTACCCCACCTGTGTATGAATTTGTGCACTGGGCCTCTAGTTTTCTATAACTTTCCAATACCAACACCCTGCTTCAGGAAAATTTTTCTCCTCACTCTTCCTCAAATTACATACACATATGCATTCACAAGTCCAATTTAAGATATGCAATTTCCTATATTGATATCTTGCACATCTTGAATAAGCAGACGAGTTGTTACATGTATCAGCATAGCAGAACACTTAAGAAGTAGTACTCTAGAACTAGCATACCCAATGTTCAACTACTAATTCTATCATTTATGAGTTATATGACTTTGGAAAAGCTTCTATGTCTATAAAGCAGAGCAAATAATGCTGCTTAACTCATTTTGGTGGGTAAAACTTAAAGTTAATATTTGCAAAGGACTTAGTTTAGTGCTTGGCACATGGTGTTACAGACATTACTAGTTTTCAGTAATAGCTGGTTCTCTTCCACTTATGGGCATATTGGAAAAGCATAGTTCTCTGCTATTGTTCACACTACCACCAGCTTGAAGTCAACCTCATGACTTGCTCTGCAAGGGAAAAAAAAGTACCCTAAGACTGACACATTCTAGAATTCTAGCTGTCCTGTTTGAGGACATCTGTTCTGGAGAATTGCCTAGACCTGCAGTATACTTTTATTAGGTTAAGTCACAGCTTCAACTAGCCTATCCAGACTAATATACATACCACTACAGTACTATACTATAAAAGTGTTAGCTAATTTTGTTATATATTCACCTCTTCTGACAGTCATTTCCATAGGATCATATATAATTTAGGTTTGTATCTTTTACCTTCTCAGGAAACTGTTAGAGGGGAGTTGTAATAGTTTATACTTCTTTCTGTTCTCTCTTCCCAATATGTAACACCATATGAGTGCAATGCACCCTATGAATATTAATCAAATGAAGAAGAAATTTCAGTATTCTAGTTCTATATGAAACTTTGTAGTTTCCCCATGGGACCTTTTAAAATGACTGATAACTCATCAGAGAGGATTATAGCAGGTATGTATACATCCATAATCTCTAAAATCTCTCACTCTCTGTTTTTGTGTCTACCAGGGGTCTGAGCCAGAAGTAAAAAAGTCATACTTGACTCCTCCTTCTTTTTCATCTCCCACATTCAGTTTCCAACTCCTGTTGTTTCTATTTCCCAAATTTCTTGCAAATCTGTTACTCTCTTTCTGTCTCCTCAGCAACTGTTTTAGTTCTGTTCACCATAATTTCTTTAATGGGTAATTGAAGCTGCTGCCTAACTCTTCTTATTTCTAGTCTTGCCCCTCCCATATGTTTTATTCTTTTGATCCAGAGTGAATGCTTTAAAACACATAAATCTGATCGTGTTGCCTGCCTGCTTAAAAATAGGTTTCCCTTTGCCTTCACGATAAATATCAAATTATCTAATTTGGCAAATAATGTCCTCTATGATCTCCTTATCTTTTTACCATGATTTTCCCTTATTACCCTACTCAAACACTATGCTTCAGCCATAATAAATTATTCACAGTTATTAAAACAAACCCTATTTTTTCTTTATGCCAGGCCTTCTCATACTTTTCTTTTAGCTTGGAACATTCTTCCTGTTCCCACTTTGCTTGACTCTTATTTGTCCTTCAGGTCTCAGCTAAAATGATCATCTCCTCTGGGAAGTCTTGCGGACTTTCCCAGAACTGTTTAGCCATAGGACCTTCTGCTCACCTTCATATGATGAGGTAGTTAGTATAGCATGTATTGACTTGTGGTCATATGTATCTGGGCTTGAGTATCAGCTTTCCCAGTAATTAGGGGAGTGACCTTGGGAAAATTACATGACACATAGCCGTAACAATAGTATTTTCCTCGTGTTATTAGGATCAAAAGCTCTTAGCATGGTGCTCAGAGCATATCAACTACTTAATAAAAACTAGTTATGTTCGTTGTTGCCTGACTTTACAGAGACTGTCCCTCAGAGTCTTGACCATCCCACTTTCAGTTCTGAGAAACAAGTTTCTTCTCTTTCCACCTTTTTTAAATAAGTGAAAACAACCTAATTTTTAGTGACAAATAGAGAATTACTGGTAAAGTCTGTTTCTCCTAATACTACTGGAGATTTCACTTTGGGAAAATGTTGAGAGAACCTGAGTGAGAATAACTTTAAATATTTTTTTTCTACAAATATCATTAGTATCTTAAACTCTTCAATTTTGAGGGGGCTGAGATCATTGTGTCTCCTAATCATAGAAGTGCTTTTTAAATAAGGAAGGTTCTGTGTTTCTTATGTAGGGATATTAGGATACTGTACTGAGTGATTGCCTTGGTGCATTTTCTTAGTTGTTTGTTCTTTAAATGATGACTCCCCATGCTTAAGTAAATCCACAGAGGCTCTCTTTACTGGATCTTTAGAAACCATCTGGTTGACCAACACTCAGGGGAAGTCTGTATCTAAATGAGTAAAGGGTGTTTGTTTTACTTTTAGAGATCTAAAATGGAAGGGAATCCCTTTCAAGTTATACTCTCTTTGCTAAAAGTTAAGCACATCTCCCTAGTGTGCTACTTCTTTGTATTTTCCATATAATTAATAACTTTAATAGTGGCAGTGAGTTACTAAGATTATTCTATGCTCTCAGCAATCTGAAGACTACATCATATATTTATACACTGAGTGGCCAGATTATTATGATCTCTGAACGCATAATAATCTGGCCACTCAGTGTATATCCTATATATTAAAAGACTAATATGCAAATTGTCCCCTGGATCAGGAGTTCGACCAGCAGGCAGGCCGGCCAACCGCCCATGTCCCCTCCCCCTGGCCAGGCTGGCCAGATCCCCCCCATGCATGAATTCACGCACCGGGTCTCTAATACACACACACACACACACAAACACACACACACACACACACACACACACACACACACACACACACTGAGTGGCCAGATTATTATGCGTTCAGAGATCATAATAATCTGGCCACTCAGTGTATATGTGGTTTAGAAAATAAATCTATTCACCCATTTGTTGCACAAATATACATTGAGTGTTGATGTGCCAGACATTGATTTTGGGTCATGGAATCCATCAGAGAACAAGTCAGGTGAAGTTCCTGCCTCATGGAACTTCCGTTCTAGGAGGAGAAACATACAACAGACAAATTAATGTATGCTATAATCAAGGAGTAGTTTGTGTTCTGAGGAAAAATAAAGTGTGCTAAGCCTTAGCGGTTTGTTCAGTGGATAGAGCATCACCCAGCAGACTCAAGGGTCCTGGGTTCGATTTTGGTCAAGGGCCCAAGCCCTGGTTGAAATGAGGGAGGCAACCGAGAGGCATAATATTGTGGCAGAATGCAAGGGAGAAAGATCTGCCAGCACTCTGAGGGAGGATAGTTTAACCTTTATTTCGCAGGTCTGCTAGTCCAGGGGAATTCTGGATCCAAAGACTGACCTGAACTTGTGGGGAGGCTCTGGCCTCTGTATCTCCTCCTGTGGCGGGCCCATGCGGGTCCCTGCAGCTCTGCCCAAGTCAGTCAGAGTGGGGAAGCAAGACTACAGTTTTAACCAGATACTGAACTAGGTTGCAAGCCCACGCCCCCCTCCCCCATATTTTCCTTTTCATTGTTAATGTAAAAGCATTCAAACCTGTAAAGAATTTTTGTGAGTTTATTTGAGCCAAACTGTCGACAATTGCAGGGAAGCAGAATCTCAACGGATTGGGATAATGCTCCGGAGAATGGCGGCTCTCTACCTTGTTTTATACATCACAATCAAAAGAGGAGACCGAAGTGGGTTACAAGAAATCCATTGGTGATAGATTAGGCCGAAGGGGTCCTCAAACTTTTTAAACAGGGGGCCAGTTCACTGTCCCTCAGACGGTTGGAGGGCCGGACTATAGTTTTAAAAAAAAAACTATGAACAAATTCCTATGCACACTGCACATATCTTATTTTGAAGTAAAAAAACAAAACAGCAAAAACACCCACATGTGGCCCGCGGGCCGTAGTTTGAGGACGCCTGGATTAGGGAGGTGGGAGAAAGCAAAGCAGGGAGACCTCTGGGATTGGATAAAAAGTAAAATGATAGACACACACTTCTTTTACTTAAGTGGGTACAGGATAGTTAACAGTCAACAGTTAACTCAATAACAATGAGAGGACTTTCGGTCTCTGACCTGGTGCCATTTGTTGTGCCTTGAGGGGTCTGGAAAAAAGGGAAGTTACAAGTTACTCTGACATTCTACAGGTAAGTTATCTTAGATGCAAAAAGACATTAGGCTCATTAAAGATTGAAGTTGGTCTTTGTTAGGGAAAATACTGGTCTGGGACATGACTACCCACTATAAACTGCTTTTAGTTAAATTTTTCATTTCAGACCAACCTTTGTGGTTAACTTTAAGTCTTTGAGTTTGCAGTGCAAAACCACCATAGGGGCCTTCCCTGAGCTAGTCAGGTTAGCATGTGGCCTTTTTATTCACCCACAGACACATCCATGTTTCTCTCTGTCTCTCCCCTTCCCTTCCACTCTCTCTAAAAATCAATGGAAAAATTGGTGAAGATTAACAAAAAAAAAAATAATAATAAAATAAATGAAGCTGGTTAAAAGGTGATGTTGATACTGGATTTTTGAACTGGAAATGTGCAGTGTTCCCCTGGGCAGGATGGTTCTCTGGGCTCTTGTCTGGTGGAGTCGAAGAATGAAACCACGGACAAGAGGTGATGTAGCAAAGGTGGAAATTTATTGAAGAAGAAGTACAGACTCCCACATTGGGAGGCGGAAAGAGTCCCACTGAGTTCCTTTTTCCCGGTTTATAAAGGCTGCAGTTTTGTGCCTCAATATCCCCTCTGATTGGCCACTATTCCCTTTTGATTTGGTCACTAGAGAAACTCCTGAGCTCAAAGGTCAAACCTCACATGGGACATGTGAGGCCCTCCTTCTTTATTTTGTAGACCTTTGGCTACTCCCAGTTCCCTTGTTTTATGGAAATGTAACGGCTGCCTCTCCCAACTTCCCTATCTTATGGAAATGTAACCTTTTGCAGCTTTGAAGCTTGTGCTTTTCCCATGGACCCCCGTAATTTAAAAAATTCCCTAAACCTGCCTACTTCACCCCTAAAATTCCTATTTCAGTGTGGTGGGAGTGGGACTGTTTTATACAGGATGGAACGTGTAGCTCTCCATAAGTTTGTATGAGACCTGAAGGAGGAAGGAGCCTTCCTGGGTCCTGGGGAAAGGTGGGGGTGGAGGGGTGGTCAGTGCAGGACAGTGATGGGTGATCGGCCAGTAGTGCAGAGCGTGGGGAGGGACCAATGGCGGCCAGTAGTGCAGAGCACTGGGAGGGACCAATGGTGGCAAGTCGTGCAGAGCATGGGGAGGGACCAATGGCAGCCAGTCAGAGCATGGGGAGGGACCAATGGAGGGACCAATGGCGGCAAGTCGTGCAGAGCATGGGGAGGGACCAATGGCAGCCAGCAGAGCATCGGGAGGGACCAATGGCGGCCGGTAGTGCAGAGTGTGGGGAGGGACCAATGGCGGCCAGCAGCGCATAGGGAGGGACCAATGGCGGCCTGTAGTGCAGAGCACTGGGACGGATGGACTAATGGCGTCTGGAGGAGTGGCTCCCCCAAGAAACAAGGTGATCGTTACTCATAGAACCGACCCGCAGGTAAAGCGCCTCTGAAGGCAATTTTCTGTTTTTGAACTGCGAAGCAGCCTCACGAAGATGAGGCCTCCAAAAATTGGATAAGAGCTCCCAGCTTGTCCTGAGCAGACACAGAGCATGTCTTGGGAAAGCCGCCCGGGGCTCTTGGAGCAAGGGACCCTCAGTACAGTGATGGTTGCTGAGTGCCCGCGCAGTCCGCACTCCGTCCTGGCATTGGTAGAGACCCTGCCTTCCTACCAGGCAGTGTGCCCAGCGGCAGTGGGCATATTCCCGTGGGGCTGGAAATCCTGCGTGGGAACTGATTTCTGATTTCGCGGTGCACCATGGATATGCAAATCGCAGGCGGTGCTGGGCTGGGCCGCAACACCAGCTGTCCAGCGGGGCTCGGGCAGCACCTTAGGGAGCCTGGCTGTTGCCCTTCCTTTCTCTCTATGGGTCCGCTTGGGAGCCGAACTGGGTTTGCCTGGAGAGTAAAGGCGTTTCCTGACACTGAGGCTCAGGGGTTCGCTAACTGTCACAGGTCACTCAGCTGGTAAGTGGCACAGTGGGCCGACAGTTTTGTACTGTTCCAGCCTAGTGAGCGCTCCTGCTCCACCCAAAAGCTCCTCCTAGTTTCCCAAACACCCCGGACCCAAATCCAGCCAACCTCCATCCCTTGGACACCTTGGATACACCCCTTACTCTAGGTTCTCATAAGTCTTTTTAGGTATTTTAGTGTTGATCCAGCTGCATTAGGCTTATTTATCATCCAATATTTCTTCTCTGAGTATGATCATCTAATTCAATACTAGAAAAGAAGATACCTATTTGTACACATGTGTACTAGTATTGCTAGCTTTTTTAAATACTGATTTCAGAGAAGGGAGAGGGAGAGAGAGTTAGAAACATCAATGATGAGAGAGAATCATTGATTGTCTGCTTCCTGCACACCCCCTAATGGGGATCAAGCCCCCAACCCAGGCATGTGCCCTTGACCAGATTCGAACCCAGGACCCTTCAGTCTGTAGGCCAGTGCTCTATCCACTGAGTGAAATCAGCTAGGGCATAGTATTGCTAGCTTTTAAATAATTTAACTGATTATTTTATAATATTTCATTATTTATTCATCATAAAATTAATGTAATTAATACCATTGGGAAAGAATGAGGTGCTAAAAAAGGAGGGAGGTTGTAAATAAGTGGAAGGTTCCTCGAGTTCTGGGATTCATAGATTTCTTCTATATCAATTGTATGTTCTTTCCCAACTTATTCTTAATTTGCATATGATGTTTGCTGTAGATATGAAGAATTCTCAGGCAGAAATCCCTACTCCCACCCCAGAACAGGCAATTTACACTTTATTGACTGCTTTGAAATTAGCAAAGGTCTCGCAGTGAACCCCTTACCCTGATCCATTGAGAAGTAGTTTCTCTAAATTGTTCCCATTTAATCCCATGTCTCACAATCCTAGTTTGATGGAGTAAACCCTGAGATCCACATTCAGATTACCGACGTGCCAAGAGTGGGTCATAGCCCTGACTTAGAGATGAAGACTACAGATAGTTCTAGAACAAGACTGTAATCACCACCTGGTAGGACCTCTATCAACTCACAAAGTCCATGCACCTTCCCAATATACCACTTTGTTTCATAGGTGGGTAAAAAACAGGGGGGCGGGGGATATTTTAGTACAATGGAGTGGCAAAGACTAAGTTTCCTTGGGAAGGACATTGTTGCCCTATAGAAATTTTCTCTGTAGATACAGAAAAGAAAGAAGCTTTGCCTCATTCTTTCTTTAAAACATTAAACTTTAATATAGAAGGCCAATCATACATTTAAAAAAATTTTATTGCCGTTCCCCAGATCTAGGGAAAAGGAATTATTAAATAGCTGCTACCAAGAACAACTGAATAAAATACTCTGGATGGAAGAATAGTGAAAGTGATAAAATATTGCTTTTTTCCCCTAGGGATAATTAATTATAAGGGCAAAAGCATGACCCCCTCTCTGCTGTCTATGAAGCTTTACTACCAAGTGAATTAACCTTTAGGTATATTTGTCTTAAATTAAAAAATATGCATACTTACGATTTACCAATAGGTGGCGATATATGATCAGAAAGATGAATTAGCTCCAAAGAACAAAAATTTATTAGGGAAGATAACATAAGTAATGAAAATTTAGAAATAAAACAGTAATTTCTGTATTTAAATCTTCTTCTTATTATTATTCTAGCTAGATAAGTCAAACATATTTTTTCAAGAGAAGCAGTCTAAAATATGTGGAAATGTATATTTTCTTTCAGAAAGTAACAGTAGTACTTTTCAGTGATGAAATTCCCTGTACTGTGGGTAATATAACTTTGCACCAGCATTATATTATTCATAGCTCTGTATGTAACTTCAGCAATTTTGAAAATGCTGGGCTTTTGAAAATGTGGAACTAGCAAATGAACACACACACACACACACACACACACACACACACACACACAATCAAAGATGACCTTGGCAACTTTGACATTTAAAATTATTTGCAAACTAAGATGTCCATGCAGGAAAATGTGTTCCCTAGTCATCCATTTCAATAGGATATCCTCTCTTTCTTTATCATTTGGGACAAGAGTTTTTCTAGAGTCAGATTTCTTCCCATTTATATATTATATTCTCTTTCCTTTTCCTTTTTTAAAAATATATTTTTATTGATTTTTTACAGAGAGGAAGGGAGAAGGATAGAGAGTTAGAAACCTTCTCCTTGAATTTATTTACTTGTCCCATTTTTTTTAATAAAAACTCTCAGCAAAGTTGGAATAGAGGAATCGAACCTCAACATAATAAAAGTCATATATGACAAACCTACAGCCAACATCATATTCAATGGGCACAAACTAAAGTCATTTCCCCTAAGAACAGGAACAAGACAGGGATGTCTACTTTCACCACTCCTGTTCAACATAGTTGGAAGTCTTAGCCACAGCAATCATAAAAAAAGAAAACATAAAAGGCATCCAAATTGGAAAGAAGGAAGTAAAACTCTCATTATTCCCAGATGACATAGCATTGTATATAGGAAACCAAAAGACTCCACTAAAAAACTATTAGATTTAATAAAGAAATTTGGCAATGCAGCAGGATACAAAATCAACACCCAGAAAATGATGGCATTTTTATACATCATTGATGAAGTGTCAGAAAGAGAAACTAAACAAACAATCCCATTTACCATAGCAAAAATATTAAGATAACTTGGAATAAGCTTAACTAAGGAATTAAAAGACTTATACTCAGGAAACTACAGAATATTGAAAAAAGAGACAGAAGATATAAACAAGTGGAAGAATATACCGTGTTCATGGATTGGTAGAATTAACATCTTTAAAATGTCTATACTACCCAAAGCAAATTATAGATTTAATACAATCCTTATTAAATTACCAACAGCATATTTCACAGACCTAGAACAAATATTTCAAAAAATTATTTGGAAACAAAAAAGGCCCTGAATATCCTCACTAATCTTGAGAAAGAAGACCAAAGTTGGAGGGATTGCAGTACCAGATATCAAGCTACACTACAAAGCTGTTGTACTCAAAACTGCCTGGTACTGGCACAAGAACAGAAATATAGATGAATGGAACAGAAGAGAGACCCCAGAAATCAACCCAAGCCATTACGCTCAATTCAAATTTGACAAAGGAGGCAAGAGCATACAATGAAGTCAAGACAGTCTCTTCAATAAAATGGTGCTGGGAATATTGACAGATATATGCAAAAACAAAACAAAACAAAACAAAAAACTAGACCGCCAACTTACACCATACACAAAAATAAAGTAAAAATGGATAAAAGACTTAAAAGAAAGCCGGGAAACCATAAAAATTCTAGAAGAAACCATAGGCAGCAAAACCTCAGATATCTTTCTTAGCAATATGTATACAGATGCATACCTAAACAAATGGGACTACATCAAAATAAAAAGTTTGGCACAGCAAAAGAAACCGTCAACAAAATGAAAAGAGAACCCACTCTATGGAAAACATTTGGCAATGATACATCTGATAAAAGGTTAATATCCAAAATATATAAGGAACTCATACAATTTAACAAAAGGAAGATAAACAATCCAATAAAAAAGTGGGCAAATGACCTAAATAGACACTTCTCCAAAGTGGACCTACAGATAGCCAAGAGACACATGGAAAAATGCTCAGCCATTGATCATTAGAGAGATGCAAATTAAAATGACAATGAGGTATCATCTCACACCTGTCAGAATAGCTATCATCAACACATCAACAAATGAAAAGTCCTGGAGAGGATGTGGAAAAAAGGGAACCCTAGTACACTGCTGGTGGGAATGCAGACCGGTGCAGCCATTATGGAAAAGAGTATGGAGACTACTCAAAAAAATTAAAAATGGAACTTCCATTTGACCCAGTAATACCACTTCTAGGAATATATCCTAAGAAACCCAAAACATCAATCAGAAATAATGTAGGCACCCCTATGTTCATAGCAGCACAATTTAGATTAGTTGAGATATGGGAACAACACAAGTACCCATCAGTGGATAAAAAAGCTGTGGTGAATTTACACCACAGAATACTATTCAGCAGTAAAAACCAAGGATCTCTTACCCTTTTTTCTTTTTTCTTTTATTATTATTATTATTATTTTTTTATTTTTTAATCCTCACATGATATTTTTTCATTTACCGGTATTTTTTTCTTTAATTCTTTATTGTTTAAAGTATTACATATATCTCCTTTTCCTCCATCAACCCTTCCCAGGACACTCCCATCCCCCCAGGACAAGGCCCCACCGCCCCAAAGTCCATGTCCATGGGTTATGCTAATATGCATGCATACAAATCCTTAGGTTGATCTCTTAAACACCCCCCCCCACCATCCCCTCCCTGCCTTCTCTCTGTGGTTTGACAGTCTGTTCAGTGTTTCTCTGTCTCTGGATCTATTTTTGTTCATCAGTTTATGTTGTTCATTATATTCCACATATGAGTGAGATCATGTGATATTTATCTTTCTCTGACTGGCTTATTTCACTTAGCATAATGCTTTCCAGGTCCATCGATGCTGTTGAAAATGGTAAAAGTTCCTTCTTTTTTATACCAGTACTAGAGGCCCAGTGCACGAATTTGTGCACGAGTGGGGTCCGGCCAGCCCGGCCCCAATCGGCAAATCAGGGCTGAGCCTGTCAGGAGAAGGACATGGCGGGAAGTTGGCTAGCTGACCCGCCCTGATCGGGGCTCAACCAGCTGTGGGGAGAGGCGGTGGGCCCTGCCTCCGATTGGGGTAGTGGGTCGATCATGGGTCATCAGCTGGGGGAGGGGCCCTGGGAGGTTGGCCGACCAGCCACACCCCCAAATGTTGTGTGTGTGGGGCGATGGGGGGCAGAGCTGGCTGGGGGGAGGGGCCGAAGGTCAATTGGGGTGGTGGAGGATGATCTAGGGTGGGGCTGGTTGTGGGGAGGGGCTGTGGGTGTTGGGCCAGGCAGCCCAACCCCTGAATGGGGTGGGGAGCCAATCAGGGGCCAGCAGCATGAGGGAGGGGCTGCAGGAGGTTGGCTGCCTGGCCCTGCCCCCTACTGGGGTAAGGGTGCGATCAGGGGCAGGGCCGGCCAGGGTGAGGGGTTTCGAGGGGGTTGGCCAGCCCGCCTGCCCCCTGTTCGGGTTGGAGAGACTGATCAGGGGTGGGGCTGGCTTCAGGGGAGGGGCTGCAGGATGGTGGCCTGCTGGCTCCACGGCCCGATCAGGACGTTTCACTGGCTGCAGTAAGCGTCATAGTGACTGGTCATTCCACTCATTCTGGCGTTCTGGTCGCTGGCTTTATATATATATATATATATAATATTCCATTGTGTAGATGTACCACAGTTTGTTTTGTTTAATCCACTAATCTGCTGATGGGCACTTAGGCTGTTTCCAGATCTTAGCTATGGTAAATTGTGCTGCTGTGAACATAGGGGTGCATATATCCTTTCTGATTGGTGTTTCTGATTTCTTTGGATATATTCCTAGAAGTGGGATTACTGGGACAAATGGGAGTTCCATTTTGAATTTTTTAAAAATATATTTCTTTATTGATTTCAGGGAGGAAGGGAGAAGGAGTGAGAGATAGAAACATCAATGATGAGAGAGAATCATTGACTGGCTGCCTCCTGTAAGCCCCCCACTGGGGATCATGCCCACAACCCAGGCATGTGCCCTTGGCCAGAATCGAACCTAGGACCCTTCAGTCTGCAGACTGATGCTCTATCCACTGAACCAAGCCGGCTAGGGCCCATTTTTAACCCTTTGCACTCGCTTGCTTTTTTCTTGAGCTGCTACTGATGCTAACCATGTTGAGTCACACTCGACATCCCAGTGCAAAAGGTTAATCTATTAAGGATACTCCATACTGTTTTCCACATTGGCTGCACCAGTCTGCATTCCCACCAGCAGTGCACAAGGGTTCCCTTTTCTCCGCATCCTCTCCAGCACTTGTCGTTTGTTGATTCGTTGATGATAGCCATTCTGACAGGTGTGAGATGGTACCGCATTGTTGTTTTGATTTGATTCTCTGAGATAATTAGTGACTTTGAGCATGTTTTCATATCTCTTGGCCTTCCTTCTGTCTTCTTTTGAAAAGTGTCTATTTAGGTCCGTTGCCCATTTTTTTATTAGACTGTTTATCTTCCTTTTGTTAAGTTGTATGAGTTCCCTGTAAATGTTGGAGATTAAACTCATTTTGGTGATAAATATCTTTTCTCACGCAGTGGGCTTTCTTGTTGTTTTGTTGATGGTTTCTTTTGCTGTGCAGGAGCTCTTTAATTTGATGTGGTCCCATTTGTTTATTTTCTTCTTAGTTTCCTTTGTCCTTGGAGCTGTATCGGTAAAGACATTGCTACCACATATGTCTGATATTTTGCTGCCTATGGATTCTACTAAGATTTTTATGGTTTTCATCTTAAGATTAAGTCCTATGTCTATTTTGAGTTTATTTTTGTGTATGGTGTAAGTTGGTGATCTAGTTTCATTTTTTTTACATGTGTCTGTCCAATTTTCCCAACACCATTTATTGAAGAGAATGTCTTGACTCCATTGTATGCTCTTGCCTCATTGTTAAATATTTATTGAGTATAATGGCTTCGGTGGATTTCTGGGTTCACTGTTCTGTTCCATTGGTTTATATGTCTGTTCTTATGCCAGTACCAGGCAGTTTTGAGAACTGTGGCTTTGTAATATAGCTTGATATCTTGTATTGAGATCCCTCCAACTTTGTTCTTTTCCCTCAAGATTGGGGTCTTTTTTTATTCCAGATGAATTTTTGAAGAGTTTGTTCTAGGACTATGAAATATGCCATTGGTATTTTAATGGGGATTGCATTGAATCTATAGATTGCTTTGGGTAGTACGGACATTTTAATGATGTTGATTCTACCAACCCATGAAAACGGTATATTCTTCCATTTGTTTATTCTTCCTCTATCTCTTTTTTCAATGTCCTGTAGTTTTCCAAGTACAGGTCTTTTAACTCCTTAGTTAAGTTTATTCCTAGTTATCTTAATTTTTTTGGTGTAATGGTAAATGGGATTGTTCTTTTAGTTTCTCTTTCTGTGAGTTCATTATTGGTGTATAAAAAAGCCATAGATTTCTGGGTGTTAATTTTGTAACCTGTTACATTGCCAAATTCATTTATTAAGTCTAGTAGTTTTCTTAAGGAGTCTTTAGGGTTTTTTATGTACAATATCATGTCATCTGCAAATAATGACAATTTTACTTCTTCTTTTCCATTTTGGATGCCTTTTATTTCTTCATCTTGTCTGACCGCAGTGGCTAGTGCTTCCAGTGATATGTTGAACAGGAGTGGGGAAAGTGGGAATCCCTGTCTTCTTCCTGTTCTTAGGGGAAATGGCTTTAGTTTTTGCCCATTGAGTATGATGTTGGCTGTAGGTTTGTCATATAAGGCTTTTGTTATATTAAGGTCTGATCCCTCTATTCCCACTTTGCTGAGAGTTTTTATCAAGAAAGGGTGTTGGATTTGTCAAATCCTTTTTCTTCATCAATCGATATGACTATGTGATTTTTGTCTCTCAGTTTGTTTCTGTGATCTATCACATTTATTGACTTGTGTATATTGTACCATCCTTGTACCCCTGATGTAAATACCCCTTGGTCATGGTGTAAGATCTTTCTAATGTAATGCTGGATTCGATTTGCTAGAATTTTATTGAGGATTTTAGCATCTATGTTTGTCAGGAAATTTGGCCTGTAATTCCCTTTCTTTGTAGTTACTTTATCTGGTTTTGAGATTTGGGAAATGCTGGCTTCATAGAAAGAGCTTGGAAATGTGCCTTCCTCTTAAAATTTTTGTAATATTCCGAGGAGGATAGGTTTTAGTTCTTTGAATGTTTGGTAAAATTCCCCTGTGAAGCCATCCCGCCCAGGGCTTTTGTTTGCGGGGATTTTTTAAATTACTGCTTCAATTTCATCAGTAGTCATTGGCCTGTTCAGGTTTTTTTATTCTTCCTAATTTATTTTAGAAGCTTGTATTTTTCTAATAATATGTCCATTTCATCTAGGTTGTCCAGTTTGTTTGAGTAGAGTTGTTTGTAGTATATTTTTACAATCCTTTGTGTATTTGTGGGGTTGTTTGTTATTTCACTTCTCTGATTTTTTTTTTATTTGGGTCCTCTGTTTTTTGGTGAGTCTGGCAAAATGTTCATCAATCTTGTTTATCCTTTCAAAGAACCAGCTCTTGGTTTTATTGATATTTTGTATTGTGTTTTTTTTTTGTTTATTTGTTTGTTTTTGTCTCTATGTCGTTTATTTCTGTTCTGACCTTTATTATTTCCTTACTTCTATTTACTCTGTGCTTTTCTTCTTGCTCTCTTTCTAATTCTTTAAGTTGTAGGGTTAGATAATTTACTAACATTTTTTCTTCTTTTTGATGTGGGCTTGTAGAGCTATGAATTTCCCTCTCAGGACTGCTTTCACTGTGTTGCATAGATTTTTGGGTGGTTGTGTTTTCATTATCATTCGTTTCCAGAATGTTTTTAATTTATTCTTTGATCTCTTTAGTAACCCAATTATTGTTTAATAGTATGCTATTTAGGCTCCAAGTGTTTGAATTTTTTACTGTTTTTTATTGTAGTTGATTTCTAATATTATGCCATTGTGATCTGAGAAGATGCTTGACATTATTTCATTCTACTTGTATTTGAAGACACTTTGCCTGTGACCCAATACACTGAGTGGCCAGATTATTATAATCTCTGAACGCATAATAATCTGGCCACTAAGTATATATATATATATATTAGAGGCTCGGTGCATGAATTCATGCATGGGTGGGGTCCTGCCAGCCTGGCCAGGGGGAGGGGACATGGGCAGTTTGCCGGCCTGCCTGTCGAACTCCTGGTCGAGGGGACAATTTGCATATTAGCCTTTATTATATACGATGTACACTGAGTGGCCAGATTATTATGCATTCAGAGATCATAATAATATGTCCACTCAGTGTATGTAGTCTACCTTTGAAAATGTTCTATGTGCACTTGAGAAGAATATATATTGCATAGCTTTGGGGTGAAATGTTCTGAAGATGTCAAGTCCATCTGATCTAGTGAGTCATTTAAGATTGCTGTTTGTTGATTTTTTGTCTAGATGATTTATCTACTGATTTCAATGGGCTATTAAAGTCCCCTACTATTATTGTATTGCTGTGGATCTCTCCCTTGATATTGTCCAGAATTTTTTTTATGTATTTGGGTGCTCCTGCATTGGGTACATATATGTTGACCAGAGTTATATTCTCTTGTTGTATTGATCCCTTTCTTATCTCTTGTTATGGCCTTCACTTTGAGGTCTATTTTGTCAGTTGTAAGGATTGCTCTCCTAGATTTTTTTTTTCATTTCTATTTGCATGAAAAAAAAAATACCATCCCTTCACTTTCCCTCTGTGTGAGTCCCTTGTTCTAAGGTGGGTCTCTTGTAAACAGCATATATATGGTTTTTTTTTTTCTTATCCGTTCATCCACTAGATGTCTTGGAATTATAGTTCTTAATCCATTTACATTTAAGGTTATTATATTTCTTTCAATTTTTTTATTGATTAAGGTATGACATATGTCCATTTCTCCCCATTGCTCCGCACCCCACTCCTATACATGCCCTCTCCCCCTAGTGAGTTTCGTCCATTGGTTATGCTTATATGCATGCATACAAGTCTTTCAGTTGATCTCTCACTCCCTCCTCCCCAGGCTTCCCACTGTAATTTGACAGTCTGTCTGATGCTTCTCTGCCTCTTTATGTATCTTTATGTTCACCAGGTTATAATGTTCTTTATTATCCATAAATGAGTGAGATCATGTGGTATTTTTCTTTCAATGACTGGCTTATTTCACTTAACATAATGCTCTCCAGTTCCATCCATGCTGCTGCAAATGGTAAGAATTCCTTCTTTTTTAAAGCAGCGTAGTATTCCATTGTATAGATGTACCATAGTTTTCTAATCCAGTCATCTGCTGATGGGCATTTAGGATGTTTCCAAATCTTAGCTATGGTGAATTGTGCTGCTATGAACATAGGGGTGCATATATCCTTTCTGATTGGTGTTTCTAGTTTCTTGGGATATATTCCTAGAAGTGGGATCACTGGGTCAAATTGGAGTTCCATTTTTAGTTTTTTGAGGAAACTTCATACTGTTCTCCACAGTGGCTGTATCAGTCTGCATTCCCACCAGCAGTGCACAAGGGTTCCTTTTTATCAGCATCCTCGCCAGCACTTGTCATTTGTTGATTTGTTGATGATAGCCATTCTGACAGGTGTGAGATGGTACCTCATTGTCATTTTGATTTGCATCTCTCAGATGATTAGTGACTTTGAGCATGTTTTCATATGCCTCTGGGCCTTCTTTATGTCCTCCTTTGAAAAGTATTTATTTAGGTCCTTTGCCCATTTTTTTGATTTGGTTGTTTATCTTCCTTTTGTTGAGTTGTATGAGTTCCCAGTAAATGTTGGAGATTAAACCCTTATTGGTGATAACATTGGCAAATATGTTCTCCAATGCAGTGGGCTTTCTTGTTGTTTTATTGATGGTTTCCTTTGCTGTGAAAAAGCTTTTTATTTTGATGTAGTCCCATTTGTTTATTTTCTCTTTAGTTTCCATTGCCCTAGGAGCACTATCGGTGAAGAAATTGCTTCGGCAAATGCCTGAGATTTTGTTGCCTGTATTCCTCTAGTATTTTTATGGTTTCCCATCTTACGTTTAAGTCCTTTATCCATTTTGAGTTTATTTTTGTGTATGGTGTAAATTGGTGGTCTAGTTTCATTTTTTTTTTGTGCATGTATCTGTCCAATTTTCCCAATACCATTTATTGAAGAGACTGTCTTGACTCCATTGTATGCCCTTGCCTCCTTTGTCAAATATTAATTGAGCATAGTGTTTTGGGTCGATTTCTGGGTTCTCTATTCTATTGCATTGGTTTATAAGTCTGTTCTTATGCCAGTACCAAGCAGTTTTGAGAACGGTGGCTATGTAATACAGCTTGATATCTGGTATTGAGATCGATCCTATGTTGTTCTTCTTTCTCAGGATTGCTAGAGCTATTCGAGGTCTTTTTTTATTCCAGATGAATTTTTGCAGAGTTCGTTCTAGGTCTGTGAAATATGCCATTGATATTTTAATGGAGAGTGGGTTCAATCTATAGATTGCTTTGGGTAGTATGGACATTTTAATGATGTTGATTCTACCAATCCATGAACACGGTATGCTCTTCCATCTATTTATGTCTTCCTCTCTCTCTTTTTTCAATGTCCTCCAGTTTTCTGAGTAGAGGTCTTTTACCTCCTTAGTTAAGTTTATTCCTAGGTATCTTAATTTTTTGGTGCAATGGTAAATGGGATTGTTTTCTTAGTCTCTCTTTCTGTAAGTTCACTATTTGTGTATACAAATGCCATGGATTTCTTGGCATTAATTTTGTATCCTGCTACATTTCCCAATCCATTTATTCAGTCTAATAAGTTTTTGATGGAATCTTTAGGGTTTTCTATGTACAGTATCATGTCATCTGCAAATAATGACAATTTTACTTCTTCTTTTATAATTTGGATGCCTTTTATTTCTTCTTCTTGTCTGATTGCTTTGGCTAGCACTTCCAGTACTATATTGAACAGGAGTGGTGAGAGTGGGCATCCCTGTCTTGTTCCTGTTCTTAAGGGAAATGGTTTTAGTTTTTGCCTATTAAGTATGATGTTGGCTGTAGGTTTGTCATATAAGGCTTTTATTATTTTGAGTTATGATCCCTCTATTCCCACTTTGCTGAGTGTTTTTATCAGAAAACGGTGTTGGATTTTGTCAAATGCCTTTTCTGCATCAATTGACATGATTATGTGATTTTCGTCTCTCACTTCGTTTATGTGATGTATCACATTTATTGATTTGCAGATATTGTACCAGCCTTGCATTCCTTTTATAAATCCCACTTGGTCATGCTGTATCATTTTTCTAATGTAATGCTGGATCCGGTTTGCTAGAATTTTGTTGAGGATTTTAGCGTCTCTGTTCATCAGGGATATTGGTCTATAATTCTCTTTCTTTGTGGTGTCTTTATCTGGTTTTGGTATTAGGGTAATGCTGGCTTCATAGAAAGAGTTTGGAAATATGCCTTCCTCTTGAATTTTTTGGAATAGTCTGAGAAAGATTGGTTTTAGTTCTTTGAATTTTTGGTAAAACTCTCCTATGAAGCCATTTTGTCCAGGGCTTTTGTTTGCTGGAAGCATTTTGATTACTGTTTCAATTTCATCAGTAGTTATTAGCCTATTCAGGTTTTTTTTTCTTCTTGGTTGAGTTTTGGAAACTAATATTTTTCTATGAATGTGTCCATTTCATCGAGGTTTTCCAGTTTTTTGGAGTAGAGTTGTTCATAATATTTTTTCACAATCCTTTGTATATCTGTGGGGTCAGTTGTTACATCAGCTCTTTCATTTCTGATTTTCTTTATTTGGGCTCTCTCTCTTTGTTTCTTGGTGAGTCTAGCTAGAGGTTCACCAATCTTGTTTATCCTTTCAAAGAACCAGCTCTTGGTTTCATTGATCTTATGTATTGCTTGTTTTTTTTCCTTGTTTTTTTGGTATCTATCATTTATTTTTGCTCTGATCTTTATTATCTCATTCCTTCTGATTACTGTGGGCTTTTCTTGTTGCTCTCTTTCTAGTTCTTTAAGTTGCAAGGTTAGATAATTTATTACCATTTTTTCTTGTTTTTTGAGGTAGGTCTGTAGAGCTATGAACTTCCCTCTCAGGATTGCTTTCATTGTGTCCCATAGATTTTGGATAGTTGTGTTTTCATTGTCATTTGTTTCCAGGATGCTTTTACTTTCTTCTTTGATCTCTTTGATAACCCAGTCATTGCTTAATAGCATGCTAATTAACCTCCAGCTGTTTGATTTTTTTCATCGTTTTTATTGTAGTTGATTTCCTGTTTTATGCCATTATGGTCTGAGAATATACTTGTTATGATTTCTATCTTCTTGAATTTGAAGAGACTTTGCCTGTGTCCCAATATGTGGTCTATCTTTGAAAATGAGCCTTGTGCACTTAAGAAGAGTGTATATTCTGTAGCTTTGGGGTGAAATGTTCTAAAAATGTCAATTAAGTCCATCTGATCTAGTGAGTCATTTAGGATTGCTGTTTCTTTGCTGATTTTTTGTTTAGATGATTTACCCAGTGGTGTCAGTGGGGTATTAAAGTCCCCTAATATGATTGTATTGATGTCGATCTCTCCCTTGACATCTTCCAGGAGACTTTTTATGCATTTGAGTGCTCCTGCATTGGGTGCATATATGTTTACCAGAGTTATATATTCTTGTTGAATTACTCCCTTTAGTTTTATGTAGTGGCCTTCCTTATCTCTTAATATGGCCTTTACTTTGAGTTCTATTTGATCTGATATAAGTATCGCAACCCCAGCTTTTTTCTCATTTCCATTTGCCTGAAAAATGTTTTTCCATCCCTTCACTCTCAGTCTGTGTAAATCCTTTTTCTGAGGTGGGTCCCTTGCAGACAGCAAATATATGGGTCGTGTTTTCTTATCCACAAAGCTACCCTATGTCTTTTGATTTGTGAACTTAATCCACTTACTTTTAATGTTGTTATTGATAAGTACTGGTTTGTTGTCATATTTTCCTTTAATGTTTGTGTTTCTTCTTGCCTTTCTCTTTCTTCAATTTACAGCAGTCCCTTTACCATTTCTTGCATTGCTGGCTTGGTAGTGATAAACTCTCTTAGCCTTTTTTTGTCTGTGAAGCTCCTGATGCCACCTTCAATTTTGAATGATAGCCTTTCTGGGTATAGTATACTTGGGTTCAGTCCCTTGCTTTTCATCACTTTGCAAATTTCATTCCATTCCCTTCTGGCCTGGAGTGTTTCTGTTGAGAAATTCGTTGATGTTCTAATAGGAGATCCCTTGTAGGTAACTTTCTGTCTCTCTCTGGCAGCCTTTAAGATTCTTACTTGGTTGTTGGTGTTTGCCAATTTAATTATAATGTGTCTTGGTGTCAGTCTTTTGGGGTTCATCTTGTTTGGGACTCTATGTGCTTCTTGGACTTTCATAGTATTGTTCTTGCCAATATCAGGGAAGTTTTCTGTCATTATCTCTTCAAACAGGTTTTCTATTCCTTGCTTCTCTTCCTCTCCTTCTGGCACACCTATTATGCAAATGTTGTTTCGTTTTGTGTTGTCCCAAAGCTCCCTTAGGCTCTCCTCTTGCTTTTTAAGTCTTCTTTCCAGTTGCTGCTGTGTTTGTGTATTTTTTCCTTCCTTGTCTTCTCATTCGCTGATGAGGTCTTCAGCCTCTTCTAGTCTACTGTTTAAGCCTTCCATTGTGTTCTTTATTGTAGCTATGTCGTTCTTCCTCTCCTCTTGGTTCCTTTTCATGTTGGTGACATTTTCATTCAGCTCCTTATAATTCTCATTGAATTGTATTTGTCATTCAGTTGTGTGTATTTGTCATCCAGCTGTTTGAGCATCCTTATAGCCATTACTCTGAATGCTTTCTCTGGTATGATGTTAGCCTCAATTTCATTTAACTCCTTTTCTGGTGATTTCTCTTTTTCTTTCCTTTGGGGATTGCTTTTTTGTCTTCCCATGTTTTCCTGTAATGTTTTAATTGTAGATCCACTTGCTTTGCTATCCAGGTTCTTTTGTGGATGGTGCTACTGGTGTAATCTCTCAGGTCTCCTGGGCTTGGTAATCTAGTGTAGCTCCCTACTTGAGCTGTTTGGGTTCTCCCTACTTTGAGCTGATGTAGGCCTGCAAGCTGGAAAGGCACAACTGTGGTATCTAGAAGTCAGCTGCCGTGGAGGGGGGTGTCCCAATTTTTGCTGTCTTGTGCCCTTGATTGAAATCACGCATGCCCAGCAGGGACTCACAGTGGACCCCAGGGACCGTCTGTTGGGGTGATGTGGCTTAGGGTGCCTGTGCTCTGGAAAAGCGTGATTGTGGTGTCCAGAGTTCTGTAGTTGTGAGGTGTGTGTACTCAGGTTTTCTGCTTTACCTGTGGTGGATAGGCACGTGCTCCCAGTGGGGGCTGACAAGGGCACCCATGGTGCATTTGCCAGCAAGGCACACTGAAGCACTCTGAAGGACCCTGGCCCTGAAGCCGCATAATTGAGGCGTCCGTGGGCAGGTATCCAGGATGAGTGAATTCAGAATTTCTACTGCCGGAGGGTAGTGTGACCCTGTTTGTCCAAGATCACACCCAGCGACAGCTCACAGTGGCTCCCACAGGCGCCCTGTGGATAGATGGACTCAGGGTGCCGGCTTGTTGGAAATGCACAACTGTGGTGGTGTGTTTGCTGGTGCAGAGCTCTGATACACTCTGAAGAGCCCTGGTGCTGAAGTTGTCCAGCTGGGGTGTCTCTGGGCAGTTATTCAGGAAGAGGGAATTCAGAATTTCTACTGCTGGGGGGGCTGCGTCCCTGTTTGTCCAAGATCGCACCCAGCGAGAGCTCACAGGGGATCCCACAAGCGCCCTGTGGATACATGGGCTCAGGGTGCTTGTCCGATGGAAATGTGCTACTGTGGAGGTGCGTTTGCCTGCGCAATGCTCTGACGCACTCTGAGGGGCACTGGCACTGAAGTTGCACACCTGGGTTGTCCGTGGGCAGTTATTCAGGAAGAGGGAGTTCAAAATTTCTACTGCGGGGCAGCGCGCCTTTGTACAAAATTACACCCAGTGGGGGCTCCCAGTGGCTCCCAGGTGCTGCCGACAGAGTAGTGTGCCCTGGATGGCTGTGCACTGGAAACGCACGAATGTGGTGTTCGAAGTTCTGCCGCTAGGGAGAGGGGAATTTGAACTTATTGCTGCAGGAACAGTGCACCTTTTGAGGTGGAGGTCTCAGGGTCACAGGTCTGCAGGTGGGGCAGCAGGATTTTGGCTGGTGTTGCTGCTGGGTTGTGGGCAGTTCCAAGGCCTGTCTGGTTGCTGTGGTGATGAGTTCCTAAAAAAGGCCATTCTCCCCTTCAAGATGTCATGGGCTCCGTGCCCGAGTCCCGCAGTTTGAGCAGTGTCCACAGTGGTTGTAGTCTCTCCCTATCCAAGAGAGCCTGGTCTGCCAGCCCTTGCTGCTCCTGTGGGGATTTAACTGTCCCTCACTTACTCACAAACTCACCACACACATCCACACACTATCCTTTCATCTCCACATTCACACACTTCTTCTCCCTCATCTCCATCCTGCCAGCCGCCATCTTCAAGTTTTTAAGGTTATTATTGACTAGAAGCCTGGTACACGAAATTTGTGCACGGAGGGGGGTTTTCCCTCAGCCCAGCCTGTACCCTCTCCAATCTGGGACCCCTTGAGGGATGTCCGACTGCCCATTTAGGCCTGATCCCAGTGGTGGACATCCCTCTCACAATCCAGGACTGCTGGCTCCCAACTGCTTGCCTGCCTGCCTTCCTGATTGACCCTAACCGCTTCTGCCTGCCAGCCTGATCACCCCCTAACCACTCTGCTGCCAGCCTGTTTGCCCCCAACTTCCCTCCTCTGCCGGCCTGGTCACCCCTAACTACCCTCTCCTGCAGAGTTGATCACCTCCAACTCCCCTCCCTTGCAGGCCTGGTCCTTCTCAACTGCCCTCCCTTGCAGGCCAGGTGCCTCCCAACTGCCCTCTCCTGCTGGCCATCTTGTGGTGGCCATCCTGTGTCCACATGGGGGCAGGATCTTTGACCACATGGGGGCAGCTATATTGTGTGTTGCAGTGATGATCAATCTGCATATTACTCTTTTATTAGATAGGATAGAGGCCTGGTGCACGGGTGGGGGCCAGCTGGTTTGCCCTGAAGGGTGTCCCAGATCAGGTGGGGGTTCCCTTGGGGTGTGGGGCGGCCTGAGCGAGGGGCCTGTGGTGGTTTGCAGGCCTGCCACGCCCCCTGGCAACCCAAGTGGAGGCCCTGGTATCTGGAATTTATTTTCCTTCTACAACTGAAACTTTGTAGCCTGGAGCAGAGCCAAGCCTGGGGCTCCCTCCGAGGCCGGCAGCCATTTCTATTGGGGTTATAATTGAAACTTTGTTGCCTTAAGTGGGTGGGCCCAGCCAGGGTGTGAGGCAAACTTTGCTTCCCCTGTTGCCGGCGGCAACTCTGGCCTGCTCTCTCAAGCTCCATTCTGCCGCCATTTGTTTGAATTTTTTACCTTCTATAATTGAAACTTTGTAGCTTGAGTGGAGGCTTAGGCCTGGCATGGGCAGGAGGAAAGCTTGGCTTCCTCTGTTACCTAGGAAACCTTGCTCTCTGTGGCTGTAGCCATCTTGGTTTGGGTTAATTTGCATGCTCGCTCTGATGGGATGATGGGCATGGCTTGTGGGTGTGTCGGAGGTATGGTCAATTTGCATATTTGTCTATTATTAAGTAGGATAGGCAATTTTTGTTGCTATTATTATTCTTTATGCCTATGTTCCTTCTTCCATTTTTATTTCTTCTTTTTACAACAGTTCCTACAGCATTTCTTGCATTGCTGTCTTGGTAGTGATAAACTCCCTTAATCTTTTTTTTTTTTTTTTTTTTTTGTCAGCGAAGCCCTGATTTTCCCTTCAATTTTGAATAATAGCATTGCTGGATAAAGTATTATTGGATTCAGTCCCTTGCTTTGCATCACTCTATACTTCATTCCATTCCCTTGTGGCTTGATTTATTTCTGTTGAGAAATCATTTGATAATCTAATGTGAGATCCCTTATAGGTATCTCTGTCTCTTTCCTGCAGCGTTTAAAATTCTCTGTTTGTTGTTAACGTTTGCCAGTGTAATTATGACATGTCTTGGTGTGGGTATCTTTGGGTTCATCTTGTTTGGGACTCTCTGTGCTTGTGTGACTTTTTTTCCCCCCAAACAGGGAAATTTTCTGTCACGTTTCTTCAAATAGGTTTTCTAATCCTTGCCCCTCTTCTTGTCCTTCTGGAACCTTTATTATATCTATGTTCCTTCATTTCATATTGTTCCAAAGCTCCCTTAGGCTCTCCTCCCAATTTCTAATTTTTTTTCTCCAATTGGTGTTCACATTGGGTGTGTTTTTCTGCCCTGTCTTCTAACTTACTAATTTAGTCCTCTGCTTTTTCTAGTCTGCTTTTGAAACCTTCCATTGTGGTTTTCATTTTAGCTATATCATTCTTGATCTCCTCTTGATTCTTGCATAGATTGTTGGTTTTCTCATCGAGCCAGTTTAGGAACTACATGACCCTTACTCTGAATTCTTTTTCTGACATACTGCATGCATCATTTTCATTTAGTTCCTTTTCTGGCGATTCCTCCTTTCCTTTTCTTTGGGGATTGTTTCTTTGTCTCTCCATTTTTGCTCTCACCAAAGGGTCCAGTCGCCAAGTTGCGCACAGGCTTGTGGTTGAAGCAGTGGGCCTCTTACCCTTTGAAACAGCATGGAGGAACCTGGAGAGTATCATACTAAGTAAAATATGCCAGTCAGAAAAAGACAAGTATCCCATGATCTCACACATACATGGAATATAATGAACAAAATAAACTGTTGAGCAAAAGAGATCCAGAGACATAGAAGCATAGAACAGACTGTCAATCTCAGAAGGAAAGTGGTGGGTGGGTGGTAAGAGATGAACCAAAATTTTGTATGCATATATGCATAACACATGTACTCAGACAATAGTGTGGTAGAGTCTTGGGATGGTATTGGGTTAGAAAGGGTCAATGGGAGGATAAAGGGGACATATGTAACATTTTCAACAATAAAGATTTTAAGAAAGATTAAAATTTAAAATAATAATAATTTATTTACTTAATCATCTTTAACCAGTTGGTTTTGTTGATTAGGTTCAGGTTATTTCAAAGAACTATGTAATCAATAAGATATTATGGGCTATTTATTTTTCAAATTTATTTATTGCCTATATTCCTCACAATAATGTTATTTAACTGAAAAGAATCCAAATAAAGCATATTTTATGCTGTTGATACAGGTCAGGCAACTAGCTGCTTATGTAACCTATAAATGAAAACAGAAATCATTCATGAGGAACACTGATGGAAAAGTAGCCTTGGCCTAAAAAATCACTTTGTGATTTTAGTCTTGTAATCTCTTGGCTATAAGCAAGAAGAGAGCTCCCTTAAAAAAAGATTGGTATGACTTTTGAAATAGCTCTTTTTTTTCTGTTTCATTTGGGAAAATTGGTATGAGAGAAATAAAGTAAAAACAACTTAAATAATTAAGTGTTTAACCTTCTTAAACTTCTAAAAATACACTCAGTCCATTTATTTATATTAAGGCACTGTTTAAAAAAGCAAAATTTCATCTAGTTTAGGAAAGATATAGCAGAATGTTAAGAACTCACACAGTTTTATATATCCAACCTTTTAGGCACTTTGTGGGTCTTGGGAGATTACTCCCTTGGAAGCTTTAATTGAGGTGAACTGGGGCAACCATTTAAGCTGGTTCCCTTCATCTTCTGGCACCATTCCTCTGAGGTATCATTCTGCTCAGGGAGCAAGAAAGAAAAAAAGTATTTTGTTTATAAATTACCAATTTGTCTACACCTGTCTGTATTCATATCCTAATGCAAGTAGCTCTATGAGGGTCGATACTGTTTTTCTCTTTCTTTTTTCAAGAGCTTTTAAAAAGTTGTGTTACCTCGGTATCATGGATCGGTAAACATGTGATAAATGAATGTCTAAATGTATAAATAATATTCCCTCATTAGATCAGTTTTTTTATTGCAAAGAGCTGATGTTGTATATGTGGTATATTGATACATGGGACAGAAAAGAAAATAAACTTACTTGGTGCACAATGAATATTTATTTATTTTTCATTGTCCCCAAACACAACCAGAAATAGAAATATTAATAGGGCCAGTCCTCAGTAAAATTGTAAATTCTAGAAAATGAATCCTTTTCACTCCAGCTTACCTAAAATAAGCACTTTTTAAATCCACCTAACAAAGTGGTATAATGGTAACGTGCAGGGACTTTGTGACCAAACAAGTCTGGGTTGGATTTCAATCCTGGATTTTCCACTTACAAACCACTCACTTCTCTCTAAGTTTAACTTTCTTCCTTCGTAAAGTGACATAAACATTTATAAGCTGGCTGGGAGGACTCAATGAGAACCTAATTGCCTTTTATATTACCTGACATAGATTTTCAATAAATTCAGTTTCTTTCCTGTACTTGTTATTACTTTGCCTTCATGGGGGAAGTATGTTTGTCATTATTACTGTGTTACAGAGCAGGAAATGGAGGCTCAGTGAGGATAAAGAATTTACCTAAGTATGCAAAGGTCAAAGATGAAGGAGCAGGGATTCAAACCTTGCCTATCCAGTCTATGCTTTTAACCACTATGCTATATTAAGTAGAAATTTTATTTTCCTTTAGAATTAGAAAAAAAAGGCATGACATATTTATTATCATGTTATGTCTTAAACTTGGGGCACATAGGTGTCAGCATGCATGCCCACACAGGCACACATACATGCATGCACACACACATGTGCACATATGCACATAAACACATGCATGCACACACACATACATGCATACACATAAAAGTATTTAGTCAGGAAACAACACAGTGGTTAAAGGTGCAGGTTGTGGAAAAGAGTCACTCATCACATGTCACGTTGTCTGGGTTAAAAACTTGGTTGTTAACTGTATAGCTGTGAACTTAGCCAAGTCACTGACTTTCTGTGCCTCTATACACTCTGTTATAAAGCGGGAATATTAATGGTTCTCACTTCATAGAGCAATTGTGAGAATTATTTAAGAAAAAAGAAAAGTAATGTCCCTAGCACATTAGTGCTCAATAGATTTTTTAAAATATTATGGTTATTATTGGCCATAGAAATGTGAATAATAAATGGTGTATAACCAGGAAAGTATTCTCAAAGATATTTTCCAAAGGAAGCTTGTGTACATTTTTATATACAATATCACATCATTTAATACATTAATGTATTGTTTTTAAGAAGCACTTCTAAAAATATTATTCCTACTTTGTTAGGCAACTACCAACCTAGCCTGAGTAATTGAAAATTCAAGCTAAGTTAGAATATCATCAATATTTTCTAGCTCAAATTCATTGGTGACATCTTTTAACCCAGTAACTTAATGCACATTCCTTGCTTAAATATAATGAGGTCAGACTTATGTAAACTAAAATTATATCACATTTGTTTACTGGAGTGTAAAGTATCCATTACGCAAACCAGTCTAATTTAGAGAATGTTGAGCAATCCAAAGTGTAGGACTGAGATTAAGTGTGAGTCAGCAAATGTATGGAGACTTGCTAATAAAGACAAGATACTTTAAAAATATTAGACCCATTCAGGATGGGTTCTTAAACTTTTAAAGCTCCATTTAAGAATATCTAAAGTACCAGATGATTATTTGACAAAATGGAATGGGACATTAAAAAATAAATATAATTATTTTTAAAAACATATCCTTATTGCTGAAAATAGTACAGATGTCCACGATTTTCCCCCATTATCTCCCTCTACTCCACACCATCCCCAGCTAGGCCTTCACCACACTATTGTCTGTGTTCATGGGCTGTGCATATATGCATATAAATTCTTTGGTTAATCTCTCCCCACCCAACCCACCTCCACCTTACCTCTGAGATTCATCAGTCTGTTTCATGCTTCTATAAAGAAATGCACAATTATTTAATGAATATAATTTTTGGTTTATGAATTTTTTTCATTTCTTTTTTTAAATTTCTTTATTGATTAAGGTATTACATATGTGTCCTTATTCCCCCATTACCCCCCACCTCCCATTCATGCCCTTACCCCCCTGTTGTCTGTGTCCATTGGTTTATTAATTTTTATTAATGGTTCTGTGAAAGACATGTGAATTTCATAAGAACAAATATATATGAAAAATTCCTGGAATGTCAAAATGTTTGTATTTTTTAAACCCACACCTGAAGATATGTTTTTATTGATTTTTTAAAATCCACACCTGAGGATACTTTTTCCATAGATCTTTAGAGAGAGTGTGGAAGGGATGGAGGAGAGAGAGAGAGAGAGAGAGAGAGAGAGAGAGAGAGAGAGAGACATCGATGTAAGAAAGACATATCCACTGGTTGCCTTCCACATGCACCACAACCGAGGCTAGGGATTGAACCTGAAACCAAGGTACATTCCCTTGACCAGGAATTGAACCCATGACCCTTCAGGTCTATGGCTCTAACCACTTAGCAAATCAGCCAGGGCTTTTTATTTATTTTTAGAACAAGAGGAAGGGAGGAAGAGAGAGAGAGAAACATCAATATGAGAGTGAAACATTGATTGGTTGCCTCCTGTACAAGCGCCAACCAGGGATAAAACCAGAAACCTAGGTATATGCCCTGACCCGGAATCGAACATGCAATCTTTTGGTATATGGGACAATGCCCAAGCAACTAAGCCAACTAGCCAGGTCTGTCCAAATGGTTTTATAGTACAATTCCATTATGGCTATGCTGTCAGAAATCACAGTTCTAGTCAGGAAGCCTAGAGATAAAACAGAAACAGTAGAAGCATCTTCATAGGGCAGTTATGAAGATTCTATAAATATATGTACATTAAAACTGGATATTTGCAAACTAAGTGGGTTAGAGTAAGATATTGTAGATGGAGAAAGGAGTGTTTGAGGAGAGATTAGCTTCTATCTACCCAACCAAGATGGCGGCCGGCCATGGAGCTGGAGCAAGCAGGAGGCTTTGGTTGCCCTGGCAATGAAGGAAGCCAAGCTTCCCTCCTGCCCTGGCCGGCCCTGGCCTCCGCTCAAGGCTACAAAGTTTCAATTATAGAAGATAAATAAATCCTAGATACTTGCTTCCAGCCGGCCCTGGCCTCCGCTCAAGGAGGCGCTGAAAAAGAAAAAGAAAAAGAAAAAGAATAAAAGGAGGGGATGGGAGCTTGGGTCGCCAGGGGGTGGTCAGGCCAAGATGGGATGGCAGGGGTGGGGGTAAGCAGACCAGCAGGGGGCCAGTTGGGGGTGAGCAGGCCATCAGTGGGGGTCAGTTGGAGGTGATCAGGACAGCAGGGGGGCAGTTTGGAGTGAGCAGGCCAGCAGGAGAACAGTTGGGGGTGAGCAGGCCAGTGGGGAGGGAAGGGGGGGTGAGAAGGCCAGCAGGGGGGGGGCAGTTGGGGTGATCAGGCTGGTGGGGGAGCAGTTGGGGGCGAGCAGGCCGGCAGGCAGAGTGGTTAGGGGCAATCAGGCAGGCAGGCAGGCAGGTGAGTGGCTGGAGCCAGCAGTCCCGGATTGTGAGAGGGATGTCCAACTGCCGGTTTAGGCCCGATCCCTGTAAACCAGCAGTAGGACATCCTTCGAGGGGTCCCATATTGGAGAGGGTGTAGGCCGCGCTGAGGAAGACCCCCCACCCCCGTGCACGAATTTAAGGTTTAAGGTGGTGTTGTTTTAGGGGTAAGACCTTAGGAACTCAGCTTTTTCATAATTTCTCACTTAGTAGTTAGTTAGCAGCCAGACTAGCTATTGGTCATGTAAAATATTTGTATAAAGTTTTCTGTGACTGCCGTAATGGATTACCACAAACTTGGTGGCTTAAATCAATGAAAATTTATTCTCTCAATGTTCTGGAGGCCAGAAGTGAGAACCCAGTAGTATCAGTTGGGCTGAAATCAAGGTGTGGGCAGGGCCATGCTCCTCCTGAAGGCTCTAGGGGAGAATCTGTCCCTTGCCTCTTCCAGTTTCTTGTGGCTGTCAACATTACTTGGCTTGTGGCTACATCACTTAAATCTCTGTTTCTACGTTCACATTACCTTCTTTAAGCAGTTCGAAGAACATCGGAGTATAATGGATAAATCACAGGTATATATTCTAACTACTATGTATACCTAAGAAGGTTTCTTAGAGAGACCATATTTCTGGATCCCTTTGTTCATCACTCACAGTTATCATTGCCAGCCCAGGTATTTCTGTCTGGAATCCCATCATGTCCGATTTCACACTAGTTTTATCAGTATTCCTAGCCAGCACTTTTACTTTCTCAATGTCCCTTGTCCCAACTCCACTAAAATGGTTTTATATGGAGCCACTGAAATCGGGCTGACCTGTCAAAAATTTGCAACTAGTGAATGCTTACACATTTAAGTAGCTACTTCTAGAAAGTGCCTATAACTCTAATGTATAAAACTGAAATGATCAACACTATATACTATATAAATTCAATGTTAATATATCATTTCATTAAGAAATAAACAATACAGCAACTTCCATTTTTCTTTTCAACAAGTATAAAGTTTCAGTTATGCAAAATGAATAAGTTTTAGAGCTCTGCTATACAGCATTGTACCTATAGTTTACAATATAGAATTGTACACAACAATTTAAGAGGGTAGATCTAATGTTGTGTTCTTATCACAATAAAAAAGAGTATTTAAAAAAGAGGTAAACAAAAAATATGCAAAGTAGACATGAATCACATCATAAGGTACATAATTCTAGGCAGAGCTAGTGTCCTATTTGGTAAACCTCCTTTGACCTGCTCTTTAACTCCAGAAACTGTCTAATATTGTCCTTGTTTCTGCTGTGTTCTCTTACTCTTCATACTCTTAGTGACCAACTGAGCAAGGCACCCATGTTTGTTTAATTGGTATGAACCTCTGAACATCCAGGTTATGTTTCTCAGATGACTCTTAACTTCTATTCTCTGGCCTTATGGCTGTATTTCAGGGCCTAGCCCAGTGCTAGTCACATAGTAGGTGCTTACAAACTGCTTGCTGAATGAGTGAAAAGAAAGGCTATCTTCTGATTTGGTGAGGGAGCAAAGTGGCTTATTACTGACTAAATGAGACTGATAACATCTGGTAATGATCATGAACCATTTCCCTTTCTAAATTATTTATAGAACTATTTGTTAAAGGCACTGGACTTTCTATCCCTTGAAAATGTTCAATATACCTTGAACCTAATCAATTTTTTTAAAAGAATGGTTTTAGTATCTACCCATACACAATAGCTAGCCTTGATTCTATGGAATAACCTATACTTGATTGATGTTATGTGAGAGAATCTACTGAGTAAGCCATTCTTCTTCTTCCTACTCACTGCTGCTTTTTTCCAGTTCCTCACTAGTTTTCCATTCCATGAATGTTTACATTTATATTTTCATCTATTACTGAATACCCATTACAAATTTACATGTGTAGGAAACCTCATTTACATAATTTTACTTAAGATCTCTGTCTGAAAACATGGATTATGCATGTTTAAAAAACTAATCAGCCACCTAGCTTTGCGAAAGAAAAAAATGTGTTCATTGGAATGAAAGACTTGTATCCAGTGTCATAGAATAATATTTTTCAAATTATAACCATGGTAAATGAAAATGTGTTTGAATTGCTATAAAGTTCATTTGCATTTTACAGCATAAATCCTGGCTCACCTCCCAATTTATTGACTAAAATTTGTAAACATGACATAGTGTTAAATAAAAGAAAATATACTTGTGGTAATAGAAATCTAAAGATAATGATTGCAAACTGGCTCATTTTTTTAAATGACAATTTCCAGATGGAGTTACATGGAAAGGGAATACTTGGGGGGAGAATGTTAAATGCCTTTGGATATTGCTTAACTCTTCAGAGCATAAATAAGAGTCAAACTAGTTTATTTCTTAGGACACACTAATGTAACCAAATGAAGCAAAAGAAATGCAATTACTTGGTGATAGTGAAGATAGCTAATCCCAGTATGTTCTCTTCATTCAGTTTATGAAATATATACTCAAAGAACTAAGGAGGACAAAATGTTTTATATTCTAAGATTTCCATATAGAAGAAGTTAACTCTCTGAGTGCCAGAATTTTATTTAACAGATTTCATTTTGTAGAAGTCTCCAAAAATTTAATAAACATTTTCCCCACCTCATTAAGTATGTTACACTATTGTATGATTTTTATTAGTGACTCAGAATCATCATTTTAGACTTGAAAATATAGTGTTGGTTACAGTCTTGGTGGTGTAACATCCTCAGCAAGACTTTGGGACTTCTTTTCTGGAAAAAGACCCTGATGTGAGCTTTCATTTGAATCTCTTACATCTCTGTATAGAGGTCCCACAAATGAACATCCTGAGTATTATCATACACTATCTTTATGTACAATTAATTAGTGGACCGAATGATAAATCAAGTAGTTTCCTTATTCAGCATCTTAATTTCTTCTTGACTTAGCTACAAGATTCATAACACTATCTCTTATTTCTTCATCTTTACAGAACAAATCATGGCCTTATTTTCATTAATTCATTTGTAATTTTCTTATTCGCATTATTTGCTACCAGAATATAAGAAAAATCCACCATAGCCATTTCAAGAATTTGTAAAATTGTGCACTGCTGGAGGGTATAACTCAAGAATGACAAATTGTTCATCACCACTATCAGGTGGCAGCAGTCCTATAGATGAAACATCACATCTCCATTTCCTCAAGCCTTCCATAATATTAGAATCCAGGCAATGACATATTAAAATGTCTTTATTCTATGTTAAAATCAGAATGAGAGCCTTGCATCATCCTTGCATAATGCATCAACTTTCCCAAGAAATTTCATCTGTCATAATATATCACATTCTGAAAAACACACACACACACACACACACACAAAAAAAAAAAAAAAAAACTTGTGTCATAGGATTAGTGGGGTAACATTCTGGGAGCAGAGAGGTGGTAAAAATAATTGTATTTCTCAAAAAACTAACCTTGCTATTTAAAGGTGAGCTCTTAAAAGCCCAGTGCAGTGGTTCTCATACTTAGTGAACCATTGCTTGGGAACTGGCTAAAAATCGCCCCCCCCCCCGCCCAAGTCCTGATTTTTTTAGTGTGGGGTGGGATCAAGTGTTTACATTGTATTTTTTATAAAATTTTATTTATTTCAGAGATAGATAGATAGATAGATAGATGATAGATAGATAGAAGTTTCAATAATTCAGTGATGAAAGAGAATCATTAATCAGCTGCCTCTTACACGCCCCACACTGGGGATCAAGCCTGCAATCCTGGCATGTGCCCTGACCAGGATTCGAACCGTGACCTCCTGGTTCATAGGTCAACGCTCAACCACTGAGCCACACTGGCTGGCCAAGAGTTCACATTTTAAATAAATACTCCAGATAATTCTAATACAGGTGGTCCAGAAACAATATTTTAAGAAACAATATCTAGACCAGTAGTTTTATTTTATTTTTTATGACCAAAATTTTCTTTCCTTTATTTCCTATTACATGCACAGCTGTAATTGTTCCAAATATAGAATCTTTTTTTTTTAGTAATAATTTTTTTAAAAATTTTTTAAATTTCTTTATTGATTAAGGTATCACATATTTGTCCTCGTCCCCCCATTCCCATCCCACACCCCTCCCCACACATGCCCCCCCCCACCCTGTTGTCCTTTACCGCTGGTCAGGCTCATATGCCTGCATGCAAGTCCTTTGGTTGATTTCCCCCTTTACCCCCACTCTTCCCTACCCTCCCCCTGAGGCCCGACAGTCTGATCCATGCCTCCTTGTCTCTGGGTCTGTTCTTGTTCATCAGTCTATGTTGTTCATTATTTCCCCTAGATGAGTGAGATCATGTGCTATTAGAAATACACTTATAAGAACCGAAAATGAGACAAGCAATAATGGTTATGGTGACAGGCAAATGAATGAGTGTGTAGTGAGTTTCTTTCTGGGCCAACAGTTCTTTTGAGACCCAATTTCAATGTCCAGCAGTTCCTTATGTGTACATGTCAGCACTGACATTTCAGTTCTGGATGGTGGACAAATGGTGGTAATGCAGGTCCGACTCTGTCCGGTTTGGTCCTGGGCAATCTGCAGTGATGCACAGCTGCTAACTGCTAGTATGGGAAGGCCACATCCGCGTCTTCCGTCTCTGGACTGCTTCTCTTCTGTCTTCATGGCTGGAGTAGTCTTGTCGATTCCTCTCTTGCTGGAATCCACATGGTCTCGGAGTTGTTTTCTGAAAATATACAAACATATTCTCGACCAAAGGTTAATAAAGGAATATTTTCTATAAATTTGACTGGGGATCCTTTTTCAATTTTTGCCCAAATGATTTTCCTCTGGCTTGTTTTGTCACCTTGTGTGTTTTTCATGGGTGTCTTGCTTTTAGCCTTACAATTAATTTTCTAAAGTATTAATTTTCTAGATGTAATTTACTTACAGGATATTTTTCCTTACATGATATTCCTCTACTATCCCCTCCTTTTTGATTTAAATGTTAGGAGGCTTTTGAAAATTTTATAATGTATTCTTGATGGCTTTTAAATTTTAATTTTTTGCACTATAATATTACTGTTTTAGGTTCATTATATGGTGCACCCTTTTATCATGAGATGAAGTACCAATAAAAATTTTAGTTGACCCTTTAGGAACACCTTTTTGTCTGGTACAATTAATTTTTCTAGAATATTCACTTGTTTCAACTAGCCAATTTAAATTTGCCTGAAAACTTGACTACTATTTTACTGTCAAATTTATTACTCTACCAATAATCTTGTTTTACCCTGTAAATATTGGTGGAAGGGATTATTTGCCTTCTTGAGTAGGTCCTGAGCATTCCTGGTGGTAGGTTGGATTTAGATATCGTAAACCCCCTTCCCCACACCATGGGTACAAGGCAACTCAAACAATTCTTGTTGTAGTGAGAGGGCAGCTGCTGTCGGCCAAGTCTCTGTCGGTCACCTGGGTCCTTATCTGAGCTGGGCATGGGAAGCACAAAGCAGCCATGGGGGCAGGAGACCTCCCTCAGAAGGGGCTAGGGTTCAGGCCCCTGCAATGTTGGGGGGGTGAGGGTCTGTGCCCCACCTCTGTTGATCCCCAAATTCTCTCCTGATGGCCCATCTGCGACTGTGCCTGTCTTAGGTTGTTTCTTCCTTGAGGAATCTTACCCGTCTCTGGCTAACCAGCCATCCTCCGGGGCCAAGCAAGGTGACGTGAGGTTCAGTTTTGTCTCCTTGGTAGCCTATGCCCCCGTGGCCTCCATGCCCAGCACCTGCTTTGGGATCCCCTCGCCTGCTGGCGGGGCCCCAGCACTGATCACATATCTTTGGAACCCGGGTTTCTTCTCCAGGGAGGGCTCAGTTCGCCCTACTGGGTGAGAGACAGATCCATGGCACCAGTCATCAGGAGACTTCAACCTCGACATGAACAGAGAGCTCATGTGACAGCTGTGAGCAATTGAATTGTGAGAAGAGGGTCTCTCTTGGCTTAAAGGGTAAGAGGGACCCATATAGAATGCTCAGGTGCCCTCCCAGGAGGCCCTCTACCCAATGAAAAGGGTTAAATCCTTACATGTCCTTTTTAAATTGCTGCCAGACATTCAAAGAATTAGTTTGTATGTTTGCTTGGGATAATTGTATATTATGCTGTAGTAATTCTAAAGTATCGAGAGATGTGTTAAGTTTGTCTCCAAGCACCAAACAGATGACTTTTTTTATTTTATTTATTTTTTATCCCCAAGGATGCGAGGAACTATTATAAGTACTGGGGGTGATCCAAATCTGGGAATAATTTTTAATGACAGTGTAGGATAATATCATGTAAGGATATTCTTTGTTCTAGTCATGGGAATTCCCTTTCAGACTGGCTGTCCATTTCTTTTTATATAGACAAGGTCTTAGTTACATTTTCTGCACCTCCACCGGGGGCACGTAGTGATAGTAGTGACACCATTTCTTTGGTATCCACACAAGCCAGAAACCTCTCTTTAATTGTACACACAAAGGGGCATTGTTTTGATTTCGTATCATACAAAAGGGAAGCTGGGTGGAGACCCCTATGTATTTATACTTTCTTGCCCCACCCATGGACCTCCTAGATGTCCAGGGTGTTTGGTATTATTGGTAACTACATTAGTAAGAGGATCAGCCCACGTAATGGGTCTTACCCATGAAGGGTCAGGAGCATAAGATCAAAATACTTACCCTCTTGTCCCTGGTAAAATTACCGTACATCTGATGATTGCTAGCGTGGCTAGAAAGGCGTTCTCAGGCATTCTTGGGTTTCTGGTTACCTCACAATTTCTTCCCTGCGGTTTGACGTTCTGATTGATGTTTCTCTGTTTCTGGATCTATTTTTCCCCCCATCAGTTTATGTTGTTCATTATATTCCACAAATGAGTGAGATCATGTGATATTTATCTTTTTCTGCCTGGCTTATTTCACTAAGCATAATGTTCTCCATCTCCATCCATATTGTTGCAAATGGTAAGAGCTCCTTCTTTTTTAAAGCAGCGTAGTATTCCATTGTGTAGATGTACCACAGTTTTTTAATCCACTCATCTGCTGATGGGCACTTAGGCTGTTTCCAAATCTTAGCTATGGTAAATTGTGCTGCTATGAACATACGGGTGCATATATCCTTTCTGATTGATGTTTCCAGTTTCTTGGGATATATTCCTAGAAGTGGGATCACTGGGTCAAATGGGAGTTCTATTTTTAGTTTTTTAAGGAAACTCCATACTGTTCTCCACAGTGGCAGCACCAGTCTGCATTCCCACCAGCAGTGCACGAGGGTTCCTTTTTCTCCACATCCTCTCCAGCACTTGTCATTTGTTGACTTGTTGATAATGGCCATTCTGACAGGTGTGAGATGGTACCGCATTGTTGTTTTGATTTGCATCTCTCTAATGATTAGTGATTTAGAGCAGGTTTTCATATGTCTCTTGGCCTTCCTTCTGTCTTCTTTAGAAAAATGTCTATTTAGATCAGTTGCCCATTTTTTGATTGGGTTGTTTATGTTCTTTTTGTTAAGCTGCATGAGTACCCTGTAAATGTTGGAGATTAAACCCTTATCGTTGATATCATTGGCAAATATGTTCTCCCATGTAGTGGGCTTTCTTGTTGTTTTATTGATGGTTTCCTTTGCTGTGCAAAAACTTTTTTATTTTGATGTAGTCCCATTTGTTTATTTTCTCTTTAGCTTCCATTGGCCTAGGAGCAGTATCAGCGAAGAAGTTCTTTTGGCATACGTCAGAGATTTTTTTGCCTGTAGATTCCTCTAGTATTTTTATGGTTTCCTGTCTTATGTTTAAGTCCTTGATCCATTTTGAGTTTATTTTTGTGTATGGTGTAAGATGGTGGTCTAGTTTCATTTTTTTGCATGTATCTGTCCAATTTTCCCAACACCATTTGTTGAAGAGATTGTCTTGACTCCATTGTATGTTCATGCCTCCTTTGTCAAATATTAATTGAGCATAGTGATTTGGATCTATTTCTGGGTTCTCTATTCTATTCCATTGATCTATATGTCTGTTCTTGTGCCAATACCAGGCAGTTTTGAGAACAGTGGCTTTGTAATACAGCTTGAAATCTGGTATGGAGATCCCACCTACTTTGTTCTTCTTTCTCAGGATTGCTGTGGCTATTCGGGGTCTTTTTTTATTCCAGATGAATTTTTGGAAAGTTTGTTCTAGGTCTGTGAAGTATGCCGTTGGTATTTTAATGGGAAGTGCATTGAAATTATAGATTGCTTTGGGTAATATGGACATTTTGATGATGTTGATTCTACCAATCCATGAAACATGGTATGTTCTTCCATCTGTTTATGTCTTCCTCTATCTCTTTTTTCAGTGTTGTGTAGTTTTCCGCATATAGGTCTTTTACCTCCTTAGTTAAGTTTATTCCTAGGTATCTTAATTTTTTTGGTGCAATGGTAAATGGGATTGCTTTATTAGTCTCCCTTTCTATAAGTTCATTATTGGTGTATAGAAATGCCATAGATTTCTTAGCATTTATTTTGTATCCTGCTACTCTGCCAAATTCATTTATTAAGTCTAGAAGTTTTTTGATGGAGTCTTTAGGGTTTTCTATGTACAGTATCATGTCATCTGCAAATAAGGAGAGTTTTACTTCTTTTCCAATTTGGATGCCTTTTATTTCTTCTTCTTGTCTGATTGCAATGGCTAGTATTTCCAACACTATGTTGAACAGGAGTGGTGAGAGTGGGCATCCCTGTCTTGTTCCTGTTCTTAGGGGAAATGGTTTTAGTTTTTGCCCATTGAGTATGATGTTGGCTGTGGGTTTGTCATATATGGCTTTTATTATGTTGAGGTATGATCCTTCTATTCCCAGCTTGCTGAGAGTTTTTATCAAGAAAGGGTGTTGGATTTTGTCAAATGCTTTTTCTGCATCAATTGATATGACTATATGGTTTTTATCTCTCAATTTGTTTATGTGATGTATCACGTTTATTGATTTGCGAATATTGTACCATCCTTGCATCCCAGGGATAAATCCTACTTGGTCGTGGTGTATGATCTTTCTGATGTATTGCTGGATTCGATTTGCTAGAATTTTGTTGAGGATTTTGGCATCTATGTTCATGAGGGATATTGGCCTGTAATTCTCCTTCATTGTGTTATCTTTACCTGGTTTTGGTATTAGGGTGATGCTGGCTTCATAGAAGGAGCTTGGAAGTGTTCCTTCTTCTTGAATTTTCTGGAATAGTCTGAGGAGGATAGGTTTTAGCTCTTCCTTGATTGTTTTATAAAACTCCCCTGTGAAGCCGTCTGGCCCCGGGCTTTTGTTTGCTGGAAGCTTTTTGATAACTTCTTCAATTTCTTCCATACTTATCAGCCTATTGAGATTTTTAGTCTCTTCCTGAGTAAGTTTTGGAAGGTTGTGTTTTTCTAGGAATGAGTCCATTTCCTCCAGGTTGTCTAGTTTGTTGGAGTAGAGTTGTTCATAGTATTTTTTGACAATCCTTTGTATTTCTGTGGGGTCTGTTGTTATTTCACCTCTTTCATTTCTGATTTTGTTTATTTGGGTCCTCTCTCTTTGTTTCTTGGTGAGCCTGGCTAGTGGTTCATCAATCTTGTTTATCCTTTCAAAGAACCAGCTCTTGGTTTTGTTGATCTTGTGTATTGTTTTTTTGGTCTCTATGTCATTTATTTCTGCTCTGATCTTTATTATTTCCTTTCTTCTGCTCACTGTGGGCTTTTCTTGTTGCTCCCTTTCTAATTCTTTGAGTTGTTGAGATAGATGATCTCTTACCATTTTTTCTTGTTTTTTGAGGTAGGCCTGTAGAGCTATACATTAGCCTCTCAGGACTGCTTTCATTGTGTCCCATAGGATTTGCAATGTTGTGTTTTTATTGTCATTAGTCTCCAGGATGTTTTTAATTTCTTCTTTGATCTCATTGATAACCCAATCATTGTTTAGTAGCATGCTATTCAGTTTCCAAGTGTTTGAGTTTTTTGGAATGTTTTTATTGTAGTTTATTTCTCATATTATGCCATTGTGGTCTGAGAAAATGCTTGATATGATTTCAATCTTTTTGAATTTGGGGAGACTTTGCTTGTTACCCAATACGTGGTCTATTTTTGAGAATGTCCCATGTGCACTTGAGAAGAACGTATATTCCATGGCTTTGGGGTGAAATACTCTGAAGATGTCAATTAGGTCCATCTGATCTAGTGTGTCATTTAGAATTGCTGTTTCTTTGCTGATTTTTTGTCCAGAAGATTTATCCATTGATGTCAGTGGTGTATTAAAGTCCCCTACTATGATTGTATTGATGTCGATCTCTCCCTTGATATCTTCCATCAGATTTTTTATGTATTTGGGCGCTCCTGTATTGGGTGCATATACGTTTACCAGAGTTATATTTTCTTGCTGGATTGCTCCCTTTAGTATTATGTAGTGGCCTTCTTTATCTCTTATTAAAGCCTTTACTTTGAGGTCTATTTTATCTGATATAAGTACTGCAACCCCAGCTTTTTTCTCATTTCCACTTGCCTGAAAAATATTTTTCCATCCCTCCACTCTTAGTCTGTGTGAGTCTTTTGCTCTAAGGTGGGTCTCTTGTAGACAGCAAATATATGGGTCATGTTTTCTTATCCATTCAGCTACCCTATGTCTTTTGATTGGTGCATTTAATCCATTTACGTTTAATGTTATTATTGACAAGTACATGTTTGTTGACATATTTTTAATTAGTGTTTGTGTTTCTTCTTGCCTTTCTCTTCTTTCTTTTTACAGCAGCCCCTTTAGCATTTCTTCCATTGCTGGTTTGGTAGTGATGAACTCTCTTAGCCCTTTTTTGTCTGTGAAGCTTCTGATTCCACCTTCAATTTTGAATGATAGCCTTGCTGGGTATAGTATTCTTGGATTCAGTCCCTTGTTTTGCATCACTTTGTATATTTCATTCCATTCCCTTCTGGCCTGGTGTGTTTCTGTTGAGAAATCAGTTGATATTCTGATAGAAGATCCCTTATAGGTAACTTTCTGTTTCTCTCTGGCAGCCTTTAAGATTCTTGCTTTGTCGTTGGTGTTCGTCAATTTAATTATGATGTGTCTTGGTGTCGGTCTTTTGGGGTTCAACTTGTTTGGGACTCTGTGTACTTCTTGGACTTGGATAGTTTTTTTCTTGCCAATATCAGGGAAGTTTTCTGTCATTATTTCTTCTAACACGTTTTCTATTCCTTGCTTCTCTTCCTCTCCTTCTTTTATCCCTATTATTCGAAGGTTGTTTCGTTTTGTGTTGTTCCGAAGCTCCCTTAGGCTCTCCTCTTGCTTTTTAAGTCTTCTTTCCAGTTGCTGCTGTGTTTGTGTGTTTTTTCCTACCTTGTCTTCTAATTCGCTGATGCGGTCCTCAGCCTCTTCTACTCTACTCTTTAAGCCTTCCATTGTGTTCTTTATTTCAGCTATGTCGTTCTTCATCTCCTCTTGGTTTCTTTTCATGTTGGTGACATTTTCATTCAGCTCCTTATAGCTCTCATTGAGTTGTGTGTATTTCTCATCCATCCATTTGAACATCCTTATAACGAATACTCTGAATTCTTTCTCTGTTAAGCTGCTAGCCTCAAGTTCATTTAACTCGCTTTCTGGTCATTCTTCCTGTTCCTTCCTTTGAGAATTTCCTTTCTGTCTTCCCATGTTTTCCTGTAATGTTTTAATTGTAGTTCCAATTGCTTTGCTACCCAGAATCTTTTGGTGATGGTGCTACTGGTATAATCTCTCAGTTCTCCTGGGCTTGGCAATCTAGTGTAGCTCCCTACTTGAGCTACTTGGGTTCTCTTGATGTAGGCCTGGAAGCTTGAGAGGCACAACTATGGTGTCTAAAAGTCAGTAGCTATGGAGTGGGGTGTCCCAGTTTTTGCTGTCTTGCACCCTTAGTTGAAATCGCACATGTCCAGTGGGACCTCACAGTGGCACCCAGGAACCGTCTGTTGGGAGAGCTCCCAGTGGCTCCCACTAGCGCCCTGTGTGTAGATGGGCTCAGGGTGTCTGCCTGTTGTAAATTCCCTTCTGTGAAGGTGTGTTTGCAGGTGCACAGCTCTGACGCACTTTGAGGGACTCTGGCACTGAAGTTAAACAGCTAGGGTGTATGTGGGAAGTTATTCAGGAGAAAGGAGTTCAGAGTTTTTGCTGTGGGGCAGCGCGTCCTTGGCTGTACAGAATAACTCCCAGCAGAGGCTCACAGCAGCTCCCCAGAGAACACTGTGGATATATGGGCTTGGGGTGCCTTCCCTTGCTATGGCTGTGAGTTTGCCAGCTCTGGAGTGTGCGCGAACTGGTGGCGCACCCGCCGGCGCACACCTCTGACGCAATTTGAGAGACTCTGGCACTGAAGTTAAACAGCTCGGGTGTATGTGGGAAGGTATTCGGGAGAAAGGAGTTCATATTTTCTGCTGTGGGGCAGCGTGCCCTTGCCCGTACAGAATCACACCCAGCAGGGGCTCAGAGCAGCTTTCCAGAGAACCCTGTGGATATATGGGCTCAGGGTGCCTTCCCTTGCTGTGGCCGTGAGTTTGCCAGCCCTTGAGTGTGCGCGAACTGGTGGCGAGCCCGCTGGCGCAAAGCTCTGAAGCCCCCTGGCACTGAAGTTGCACCGCAGGGGTGTCCCTGGGCAGTTAATTAGGAAGAGGCAGTTCAGAGATTCTACTGTAGGGCCGTGCACCCTTGACTATGCAGAATAACCCCCTCAGGGGCTCTCAGTGCTTCCCAAGCACTGCCTGGGTAGTGGACTGCCCGGGTGCCTATGGGCAGGGGACGAGGCGAGTCCTGAGTTCCGGCGCTGGGGAGGGGGAGGTTGTACTTACTGCTTTCAGCGGCGCACTTTTGGAGATGGAGGTCTCAGCGTTCGCGCTTCTGCAGCTGGGGTGGCAGGTCTTCTACCAGAGTGGCTGTAGTGACCAGGTTTGCTTCCGAGACCAGACTAGGTGGTGGTAAGGTTAGGATTCTAGTCTCTAGCAGTTCCGTTCTTAAAGATGGCAGGGTCTCTGTGCCACTGGTGTCCTCCCTGGACTGTTTGCAGCGGCTGCGGGGTTTTGCCAACCAAGACCGCCTGGATTGGATGCCCCCTGGAAGAACTGCAGGGTCTAGCTGTCCCTATTTCATTCACACACACACCCACACAGGTCCACACACACCTCTGTCACTCCTTCACTTGATCACACGCTCACACTCCCTACCTATCTGCCGGTCGCCATCTTTTTCCCCCTAGACCAGTAGTTTTAAACCCTGACTAAACATTAGAATTTTCTGAGGATATTAAAAAATGTTAGTATTGGGCCCCTTTGCAGACCAATGAAATAAACCTCTGAGGGTGAGGCACAGGCATTGGTTCTTTTTTTAAAACAAAACAAAACAAAACAAAACAAAACAAAACAAAACAAAACAAAACAAAACAAAACCACCAATAATCTCTACAGGTGATTTCAAAGTGCAACTGTGATTGAGAACTGAGAGTATAAATGTAGCTATTTTCTTATCTTCTGGTTCTAAAGGACAAGAAAGATTATGAGACAAGAAAAAAGAAATGTTTCTCTCTATCTATGCACTGGCTTGTGCTCTCTTTCAAGAGGCAAAGGGTGATATTTTTGAGAACTCCAGGATGATTACATTTTCCACATTTTATTTTTTGGGAGCTTACAGCATTAGGCGTACAGATCTACACTGCAACTGGTTCCAGCTGAATCAGGCTGTTACACTGTAACTGCACGAAACTTCCACCAAATCCAACTGTAATAATATACTTGGTTCCCATCCCAGGCAGCCTCCTTAGCATTGCAGGGCCATATCACTCCTACATGTACGTTCAGAATCTTGGATTAAATCTGTCACTGGGCAGAGCTACTACAAAGAGCCCTACAGTAGTAACTTACCTACTTAGCATTGAGTTAGCTATGCTGCTGGTTCTCTATTGACTCTGGTTTTGTCAACTGAGTTCTCGCCTGGTTCCTTGCTGACTAGTCTTTGTTTTACACTCTGGTGTTTGAAATTTGGTTTCTTTATTATCTACCACATGCTTGGGCCGCTACCTAGGTTCAAGATTCAATACCTTCATATATTGGTTGTTCAAAAGCATTTAAGTCCCAAAATGGAATCTTAGGTATCTTGCCTGAAGATTTTTTTTTTGTTTTAAATGTTTATTTTGATGTAAATTTATATTTACAGAAAAGTTGTAAGAATAGTACAAGGAAGTCTCACATATCCTTTACCCAGATTTACCAATGTTTATATTTTGCTTCTCTCTTTGTGTGTTTCTCTATCTAAATAATTTCTACTAAATACTTTATGTGTATTTCCTAGGAACAAACGCATTCCCCTACATGACCACAGTTATTGTCAAAATTAGAAAAATTAATATTGATATACTACTATTATTTCTTCCAAAGTCAATATTCAAAAATCCAATCTCAGATCACTCACTAAAGTTAATAGTCATGCCTGTTAGGCTTCTTTAATTCAGAATAGTCCCCCTATCTTTGTATTTCTTGACTTTGACATTTTTGAAGTGGATAGGCCAGTTACTTTGCAGAATATCCCTCTAATATGTTTTATTTTTATTCAGGTTATGGATTTTTGGCAGGAATATCTTAAAAGTGATATTGTGTCCTTCTCAGGGCATCATAGCAGGAGGCTCATGGTAGTGGTTTGTCCCAACACTGCTGATGTTAGCTTTGATGAATTGATTAAGGTGTTGTATGCTAGTTTTCTCTACCGTAACATTGTAATTAATAAGTAATTTGTAGGGAGGTCCTTTAATGCTGGGTGTCTTCATTGTTTCTTGTAAAACTTTCATCCATTAGTTTAAACATGCACTGACGATTTTCTAACCCAATTATTAATTTGATTGATGTTTATTAGTTACTAGAGGCCCAGTGCATGAAAATTTATGCACTGGAGGGGGGGTCCCTCAGCCTGGTCTGCCCCCTCTCACAGTCCAGGAACCCTCAGGGGTGGGAGGTGACCCAGCGATCAGGGAAGGCAATTCCCTCATCACACCTCTACTGTTGCCACTGCCGGCAGCGCAAACCTCAGCCAGCCCTGGTTACCTGAGCCTCGGGCAGCCCTGGGCGGCTGGGCAGTCACTATCTGAAGCTTGCCTGCACCTCGAGAATCAGCTGGGCAATCGCCATCCAAGGCTTGACTGTGCCTCAGGCAGGCCCTGGGTGGCTGGGGGGCTGAGGGGACTGGGGGACTCCAGAGGCAGGTGTGCAGAAAGGCCAGGCCTGCCTGGGAGCAGACCTGGCCTTGCCACATGCCTGCCGCCCTGGCAGGGCTGAGGGAACTGGGCACCACCATCTTTGAGGGCGTGGCACTCAATTAGCATATTCCCTCCTTATTGGCTGTGGGCACCACCATCTTTGAGGGTGGGACAGTCAATTAGCATATTTTCTCTTTATTGGCTGTGGGTGCTGCCATCTTTGAGAGCAGGGCAGTCAATTAGCATATTCCCTCCTTATTGGTTGTGGGCACCACCATCTTTGAGGGCGGGACAGTCAATTAGCATATTCCCTCCTTATTAGATAGGATTTTTCTACTGTAAAAAAAAAGCCATTTCCTTACATGCTATTTATTTATTTGTATCCATATGGGCTCATGGATTCTTATTTTATTCAGTGGGATATAATATCTCAATATTATTATTTATTTGAATATTCATATTGTTCCTTTAGCTGTCCCCTATGTTCTTTTGACGTGTCCCCAATATTCTTTAAGTACTTTACTTTCTAGTTCCTAAAAATACTCAGGGTACATCTTTTTTTTTTAATTTTCCTTTAATATATTTTTTACTGATTTCAGAGAAGAAGGGAGAGGGAGAGAGTCATAGAAACATCAATGATGAGAGAGAATCATGATTGGCTGCCTCCCCCATATCCCCTACTGGGGGTCAAGCCTGCAACAAGGGCAAGTGTCCTGACCAAGAATTGAACCATGAAACCATGGTTCATAGGTCCATGCTCAACCACTGAGCCATGCAGGTTGGGTACATCTTGTATTACCACCCCCCTCAGCTCTCTCAAATCAGTCATTTCACCAAAGAGCCTTGGTTCCTTTTATGTAGAATAATATTTAGAAACCAAGATCTGGGCTTCAGGTATTCTCATTGTTATTGGTGTGTTATTTCTTTTATGTTTTTCAAGAGACTGAGCTAGGAAATATATCTTTGTAGGGGTTTCTCTCTCTCTCTCTTACTCTCTCTCTCTCTCTCTCTCTCTCACTCTCTCTCTCTCGGTTCATACTGATACTTGTAAATCCAATTCAGTAAAACAGGATACATTTTTGTGTCCTTACTTTCCATATCTGTAACTCTCCCAACAGTGAAGAACTTAGCTCCTATTATTCTCAATATATTTAATAATCTGCTCAATTCTGGAATATACAGAAGGAAGTTTCAAAATTTTTAACCCATGCAACTGTAAAAACCTTTCCTGGGTTTTAAATTTATGTTCCAAAACTCTAAAAGTGGAATTCTAATGAACAATATCCCAGTTTGTTTTCCCAGAGTCCTTTCTGAGAGTAGTTTCTTTCTTCCTTTTTTAAAATTTATCTTTATTGTTGAAAGTATTACAGATGTCCCCCCTTTCCCCTTCATTGATCCCCTCCACTCCACTCTCATCCCCTCCCCAGGCCTTTCCCGCACTACTGTATGTCAATGGGCTATGCATATAAGTTCATTGGTTAATTTCTTCCCGCCTCCCTCTCTGAAATACCTCAGTTTGTTGCATGCTTAAGTGTCTCTAGATCATTTTGTTCATCAGTTGATTTTGTTCATTAGATTCAATGTATAAGTGAGATCATGTGATACTTGTCTTTCTCTGATTGGTCTGTTTCTCTTAGCACAATACACTCCAGGTCTCTCCATGCTGTCTCAAAGGATAAGAGATCCTTGTTTTTTTATAGCTGCATAGTATTCCATTGTGTAAATGTACCATAGCCTTTTTATCCATTCATCTACTGATGGGCTTTGGGGCTGTTTCCAGATATTATCTATTGTAAAGAACACCACTATAAACATAGGGGTGCATATATTCTTTCTGATTGGTATTTCTGGCTTCTTATGATATATTCCTAGGAGTGGGACCACTGGGTCAAATGGCAGTTCCATATTTAATTTTTTGAGGAAACCACACTATTTTTCATAGTGCTTATAACAGTCTGCATTCCCACCAACAATGTACTAGGGTTCCTTTTTCTCCACATCCTCACCAGCATTTGTTTGTTGATTTATTGATGGTAGCTATTCTGGCAGGTGTGAGGTGATACCTCATTGTTATTTTAATTTGCATCTCTCTGATTATTAGTGATTTGAGCATTTTTTTCATATGTCTCTTTGCCATTTATATGTCCTCTTTGTAAGAAAACTCCACCAAAAAAAACCCTACTAAATTTAATAAATGAATTCAACAATTTAGCAAGATACAAAATTACACCCAACACCCAGGAATTGATGGCATTTTTATACAGCAATACTTAACTCTCAGAAAGAGAAATTTAAAAAAACACAATCCTATGTACCATTGTAACAAAGAAATAAGAATAAACTTAACCAAGGAGGTAAAAGACCTGTACTCAGAAAACTACAAAATGTTGAAAAAAGAGACAGAAGATATAAACAAGTGGGAAAATATACTGTGTTCATGGGTTGGTAGAATTAATATCATTAAAATGTCCATACTATCCAAAGCAATCTATAGATTCAGTGCAATCCCTATCAAAATACCAACAGCATATTTCACAAATCTGGAACAAATACTCCAACAATTTATATGGAACCATAAAAGACCCCGAATAGCTGCCCTAATTTTGAGAAAGAAGAAAAAAGTTGGAGGGATCACAAAACTGGATATCAACCTATACTACAAAGCCACTATAATAAAAACAGCCTGATACTGGCACAAGAACAGGCATATACAGCAATGGAACAGAATGGTGAACCCAGAAATCTACCCAAGGCATTATACTAAATTAATATTTGACAAAATAGGCAAGAGCATACGATGGAGTTAAGACAGTCTCTTCAACAAATGGTGTTGGGATAATTGGACAGGTACAAGCAAAAAAAAAAAAAATGAAAACTAGACCACCAACTTATAAAAAAATAAACTAAAATTTGATCAAATACTTAAATGTAAGTCATGAAACCACAAAAATCTTATAAGAAACCATAGGCAGCAAAATCTCAGACATCTCTAGTAGCAATAAGTTTGCTGATACATCTCCTAGGGCAAGGGAAACAAAGAAGAAAATAAACAAATGGGACTACAGCAAAATTAAAAGCTTCTGTACAGCAAAAGAAACCCACATTAAAATGAAAAGGGAAACCACTGCATTGGAGAACATATTTGCCAATGATGCATTTGATGAGGGGTTCATTTCCAAAATATATAAAGAACTCAGACAACTCAACAAAAGGAAGACAAACAGCCCAATTAAAAATGGGCAGATAACATGAATAGTTTTTTTCTTAAGTGCAGTTTTCAAGTTCTAACCCACAACTTCTGTTAATAGACTTCTTTAAATTTTAAGATTTGCTTCCTTGAATCTTTGACTTCTGCCTATTTTCAATAACACTCGCAACCCCCTACCAGCACATGGCAAATTATTCCTACTAGTCCTTCTCCATATCTCTTGTATGATTGCTTGATCCCAGGCCCAGTTCACTTCCAGCCAAGCTATGGTTCAGACCAATACATGGAAAAGTTGGTCGGCTATCCTTACTGTGCTTAAAAGTTAACTTGTATTATGTGTGTGTGCACGCACCTATACGTGTCTGTGTGTAGAAGGGTTTGTGGGTGTGTATGGAAATGATTCTTTGACAGGCTCTTATGAAAATCAGAGTTAGCAACTATTTCTGAAAGCATTCAGTTTTAGCAGCATTGCAAATATATAACATATTCAGGTAATTTTCAGAGTCTTTTTTTCTGGAAAAAAATTACATTCCTTTGCAGCATCATAAATTGTTGTCTTTTTTTTTTTTTGTACCAACTCTATGTAGCCTTCTAATGCTCCATCTCACTTTGAAATGTCAAAATCATCCTGCTAAAAAGTCACACAATTAGGTCAAATATATTGCCTAGTAAAAATCTTTAACCTTCAGTGTCAATGAGCACTGGGACAAATATAAAAGGCCTTTAAGAACCATTCACACAGGATATGGCCTAGCTCTTCTAATTTGAATATCCAAAGTTTTAATGATTCAAAATCTATTTTAAAAATCAAACACTACTCTTTTGGGTAAGACACTGAGAAGGAACAATATAGCATTTAACTTTGTGAACTCTGGATTCAGACATAGCTGAGTCTGTTACTTAATTTTTGTATGATTCAGTTTCTTCTTCTGTAAAATGGGTATAATGATAGTACTTAACTTGAAGGTTTGCTGAATTAAATAATACATTGAAATAAAGCATTTAATGGCATACATGACACCTAAGAAATACTCAGTAAATGTTACCTGTTTTTTTATAAATATAAATGTAATCCTTTCCTGTGCTTTTAGTTCTTGATTTTCCTTTCCCCTTATAATCATTTTTAAAATTCTGTTCTTTGCCCTTCATTGAAGGGATATTATTTAATGATTTCCATGCTGCACTCAGTTTAGTTGTATTGCTTGTGCACACTGTATTGGTTGCGGTTTATTGTTTATTCTAATATAGTTCCTCATGTGCCCATGGAGACTCCAGATCTTCAGAGGCACTGTATTAAGGCCTTAGTATAAACTTACCTGCTTCTAGTATCTAAAGTGATACTAAGGAGGTTTAAGGGACATATGTAATAGTTTCAACATTAAATATTGAAATAAATAAGTAAGTAATAAATAAATGGAATTTCATGACTTTGGTATTTGTATACAAAATCAGATGTTGACACGACAACAAGAGTAATAATGGTAATATTAATGATAATATAAATAATGCTGAGACAGAAGATGGCAGCTGGCAGGACGGAGCGGAGAGAGAGGAAGTGAATGAGTGAGGGTATGAAAGAAGAGTGTGTGGTTGTGCCTGGGGTCTGTGTGAATGAGTGAGGGAAAGTTAAATCTCGCAGGAGCAGCAGGGGCTGGCAGAAAGCCTCTCCTTGACAAGGAGAGACTATCACCACTGCGGGCACTCCCTGGACGGCAGGACCCCAGGACGGAAGGAGCCCACCCCATCTTGAGTGGAGAATGGCCTTATTTAGAAACTCATCAACACCTCCAACAAGACAGGCCTTGGAACTTCCCCGCAACCCAGCACCCACTCCAGCCTATATCCTGCTACCCCAGCTGCAGACTTGCAGAACCTCGGACCTCCACCTCCAAAGACACACCTTTCCGCAGCTGTAAGTGCAACTCCCCCTCCCCAACAGCAGAACCCCTGGGTCCCGAGCACACACACACACACACACACACACACACACACACACGCAGTCCTGCGGTCTCATTCCCAGGACACTGTACTCCAGGTTTACACCCCAGGGTGTGATTCTGCGCAGATGGGGGTGCGGGGGCATGCAGCCCAGCAGTGGGAATTCCTTCTTCCTTCTTCCTGGAGGGTTACCTACATTAACCCCAGCTGCGCATGCACTCTTGTGTTCTCAGCCCCAGGTCACTTTACTCTAGGTTTGCACCCCAGGGTGTGATTCTGCCCAGACTGGGTTGCGTGGCCCCGTAGTGGAAATTCTGAATTCCCTCTTTCTAGAGGGTTGAACACATTAACCCCAGCTACTCAACCACTGTGCCGGGACCCCTCAGAGTGCATCAGAGCTCTGCACCCAGAGAGCACGCCTCCACAGATATAAAAAAAAAAAAAAACTGAACCCAACTAACCACAGGGCTCTAGTGGGAGCCACTGTGAGCTCTCCTTGGGTGCAATCTTGAACAAGCAGGGGTGCACGCCCCTCCAGCAGTAGAAGCTTTGAATTCACTTAGCCTGGATACCGGCCCACAGGCACCTCAATTGCATGGCTACACTGCCAGGGCCCTTCAGAGCACTTCAGGGTGCCTCACGGGGAAACGTATCGAGGGTGCTCCTGTAAAACGCCACGGGGAGTAAGCGCCTATCCACCACAGGTGCAACAGAAAAAGCTGGATTTGCCCACCCCACGACTGCAGAACTCTGGGCACCACAGCCACACCTTTCCAGAGACCAGGTTCCCTGAGCTCCAACACCCCAACATACGGTACCTGTGGGCCACTGTGAGTCCCTGCTGGGCATGCGTGATTACAATTAAGGGTGCAAGACAGCAAAAAATGGGACACACACCCCCAACAGCTGCTGACTTCTAGACACCACGGTTGTGCCTCTCAAGCTCAAAGGCCTACATCAAGAGAACCCAAATAGCCCAAGTAGAGAGCTACACTAGATTAACAAAACCAGGAAAACTGAGAGATTACACCAGTAGCAGCATCCCAAAAAGAACCTGGGCAGCAAAGCAAGTGGATCTACAATTTAAACATTACAGGAAAACATGGGAAGACAAAAAAGCAATCCCCAAAGGAAAGAAAAAGAGAAATCACCAGAAAAGGAGTTAAATGAATTCGAGGCTAGCAGTTTATCAGAGATAGAATTCAGAGTAATGGTTATAAGGATGTTTATACAGCTGGATGACAAATACACACAACTCAATGACAAATACACAGAACTCAATGAGAACTACAAGGAGCTGAATGAGAATGTCACCAACATGAAAAGAAACCAAGAGGAGATGAAGAACGACATAGCTGCAATAAAGAACACAATGGAAGGCTTAAAAAGTAGACTAGAAGAAGCTGAGGACCACATCAGCGAATTAGAAGACAAGGTAGGAAAAAACACACACACACAGCAGCAACTGGAAAGAAGACTTAAAAAGCAAGAGGAGAGCCTAAGGGAGCTTTGGGACAATGCAAAACAAAATAACATTCACTTAATAGGGATATCAGAAGGAGAGGAAGAGAAGCAAGGAATAGAAAACCTGTTTGAAGAAATAATGACAAAAAACTTCCCTGATATTGGCAAGAAAAAACTATCCAAGTCCAAGAAGTACATAGAGTCCCAAACAAGTTGAACCCCAAAAGACTGACACCAAGACACATCATAATTAAATTGGCGAACACCAACGACAAAGTAAGAACCATAAAGGCTGCAAGAGAGAGAGACAGAAATTTACTTACAAGGGATCTCCTACTAGAATATCAACTGATTTCTCAACAGAAACACACCAGACCAGAAGGGAATGGAATAAAATATACAAAGTGATGCAAAGCAAGGGACTGAATCCAAGAATACTATACCCAGCAAGGCTATCATTCAGAATTGAAGGTGGAATCAGAAGCTTCACATACAAAAAAGGGCTAAGAGAGTTCATCACTACCAAGCCAGCAATGCAAGAAATGCTAAAGGGACTGCTGTAAAAAGAAGAAAGAGAAAGGCAAGAAGAAACACAAACACTAAGAAAAAATATGACAACAAACAGTAACTTATTAATAACAACATTAAATGCAAACGGATTAAATGCACCAATCAAAAGACATAGGGTAGATGAATGGATAAGAAAACATGACCCATATATTTGCTGTCTATAAGAGACCCACCTTAGAGCAAAGGATTCACACAGACTGAAAGTGAAGGGATGGAAAAACATTTTTCAGGCAAATGGAAATGAGAAAAAAGCTGGGGTTGTGATACTTATATCAGATCAAATAGACCTCAAAGTAAAGGCAATATTAAGAGATAAGGAAGACCACTATATAATACTAAAGGGAGCAATTCAACAGGAAGATATAACTCTGGTAAACATATATGCACCCAATGCAGGAGCACCCAAATACATAAAAAAATTTCCTGGAAGATGTCAAGGGAGAGATCGACATCAATACAATCATATTAGGGGACTTTAATACACCACTGACATTACTGGATAAATCCTCTAGACAAAAAATCAGCAATGAAACAGCAATTCCAAATGACACACTAGATCAGATGGACCTAATTGACATCTTCAGAGCATTTTACACCAAAGCCACGGAATATACGTTCTTCTCAAGTGCACATGGGACATTTTCAAAAATAGACCACATATTCAGTCACAAGTAAAGTCTCCCCAAATTCAAAAAAATTGAAATCATATCAAGCATTTTCTCAGATCACAATGCCATAATATTAGAAATAAACTACAATAAAAACATTCCAAAAAATTCAAACACGTGGAAGCTGAATAGCATGCTACAAAACAATGATTGGGTGATCAATGACATTAAAGAAGAAATTAAAAACATCCTGGAGACCAATGACAATAAAAACAACATTGCAAATCCTATGGGACACTACGAAAGCAGTCCTGTGAGGGAAATTTATAGCACTACAGGCCTACCTCAAAAAACAAGAAAAAATGGTAATAAATCATCTAACTCAACAACTCAAAGAATTAGAAAGGGAACAACAAGAAAATCCCACAGTGAGCAGCAGGAAGGAAATAATAGAGATCAGAGCAGAAATGAATGACATAGAGACCAAAAAAACAATAAAAAGATCAATAAAACCAAGAGATGGTTCATCGAAAGGATAAACAAGATTGATGAACCTAATAGCCAGGCTCAACAAGAAGCATTGAGGGAAGACCCAAATAAACAAAATCAGAAATGAAAGAGGTGAAATAAAAACAGACCCCACAGAAATACAAGGGATTGTTAAAAAATACTATGAACAACTGTATTCTAACAAACTAGACAACCTGGAGGAAATGGACACATTCCTAGAAAAACACAACCTTCCAAAACTTACTCAGGAGGAGTCTAAAAACCTCAATATGCCGATAACTATCGAAGAAATTGAAGCAGTCATCAAAAAGCTTCCAGCAAACAAAAGCCCGGGACCAGACGACTTCACAGGGGAGTTTTACCAAACATTCAAGGAAGAACTAAAACCTATCCTCCTCAGACTATTCCAGAAAATTCAAGAAGAAGGAACACTTCCAAGCTCCTTCTATGAAGCCAGCAACACCCTAACACCAAAACCAGATAAAGATAATACAATAAAAGAGAATTACAGGCTAATATCCCTCATGAACATAGATGCCAAAATCCTCAACAAAATTCTAGCAAATCAAATCCAGTAGTATATCAGAAAGATCATACACCATGACCAAGTAGGATTTATCCCGGGGATGCAAGTATGGTACAATATTCGCAAATCAATAAACGTTATACATCACATAAACAAATTGAGAGATAAAAACCATATAGTCATATCAATTGATGCAGAAAAACCATTTGACAAAATCCAACACCCTTTCTTGATAAAAACTCTCAGCAAGGTGGGAATAGAAAGATCATACCTCAACATATTAAAAGCTATATATGACAAACTCAGAGCCAACTTCATACTCAATGGGCAAAAACTGAAACCATTTCCTCTAAGAACAGGAACAACACAGGGATGCCCACTCTCACCACTCCTGTTCAACATAGTCCTGGAAGTACTAGCCATAGCAATCAGATGAGAAGAACAAATAAAAGGTATCCAAATTGGAAAAGAAGAAGTAAAACTGTCCTTATTCGCAGATGACATGATACTGTACATAGAAAACCCTAAAAACTACATCAAAAAATATTAGACTTAATAAATGAATTCAGCAAGGTAGCAGAATACAAAATCAATGCCAAGAAATCTAAGGCATTTCTATATACCAATAATGAACTTACAGAAAGAGAGACTAAAAAAACAATCCCATTTACCATAACACCAAAAAAATTAAAATACCTAGGAATAAACTTAACTAAGGAGGTAAAAGAACTATTCGTAGAAAACTACATGACACTGAAAAAAGAGATAGAGGAAGACATAAACAGATGGAAGACCATACCATGTTCATGGATTGGTAGAATCAACATCATTAAAATGTCCATACTACCCAAAGCAGTCTATAGATTCAATGCATTTTCCATTAAAATACCAACGGCATATTTCCCAGACCTAGAAAGAACTCTCCAAAAATTCATCTAGAATAAAAAAATACCCCGAATAGCCCCAGCAATCCTGAGAAAGAAGAACAAAGTAGGAGGGATCTCAATACCAGATTTCAAGCTGTATTACAAAGACACTGTTCTCAAAACAGCATGGTACTGGCACAAGAACATACATATAGACCAATGGAATAGAATAGAGAATACAGATATCGACCCAAACCACTATACTCAATTAATCTTTGACAAAGGAGGCATGAAAATACAGTGGAGTCAAGACAGTCTCTTCAACAAATTGTATTGTGGAAATTGGGCAGATACGTGCAAAAAAAAAAAATGAAACTAGACCACCAACTTATACCATACACAAAAATAAACTCAAAATGGATACAGGACTTACACATAAGACAGGAAACCGTAAAAATACTAGAGGAATCTACAGGCAGCAAAATCTCAGACATATGCCAAATAAACTTCTTCACTGATACTGCACCTAGGGCAATGGAAGCTAAAGAGTAAATAAACAAATGAGACTACATCAAAATCAAAAGCTTTTTCAAAGCAAAGGAAACCATCAATAAAACAACAAGAAAGCCCACTGAATGGGAAAACATATTTGCCAAGGATATCAATGATAAGGGTTTAATCTCCAACATTTACAGAGAACTCATACAACATAACAAAAAGAAGATAAACAACCCAATCAAAAAATGGGCAACTGATCTAAATAGACACTTTTCAAATGAAGACATAAGGAAGGCCAAGAGACATATGAAAAACTGCTCAAAGTCACTAATCATCAGAGAGATGCAAATCAAAACCACAATGCAGTACCATCTTACACCAGTCAGAATGGCTATCATCAATAAATCAGCAAACGACAAGTGTTGGCGAGGATGCTGAGAAAAAGGAACTCTTTTACAGTGCTGGTGGGAATGCAGACTGGTGCCGCTACTGTGGAGAACAGTATGGAATTTCCTTAAAAAACTAAAAATAGAACTCCCATTTGCCCCAGTGGCCACACTTCTAGGAATATATCCTAAGAAACTAGAAACATGAATCAGAAAGGATATATGCACCCCTATATTCATAGCAGCACAATTCACCATAGCTAAGATTTGGAAACAGCCTAAATGCCCATTGGCAGATGAGTGGATTAAAAAACTGTGGTATAGCTACACAATGGAATACAACACTGCAGTAAAAAAGAAGGAGTTCCTACCATTTGCAACAACTTGGATGGAGATGGAGAGCATTATGCTAAGTAAAATAAGCCAGGCAGAGAAAGATATACATCACATGGCCTCACTCATTTGTGGAATATAATGAACGGCATAGTCTGATGAACAAGAACAGACCCAGAGACTGAGTAACACCAATCAGAAACTCAAACCTCAGGGATGGAGGGGGTCGGTGGGAGTAAGGGGGAGAGAGCAACCAATGGATTCGAGTGCATACATATGAGCCTAATCAATGGACACAGATAACAGTGGGGTGGGGCATGAATGGAGGGTAGAGGGAAATGGGGGGATAAGGACACATATGTAAAATAATAATTATAATAATAACAATGATAAAATAAAATAAAAAATAAAAAAAGAAAGTGTGAGGTAACCAGAACTCCAGGAACACCTGAGAACGTCTTTCCTGCCATGCTAGCAGTCATCAGCTGTATGGTAATATTACCTGGGGCTAATGGGGAACTATTTTGGACTTATGTTCCTAACACTTCTTGAGTGGGAACCCTTACATGGGCTGATCCCCCTGCCTAATGTAGTCACCGATGATACCAAACACCTTGGTCATCCAGGAGGACAATGTGTGTGGCAAGGAAGTATAATTACTCAGGGGTCACCACCCAACTTCCCTTCAGTATAACACAAAATCAAACCACTGCTCCTTTGTGTATAAAATTAAAGAGAGGTTTCTGGCTTGCCTGGACACCAAAGGAAGGGTCTATCACTACTTGCTCCTGGGAGTGATGCAGAAAATGTAACTAAGACCTTGTCTATACAAAAAGAAATTAACAGCCAGTTTTAAATGGAATTGCCATGGCCTAGAGCAAAGAATATCCCTACATGATATTATTCTACAATGTCATTATAATTTTCCCCAGATTTGTGTTACCGGCATGACGTATAATAGTACCTCGCACCCTTGGGAATCAATAAAAAATAATCTCTTTGGTGCTTAGAGACAAAGGTAACACATCTCTTGATATTTTAGAATCACACCAACATAATGTACAATTATCCCAAACAAACATACAAACCAATTATTTGAATGTCTGGCAGCAATTTAAAAAGGACATGAAAGGGTTTAATCCCTTCCACTGTGTAGAGGGTCCCCTGGGAAGGCACCTGAGCAGGCTACATTGGCCCCTCTGGCCCTTTTGGCCAGGAGGGACCCTCTTCTCGTGGTCCAGTTGCCCACAGCTGTTGCCCGAGTTTTCAGATCATACCGAGGTTAAAGCATCATGGTGGCTGGTACCATGGATATGTCTCTCACCCAGTGGGGTGATCTGGGCCATCCCTGGAGAAGAAACCTGGGTTCCCCAAGATATGTGACCAGTGCCGGGGCCTCGCCAGCAGGCAAGGGGATCCCAAGGCAGGTGCTGGGCATGGAGGCCATGGGGGCATAGGGTACCAAGGAGACAGAACTTAACCTCACATCACCCTGCTTGTCCCCGGAGGATGGCTGGTTAGCCAGAGACGGGTAAGATTCTTCAGGGAAGGAACAACCTAAGACAGGCACAGTCGCAGAGGGTCCATCAGGAGAAAACTTGGGGATCAACAGAGGTGGGGCACAGACACTTACCCCCCCAACTTTGCAGGGGCCTGAATCTTCACCCCTTCTGAGGGAGGTCTCCTGCCCCCATGGCTGCTTCGCTTCCCATGCACAGCTCAAATCGGGACCCAGGTAACAGACAGAGACTTGGCCAACAGCAGCTGTCCTCTCACTGCAACAAGACTTGTTTGAGATGTCTTGTACCCATGGTGAGAGGAAGCGGGTTTTTGATATCCAAATCCAGCCTAGTACCAGGAATGCTCAGGGCCTACTCAAGAAGGCAAATAATCCTTTCCACTAATATACACAGTGTAAAATAAGATTGTTGGTAGAGTGTTGAGTTTGACAGTAGACTAGTAGTCAAATTTTCAGAGTAATTTAAATTGGCTAGTTGAAATAAGTGAATATTCTAGAAACATTTATTGTAATGTACAAAAAGCTGTTCCTAAAGTATTAACAAAAATCTTTATTGGCAGTTCATCCCATGGTAAAATTGTGTAACATGTAAGGAACCTAAAGCAGTCATATTTTAGCGCAAAAAATTAAAATGTAAAAGCTATCAAGACTACATTATAAAATTTCCAAAAGTCTTCTAATATTTAAATTAAAAAGGGGTGATAATAGAAGAATATCATGTAAGGAAAAATATCCTGTAAGTAAATTACATCTAGAAAATTTGTACTTTAAAAAATTAACTTTCATTTGTAATGCTAATAGCAAGACACCCATGAAAAACACACATGGTGTCAAAACAAGCCCAAGGAAAATCATTTGGGCAAAAAGTGAAAAAGGATCCCAAGTCAAATTTACAGAAAATGTTCCTTTATTAACTTTTGGTCGAGAATATGTTTGTATATTGTCAGAAAACAACTCCAAGACCATGTGGACTCCTGCAACAGAGAGGAATTGACAGGACTGCTCCAGCCATGAAGACAGAAGCGAAACAGTGCAGAGATGGAAGATGCTGACAACGCCTTGCCATACTAGCAGACAGCAGCTGTGCATCTCTGAAGGATGCCCAGGACCAAACCAGAGATGGTCGGACCTGCATCACCACCATTTGTCCACCTTCCAGAACTGAAATATCATTGCTGACATCTGCACATAAGTAACTGTTTGACATTGAAATAAGGACTCAAAAGAACTGTTGGCCCAGAAAGAAACTCACTACAAACTGATTCATTTGCCTCTCAGCATAACCACTATGGCTGGTCTCATTTTCGGTTCTTACAAGTGTATTTTTGTATCACATGATCTCACGCATCTAGGGGAAATAATGAGGAACATAAACTGATTAACAAAAACAGACCTGGAGACAGGGAAGCATCGATCAGACTCTTAAACCTCAGAGGGAAGGTAGGGGAGGGTGGGGGGAAGGGGGAGAGATCAACCAAAGGACTTGTATAAATGCATATAAGCCTAACCAGTGGTCACGGACAACAGGGGGGTGGGAGCATATGTGGGGAGGGGTTTTGGGTGGGAATGGGGGGATGAGGACAATTATGTGACACTATAATCAATAAAAATAATAAATAATAATGCCATTGCAAATGGTAAGAATTCCTTTTTTACCATCAAACCTCAGAGGGAAGGTAGGGGAGGGTGGGGGTAAGAGGGAGAGATCATCCAAAGGACTTATATGCACGCATATAAGCCTAACCAATGGACACAAACAACAGGGGGGTGAGGGCATGAGTGGGGGGGGTAGGGGAGGAAATGGGGGAATAAGGACCCATATGTAACGTTTTAGTCAATAAAGAAATTTAAAAAAATAATGCCAACAGTTAAAGTATGCATTCTTATATCAGGAATCATGCCAAGTCTTTTACATATATGTATTATTTTGTTTAATACTCACAACACCCCTATTCTATATATATATACTACTGTTATTCACAGTGTACATAGAAAACTGAGTGGCAGAGTGTTTATGACTTGCCTAAGTTTACTAGTCTACATGACTTACTAGTAAATCAATTCTTTCTCACTTCAAAGTCTGAACTTAAACCAACAGTCGCCAACCTTTTGGACCTCATGGACAACCAGTGGTCTGCAGACCACCCGTTGGTGACCGCTGCTCTAAACCACTATGTTTTAGTCTTCATATATTAAGATACATAATTATAATTTTGTAAAATTCTGGGATTTAAAAACCTGGAGAATTCAGGTATAATTTATGCATGTATTTATTTATTCTAGAGCTTTAATTCATATTTATTTAGAGCTTACTATGCTAGGCCCCAGCAAAATCAGCAGTCCCTGCCTTTATACACGTCACTATCCAGTGCACTGTTAAGACTCATCTCATTCTGCTAGGACATAGCTACTTAATTGTCCTGGTCAACCCCTGGGTTGTGGGGAGGATGAACTCTATAAAATACCACAAACAAAACTTATTCCTGGATTCCAAGATGATTGCAAAGTAGGTGGAAGCTAAGTTCACTTGCACCCTGAGTCAAATCTAATTTACAGCTAAATTATAGAGCAATCAACTTGAATAACCAACTGAAGGCTAGCTCTGAACTGAAATACTATAACCAATGATTTACAAAAGACACTACATGGAGCCTGGTAAGAAGGGCAGAGGCACAGAAAGTGCTGGACCTCACACCTATCTACAGCAGCTGAGAAGTGGAAGGGATATCTTGACTGTAAAACTTCCTTTACCCAGGAACAGGTAGCCCAAGGCTGGTTACACACATCTGATATTGACCTGTACCCAACTCAAGTGGACCTAGAAACAACACAACCAGAGATGGGCTTCAGACCACACCAGAGCTCAACCCAACTAGCCACACAAACTACATAACCAAAGAGAGATTCTGGCAGACACCAGACCAGGCAAGGAACAGCTCTGCCTTAGGGTACAGTCCCTGCACAGTGACTCATACATGGTGATCAAGGTTTATCCTTATAGTAAGTCAGCCTAAAGGGTTAACTCCATTCAGGCCAAAACATTCAAGACTCACTACAACAGGAGGGTACATATAACCTACAAGAAATATTCTTGGAACATGGAGCTCAGGTGATCTAGAAGATTATTCCACTGACTCCAACAAGTCACCTATATCATAAAGCCATAATAACAAGTCTGAGAGTCATAGCAAATCTACCCAATACTCTGAAAAAAAAAGGGAAGACAAAAATATGCCCCAATGAAAGAACAAGAGAAATCCCCTGTACAAATAATTAAATGATATGGAAGCAACCAAAATACTAGATGCAGAGTTTAAAACAATGGTTATAAGGATACTCCAGGACCTTAGGGAAAGAATTTATAATCTCAGTGAGAATTTAAATAAACAGATAGTAAGACTTAAAAAGAACATAGATAGAAATCATAAAAAATAACCAGTCAGAGATGAAGACTTCAATATGTGAAATGAAGAAGACACTAGAAGGAATCGACAACAGGTTAGATGAATAAGAGGATGAAATAAGCAATTTAGAGGACAAAATAACAGTAAGTATCAGAAAGAAAAGAGAATTTTTAAAAAAGAAAAGTCTAATGGATATATGGGACAACACCAAGTGTACTAACTTCTACATTATAGGGCTACCAGAAGGAGAAGAGAGTGAGCCAAGTATATAGAACCTATTTGTAGAAATAATGGCTAAAAACTTCCCTATCCTGGCAAAGGAAAACATTACACAAGTTCAGGAAGCACAGAGAGTCCTAATCAAGATGAAGCCAAAGAGGACCATGCAAAGATACATCCTAATTAAAATGGCAAAGTCTAAAGGCAAAGAGAGAAACTTAAATGCAGCAATGGAGAGTGTTAACTACAAGGGAGCTACCATAAGGCTGTCAGCTGGTTTCTCAACATAAGCATTTCAGGCCAAACAGATTCACATGAAATATTCAAAGTGATGAAAAGCAAGGACCTACAACTAAAACTATTTTACCTAGCAAAGATATTTAAAATTGAAGGAGAAATAAAGAGTTTCCCAGATAAGAAAAAGCTAAAGGAGGTCATTACTGCCAAACCACTATTGCAAGAAATGTTAAAGGGCTTGCAAGAAGAAAAAGGAGGAGGAGGAGGAGGAGGAGCTATCTGGCCAGTGTTGTTCAGTGGTTAAGTATAGACCTATGAGCCAGAATGTTACAGTTTGATTCCTGGTCAGGGCACATGCCAGGATTTCAGGCATGAGCCCCAGTGTGGGTGGCATGCAGGAGGCAGCCTATCAATGATTCTCTCTCATCATTGATGTTTTTATTACTCGTCCCTTTCCCTTCCTCTCTGAAATAAAAAAAAAATATTTAGAAGAAGGAGGAATAGGAGGAGGAAGAAATACAGAGAGAGGAACATAGGTATAAAGAATAAAATAACAATAAATGAGTACCTTTCAATAATACTCTTAAATGTAAATGAATTAAATGCTCCAATGAAAATATATAGGGTAGCTGAATGGATAAGAAAACATGACCCATATATGTGCTATCTACAAGAGACCCAACTCAAAAAAACAAACTAACAAACACACACACACACAAAAACGCACAGACTAAAAGTGAAGGGATGGAAAAAAATACAAGGAAATAGAGACCTCAAATGACACACAGGATCAGATGGATTTAATTGATATTTACTGAATATTTTATCTCAAGGCAGCAGAATATACATTCTTTCAAATGCACATGGAACATTCTCAAAGATAGACCACATGTTAGGACACAAAATAAATCTTAATAAATACAAGAACACTGAAATCATATCAAACATCTTCTATGACCATAATGGTATGAATCTAAAAACCTATTACAATAAAAAAGAAAAGAAAAAACACTGAAAAGCATTCAAACACCTGGAGGCTAAATAGCATGTTATTAAACAATCAATAAGTTTACAATGAAATCAAGGAATATATAAAATTTAACCTGGAAACAAAGGAAATGAACACACAACAACCCCAAATCTATGAGACACAGTGAGAGCAATCTTGAGAGAAAAGTTCACAGCATTACAGGCGTACCTCAAGAAGTAAGAAAAATCTTTATTAATCTAATCTTACACCTACAAAAACTATAAAAAGGACCCCCCAAAAAAGGCCCAGAGTAAGTACAAGTAATGAAATAATATAGATTACAGTGGGAATAAATGACATAGAGACTAAAAAATGAATACATATGATCAATGAAGAGCTGGTTCTTTAGAAAGATAACCATGATCGATGAACCTCCAATGAGACTTATCAAGAAACAGAGAGAGGATCCATATAAATAAAATCAGACATGAAACAGAAGTAACAGCTGACACCACAGAAATACAAAGGAGTGTGAGAAAATACTGTGAACAACTATATGTCAACAAATTGGACGTGTGGCAAAATGGATAAATTCCTAGAAACATGCAATCTTCTAAAACTGAATCAGGAAGAATCAGACACCTGAATAGACTGATTACAACTAATGGAACTAAAGCAGTAATTAAAAAAAAAACAACTCCCAGTAAACAAAAATTCTGGACTAGATTGGCTTCACAGCCAAATTTTACCAAACATTCAAAGAAGAACTAACACCTATCATTCTCTAACTATTCCAAAAAAAATTCTAGAGGAGGGAAAATCCCCAAGTTCTTTTTATGAAGCATTATCCTAATTTCAAAACTAGATTAAGACACTACAAAGAAATTAAATTATTGGTAAATGTCCATGATGAACATAGATGAAATAACCCTCAACAAAATATTAGCAAACCAGATCCAGCAATACATTACAGAGACTATACACAATTATCAAGTGCAATTTATTCCGGAGATGCAAGTTTGGTACAATATATCCCATAAACAAATGAAAAATAAAAATCACATGATCACATAAATAAATGTAGAAAAAGCATTTGATAAAATCCAGCACCCATTTTTGATAAAAACTCTCAACAAAGTGGGTGTAGAGGGATCATACTTCAACATGATAAAGGCTATATATGACAAACCCACAGCCAACATCATACTCAATGTGCAAAACCTAAAACCATTTCCCTTAAGAGCAGGAACAACACAGGGATGTCTGCTTTTGCGACTCTTATTCAATATAGTACTGAAAGTTCTAACCACAGTAATCAGAAAAGAAGGAATAAAAGGAATCCAAATTAAAAAAGAGGAAGTAAAACTGTCATTATTTGCAGATGACATATTTTACATAGAAAACCCTATAGAGTCTACCAAAAAAAACTACTAGATCTAATAAATAAATTCAGCAAAATAGTAGACCATAAAATTAATATTGAGAATTTGGTAGCCTTTTTATACACCAATAATGAACTATCAGAAAGAGAAATAAAGAAAAAAAAACATTTAACTATTGCAATAAAAAAATAAGGTACCTAGGAATAAATTTAATTGAGGAAATAAAAGACCTATACTTACCAAATTATAAGATACTGAAGAAATTGAGGAAGATAGAAGTAGAAGCATATATCATGTTCATGGATAGACAAAATTAACATCATTAAAATGTCCATACTACCCAAAGCAATATACTGATTCAATGCAATTCCCATTAAAATACCACTGGCATATTTCACAGACCTAGAACAAACACTCCAAAAGTTTATATTGAACAAAAAAAGACCTTGATTAACCTCAGCACTCTTGAGAAAGAAGAACAAAGTTTGATATCTCACAATACCTGATATCAAACTATACTACAAGGCCATAGTAATCCAAACAGCCTGGTACTGCATAAGAACACACATATAGATCAATGGAACAGAATAGAGCCCAGAAATAAACCCACACCTTCATGGTAAATTAATATTTGACAAAGGAGGCAAGAATGTACAATGGGATAAAGACAGTCTATTCAATAAATGGTGTTGGAAAAATTGGACAAATATATGCAAAAATGTAATTAGATCACTTACTTACACCATATACAATAATAAATGCAATATAGATATAAGCCTTAAATATGAGCTGTGAAACCATAAAAATCCTAGAAGAAAACATAGGCAGTAAAATGGCAGACATTTCTGACAGCAATATTTTTGCCAATTTATCTCCTCATGTAAGGGAAACAAAGGAAAAATAAACAACTGGGACTACATCAAACTAAAAAGCTTTTGCATATCAAAAGAAACCATCAACAAAACGAAAAGTGACCAATTGAATGGGAGAACATATTTGCCAATGATATATGCTATAAGGGGTTAATTTCCAAAATATATAAACAACTTATACAACTCAACTCCAAGAAGACAAACAACCAAATTATTAAAATGGGCCAAGGACCTAATAGGTAAATTTCCAAAGAGGACATACAGATGGCCAATAAATATATGAAAAACAATGCTCAATGTCAGTAATCATCAGAGGATGCATATTAAAACCACAATGAGATATCACTTCATGCCTGTGGGAATGGCTGTCATCAATAAATCAACAAACAACAAGTGCCAGTGAGGATATGGAGAAAAGGGAACCCTTGTGCATTGTTGGTGGGAATGCAGACTGGTGCTGCCACTGTAAAAAAAAAACAAAAAAAAAAAACAGTATGGAGTTTCCTCAAAAATTTAAATATAGAACTCCCATTTGACCCAGTGATCCCACTTCTGGGAATATATCTGAGAAACCTGAAACACTAATTCAAAAAAATATATGAATCCCTATGTTCATTGCAGTGTTAACAATAGCCAAGATCTGGAAATAGCCCAAATGCCCATCAGTAGATGAGTGCATAAAAAAGCTGTGGTACATTTATACAATGTAATATTTTTACCTTTTGGGACCGCATGGATGGACCTGGAGATTATTATGCTAAGTGAAATATGCCAGTCATATAAAGACAAATACCATATAGTCTCACTTATATGTGGAATCTAATGAGCAACTTAAACTGAGGAATAAAACAGAAACAGAGGCATGGATTCATGGAACAGACTGACAGCTGACAGAATGGAAGGGCTTTGGGGGACAAAATGAAAGAAGGTGAAGGGATTAGGGGAGAAAAAGTATATATAACACAGATACAGACAACAATGTGGTGATAGCCAGAAGGAAAGGGGAGTTGGCTATTGGTGGAGGTGGATAAAGTGTGGAAAATGGGGACAGGAGATGGAAAGAGATTTTGCTTGGGGGATGTCACTTGATGCAGTGTGCAGATGATGTTTTACTGAGTTGTACACTTGAACCCTCTGTGGTTTTGGGAACCAATGTCACCCCAACAAATTCAATAAAAAAGAGGGCCTCTTAACTCTCTCTCTTTCTCTCTCCCTCCCTGCCCCCCTCCCTCTGTTCCTCTCTGCAAAATCTATTAAAAAAAAACCCACCTTACCCATGTTCCTCACATCCACCTGTACACCTGGAAGGTGGTGGGTTTGATCTCTAGTCAGGGTGCCTGTGGGAGACTACAGATTAATATTTCTCTCTCGCATTGATGTCTCTCTCTCTCTCTATCATCAATAATGAAAAGAAAGAGGCCATCAACAGGCCTCCGCCATGTGCAGATGTGGGAATGGAGATAGAATCATGACTTTTCATCCCATGCAGTGCCTAGCAACATAAAACAATGTGCCTGGAAGCAGATGAGAGCCCTTTCTGGCAACTCTGAACCCTATTTCTCTGTACTTTCTTCCAAAATTAGAGAAGCTCAGGGCCTTACACCCATCTACTCCCCCCACCCCCATACACACACACACACACACACACACACACACACGGCCAGAGCCCACTCTCCAAACCAACTGTGATCCACCTTTGTGACATCATATGACCAGTACAGAGAACTGACTTAAGCAGCTGGTTGCCCCACAGCAATAGGATTTTGAGGACAGTGTACTGTATATTGGACATACCTGCAGTGACCAAATGCCTTTGGTGTTCAGTGATAAGATCCCGGTAGCAAATGCAACAGTTCCATGACTAGTCAGAGTATCAATGAGATGGAAAAAGCCAAGCTGGCCCCATCATAAATTATAGTGCTACCAATTTGGGTCCAATATGATGTATCCTGGGATCCAGATATGGGTCCTAGGGAGGCTTTGGAGAGGCACAGGGACCAAGCTGGGAGCCAAGATCCAAGACCACAAAATAACCAGCAACCACAGGACCCAAATCAAGGCACCACCAACATGGAAGGAAACAACCTTCTTCCTGGGTTGTCCTTCCTAAGAAAGCTTTGAAGGATAGTGGAAGACAACACCCTCATGTCTGTGCACTGGAATGAAGGCACAGACAATGTGGTCATTGACAAGTATCTTTTCCAGAGTGAAGTTCTTTGCTGTAAGGGCTCAGATAAGATCTTTGAATCAAACAGCCTGAAGACTTTCATCTGCCTGATGAACTTCTATGGATTCATCAAAATATGCCCAAGTGACTCTTCAGTTTCCTCTCTCAGGATCAAGATTATGGTAACATAGAAAGTCCTCCCATTTCTCATGTAATCTGTTACCAGAACATCTTCCTAATAGACCAAAAAGAATGATATAATAAAAGAGTTTCATTTCAGGGGATAACTTTTTTTTTCACATGAGACCATATTTATCAAATGATAAGAAAGTATAGATATTCATATGAAACTAAAAGCCCCTTAAAGATAATATGCAGGGATGACTAAAGACTCTGAGAAGCCCATAGTCAAATAGTTATATTTTAAAGTCAAATAGTTATATTTTCTCCCCAAATGACTAAAATGATTCATTTTATTTCAGATCTACTGCAATTCCAGCTTTCAAAGAGACAAGCCTTAGTTCGTGGAGAACATTAAGACAAAAGGTAACCAGATGACTTCTGGTTGGCTAGGAGCCTGTGCAACACCTATTCTATTCTACTGTTGTACTTCACTGAAGTAAAAGCATACTGAAACATTTGGTTCCCACTTCCTCCAAAGAGAAGGAAGCAGCTGAACCCAAAAAGACACTCCTCAGGGATTCACCACAAGGAAGGCAGCAGAGAATCCAACCAAAAGGCCCAGAGGAAAGCCCCGGATGCTTGGGGACCCAGAAGCATCTGGTCATTCAAGTTTTTGGGTCTATAGTTCATGAACAAACAGTGCCAGGGGAATCCAGTGCCCAAGTGAGCCAGGTGGCCCAAGTTGGGAGGGCACATGTAGGAATGTCATGTTTGTGCCCACGGCTACTGCTAGAACCATGATACAGGGGTCCTGTCCACCAGACCCCCAAATTACCCACTATATCATTCGGTGATGTGTTTATATGACACATGCTATTCCCTCCTGATGGCTGCCCTTTCAGTCATGTCCCCACTCAAGGAGGAGGAGGACTCCTCAGATTATAAGAGTGTATTCTGTGAGCCTGTGAAGGACAACATAGGTCCCTAAGCTCACAGGTGACAGAAAACAACCACCACTTTGTAACCACAAATCCATGGTAGTAAATAACCCAATGATAATTCTTTAATTGGCATATGTTCCCCTTATTCTTTGCCCAAATGTATAAGTTAACCAGATTCTGTGACTTGAAAGCAAGTGATCTGTAAAGGAAAATCATCCCTAGGTGATGTGTGTGGGAGTTAGATGGTTAATGCCAAGAGAAGGATACTTGCCAACTCTGGTGTAGCAAAGGGAAGAGGAACACAGTGTGCAGTGACTTGGTGCCATGTTTTTTCAAGGGCACAGATAGATTACTGGCTATATCCCCAGCAATTTCATTAGGAGCCAACTGGTAGCTGTTACACAACTGTAATGCTCCTCAGAGCTGGCTGGGAGTAGCATCTGAGCCAGCTCCAACAATGGGAGGGAGTAGGGGCCAAGGTGAGATTTGGCTCTTGGGTGCTAGTTTTGAGTGCCACAAGTGTGGAGGGAAGATGAAACACAACATATAAATAATGGCTCATGAATTAACCCAACTTTCATCCAAGTGGACTGTGGCTTCTATTCTACTGTTGTACTTCACTGAAGTAAAAGCATACTGAAACATCTGGTTCCCACTTACTGCCTTCATTTATTATAAACTATCTTATGGATGGTACTACTGATTTTCCTTTCAGTACTGTAATTTCAAAATGAGATACAAAATTTTGAATTTGAATGACATTTGAAAAGCAGTGTATTCTAAAGTGATTTTCTTCTAATACATAGGCTATAATATTAAAGACTTTATTCTTTGAGTAGATGTTAATAGTTCTGTTACCATGGAACATTTATTCTTTTAATTTCATGTAAATTTAAATTTTATGATGTTTGCTTCTCCAAGATTATATAATCTTTCTTATTATCGAAAAAAATCACAATTATGCAAATGATTACATCCAAGGAGACAAGCAGCAATTAACTGTGAAAGACAGGCTGTTACTGTAAGAATTGTATTCACACTGAAATGGAATTGGGCTTTTCTTAAAATAACCCTTTAATAAGAAAATTCAGTTAGTGCATATTTTAAAGCCAAACAATTTGTTGAGACAAGTCTGTACTCTTGTCATAATAGTTTTGCATTTTAATATTTATAGTTTTCTTTTACTCTAGTGTACTTTTAGCTCCTGGCATTAAAAAAAAAGAAAAAAAAGACTGCTTCAGCAAGTAAGAAATATGTGCAGAAAAAAATCTCACTCAGGTTTATATAACTTGAATCTAACTACTCACTCTGGCTATTAAGAAAACTGGGTAATAATGTCCATTTTAAAGTTGTTTTTTTTAAAAAAAAAAACCTACATGTGCTTTGTTTTTATTTATAGCTTCTCTAAAATTAAAACTAGTTTTTATTATGATTCTACAACATGTATTGAGCTGGAATTTCCCTTGGGCCTACTCTTAGGTAGTAAATTGCACACAGAGTGAAAGGTTTTTACTGCTTTAAGTGGTGAGGCTTCCTTTCCTGCATTTCTTTTGCTGCTGTCAACAATCACAAGGGTCAAAGAAGACTCCAAGGTGGTGTAATAACATATTACTTAAAAGCAAAGATTATTATAGAACCCAACAAACGTGGGTTCAAATCCTGCTACTTACACTTATTAACTCTGTGGCCTTGGGCAAATGACTTAACCTCTTTGAGTCTTAGTGTGACTATTTGCATAAAGTCTTTAAGAATAGAACCTGCTTCATGAAAATTAACTGAGTTCATCCAGGTTCAGCACAGTTTCCAGCGCATAGTAAGTGCTCACTGTGATAACTGCTATTATTATCACTTGCCTTATTATTGAGTAGTCTATACTCTGGAGAACTGAGTCTAAGAAAGGAACATTCTAGTAGCATTCTTTGGTAAAAAGAAGAAATGGAGTAAAGTACCATAGTTTGCACTCAAACTAAACTTCTTAATCTGATTGCTCATGTTCAGATGGTGATTTCTCACATTTTCAAGGGAGAAAAAGAAAGAATTCATGGACACAGACAATAGTGTGGGTGGTGGAAGGGGTGGTTGGAAGTGGAAGAGGGTATAGGGGGATAAATGATGATGGAAAAAATAAATGTAAATGTTTGTTTATTTTATTCAAATATATATTGTTTAAAGTATTACATATGTCTCCTTTTTCCCTGATTGACCCACCCCACCACTCCCACACCTGAGGGTAATCCCCCATGGCCCCAGTGTCTGTGTCCATTGGTTATGCTAATATGCATGCAAACAAGTCCTTTGGTTGATCTCTAACCAACCCCCTCCCCTGCCATTTATCTCTGGATCTATTTTTTGTTAATCAGTTTATGTTGATCATTATATCCCACATATGAGTGAAAGCATGTGATATTTATCTTTCTCCGACTGGCTTATTTTGCTTAGCATAATGCTCTCCAGTTACACCCATGCTGTTGCAAATGGTAAAAGTTCCATCTTTTTTTATAGTGGCGTAGTAGTCCATTGTGTAGATAGATGTACAAGTTTTCTAATACACTCATCTGCTGATGGGCACTTAGGTTGTTTCCAAATCTTAGCTATTGTAAATCATGTTGCTATGAATATGGGGTGCATATATACTTTCTGATTGCTGTTTCTGGTTTCTTGGGATATAGTCCTAGAAGTGGGATTACTGGGTCAAATGAAGTTCCATTTTTAATTTTTTGAGAAAACTCCATACTGTTCTCCATAGTGGCTGTACCAGTTTGCATAACCAACAGCAGTGCACAAGGGTTCCTTTTTCTCCGCATCCTTGCCAGCACTTGTCGTTTGTTGATTTGTTGATGATAGCCATTTTGACAGGTGTGAGATGGTATCTCATTGTTGTTTTGATTTGAATCCCTCTGATGATTAGCGATTTTGAGCATGTTTTCATATGTATGTTGACCTTCTGTATGTCCTCTTTCAATTAGTGTACTTTAGGTCCTTTTCCCATTTTTTGATTGCATTGTTTATCTTCCTTTTGTTAATTTGTATGAGTTCTCTGTAAATTTTGGAGATTAAACCCTTATTGGAGATAGCATCGGCAAATATGTTCTCCTATACAGTGGGCTTTCTTGTTGTTTTCTTGATGGTTTCTTTAGCTGTGCAGAAGCTTTTTATTTTGATGTAGTCCAATTTGTTTATTTTCTCCTTAGTTTCCATTGCCCTAAGGGCTGTACCGGTAAAGATATTGCTACAATATATGATTTTACTGCCTATGGAGTCTTGTAAGATTTTTATGGTTTCCCATCTTACATTTAAGTCCTTTAGCCATTTTGAATTTGTTTCTGTGTATGGTGTAAGTTGGTGATCTAGTTTCATTTTTTTTTGCATGTATCTGACAAAATTTCCCAGCACCATTTATTGAAGAGACTGTCTTGACTCCATTATATGCATTTACCTCCTTTGTTAAACACTCATGGAGCATATTGGCTTTGGGTTCTCTGTTCTGTTGCATTGGTCTATATGTCTGTTCTTGTGCCAGTACCAGGCAGTTTTGAGAACAGTGGCTTTGTAATATAACTTGATATCTGATATTGTGATTCCCTCCAACTTTGTTCTTTCTCAGGATTACTGTGGCTATTCGGCATCTTTTTTATTCCAGATGAATTTTTAGAGAGTTTGTTCTAGGTCTTTGAAATATGCCATTGGTATTTTAATGGGGATTGAATTAAATCTGTAGATTTCTTTGGGTAGTATGGACATTTTATTGATGTTGATTCAACCAAACCATGAACATGGTATGTTCTTCCATTTTTTTTATGTCTTCCTCTATCTGTTTTTTCAGTGTCCTGCAGTTTTCTGAGTACAGGTCTTTTAGCTCCTTAGTTAAGTTTATTCCTAGGTATCTTAATGTTTTTGGTGCAATGGTAAATGTTTTTTTTGCTTGTTTGTTTTAGTTTCTCTTTCTATGAGTTCATTATTGGTGTATAAAAAGGCCATAGATTTTTGGGTGTTAATTTTTTATCCTGCTACATTGCCAAATTCCTTTATTAAATTTAGTAGTTTTTAATGGAGTCTTTGGAGTTTTCTGTGTACAGTATCATGTCATCTGCGAATAATGACAGTTTTGCTTCTTTTCCAATTTGGATGCCTTTTATTTCTTCTTCTTATCTGATCACTATGGCTAGCACTTCCAGTACTATATTGAACAGGAATGGTGAAAGTGGGAATCCCTGTCTTGTTCTTGTTCTTAGGGAAAATGGATTTAGTTTTTGCCCACTGAGTATGATCTTGGCTGTAGGTTTGTCATACAAGGCTTTTATTATGTTGAAGTATGATCCCTCTATTCTCACTTTGCTGAGAGTTTTTATCAAGAAAGGTGTTGGATTTTCTCAAATGCTTTTTCTGCATCAATGGATATGATTATATGGTTTTTATCTCTCAGTTTATGTGATATATCACATTTATTGATATGCAGATATTGTACCATCCTTGAATCCCTGGAATAAATCCCACTTGGTCATGGTGTATGATCTTTCTAATGTAATGCTGGATCTGATTTGCTAGAATTTTGTTGAGGATTTTAGCATCTATGTTCATCCAGGACATTGGCCTGTAGTTCTCTCTCTCTCTCTCTCTCTCTCTCTCTCTCTCTCTCTCTCTCTCGTCTTTATCTGGTTTTGGAATTAGGGTAATGCTGACTTCATAGAAAGAGCTTGGAAGTGTTATTTCCTATTGAATTTTTTTGGAATAGTCTGAGGAGGATAGGTTTTAGTTCCTCTTTGAATGGATCTCCCCTGTAAAGCCCTCTGGACTAGGGCTTTTGTTTGCTGGAAGATTTTTGATTACTGCATCAATTTCTTCTATAGTTATCAGCCTATTCAGGGTTATTTTATTCTTCTTGATTAAGTTTTGGGAGCTTGTATTTTTCTAAGAATATGTCCATTTGGTCAAGGTTGTCCAGTTTGTTGAAGTAGAGTTGTTCATAGTATTTTTTTTTTTTACAATCCTTTGAATGTCTGTGGGGTCGGTTGATACTTCACCTCTTTCATTTCTGATTTTGTTTTTTTTTGGGTCCTCTCTCTTTGCTTCTTGGTGAGCCTGACTAGAGGTTCATCGATCTTGTTTATCCTTTTAAAGAACCAGCTCTTGGTTTTCTTGATCTTTTTTTCTTTTTGTCTCTATGTTGTTTATTTCTGTTCTGATCTTTATTATTTTCTTCCATCTGCTTACTCTGGGTTTTTCTTGTTTCTCTCTTTGTAAATCTTTGAGTTGTAGGGTTAGATAATTTATTACAATTTTTTCTTGGTTTTTTTTGAGGTAGGCCTGTAAAGCTATGAATTTCCCTCTCAAGACTGCTTTCACTGTGTCCCATAGATATTGGATTGTTGTTTTCATTGTAGTTTGTTACCAGGATGCTTTTAATTTCTTCTTTGATCTCTTTGGTAACCCAATCATTGTTTAATAGCATGCTATTTAGCTCTAAGTGTTTGATTTTTTTTTCATTGTTTTTAATGTAGTTGAATTCTAATTTTATGCCATTTTGGTTTGAGAAGATGCTTGATATGATTTCTATCTTCTTGAATTTGAAGAGACTTTGCCTATGTCCAAATATGTGGTCTATCTTTGAAAATGACCCTTGTGCACTTGAGAAGAGTGTATATTCTGTAGCTTTGGGGATAAATGTTCTGAAGATGTAATTATTTCCATCTGATCTAGTGAGTCATTTATGATTGATGTTTCTTTGCTGATTTTTTTTGTTTAGTGGATTTATTCAGTGGTGTTAGTGGAGTATTAACGTCCCCTACTATGACTGTATTGCTGTCTATCTCTCCCTTGATATCTTCCAGAAGTTGTGTTTTTTGTTTTGTTTTGTTTTGTTGTGTTGTGTTTTTTGTTGTTTTTTTTTAATGTGTTTAGGTGCTCCTGTCTTGGGTGCATATATGTTTACCAGAGTTATATCTTCTTGTTGAATTGCTCCATTTAGTATTATGAAGTGGCCTTTTTTATCTCTTGTTATGGTCTTCACTTTGAGGTCTAATTTGTCAGATATAAGTATTGCTACACCAGCTTTTTTCTTTCATTTCCATTCGCCTGAAAACATTTTTTCCATCCCTTCACTATCAGTCTGTGTGAGTACTTTGTTCTGAGGTGTGTCTCCTGTAGACAGAAGATATATGGGTCATGTTTTCTTATCCATTCAGCTAACCTATGTCTTTTGATTGGGGCATTTAATCCAATTACTTTTAAAGTTATTATTGATAGTTACTTGTTTGTCACCATTTTTATTCTTTACGAGGGGCACAGTGCATGAATTTGTGAACCTTGAAAGGAACTGTGGACTGCAAGGCTGTGGTGTGCATAGGGGCGGGTCTGGGCCCATCCTCCATGCTCCCTCCCGGCCCCTCCCACCATTACCCCCAGTCCCTTTTCTTCTGGCAGCCACTCTCTGGACACCGCTGCTTGCATGCACTGAAGGTGCAGGCCCTGCTCACACCCACTGATAGTGTGCAGCTATTGGGGCCAGCACCAGCAGTGGGTGCCAGCACAGCCAGTGCCGTCAGCTGGTGCAGGTGGCTGCTGCTGCTCCAATTACCCCTCCAAAAAAGGGTGAGGTGGAGAATCCCTGAGGGACGATTGGGCCAGCAGTCACCACTTGCACCTGCTGACAGTGCTGAGTGATTGGGACCAGCGCCAGGCGTCAGCAACAGGTGCGAGCAGGCCCAGTGCTGGCAGCAGGTGCAAGTGCCTGGCGGTACTGCAGGGTGCGGGAGCAAAGAATTTTTAGTAACCACCAGAGAATCACCCTGATGACATCTACCGGCACCCCACCTTGGTCTGTTGCCCCTGCTCACCTGCTACACTATACTGCCATGGCTGATGCCTGCCATGTTCCACGCTCTGCCACTTGCTGCCAACACCTGCCATGCTCCGCACATGCCCCCTGGTGGTCAAAGCATGACATAGCGATCAGTTGTTGGGTTGTTTGGTTGTTCCACCATTCAGTCTATTTTCATATTAGGGTTTTAAATATATAGACTAGAGGCCCGGTGCAAGAAATTTGTGCACGGGGCGGGGGGAGGGGTGTCTTTCAGCCCAACCTGCACCCTCTGCAATCTGGGACCACTTGGGGGATCAGGCCTAAACAGGCATTCAGACATCCCTTTCACAATCTAGGACTGCTGGTTCCCAACTACTTGCCTGCTTGCTTTCCTGATTGCTCCTAACCACTCTGCCTGCCAGCCTGATCACCCCCTAACCACTCCCCTGCCAGCCCGATCGATGCCTAACTGCCCTCCCCTAACACCCCGGTCACCCCCAAATGCCCTCCCTTGCATATTCCCTCTTTATTAGATAGGGTTTTTTCTTTAGCATATTGGACAGTCTTAACTGGTTTGGCTCAGTGGATGGAGCACTGGCCTGCAGATTCAAGGGTCCTAGGTTTGATACTGTACCTTGGTTGGGGGCACATACCCAGTCGGGAGTTTGCAGGAGGCAGTTGATCGATGTTTCTTTCTCATAGATGTTTCTAGCTCTCTATCCCTTTCCCTTCCTCTCTGTAAAAAATCAATAAAATATATATTATAAAAAAAGAAACATTTAAGATTCCTCCATATCTGCCTGGCTGGTGTGACTCAATGGTTGAGACCCCAGGCTGCCACTGCTGGAGGGGTTCTGGCCCTGGCCAGGCTGAGACCCCAGCCCAAGGCTGCCGCCTCAGCCCATCCAGATGACACCACATCTCAGCCTGGCTGTGGATAGCCCAGTGGGTGCCTTCCCTGGCCTGAAGATCGCACATTGGGGGTGCACTGCGTTGCAGGCCTGACACACCAGCCCCAAGCCCCACGGCCCACTTCGCCCAGGATCACGCGTGGCTCGGGGGCGGGTCGCTGCCGGCCTGACACACCGGCCAAAAGCCCCAAGGCCTGCTTCACCCCGGATTGCGCTTGTCTCAGGGGCGGGTTGCTGCCGGTCTGACGCCCCAGTCAAAAAGCCTCGTGGCCTGCTACGCCCCGGATCACGCTCGGCTCTGGGGGTGGGTTGCTGCCGGCCTGACACACAGGCCAAAAGCCCTGCGGCCCCCCTTTGCCCCTGATCACATGTGGCTCAGAAGCGACCAGCCGGACACCCCGGACTGACGCCACTGGGCAGGAATTGCTATGTGTGGGGTGGGCGTCTCCCAGCTAGACACCCTGGACTGCCACTGCTGGGCAGACTTAGGAACTCCGCTGGGGCTCGGGGCTAAGAGGCCTGGGCACCGCCATCTTGTGGCCATGGGCGCAGCCATTTTGTTGTGGAGTGATAGTTAATTTGCATATTACCCTTTTATTAGATAGGATGCCTGTGTTCCTTCTTACCTTTCTATTTCTTCTTTTTATAGCAGTTGCTTTAGCATTTCTTGCATTGCTGGTTTGGTGATAATAAACGACCTTAGTCCTAGAGAGAGACAAAATGGCGGCAAAATAGACAGACGTGTCCCGAGCCTTGTCCAGGAGCAGACAGAATGAACAGATGAAACAAATAACATTTAACCCGAAATGGTGAAGGAGACTCAGCAGGTGAGACAGTTTGCAGTCAGGAAAGGCATAGGATCCCTGGAGAAAGGTAAAATCAAGGAGCTGGGCAGGAGAGTCTGCAAGACCTCTCAGCTCAGAGGGTCAGAGGGAACATGTATAGCACCAAGCTGCATTCCTGGGGACAGGCACAGCATCTGACTGTGGAAAGAAGGGCCACAGGACTGCTGGACCACAGGGGATTCTAGAACTGGGTCCACAGTCACAAAGGGCTGAACCCAGAGGGTGCAGCCTGAAAGGCTGGTCAGACAGTGCAGCACCAGCAGAAGACCGTGCAGAGACCCAGTCTTTCCCCTCTATGTAGCCTGAGCCTTTCTTCACTGAGCCTAGTTCATAGAACCTTTCGGATACAGACACTTACCCGTGGCTGAGGTGAAGGAGAAGGTGTAGACTTGTGAAGTCTGGGGAGAGAAAGGGTTCCAGGAAAAGTGGCAGCAAGTCTGGCTCTGAGTCATACCTGAGACCGGGACCTGGGCAGCCATTTTGTCCTGAAGATATAGCCCCTCCCTTCAGTTCCCAGGTAAACAATATAGCCACACCCAGATGCTACCCTGAATTGGTAAAAATGATTTTAAAAAATCTAAATAGTGCCCGAGAGTCCAAAGGGACTGGCCTAAAGACAGTACAGAAGACTGGGATCTTAAGCCAGCCAAAGTAATGACACTTCACTTTTTCATTTTTATGTTTTTTATTACTATTTTATCTCTTTTTTTCCTTTGTTTCCTTGTTTTTATTTGTTGCTTTATTTTCTATTTCTATTCATGTTGTTTTTCCATCACTCTATTTTATTTTATTTTTATTTGCTATTTTTTATTTTTTATACCATTTTTGAAATCATTTTTTTGTAAATTTATTATCACTATTATTATTTTCTTCTTGTTCTCTTTCTTCTATTCCACCCATCGCCTTTCTACTTCCTCTACACTGAACTAAGGGCCTCCCCATATTCATCCAATTCTTAACATTATTTTCTGTATATAAGCTCAGCCTCTACAGATTCTGCCCTCACCCTCTTTGCTGGGTGTTTGGTGTTTGTATTTTTTTAGTTTATCTATTGGTTCTGTGGTGTTTTCCCCATATATATATAAGGAAGAAAAAGGAGAATTATGTATATAATTCCTTTTTCTTTTCTCTCTTATCTTTTTCTCTCTCTTTCATATCATTTGTGCTTTCTTTTCTCTCCCCTAATTCTCTTCTCTCAGGTGGTTACTTATAGTGGGGTCATTGGTGTCATGAGTATATTCGTGCTTTGTTCCCTTTGTGTTGTGTCTTGTCGAGGTGAATTTTAATTTTATCCTGTCTGGCCAGGAGCTAGACAGTGAGCCACATTAATCAGACACCTGGAGAGGAAACTCCATCCATGTATAGGGCAATAACACCCCAGATGCAACTGCAGAGGTAGGAAGAAGGCGGCAGTGGGGGAGAGAACGTGAGTGAAAGAGGGAGCAAAAGAGGAGTGTGTGGTCATGTGGTGTGTGTGTGTGTGTATGTGAGTAAGGCACAGTTAGATCCCACAGGACCTTCAGGGGCAGGCTAACCAGGCTCGCCTAACTAGACAGCCTCTGCTACCATTGCAAATAGTAATGGGAGGCTGTCCTATCCTCAGAGGCCTAGCCTTTTTGATGGGGATATGTGCTGTAACTGGGAGCCCAGCCTCATCTCCACCCAGGGTAACCTCAGAGAACACCTGGGACTCTACAGCCACCCCTTCCATGGATCTGCTACCTCGGCTGTGGTCTCACAGTCAACAAGTCTCCAGCCACCCTTGGGCTCAGGCTCCTGTGAGTTCTGAAGCATGCTCCCCTCTGACTGGCCCAATGCTTTAGCCCAGGGCACTGCAACCACATGAGCAGCAGACACGTGAGCAGCCTGCTCCAGTCCAAGGAGCAGCAGCCCTGCAAGCAGACCACCCCAGGCCTAAGACCAGCAACCTCATGTGGCCTGCCCCTCTCCACGGAGCAACAGTTGTGTGAGCAGCTTGCTCCCCAATCTGAGGAGCAGCATCCTCGCAAGCAGCCCGCCCCAATCCTAAGAGCAGCAGCCTCACATGGCCTGCCCCCTGTCCAAGGAGCAGTAGCTGTATAAGTGGCCCACTCCCCCATCCAAAGAGCAGAAATGACACGAGCAACCCACCCCATCCAAGGAGCAGCAGCCTCAGAGCAACCCACCCACGTCTGAGGAGCAGCAGCTCTGCCCCACATACCCGCAACTGAAGCACAGCAGCTGTGCGCAGCCCACACCCTGCACCTGTCTGTGGAGCAGCAGTCGCACGAGCAGCCCGCCCCAATCCGAGGAGCAGTAGCTGTGTGAGCAGCCCACCCCCGTAGAAGGAACAGCAGCACCAGAAGCAGCCCACCCCCATTTGAGGAACAGCAGCCACCCGAGCAGACCACCTATGTCCGAGGAGTGGCAACCCTGCGCAGTCCGCACTGGTCTGAGGAGCAGCAGCCACACGTAGGCTGCACCTGTCTGACGAGCAGCAGCTGGGTGAGCGGCCCGCCCCCATTCGAGGAGCAGCAGCCACATGTGTAGCTCACTCCCACCCAAGGAGCAGCAGCCATGCAAGCAGCCCATCCCCTATCCAAGGAGCAGCAGTTGTGTGAGCATGCCGTCCCGGTATAAGAAGCAGCAGCCACACGTGCCGCTTACTTCCGCACAAGGAGCAGCAGCTGCCTGAGCAGCCTGCCCCGGACCAAGGAGCAGCAGCCACACGAGCAGGCCACTCACATTCGAGGAGCAGCAGTACTGTGCAGCCTGCACTGGTCTGAGGAGCAGCACCCACACACAGCCGGCACCTGTTGGACAAGCAGCAGCTGAGTGAGCGGCCCGCCCCCATCCGAGGAGCAGCAGCAGCATGTGCAGCTCACTCCCACCTGAGGAGCAGCAACCACGCAAGCAGCCCGTCCCCCGTCCGAGGAGCAGCAGCTGCGCGAGGAGCCCACACCCATATGAGGAGCACCAGTCCGGCAAGCAACCTGTCCCTGTCCAAGAAGTTACAGCCTCATGAGCAGCCCACCCCATCTGAGGAACAGCAGCAGCATGCAGCCAGCCCTGATCCAAGGAGCAGCAGCCACATGAGCAGTCCACCTGTCTGAGGAGCAGCAGCCACGTGAGCAGCCCACCCACGTCCAAGGAATAGAAGCTGCGTGAGCAGCCTCCCCCACCAGCCAGAGGAGACACCACTGCTGCAAACAGTACCCACCAGAGGAACCATTGCCAACTGAGGAGCAGCCACTTCAGTGACTGCTTGAGGAGCAACCACAGCCCAAGGAGGCACTGCCACCCAACTAGCAGCCCCTGCATGACTCAACATCTAGATCAGTCAGTGAGACCAAAAATGGGTAGACAAAGAAACCCCCAAAGGAAAGAAAAGGAGGAATTGCCAGAAAAGCAGCTAAGCAAAAACAGAGGCAAGCAATATGTAAGAAAAAGAATTCAGAATAAGGGTCATCCAGTTCATAAACCAGATGGAGGAAAAAATCAACAACTTATGTAAGAATCAAGAAGAAATGAAGAGTGATATAGCTGCAATAAAAAACACCATGGACCTTAACCAGTTTGGCTCAGTGGATAGAGCATCGGCCTGCAGAATCAAGGGTCCCAGGTTCGATTCCAGTCAAGGGCATGTACATTGGTTGCAGGCACATACCCAGTAGGGAGTGTGCAGGAGGCAGCTGATCAATGTTTCTCTCTCATTGATGTTTCTAACTCTCTATCCCTCTCCCTTTCTCTATGTAAAAAAAATCAATAAAATATATATTTTAAAAAACACCATGGAAAGTTTCAAAAGTAGATTAGGAGAAGCGGAGGACCAAATTAGCGAATTAGAAGACAGGAAACCAAAACACACCCAAACTGAACGGCAATTGGAGAACACAATTAAAAGACAGGAGGAGAGCCTAAAGGATATATGTGACAATGTGAAATGAAGCAACATATGAATAATAGGGGTGCCAGAACAACAGGAAGAGGAACAAGGGTTAGAAAACCTATTTGAAGAAATAATGTCAGAAAACATCCATGATGTGGGGAAGAAAAAAGTCACACAAGAACAGAGAGTCCCAAACAAGATGAACTTAAAAGACCCACACCAAGACACATCATAATTACGATGGTAAATATTCAGGACAAAGAGAGAATCTTAAAGGCTGCAAGAGAGAGACAGAAAGTTACATACAAGGGATCTCCCATTAGATTATCAAATGATTTATCAATGGAAACACACCAGGCCAGAAAAGAATAGAAAGAAATTTACAAAGTGATGCAAAGCAAGAGACTGAATCCAAGAATGCTCTATCCAGCAAGGCTATCATACAAAATTGAAGGGGAAATAAGAAGCTTCACTGACAAAAAAAAGGCTAAGGGAATTTATCACTACCAAGCCAACATTGCAAGAAATGCTAAAGGGACGACTGTAAAAAGAAGAAAGAAAAACGTAAGAAAGAACATAGGCACAAAAAATAAGAATGGCTACAAACAATTACCTTTCAATAATAAGTTCAAATGTAAAGGGACTAAATGCTCCAATCAAAAGACATCGTGTGAGTGAATGGATAAAAAAAAACAGGACCCATATATATGCTGTCTACAAGAGACTACCTTAGAACAATGGACTCATACAGACTGCAAGTGACGGGATGGAAAAATATCTTTCAGGTAAATGGAAATTAAAAAAAAAATCTGGGGTAGCAATATGTATATCTGACAAAATAGACCTCAAAATGAAGGCCATAACGAGAGATACAGGAGGCCATTTCAAAATACTAAAGGGATTGATACAACGAGAGGATATAAACCTGATAAACATATATGCACCCAATGCAGGAGCACCCAAATACATAAAAAAACCTCCTGGAAGATATCAAGGGAGAGATAAACAACAGTATAATCATAGTAGGGGACTTTAATACACCACTGACATCACTGGATAAATCCTAAAGACAAAAAATCAGCAAAGAAACAGTAATCCTAAATGACTCACTAGACCAGATGGAATTAATTGACATCTTCAGAACATTTCACCCCAAAGCCACAGAATATACATTCTTCTGAAGTTCACATGAGACATTTTCAAAAATAGACCACATATTGGATCACAAGCAAAGTTTCCCCAAATTCAAGAATATTGAAATCATATCAAGAATTTTTTAAGACCACAATGGCATAATATTAGAAATAAACTACAATAAAAAAGCCCCCAAAATTCAAACACTTTGAAGATGAATAGCATACTATTAAACAATGATTGGGTTACCAAAGAGATCAAAGAAGAAATTAAAAACATCTTGGAAATTAATGACAATAAAAACACAAAAATCCAATATCTATGGGACACACTAAAAGCAGTCCTGAGAAGGAAGTTTATAGTGCTACAGGCCTACCTCAAAAAAAAAAAAAAGAAAAAAAAAAAAAAACAAGAAAAAATTGTAATAAATCATCTAACTCTACAACTCAAAGAATTAGAAAAAGAGCAACAAGAAAATCCCAGAGTGAGCAGAAGGAAGCAGATAATAAAGATCAGAGCAGAAATAAATGACACAGAGACCAAAACAACAATACAAAAGATCAATGAAACCTAGAGCTGGTTCTTTGAAAGGATAAATGAGATTGATGAATCTCTAGCAAGGCTCATGAAGAAGCAAAGATAGAGGACCCAAATAAACAAAATCAGAAATGAAAGAGGTGAAATAACAACAGACCCCACAGAAATACAAAGAATTGTTTAAAAATATTATGAACAACTCTATTTTAACAAATTAGACAATCTGGAGGAAATGGACATATTCTTAGAAAATTACAACATTGCAAAACTCAATAAAGAAGATTCTAAACATCTCAATAGGCCAATAACTATGGAGGAAATTGAAGCAGTCATCAAAAAGCTTCCAGCAAACAAAAGCCCAGGAAAAGACAGCTTCACAGGGGAGTTTTACCAAATATTCAAGTAAGAACTAAAACCTATCCTCCTCAGAGTATTCCAAAAAATTCAAGAGGAAGGAACACTTCCAAGCTCCTTCTATGAAGCCAGCATAACCTTAATACCAAAACCAGATAAAAACAAAACATTGAAAAAGGATTATAGGCCAATATCCCTCATGAACATAGATGCCAAAATCTTCAACAAAATTCTTGCAAATCGGATCCAGCAGAACATCAGAAAGTTCATACACCATGACAAAGTAGGGCTTATCCCATGGATGCAAGGATGGTACAATATCCACAAACCAATAAACATAATAAATCACATAAACACATTGAGAGATAAAAACCACATAGTCATATCCATTGACACAGAAAAAGCATTTGACAAAATCCAACACACTTTCTTGATAAAAACTATCAGCAAGGTGGGAATAGAAAGATCATACCTCAACATAATAAAAGCCATATATGACAAACCCACAGCCAACATCATACTCAATGGGTAAAAACTAAAATCATTTCTACTAAGAACAGGAACAAGACAGGGATACTCACTTTCACCACTCCTGTTCAACATAGTACTCAAAGTACTAGCCATTGTGATCAGACAAGAAGAAGAAATAAAAAGCATCCAAATTGGAAAAGAAGAAGTAAAACTGTCTTTATTCGCAGATGACATGATACTGTACATAGAAAACCCTAAAAACTCCATCAAAAAATTATTAGACTTAATAAATGAACTCAGTAATGTAGCAGGATACAAAATCAATGCCAAGAAATCTAAGGCATTTCTATATACCAATAATGAATTTACAGAAAGAGAGACTAAAAAAGCAATCTCATTTACCATCACACCAAAAAAATTAAGATACCTAGGAATAAACTTAACTAAGGAGATAAAAGACCTATATGCAGGAAACTACAGGACATTGAGAAAAGTGATAGAGGAAGACATAAACAGATGGAAGAACATACCGTGTTCATGGATTGGGAGAATCAACATCATCAAAATGTCCATACTACCCAAAGCAATCTATAGATTCAATGCTATCCCCATTAAAATACCAATGGCATATTTTGTATACCTAGAATGAACTTTTCAAAAATTCTTCTGGAATAAAAAAGACCCCAAGTACCTGCAGCAATCCTGAGAATGAAGAACAAAGTAGGTGCGATATCAATACCAGATATCAAGCTGTATTACAAAGCCTCTGTTCTCAAAACAGCCTGGTACTGGCACAAGAACAGACATATAGATCAATGGAATAGAATATAGAACCCAGAAATCGATCCAAGCCACTATGCTGAATTAATATTTGACAAAGGAGGCATGAACATACAATGGAGTCAAGACAGTCTCTTCAATAAATTGTGTTGGGAAAATTGGACAGATACATGCAAAAAAAAATGAAACTAGACCACCAACTTACACCATACACAAAAATAAACTCAAAATGGATAAAGGAATTAAACATAAGATGGGAAACCAATAAAATCTTACAAGACTACATAGGCAGCAAAATTGCAGACATATGTCGTAGCAATCTCTTTACAGACACAGCTACTAGGGCAAGAGAGACTAAGGAGAAAATAAACAAATGGGACTACATCAAAATAAAAAGATTTTTCACTGCAAAAGAAACCATCAACAAAAAAACAAGTAAGCCCACTGCATGGGAGAACATATTTGCCAATGTTATCACCCATAAGGGCTTAATCTTCAACATTTACAGGGAACTCATACAACTTAACAAAAGGAATATAAACAACCCAATAAAAAATGGGCAATGAGCCTAAATAGATACTTTTCAAAAGAAGACAGAAGGAAGGCCAAGAGGCATATGAAAACATGCTCAAAGTCACTAATCATTTGAGAGATGCAAATCAAAATGACAACGAGGTACCATCTCTCACCTGTCAGAATGGCTATCATCAACAAATCAACAAATGACAAGTGCTGGTGAAGATGCAGAGAAAAAGGTACCCTCATGCACTGCTGGTGGGAATGTAGACTGTTGCAGCCACTCTGAAGAACAGTATGGAGTTTCCTTAAAAATTAAAAATGGAACTCCCATTTGACCCAGTGATCCCACTTCTAGGAATATATCCCAAGAAGCTAGAAACACCAATTAGAAAGGATATATGCACCCCTATGTTCATATCAGCACAATTTATAATAGCTAAGATTTGGAAACAGCCTACATGCCCATCAGCAGATGAGTGGACTAAAAACCTGTGGTACATCTACACAATGGAATACTATGCTACATTAAAAAAGAATGAGTTCTTACCATTTGCAACAGCATGGCTGGAACTGGAGAGCATTATGGTAAGTGAAATAAGCCAGTCAGAGAAAGATAAATATCACATGATCTCAATAATTTATGGAATATAGTGAACAACATGGACTGATGAACAAAAATAGATCCAGAGACAGACATTGATCGGACGATGAAACCTCAGAGGGAAGGTAGGGGACGGTGCGGGTAAGGGGAACAGATCAAAGGACTTGTATGCATGCATATAAACCTAACCAATGGACACAGTCAAGAGGGGGGTGAGGGCTTGAGTGGGGGGTAGGGGGGGATGGGGGAACAAGGACACATATGTAACACCTTAATAAAGAAATTAAAACAAATAAAGTCCCTTTGTCCTTTCTTGTTTTTAAAGCTGATTTCACCTTCAACTCTGAATGATAGCCTTGCTGGTTATAGTATTCTTGGATTTAGACACTTGTTTTGTATTACTGTGTATATTTCATTCCATTCCCTTCTGGCCTGATGTGTTTCTGTTGAGAAATCAGTTGATAGTCTGATGGGGTATCCCTTGTAGGTAATTTTCTGTCTCTCTCAGGAAGCCATTAAGATTCTTACTTTGTTGTTAGTGTTTGCCAATTTAATTATAGTGTGTCTTGGGTTCATCTTGTTTGGGACTGTGAGCTTCTTGAACTTGTGTGAGTTTTTTCTTCACAATATCAGGGAGTTTTCTGTCATTATTTTTTCAAACAGGTTTTCTATTCCTCGCTCAGTTTCCTCTCCTTCTAGTACCCCTATTATGTGGATGTTGTTTCGTTTTGTGTTGTCCCAAAGTTCCCTTAGGCTCTCTTCCTGTTTTTTAAGTTTTTTTCCTAGATGTTGCTGTGGTTGGGTACTTTTTCCTACCTTGTCTTCTAGATCACTGATGCAGTCCTTCACTTCTTCTAGTCTACTGTTGATGCTTTTTATTGTGTTCTTTATTATAGCTATGTCATTCTTCATTTCTCCTTCGTTCTTCTTCATTTCCTCTTGGTTCTTACACATGTTGTTGAATTTGTCTTCCAACCTTTTCAGCATACTTATGACCATTGCTCTGAATAATTTCTCTGACAAATTGCTTGCCTCCATTTTGTTTACTTTATTTTCCAGTGATTCCTCCTTTTTTTTTTGTATGGGGGCTGTTTCTTTGTCTCCCCATTTTTGCTCTTCCCAGGGTGTCTGGTTTTGTGGATCACTCTCTACCGCATTGACTTAAAGACACAAAGTAGAACTCTACAAGACACAACACAGAGGGCACCAAACACAAATGTATTCACGATACCAATAACCCCAAATAAAGGTGACCACCAGAGGAAAAGAGAATTAGGGGAGAGAAAAGAGCGCAAAAAAATTATATTGAGCAAAGGAAAATATGTAAGAGTGAAAAGAAGAAGAAAAAGAAAAAGAAGGGGAAAATATATGTATATGGGGAGAAACTCCAAAAAACCAACAACTAATCCAAGAAATGCAAACAACAAACACCCAGAAAAGAAGGAGGGATGCTGAATATGAAGAGGCAGAGATTATTTCCAGAAGGTAAGGTTAAGGAATTGAATGAATGGGGAAATGGCCACAATTCAGTATAGAGGAGGTAGAAAGAGAATGTGTACATAAGAATAAAAGTAAAAAACAAAATACTAAAAAAAGTAGAAAATAAAAATTGAAAAAATTATTATATATATATATATATATATATATTATAATTTTTTCAAAATTATAATATATATACACACATACACACACACTGAGTGGCCAGATTATTATGATCTCTGAATGCATAGTAATCTGGCCACTCAGTGTATATCCTATATAATAAAAGGCTAATATGCAAACTGTCCCCTTGACCAGGAGTTCGACCAGCAGGCAAGCAGGCCAACCGCCCATGTCCCCTCCCCCTGGCCAGGCTGGCCAGACCCCACCCATGCACACCAGGCCTCTAATACACACACACACACACACACACACACACACACACACACACACACTGAGTGGCCAGATTATTATGCGTTCAGAGATCATAATAATCTGGCCACTCAATGTATATATATGAAAATTTATATCTATAAAAAATTTCCCTTTCTTTAATCTATCTATGTATTCATCTATTTTTGGAAAAGGAGAATAGAGAGCAGATAGGCCTGAGTTGGTGATTGAAACTAATTAAGCTATTAGTAGAAGAAGAGAACATACAAGGAGAGGAAAAACAAAAGCATAAAATAAAAAAAACTCACAATCAAACAAACAACAGCAACAAGAAAGAAAGAAAAAAATTTTGACTAGTGAAGGAAGAGAAAAGAGAAGTGTGTATGGACTTGGAGTAGGGGAGAAGAAATTAGATATATGAGTAGGCCAACAGAGACTCCTTTAATAGTAATGCATCAATAAATTAGGTAAAGAAGATACATTTTTAACATGGAGTAAAAAGAAAGGTTAGAGAAAAACTGAAGCAGGAACAGAAGAGAAATTCGATGAAAAAGGGAAAAGCGAGGAAAGAAAGTGTTGGCATAAAGGAAAAAATAAGATAGAGTAAAATAATAATAAAAAAGTAAAAATACAATGTAGAACACTAATCCAAAAACATAAAAATTAAAATATGATTTAAAAAAATAATAAATAATAAAAAAGTTAAATAAAGTGAGAATTTTTTTCTTTTTTTGTTTCTTAAGTAAAAGTTAAAAAAATTAAAAAGTGAAGTAGTGAAGTTTGTTCACTTCAGCAGACCTTCAATGTCCCATGGGGGCTGGATTAAAACCCCTCTGTACTGTTCTGCCTGCCAAGTCCCAGTTTCCTGTTAGGTAGTCAGCATAGTGTTGTAGTTCCCAGCGATCTACTCCTCTGTGTCATATGCCACAACCTTGGTTTCAAACAGTCAGGATCAATCTTCCCACTTTGTTTCTCTGCCTGCTTTCAGTCATATTTACACAAGCATCTATTTCTGACATGACCCCTAGGTGCCTGTGCTTCTGTATTAGCTTCCCGGACCAAATGGCCCCTCAACCCAGTCTCCCAGGGCGCCCTGGTGGTATTTAGAATCTTCCTTTCCCTGCTGTGCTCAAGCCTGGGTGCAGCTGCACTGCTAGGAGGAGCCTAATCTTCAGAAGAAAAATGTTTGTTCAGTGTTGGAGGGATGGACTGTCCCAGAGCTGGCTTCCTGCTCATCTCTCCCTATTCTGCTCCCAGTTTCTGCAAAAACCACCTTCCCCTACAGTCTCGGTGAGTGTTTTAACTCAAAAGATCCTATGTGCTGTGTTTAGCAAGTAAAAGCAAGTAAGTTATAAAGACAGAGTAACTGAGGAACCTTGTGTCTTTCTCCCCTCAGCACTGCATGACACTTATAAAACGTTAGGCTGCCTTTTCTGGGTGAAACCTCCCACAGCGGTAGGCTTAGATCTACAGTCCCCCACTGCCAGAATCCCTGTGGACCCCCTTCTACATTAGAGAGCTACACTGACCCCAAGGGATGTGGTTTTGGTGCAGTGCATTCTCCCTCTGAGATTCTAGTCCCCGATGGCGTGCATTTATCCCCCCAACCCTGATCCCCAATCCCACCTCTCTCCAGGCGATCTCTGACTTTTTATTCCATGGATTGCCTCACCAGCTGTGTTTAATTTGCCAATTCTCAGTGGATGTTATTCGATTCAGCTGTTTCTTCTATCTGCTCCATGAGAAGGCACATGACCCATCCGCCTATTCATTGCCATTTTGTCTCCCTCTGGACTAACTTTTTAGGAGCCCATGGCCAGGGAGGCTGGAGTCTCTGTGTTTGTGGGTTCGCAGCTGAGGCAGCTGGTCCCTAGGCATTGTGGTTGTAGGGTCCTGGGAGGTATCCGAGGTCTCCCTGGGTGAAGGTAAGGCTGGGCTTCAGATCACAGCTGCTTTCCCCTTCAAGATGGCACAGTCTCTGAAGCAGAGCTCGCCACTCTGGGAGAGATTTCAGCAGTAGTAGAGGCTGCTTGACCAGGGGATCCTGGTCTGCCTGTCCCTGATAGTCCCGTGGAATATAACCATCCCTTACTCACAAATACACACACTCCGCGCATGTCCACATACTCTCCTTTCACTCTCTGACTCATTCACACTATCTTGCTCACTGCCTTCCTGTCGGCCACCATCTTCCCTCTTCCAAAAATAAATTTAATTTTTAAAATGCATGATGGCCCAGCCTGTGTTGCTCAATGGTTGAGTATCAAACCATGAACCAAGAGGTCGTAGGTTCAATTCCCAGTCAGGAAACATACCCAGGTTGCAGGCTCAATGCCCAGTAGGGGGCATGCAGGAGGCAGCCAATGGATGTTTTTATTTCTATATCCCTCTCCCTTCCAATCTTCCCAAAAAGAAAATCAATAAAAACATCTATATTTTTTAAAGCATGATGAAAAATATCTGTCATCTAGTGTATCAAGTGATCCCAGGGCAAAACAGATGACTGCATATGCTGATTAGGACAAGAAAATCAGACAGCACTGATGAGCACACTTGAATTGGCATTTAATTCTCAATGGGCCTGTAGTTTAACCAGGATTGCATAGGTAGATGCATATGGTGATAATTTGGCCAATCCGGGTGAGGCCACGCGACCCTGGGTCTGGGAGAGACCACGCGCCCCTGGGTCTGGGTGAGGCCATGCACCCCTGGGTCCGGGGGAAGCTAGATCCCGGGTCCGGGTGAGGCCGTGGGACCCTGGATCCAGGTGAGGCCACGTGACCCTGGGTCTTGGAGAGGCCACACGGCCCTGGGTCCGGGTGAGGCCACACGCCCCTGGGTCCGGGGGAAGCTAGATCCCGGGTCCGGGCGAGGCGGTGTGCCCCTGGATCCGGGTGAGGCTGGGTCCTGGGCCCGGGAGAGGCCGTGCACCCCTGGGTCCGGGTGAGGCCATGCGCCCCTGGGTCCGGGTGAAGCTGAATCCTGGGTCTGGGCGAGGCCGTGTGCCCCTGGATCCGGGTGAGGTTGGGTCCCGGGTCCGGGTGAGGCCGTAGGCCCCTGGATCCGGGTGAGGCCACGCGACCCTGGGTCTGGGAGAGGCCACGCGCCCCTGGGTCCGGGTGAAGCTGTATCCCGGGTCCGGGTGAGGCCGTATGCCCCTGGATCCAGGTGAGGCTGGGTCCCGGGTCCGGGTGAGGCTGCACACACCTAGGTCTGGGTGAGGCCACGCGCCCCTGGGTCTGGGAGAGGCCACGCGCCCCTGGGTCCGGGTGAGGCCATGCGCCCCTGGGTCCGGGTGAAGCTGGATCTCGGGTCCAGGTGAGGCCATGTGTCCCTGGATCCAGGTGAGGCTGGGTCCTGGGCCCGGATGAGGCCACGCACCCCTGGGTCTGGAAGAGGCCATGTGCCCCTGGGTCCGGGTGAGGCCATGCGCCCCTGGGTCCGGGTGAAGCTGGATCCTGGGTCCAGGTGAGGTCATGTGCCCCTGGATCCGGGTGAAGCTGGATCCCGGGTCCGGGTGAGGCTGTGTGCCCCTGGATCCAGGTGAGGCTGGGTCCCGGGTCTGGGGGAAGCCGCGCACTCCTGGGTCCAGGTGAGGCCACACACCCCCTGGGTCCAGGTGAGGCTACGTGCCCCTGGGTCCAGATGAAGCCATGCCCCTGGGTCTGGCCGGGACCCAACCAGAGGGAATCGAACCTGCATTAACACCATGTGTCCACCATCCAGAGCTGAGGGGTCAGTGCCGACATGTACACATAAGGAACTGGTGGACATTGATATTGGGTCTCAAAAGAACTGTTGGTCCAGAAAGAAACTCACTACAGACTGATTCATTTGCCTGTCAGCATAACTATTATTGCTCATCTCACATTCAGTTCATATAAGTATATCTCTAGTGACACATGATCTCGCTCATCTAGGGGAAATGATGAACAACATAGACTGATGAAAAAGAACAGAACCAGAAACGAGGCATCGATCGGACTTCGGGCCTCAGAGGGAGGATAGGGGAGGGTGGGGGGAGGGGTGAGAGATCAACCAAAGGACTTGTGTGCATGCTTATGAGCCTAACCAATGGTTAAGTTCAACAGGGTGTTGGGGCATCCGTGGGGAGGGGTGTGGGATGGGAATGGGGTGATGAGGACAAATATGTGACACCTTAATAAATAAATTAAAAATAAATAAATAAATTAATTAAGAGCTCTTAAGTTTTCATGGATTCTCTGGTGGGAAGGAATCAGTTAAAGAAATTTAACCTCACTTGTTAGCCTGGAATCATTGGGGTTGGATTGTAATTTAAAACATCCTACGTAATAATAGACAAATATGCAAATTGACCATACCTCCGACACACACAAGCCATACCCACAAGCCACACCCCCCATCCAATCAGAGCGAGTATGCAAATTACCCCAACCAAGATGGATACAGCCACAGAGAGCAAGGTTTCCTAGGTAACAGAGGAAGCCAAGCTTTCCACCTGCTCTTGCCAGGCCTAAGCCTCCACTCAAGCTACAAAGTTTCAATTATAGAAGGTAAACAAATTCAAACAGAAATGGCAGCAGAATGGAGCTTGTACAAGATTGTATAAGTATAGGTTAACTCTCTGAGTCTGATTCCAGGAATATGACAGTGTGAATCTTCTCCCACAAAGAAGCTTATTTTTACATACTAACTCTAATAATAGTGGTGATGGTAGTGGTCATCATGTGTGTGTGTGTGTGTGTGTGTGTGAGAGAGAGAGAGAGAGAGAGAGAGAGAGAGAGAGAGCAGGCCAGGGTTGCTCCTGGCAACAGGGGAAGCAAAGCTTTCCACACACCCTGGCGGGGCCCACCCGCTTAAGGCTACAATGTTTCAATTATAACCCCAACATAAATGGCTGCCAGCCGTGGAGGGAGCCCCAGGCTTGGCTCCGCTCCAGGCTACAAAGTTTCAATTGTAGAAGGAAAATAAATTCCAGATACCAGGGCCTCTGCTTGGGTTGCCAGGGGGCGTGGCTGGCCTGCAAACCACCACAGGCCCCTCGCTCAGGCCACTCCACGCCCCAAGGGAACCCAACCCTGATCAGGGACACCCTTCAGGGCAAACCAGCTGGCCCCCACCCGTGCACCAGGCCTCTATCCTATCTAATAAAAGAGTAATATGCAGATTGATCATCACTGCAACACACACTATGTCTGCCCCCAAGTGGTCAAAGATCCTTCCCCCATGTGGACACAAGATGGCCACCACAAGATGGCCAGCAGGAGAGGGCAGTTGGGAGGCACCTGGCCTGCAAGGGAGGGCAGTTGAGAAGGACCAGGCCTGCAAGGGAGGGCAGTTGGAGGTGATCAACTCTGCAGGAGAGGGCAGTTAGGGGTGACCAGGCCGGCAGAGGAGGGAAGTTGGGGGCAAACAGGCTGGCAGCAGAGTGGTTAGGGGCAATCAGGCAGGCAGACAGGCAAGCAGTTGGGAGCCAGCAGTCCTGGATTGTGAGAGGGATGTCCGACTGCCCGTTTAGACAGTCGGACATCCCTCAAGGGTTCCCAGATTGGAGAGGGTACAGGCTGGGCTGAGGGACAACCCCCTCCATGCACGAATTTTGTGCACTGGGCCTCTAGTCAGATATAAATAGCCTTTAGGACCGAGGGATTTAAAAGGCAGCATCAACTCCTCCAAACCACCAGTACCACCACCACCATTTACACATTCAGTTCCCAGTTATGCATACTGAATCCAAGTTAACCACCATGAGTCTTGGGGGAAGAGCAAATAATGGAGCAGAGGCAGGTCACTGTGGGGCCCAGCAACAGACTTCAGAATAAGGCATATCAGGAGAAAAGCCAGTGCATGTTTTTCCCTTTCTTATCCCCCACCCTTTATAATTTGCTTTCTGGATTCCAGTCCTGGCTCTGCCACTAACTTAGTGCACCTGGACAAATTACCCATATCCCCTCCCTCTTAGTGTCTTCTCCTATGAATAGAAAGAATAAAATTTCTGAGGTTCTTCCTAGCTCTCACAGTTTGTGATTCTTGGAGAAGATTGTACAAGTATGGGTTAACTCTCTGAGTCTGATTCCAGGAATATGACAGTGTGTGAATCTTCTCCCACAAAGAGGCTTATTTTTACATACTAACTCTAATAATAGTGGTGATGGTGGTGGTCATTGTGTGTGTGTGTGTGTGTGTGTGTGTGAGAGAGAGAGAGAGAGAGAGAGAGAGAGAGAGAGAGAGGCAAGGCAAGAGAAGAGAAAGAAACAAATGAAGAATCAAAGTAAGAAGGTGAGAGAAGAGAAAGAACATGATTGTATATGTCGGAGGAAAGGATTGTATATGTTGGAGGAAAGATGGGACTGGGGAAATTCAGACTCAGAATATTTTGAAATGTTTTCTCTTATACTTCTACTCTTTCTGGGTCCCTGTAGGAGCTCTAACTTTAGAATCACACTCAAACTTAATTAGTTTTTTTTTCAAATTATTAATAACTTATTCAAATCAGATATTCAAGCCTATTGAACTTCCCCAGACAACTGCTACCACAGAAAGCATCCTATCCTACCTAATAATAGACAAATATGCAAATTGACCATACCTCTGACACACCCACAAGCCATGCCTGCAAGCCACGGCCACCATCCAATCAGAGCGAGTATGCAAATTAACCCAACCAAGATGGCTACAGCCACAGAGAGCAAGGTTTCCTAGGTAACAGAGGAAGCCAAGCTTTCCGCCTGCCCTTGCCAGGCCTAAGCCTCCACTCAAGCTACAAAGTTTCAATTATAAAAGGTAAACATATTCAAACAGAAATGGCGGCAGAATGGAACTTGAGAGAGCAGGCCAGGGTTGCCTCCTGCAACAGGGGAAACATAGCTTTCTGCACACCCTGGTGGGGCCCACCTGCTTAAGGCAACAAAGTTTCAATTATAACCCCAACAGAAATGGCTGCTGGCCTCGGAGGGAGCCCCAGGCTTGGCTCCGCTCCAGGCTACAAAGTTTCAATTGTAGAAGGAAAATAAATTCCAGATACCAGGGCCTTCACTTGGGTTGCCAGGGGGCGTGGCTGGCCTGCAAACCACCACAGGCCGCTCGCTCAGGCCACTCCACACCCCAAGGGAACCCAACCCTGATCAGGGACACCCTTCAGGGCAAACCAGCTGGCCCCCACCCGTGCACCAGGCCTCTATCCTATCTAATAAAAGAGTAATATGCAGATTGATCATCACTGCAACACACACTATGTCTGCCCCCATGTGGTCAACGATCCTGCCCCCATGTGGACACAAGATGGCCACCACAAGATGGCCAGCAGGAGAGGGCAGTTGGGAGGCACCCGGCCTGCAAGGGAGGGCAGTTGAGAGGGACCAGGCCTGCAAGGGAGGGCAGTTGGAGGTGATCAACCCTGCAGGAGAGGGTAGTTAGGGGTGACCAGGCCGGTAGAGGAGGGAAGTTGGGGGCACACAGGCTGGCAGCGGGGTGGTTAGGGGGTGATCAGGCTGGCAGGCAGAAGCGGTTAGGGGCAATCAGGAAGGCAGGCAGGCAAGCAGTTAGGAGCCAGCAGTCCTGGATTGTGAGAGGGATGTCCACCACCGGGATCAGGCCTAAATGGGCAGTCGGACATCCCTCAAGGGGTCCCAGATTGGAGAGGGTACAGGCTGGGCTGAGGGATAACCCCCCTCCATGCACGAATTTCATGTACCGGGCCTCTAGTAACCTGATAAAAGAGAAGCAGCAGAAGTGCTCCAGGGCTTCTGTTCCTCATCCATGAACCAACAGACCTAGCTATGTGCTTTTCCGCAAGACCAATTCATTAACAGAGACAGCTGTTAATAGTGCTGGGTTTGCTACCTGAAATATCATCTGTGCCTCCCATACCAAGGCAACTGAGGATGACTGGGTTGGGAGGACTGTATTACTTCATAGAGGTCAGAGTCAGGACTTGGGGGAATTAAATATTTGAAAACACTCTTCCTCTTAATATTTACTGAAGATTCCCATTGTCTCTCTCAAGTCAGAAATCTTAAAATAGCACACTGTTTCAAAGTATTTTCTTATGAAAGCTGTGGACTGGACTCTCATAAACTGTGACATGGCTATAAGAGATGGTATCTTTGCAGGAATTTCTTCACGCAGTAGAAATTACAATAGGAGATTTTTACTAAAGACATCCTGATGCATTCTGCTTATTCTAGTTATTTCTATCCAAGTGTAATTATGGTAAGGTTTTATCCAGGAAAAAATCATACTTTAAGTGCCATCAACTCTTTTCTATATCATATCTTAGTAGCCCCAAATGCCAACCTCATCCTTATCCCATGCTGTTGGAAGGTACTTCAGTATACTGATTATACACAGGCGTGGGGAAAAGTAGGTTTACAGTTGTAAGTACACAAAACACAGACTTTATTCTTGTATTATTTGTCAATTATTGCATTATTTATATGTGTTACAACTTTAAACCTACTTTTACCCACCCCATACTTTGGAGAGTTTAAGTTTTGGAGCAAGACAGACCTGGGTTCAAATCCTATCTCAGTAACTAAATCCTGAGCCTGTTCTCTCTTCTGTAAAATCCTATATAATAGAAGTGGAATATGCTAAGTGTCCGACCAATTCGTCGACCATTTGGTCGACCACTCGGCCAGTCGCTATGACATGCACTGACCACCAGGGGCAAGGTGTTCTGACCAGCAGGTTAGCTTGCAGGGGTCCGGCAGATCGAGACTGGGTGAGATGGGCTGGACTCCCCCTGGAGCCCTCCCACAATCCCTCCCCAGCTTACTCCCATCGGCCACGATCGGAACTGGGCAAGATGGCCCCAATCAGCCCAGACTGCTGCAGGCCGAGGGTCCCCACCATTGCATGAATTCATGCACCGGGCCTCTAGAAGGATAATAATAACATTGAACTTGCAAGGATTAAGTAGAATGTAGGAATTCATTGAGATAGTATTCATAAAAATCTTAACTGTGCTTTGGTCATAATAACAATAAATATGAGCTTTTATTACTGTTGCACTGAAATTACCTGTAGTGAACCTGTGTTTTCAAAGATGTGTTGCAAGCTTTTAAACATTTAAAAAATAAGGCTGTTCAATGGATAAGATAATAGTGTGATGAAGGCCTGGGATAGGGCAGGGGCTGGGAGAAGGTGAATAAAGGGGGATGATGAAATTGGGGGACATCTGTAATACTGTCAACAAAATTTTAAAAATAAGCTTGTTAGATATGAGATTGCAACTCCTTGTTAATATAGGTCTTTAAATATTTAAATGTTTCATACATTTGTAAATGTTTCATTTTTAAACTTTTAATTTCCTGATAATGGGAGATTTCCATGAACTGTGAAAAACAATACAGAGATGCCATTTAACCTACACCCAGTTCCCTCCAATGGTAACATCCGACAAAACTATAGTACAATATCACAACCAAGGTACTGTCATGATACAAGTCAAAATCTTACTCATATTTTCCAGTTTTATTTGTACTCATTTGTGTGTGTGTGTGTGTGCGCATACGTGTGCATATGTATATTTGAGTTCAATGCAATTTATCATATGTCTAAGTTCACTTATCCAACACCACACACAGGCAAGGCACAGAAAAGTTCCATTATCACATGATCCCTCATGTTGGCCTTTTATAACCAGTCTCCCTCTACATTCCCTGTCCCTTACCCATGGAAACAAAATTGTCTGTTCACCATTTCTATAAATTTCTCAAATAAACAATACTATATAAATGGAACAATACAATATATAAACCTTTTGCATTGGCTTTCTACACTCAGCATAATTCCTTGGAGATTCATCCAAGTTGTCAGTGTATCAAGTTTGTTCCTTTGTATTGCTGAGTAGTATTTATTGGTATAGATATACAGGTTTTTTTTTAACCATTCATCCTTTAATGGACATCTGGGCTGTTTCCAGTTTTGGGCTATTATGAATTAAGTCACTTAAACATTCTTGTACAGATTTTTAGGTGAATAAGATTTTCATTTCTCTGAAGTAAATGCCTAAGAGTACAATTGCTGGGTTATATATGATTGCATATTTGGGTTTATAAGAAATTGCCAAACTATTTTCCATAGTAGCTGCACCATTTTACTTTCTCACCAACATTGTATCAGTGATGCAATTTCTCCACATCCTTGGTATCATTTGTTATCTTAACTATTTTTTATTCTAGCCATTTTTATAGGTGTATACTGATATCTCATTGTGGCTTTAATTCACATTTCCTTAAGGGCTAATGATGAGTATCTTTTCATGCTCTTATTTGCTATCTGTATATAATCTTAAGTGATCTGTCTGCATATATCTTTAGCTCAATTTTCTAACTTTATTGTTTGTTTTCTTATTGTTGAAATTTAAGAGTTCTTTATATATTCTAGAAACAGATGTCTTTGTTGGATATGTGCTTTCATATATTTCTCCCACTGTGTAGAATGTCTTTTCATTTTCTTAACAGGATTGTTTACAAAGCAAGAGTTTTTAATTTTGATAAAGTCCAATTTATCATTTTTTTCTCTCTGATGACTGGTGCTTTTCGTGTTAAATCTAATCTCTCAGTCTAGCCCTAGATTCTGAAACTTTTTTTTTCCTATTTTACTTTAAAAGTTTTATAGCTTTATATTTAAGTCCATGACCCATTTGAGTTAATTTGTTCATTTGTATATGCTTTAGGCATACACCATACAATAAGGTGTGCTTTAGGCAACATTTTTCTTTTTGCCTAATGAATGTCCAATTGCTCCTGAAACATTTGCTAAAATGTCTATTCCTCCTCCATTACATTTCTTTTGCCACTTCATCAGAAATCAGTTAGGAAGCCCTGGCTTGTTTGGCTCAGTGGATACAGCGTTGGCCTGAGGACTGAAGGGTCTCGGGTTCAATTCTTGTCAAGGGCACATGCCTGGGTTGCGGGCTCAACCCCCAGTTGGGGGCGTGTGCAGGAGGCAGCCGATCAATGATTCTCTCTCCTCATTAATGTTTCCATCGCTCTCCCTCTCCATTCCTCTCTGAAACCAATAAAAATATATATATTTTTAAATCAGTTAGGAATATTTGCATAGGTCTATTTCTGGGTTCTCTATTCTGTTCCATTAATCTATGTGTCTATCCCTCCATAATAGCACATTGTTTTGAGTACTATAGATAAATATTAAGTCCTAATATCTCACTTGATTCTTCTTTTTCAGGATTATTTTAGGTATTCTAGGAACTATGCCTTTCCATATAAATTTCAGAATAATCTTGTCTATTTTGAAAAAAAAAACATGCTGGGATTTTGATAGGGATTGCATTAAAAATTGAGTAAAATTTTGGGGAGATTGACAGCTTTATTTAGTTGAGTCTTTCAGTTCATGTACCTAGTATGCTTTTCCTTTTCTTTAGGTCTGTTTAATTTCATCAGCATTTTGAAATTCTTAGTATATAGATTCTGTATATAGTTTGTTAAATTTATATATAAATATGACATACTATTTGGAATGACTGAAAATTGTATTGTGTTTTTGTTTCTACATGTTTAGTATTGGTATATAGTAATTAATTGTTTTTCTTGATTGATATTTTATCTTGTTAACTAACAGAACTCATGTTTTAATTCTCAGAGATATATTTGCGTGTGCATATGTGTGTGTAGATTCCTTGGGATGTTCTTGTCATCTACAAATAAGGAAAGTTTTATTTCTTCACTTATAATCTGTATGCCTTTATTTTTTTTTCTTACCTTATTGCAGTGGCTACGGCTTCTAGTACCATGTTGAATGACAAAAAAAAATCCTTATATTGTTTCTGATATCAAAGGAAAGCATTCAGTTGCTGATTATTATGATGTTAACTGTAGGTATTTTTGATGTTTTATATCATGTTGAAGAAATTATATTTCTAGTTTACTGAGTATGGTTATTATAAAAAGGTTTTGGATTTTGATACAATATTTTTCTCAACCTATTGAGTTACTCATGTTTATTTTCTATATTCTTTTAGTATACTATAGTGCATTACATTAATTTATTTTTTATATCTAGAAAACCTGGGATAAATCCCACTTGGTTCTGGCTAAACCCTGCACATTTATCTAAACTCAATTCAGGTGTCAGCTCCTCCAAGCTATCTTCCCTCATACTAACAGGGTGATCAAGTGACTTTCCTCTGAGGTTTTAAAATAAACTGTTTTTATATACCATTACTCTTTGCTCTGTTTCCTGTAAAATAATAATGCTCATGGGTCTGTCTTTCCAACTAGGTTGTGAGTTCTGTAAGAGTTGCCTACTGGTTCAATTCATCTTTGTATTTCCAGTGGCTGGCATAGTGCCTGATGCTAATTGCTACTTAAGTTCTTATCTGCAGTATCAACGAATGGTGTGTTCCCTTTCTAATCAGTTAGGAATGAGAGAAACAATACCTTTGCCATTCCCTAAGTTTTCTGGCCTGGGCATTGATTTTGTTGTCATTATCAGTTTGTGTGTTTGGAATGTGAGTCATGATCCAATCATCCCTGGGTGGATGTAGAGTTGATATTTCCAAGAGTGCAATGAGATCTCTCTCAGCAAATCTTAGCCTGCTGTTTCCAAAATGTTTCCACTACAAGGGAAGTATTTCATTAGCTCCAAAATATTTTTCTTTATCACTCAAAATTTAGTGAACCTCTTTCATGAATTAAGACTCATGCTTGTCATTGGAGATACTAAGATAAATAACATATAGTCCTCATCCCAAAGAATGTTTAAATTCTGCTTTCTTTAATACTCTGATGCTCCCTCTGCCTTTATATTTGTGCTGGGATTAAAATGGAAAGACTATTGTGGTAAAATTCCAAATTTGATATTACTATGCAATGAGAGGAACAAAAGTGTTTTAGAAAGTAATAATCAGGTGGCATGACTGACACTGTTTCCATTTTTATATGTATAATGCTTCATTGTGTATATATCCAAGAGTTAGTGTGGTATGGTGAAGAGTGACCAAGATATAGAGCCAGACATCTCTGGGTTGAATGTTGACTTTGCTACTTAGCACTCTATGATATATACAAGCTTTATATGTTCATCTACAAAAGGGGAATAATGATATCAGTCTCTAGGACAGTTTTGGAGATTACATGGAATGGTATATAGAGAAAGCCTGAGACATAGTAAACATTCAATATCTGTTAATCTCTGAACACAAAGCCCACCCACCTCCTTCTCAGTCTCTCTCAGTGGTTGATAATTACACTTTTTAATAATAGTCCAGTTCTATAACAAAAAGATTTCTTTAAGGAGAATAGCAGGCCCTAAAAAATTTGAAAACATAATCAATCCCCCTTTGAGAAGGCAGTCAGCTTTTTGCAATCACAAATCCTGGCAGTGGATTCCACATGCCTCACCCTCACAGTCCATCCTTGAGTGACTGAGTGGGTGATCCCTGTGCCAGGAAGGTTCTACTGTGTACATCGGGTTTAGGGAGAGAAAGCTGCCAATATGAACTCATTGATATCTACTTATTTCAGCTTTAAGAAAAGGAAATGTCACCTGCATAAACATATTCAGTACACTTTCCTCAACTAGATATGTTCATTTCAAAGATGGAAGACAGCAAGCTTATCAGTCTTGTCAGTTTATAAGCCTTAGAAGAGAAAAGTGGAGCCATTTAGCTAACAGTTTCAGGAAAACAAATCTTGTAATCTTGAACTCTCAGACTTTAGTGCTGCTTTGTGTGCTCACCTGAAATAGATTTACAAATGAAAGTATTACACCCTGGGAGATGGCAGTCCATTTCAGAGGCTCAGTTAATCAGAACAGGCTGGTGGCCCTGGCTTGGTGGGAGGCCAAGCTTGCATTTTGTTTAGCTTCTACTACCCTCTCTTTGACCTTTCCTCTTCCATGCAGTCACCCACTTTACTTTCCCCCCACTCATCCAAATGTGCTTTCGGAACAGAATGAATAACAGTTATTTAGATCTTAATGTGAAATTAAATCAAGTTGATCACCTATTCTAGGGATATTTTTAAATTAAGCCTTACATTGACATTTTTCATTTATTCAACAAATATTGAATAAGATAATTGTTCAGGCATTTTAATGGGTACTGGGAATATAGACACTATTTCTGCCATCATGGAGTTTACCATTTAAAGAAAAGAGATGGACACTTTTAACCTCATACACGTACATAATAACATACTTTGTTAAATTCAGTGAATAATAAAACACAGGGTATTATAATAGAATTTAACAGAAAAGCCTAAGACTTGGAGAACTAGAGAAGATACCCACGGGGCAAGTTCATGTAAGCTGAAATTTGAATAAAAGGTAAGAAACATCAGGCTGAGGTAATAGGGGATAGAGTCAGGACAGAGTGTTGAGGGCAGAAGGATTAGCAGATGCAAAGGGCATGTGGTGGGAGGAAGGTTTGTACTTTGACTGAACAGAGAGAAGACTAGTGAGTCTGGAGGGCTTTGCTTCTAAAGAATGCTCTCTAATAACTCTGAAGTGAAAATCCTACCTATAGCTACTTATTCTCTCCTATGATATACTGGGTCTCATTTCCCTAATATAGTTTGTTAGGCCTATATTTTTCTTAACTTAGTCATTTTTCAATTAGACCTGGATGTCATCAAATTATATTCTGGGGCCTTTATACAAGACCATCAAACCACAGAGGGAAGGCAAGGGTTGGGGAAGAGATCAACCATAGGACTTGTATGCATGCATATGAGCATAACCAATAGACACAGACTGGGGTGGTGAGGGCATGTGCTGGGGGATGGAGGCAGTTGGGGAGTAGTCAATGATGGAAAAATGAGACATATATAATACTTGAAACAAAGAATTTTTAAAAAGAATACTGTGAAAGGCATGATCACCTTTGATAGTCACATAATTCTTATGATATTGATATTATAATTACAACATTAATTATACAGAAGGGAAAACCAAGGCTCAAAGAAATTAAAGGACTTGCCCAAGTTATAAAGAATTCATATTTGGCACCAACCTTATTCTCTCCACCTCTTTGCAATAATATATGCTCCAAACTGGGATTTAATTTCAAATCTTAGTTTCATTAAATTAGGTCTCTACATTACAACAATAAATAAGAATGCTTTTTCAGCTTATGGTGCTTAAAAGGGTAGTCTTGGTCTATCAGTGGTTAACATTTTATTGGTGAAGCAATGACTGAACTAATACTATTAAAGAAAATGCCAACCTCCTGACAAATTATATTGTGAAAGGGTCAAGGAAGGTGTGACAATACCTCATTTAAAATGTTAATTATCCCCAAAGATTTAATTTTTACTATTGTTTGAAACCATAAAGAACACCTTCTGCAATAAGATTTAGTTTGTTTTCTGATTCATTTATTAGAAGAGTACATATTCAGATGAAACATAAATTAAATTTATTATCTGATACCAGAAATGTAAGGCAACTGCTACATTATGAATGTCTGTGCCCCTCCAAAATTCTTATGTTGATATTCTAATGACCAATATGATTGATTTAGGAGGTGGGACCTTTTGGAGGTTCTTAAGTCACAAAGCTCTCTATGAACTAGCTCTCCCTTTCCACCATGTGAGGATACAATAAGGTATCTGTTGTCCTTAAGAGGGCCTTCACCTAAACATGCCAGCATCCTAATCTCAGATTTCCAGCCTCCAGAACTGTGAGAAACAAAGTTCCATTGTTTATAAGTCCCCAGAGTGTGGTATTTTTCTTATAGCAGCCCAAAAGGACTAAGACATGTACCATTCAAGTTTAACTTGTCTGGAAATATTCCCATATAAGAGTAAGATGCTCTCTCTATTTTAAGTTATATGCTACTATCATAGGTAAATATGGCACTAGTCAAGGCATAAATTGACTAATGCAAGGTGTTCTGGGCATAGTGGGTAGTTTGATGAGGGGAATGGTTAGTTTACAGGAGTGAGAGGGCCATGGCTAGAGGCCTATGGCTACTGGGTCATGCATGGTAGGCAGGGTTGGGTCTTCTCAAGTGTTAGTGGATGAGGGCTGGCTGAAGAAGCAGAAAAGGTTACATTGGTGTCAAAAACAGTGATCAAAAAATGTCAGGTGAGTAAGAAAGGGTAGAATATAGCTAAGGAGCAGAGATTAGACAGATAATTGGTCTCAGCAGAAACTAAGGCCAGAATTTAAAAATAACTCTAATTGGGCTTTTGAATATAATAGTAAAGTTTTACAGATTAAGTAAACTAGAGGTTGCAAACTGGCTGTCCAATGCAAGATGTGGTCTTTTTCTGGCCAGTACAGTGTTGTAAAATAATTCAAAATTAATTGCTAACATTTAAAGGATGAAGGTTTGCATAGAAATCTGGATGTCCAGTTTGATTTGCTGAACCAGAAGGTTTGACAAAATGGGACCTGTATTCTCTCAAAGCAATGATCTGCTAAAAAATTATCTTAGTAGTGGCAGCTCCCTTGAAATCAAGCTCAGGTTCCCCAGTTTACCTAACTTCCCACCAGTCCTTATTGTTTCCATGATTCTAATGCAGGGCATCAATTTCTATAACCCTGTTGCTCAGACTATTGATTTTCTCACACTAGATACATTACATGATCGGATGTGCATTGCCTGCCTTGCCCTTTCAGGCATCTGAGTTTGAGACCCCTAGATCTAGGCCAAAACATCTGTTTTAGAGATACTAAGGTCCAGGAAGTTCAAGTGACTTGCCCATTGTCTCATGGTTTATAAACAACAAAATCTGGATTAAAATCTGACTCCTAGTTCATTGTACTAGTTTCTACTACATCCTGTTGTATAGTTAGTTAGGCATGAGTAGCACATTGTGGTCTTTTAACTGGGAGAAGTGAGGTCTGCCCTCATCAGTGATTTCTCCTTCTTTCCTCTTTCTCTTCAGACAGGGAAGAAAAACTCTCTTTAATAGTATAAATTATTAGAGTCTGTCAAGATGATCCTTATTTCTTTATGTGAGCCTTATTATCCATGAATGGCTCATAGCTCTGTCAAGAAGAACCTTAGTTCCTTATGGCAGAGTGAGTTATAGCAAGGGCTTGAGAGGAGACTGGGTCAGTGAAGCGTCTATAATTATCAATGTTGGATTTGTGCTCCTGAGCCTTGCTGGCTTCTGAGATCCAGATCTTAATAGCTATATTTTTGACTAGAGTTCTGATAGTTTCCCTCATGAAGACACTGGACAAATTTCCCTTTCTGTTTCTTCTAATAATTCTTCAAAAAATAAAGTTTCCCTATAAAAAATTGTAAGATCTATTGCCAGGTCCTAAGTTTGAGCCTGCATACATTTTCAGGATGAGTAGAAATATCTAATACAATTCACATTTAATATCTATGCTCATTCATTGTTAATATTTTCCAATTCATTGAGTTGGTTCAACAAAGCAGAAATAGTGGAATTTTTTTTTGCTCCAAATTATCAAATTCAGCTGTCTACACATATACCAGTAATGGTTAATATTTCAAGTTATATAGATTTGGATTTTGACATCCAATTAATTCTGAGTTGTCTATTACTAGTAGTTTTATATCAACAATAAAACCAATGTGAGCCCTGACCAATGTTGCACAGTAGTTAGAGTGTTGACACACTCACTGAAGGGTCACAGATTCAATTCCTGGTCAAGGGCATGTACCTGGGTTGCAGGTTCAATCCCCAGCCCTGGTCGGGCACATGTGGGAGTTAAACAATTGATCTCTCTCTATCTCTCAACCTATCTCCCTCTCTCCATCCCCCTTTCTACTTTATCTAAAATCAATGGAAAAATAACCTCAGGTGAGGATTAACTCCCTCAAAAATGTGAAATTTATTCTTTTAATTTTTCAATTACAGTTTAATTTCAATATTACTTGTATTAGTTGCAGATGTACAGCATAGTGGTTAGACAATCATGTACTTTACAAAGTATCCCAATGATATTTGCTATACCCATCTGACACCATACATATATACAATGAAATATTACTCGGCCATATATGAGAATGCAATCTTACCATTTGTGACAGCATGGATGGACCTAGGGGGAATTAAACTCACTGAAATAAATCAATCAGAAAAAGAAATATACCATATTATTTCACTTATATGTGGAATCTAAACAACAAGATAAATGGACAAACAAAATTGAAATAGAAACATAGGCACAGAGAGTGGACTGGTGGTTGCTGGAGAGAATGGGGGTTGGAGGACTGGGTAAAATAGGTGAAGGGATTAAGAAATACAAATTGGTAGTTTCAAAATAGTCTTGGGAATGTAAAGTTCAGCATAGGAAAAACCAGTATGAAATTTAAATTGTCAGATATCCTTCTAAACATGGGGATCTATAAAACTTGGGATTTGGAACTTCAGTCCAAAGGCTTATATTGTTGTTCTGAACAAACTGAGTACTGGGAGCAGACATTGGATGAAACGCCCTTAGTAGGGATCCGGGAAGAGAGAATCTGCACATGTTTAGAGTATGGGTTTATCTTGTTTTATTTCTATAAATACCAACATATGTATGCATTTTATATAGCTTCTAATTACAGAAGGAGAGTGTGAAATTGACATATATCTACAAAGCTACAGGTTCTTGCAGAAATTTGTTAAATGGAAACAGAAATTCTCATCCCACTTAAATACAATAACCTATATAAACATAACAGTGTCTATGCTCATAAAGTGGATGCTAATCAATGAGCCAGTCAATTAAAAATGTATTAGCCAATTCATATCAGGTTTCATGTACTAGATATTGTCATTATATATTTCTCTTTTAAATAGTCTAATACTAAACTAAATGATAAATTAACTATATGTTTAGAATAATGGAATTTAGGTTGCTAGCAAAAATATGTCTAAACTCCTGGGGGAAGAGTTAATGTTGCCAGAGAACTTGAAAAATACCAAGAGTAATGAAAATAGTGAGTGTCATTTTTTCTAACAGAAAGATAGTTAAGACAGAACTCCACATATCTGAAATTTCAGTGTTGGCTTTGACATCAAGATAATAGGATGTTCAGGTCCAGTCTCCTGTCTCTGACTCCTAACCTCACTGACAGACCATAAAATAGAATACTTTTCTCTTTTGATCAGTTTTGTTTGAATTGTATTTTCTTTCCTGTGATAATTGATCAAATATGAAGATGCTGAGTTGTCTTTTCCTATACCCTCCCCCAACCCCACCCCCACACACAGTAGAAAATTAAGCTTAAAATTTTGGTTGTGCAATGGTTCTGGTTCTTTCATCTTTAAAGGTTTGTTCATGCATATGTTTTATCACTAAAGGTATAGTGATAAAACATATCACAGATCCCTTTTCAAGAAAAGAAGTATCACTATCTTTAGTGATGTTTGGACATTACCCAAGACACAAGATCAAGTGATCTCTTAAAATAATGAGATAAGAGATTGTTCTCTTCATGGTCATCACCCATATTTGTTTGGAAAGGAAAGTTATTTGATATACTGGAAT